>NC_133454.1:125161030-125812280 GCF_048565385.1 Saimiri boliviensis
GCTGAACTGACCTCAGGTGATCTGCCCACTTCGGCCTCCCAAAGTGCTAGGTGTAGAGATATGAGCCACCACTCCTAGTTATAATTGCATTTATAAAGGGCTACAAAGGAAGAGGGGTATGGGGGAACAGAGAAAACAGAAAATAAGAGAAAATAATAAAAAATATAATAGTGGCTGGGTGCGGTGGCTCATGCCTGTAATCCCAGCACTTGGGGAGGCAGAGGAGGGCGATCACCTGAGTTCGGGAGTTTGACCAACGTGGAGAAACCCCATCTCTACTAAAAATACAAAATTAGCGGGCACAGTGGTGCATGCCTGTAATCCCAGCTACTCAGGAGAATCACTTCAACTTGGGAGGCGGAGGTTGTGGTGAGCTGAGATCGCACCATTGCACTCCAGTCTGGGCGAGAAAAGCGAAACTAGTCTCAAACAAACAAAAAACATAAAATAGAGTTGTGTTTTCTTTCTCTTAGAAAAATGTGGGTACTTGGTTACAATTCCCCACAGTCCAGTTTCGTTCCATTTCTTTGGGATTTGGACAGCATATTCATTCAGGCTACTTCCTGCTGAAAGGGGTTGTAGGTCATCGGGTGTGAAAAAGGAACTGATTTATTGGAAGTTAGAAATCTTCACAAGGGCGCAGACTTGCAGATGATATTTGCTGGAACATTATGGTGCGAGGTCTGGAAGTTGTCTGGGAAAGCCTGCCATGCATTCTCACGCAGAGGCTACAACAGCAGTAAAATCCTCACTGGAGAAGTGTACCTATTTTTGCAACTAGGTCTACAGTAATAAGTAGCTTCCATCACCAGGACTGTCCTGACTCAAGCCAGGATGCCATCCACGGATCTAGCGACAACGTGGGGGCAGACATAGCTTTGACTTGCTGCTGCATATCTTGCAGGGCTATCAGAAACATTTTGCAAATTATCTGGGATGTATACACAGCAGTTAGTCTTAATTATAGTGCAGGTTCCCTTCTGTTGATCATAACCAGAGATGATGGCATTTGGCTAAATATGTATTTAACGGGTTACAGGAAGACCTGTGAACACTCGTGAAGGTGATCGTAAGTTGGGTCTAGTTCTTGAGAATGGATCAGTTTGGTTAAATAGTTGCAACCCATCCAGGAGGTGGCATTACAGATGGGCTAGGTATTTGCATGTGATGAAAGCAAACAGATTTTTAATAGGAGGCATTTCTATGGAAATAGAAGAAAAACAAAGGTTAATGTTGGCCACAAATTTATCCAGATGTTAGACTCAAAGCATCTTTAATTACAGAGGCGGAAGGCGGTGGCAGTCTGACATGTTTTAATCACCTGTATTACAAGGAATAATGTAGTAGTAATTTCACTGAGTTCAAATCAGAACAATGGAAGAATAATTTGAAGGTATTAATTTAAGAACCTGTAGCCTGGAAAGAATTCAAGATTTAATTCAAGTTGTGAAAAATTATAAAATTTCCAAGACAACAGACAAGACTAGAATCTAATAACAGGTTTACTATATATATATATATATATATATATATATATATATATACACATATATATTTTTTGTTTGTTTGTTTGTTTGTTTTTGAGACAGAGTCTAGCTCTGTCGCCAGGCTGGAATGCAGTGGCATGATCTCGGCTCACTGCAACCTCTGCCTCCCAGGTTCAAGTGATTCTCCTGCCTCAGCCTCCCAAGTAGCTGGGATTATAGGCATGCACCGCCATGTCCAGCTAATTTGTGTAGTTTTTGTCGAGATGGGGTTTCACCATGTTGGCCAGGATGGTCTCGATCTCCTGACCTCGTGATCCACCTGCCTCAGCCTCCCAAAGTGCTGGGATTGCAGGTGTGAGCCACTGCACCCGGCCAGTTTTTTATTTTTATTTTTATTTTTTGGGGGACAGAGTATTGCTCTGTTGCTCAGGCTGGAGGGCAGTGCCACAATCTCCGCTCACTGCAGCCTCTCCTTCCCAGGGTCAAGTGATTCTCATACCTCAGCCTCTCAAGTAGCTGAGATTACAAGTGTGCGCCACCACACCCAGCAATTTTTTTGTATTTTTAGTAGAGATGGGGTTTTGTCATGTTGGCCAGGCTGACCTCGAACTTCTGGCCTCAAGTGATCTGCCTGCCTTAGCCTCCCAAAGTGCTGGGATTACAGGTGTGAGCCACTGTGCTGGCCTATAGTGTTTTTCTGAAACATATTTTTTATCTATCTAATCCCAATTTTACTAAAGACAAATCATAGTAGGACAAATTTATTTGCAAAATAAGTTTTAATCTTCTTCTTCTTTTTTTTTTTTTTTTGAGACGGAGTTTCGCTTGTTATCCAGGCTGGAGTGCAATGGCGCGATCTCGGCTCACCGCAACCTCCGCCTCCTGGGTTCAGGCAATTCTCCTGCTTCAGCCTCCTGAGTAGCTGGGATTACAGCCATGCGCCACCATGCCCAGCTAATTTTTTTGGATTTTTTAGTAGAGACGGGGTTTCACCATGTTGACCAGGATGGTCTCGATCTCTTGACCTCGTGATCCACCCGCCTCGGCCTCCCAAAGTGCTGGGATTACAGGCTTGAGCCACTGCGCCCGGCCTCTTATTATTCTTTACTAAGTATTTTAACTTCAGACCTTTTGTTTGATGGAGAGACCCATAGAATGTTCACCCATATTATCAACTTAGGCCAGGTCCAAAAGTCCTTCAAAGTGTGGAAATAAAATACTGCCTCCTTCCACAAGAGAAAGAATTACCCCTACCCCTTCAACCAGGAGGCTTGGTCTTACTAAAAATGTGGAAAGAAGGAACCCTTGAGGAACAATTACAACCAAAATGGAAGGGGCCCTAACAGCTGTTCCTGAGTATCCCCACTGCTGCTAAACGTCAAGAAATAACTCAGGCCAGGTGCGGTGGCTCAGGCTTGTAATCCCAGCACTTTGGGAGGCTGAGGTGGGCAGATCACAAGATCAAAAAAATCAAGACCATCTTGGCCAACATGGTGAAACCCCACCTCTATTAAAAATACAAAAATTAGGCCGGGCACGGTGGCTCAAGCCTGTAATCCCAGCACTTTGGGAGGCCGAGGCGGGTGGATTACGAGGTCGAGAGATCGAGACCATCCTGGTCAACATGGTGAAACCCCGTCTCTACTAAAAATACAAAAAATTAGCTGGGCATGGTGGCGCATGCCTGTAATCCCAGCTACTCAGGAGGCTGAGGCAGGAGAATTGCCTGAACCCAGGAGGCGGAGGTTGCAGTGAGCCGAGATCGCGCTATTGCATTCCAGCCTGGGTAAGAAGAGCAAAACTCCGTCTCAAAAAAAAAAAAAAAAAAAAAATTAGCTGGGCACGGTGGTGCATGCCTGTAAACCCAGCTACTCAGGAGGCTGAGGCAGGAAAATTGCGTGAACCTGGGAGGTGGAGGTCGCAGCCGAGATCTCTCTACTGCACTCCAGCCTTGCTTGCTACAGAGCGAGACTCTGTCTCAAAAAAAAAAAAAAGAAAAGAAAAAGAAAGAAAGAAAGAACTTGCTGGGTACATCTATTCAGGATTAAACCTGTTTCTTTCTTTCTTTTTGAGATGGGGTCTCGCTTTGTTGTCCATGCTGGAGTGCAGCGGCGTAATCTTGTCTCACTGCAACCTTCGCCTCCTAGATTCCAGCGATTCTCCTGCCTCAGCCTCCCAAATAGCTGGGATTACAGGCCTGTAGCACCACACCTGGCTAATTTTTGTATTTTTAGTAGAGATGGGGTTTTACCATGTTGGCCAGGCTGGTCTCCGACTCCTGACATTAAATGATCTGCCTACCTCGGCCTCCCAAAGTGCTGAGATTACAGGCATGAGCCAGTGTGCCCAGCCTAAACCTGTTTCTTATGAGTTGCAGGCACAGAAGGAGGACACTATGACCTATATCTGGGAACCTCTGCTACATATTTAAAAGAGTTTTTGTTTTTTTTTTAAAGACGGGGTTTCACCATGTTGGTCAGGCTGCTCTTGAACTCCCGACCTCAGGTAATCCGCCCGCCTTAAAAGAGTCAACACTTAGCTGGGCGCGGTGGCTCACGCCTGTAATCCCAGCACTTTGGGAGGCCGAGGAGGGTGGATCACGAGGTCAAGAGATCGAGACCATCCCGGTCAACATGGTGAAACTCCGTCTCTACTAAAAATACAAAAATTAGCTGGGCATGGTGGCACGTGCCTGTAGTCCCAGCTACTCGGGAGGCTGAGGCAGGAGAATTGCCTGAACCCAGGAGGCGGAGGTTGCGGTGAGTCGAGATCGCACCATTGCACTCCAGCCTGGGTAGCAAGAGTGAAACTCCGTCTCAAAAAAAAAAAAAAAAGAAAGAAAGAAAAAGAGTCAATACTCAGCTGGGTGTAGTTGCTCATGCCTGTAATCCCAGCACTTTGGGAGTCCGAGGCATGCAGATCATCTAAGGCAGGCGTCCCCAAACTTTTTACACAGGGGGCCAGTTCACTGTCTCTCAGACCGTTGGAGGGCCGACACATACTGTCCTCCTCTCACTGATCATCAATGAAAGAGGTGCCCCTTCCTGAAGTGCGGTGGGGGACCGGATAAATGGCCTCAGGGGGCCGCATGCGGCCTGCGGGCCATAGTTTGGGGATGCCTGATCTAAAGTAAGGGGTTCAAGACCACCCTGGCCAACATGGTGAAACCCCATCTCTACTAAAAAACACAAAAATTAGCTGGGTGTGATGGTGAGCACCTGTAATCCCAGCTATTCAGGAGGCTTTGTCAGGAGAATTGCTTGAACCCAGGAGGCAGGGGCTGTAGTGAGCTGAGATCATGCCACTACACTCCAGCCTGGGTGACAGAGTGAGACTCTGTTTCAAAAAAATAAAAAAATAATCAACACTCAGCCAGAAATGGTAACGTGCTGCTGTGGGTGGGAATAGGAGCGTTCATTTTCTCTTCTTCCTGACTGTAGCGCTTCCTTTCTATTGCTTTTGCCAACTGCCTCCTCCTAGGAAACACCTATTTTGTCTTCACTGAGTATAGACGGATGCCACTCTAAGGCCCAACCAGACACCGTGCCAGCACTGTTAATCCTATTTGCTCTCCCCATTACCCTGAATGACTTTGGCTGGGAACAAAATCCTATAGTAAATATTTCAAAAATTAGAGCATCAATGAATCATCTTCACCGTTGATGGATTTGTCATCAATATCCCAAGGACAGAGTGTTGTACCTTCTGTCCCATCCAGAAAATCTCACAATCATCTCCCCAGGCCTCCTATCTAAGCATAGCAATCCCAAAGTACACAGACCCCCACTTGTTAGGTGGAACTCTCCCCCACTTACCAGAGTCCACCTGAATCCCCCTACCGCTATTGCCTGGACCTGGGAAGTTGGGCATCTCTGTCTCCAGTGCACTAATGATTCTATCTTTCATACTCACTGTTGTGTTAATGACATAAAAGCAGAAGTTTCCCTGCAATGCTCTGACCCAACTGTAGTTGCCAAGTTCCCAAGGCCTCAGCGAGATAAATGGGATTCCACTTGGAAGTGAGGAAACCATATATGGTGCCTTCTCCCAGATGAGAACACACAGGAAAAGCAACTGCCTAGTCTAGAGGGGAGTACTTCCTCTTCCAGAAAACAGAGATTGTTTGGCCACTGCTATTGCAGCAGGGGAAAAATATCTCTACAGACCCACTGGGCAGCAAAGGATTGACATCACACCCCATAGGGCTTCTGCTTGTGACCCAACTGGGCTCATTTTCATGTGTCAATGACTGGGAAGAAGTCAACCCTGTAACTGCTCCTGATTCCCCAGGGAGCCACCTGTTCTTTTTGGAGTAACTTTCTCTCGTATATCAAAAACTTAGAAGAGAGATGACTGTATGTTGGCTACCCGTGCGCCTCCAGGGGTCATAGTCTATAACCCCATAGACCCAGGAACAGCAGAAGTAAATGAACAATAGGATTAATTCTGGTGGGAATTGCGGTGGCAATGAGACGAGTGGCAGCTTTGCCTACCACGAGTCAACCCTAAGGAACTTGACTCAAACCCTAGAATCCTTAGTCACCGACACAGGTCAGGCATTCGAGGGAATTCAAGAGTCCCTAGACTCTTTGGCAAATGTAGTTCTTGATAATAGACTAGCATTGGATTATTTACTAGCTTAACGAGGTGGAGTGTGTACAGTTATGAATAAAACCCGTTGCACACATATTACCAACTCTGGACAGGTTGAGATGAACATGCAAAAGATCTGTGAGCTGGCCGGGTGTGATGGCTCATGCCTGTAATCCCAGCATTTTGGGAGGCTGAGGCGAGTGGATCATGAGGTCAGTAGTTCAAGACTAGCCTGGTCAACATGGTAAAACCCCATCTCTACTAAAGATACAAAAAATCAGCCAGGTGTGGTGGTGGTGCATGCCTGTAAACCCAGCTACTCAGGAGGCTGAGGCAGGAGAATCACTTGAACCCGGGAGATGGAGGTTGCAGTGAGCCGAGATCACACCACTGCCCTCCAACCGGGGCAAAAAGTTCGAAACTTTGCCTCAAAAAAAAAAAAAAACCAAAAAAACGGTATCATACTAGAAAAGTGCGCTTTGGGCATCTGAAGGAAGCACTGCCATGCACCTTTCTGTCTGCCAACCAGTTTGTTTTCTTTACATGTGGTCCGTCTGATTCACTGGGCTCTGGGAACCAGCCCCTTCTGGCCCATCTCCGGCCCTGTAACAATAGCCAATGTTTACTGAGTCTGGGCTTCATGCCAGATGTGGAGCTAAATATGTAATAGGCTATTGTTTAGGGCTGGGTGCAGTGGGCACACCTATAATCCCGACACTTTGGAAGTCCCAGCAGTAGGATTGCTTCAGGTCAGGAGTTTGAGACCAGTGGGACAACAAACCGAAACCCTGTTTATTCAAAAACAAACAAAACCAGAAATGAGCAGGACATGGAGGTACACAGCTGTGGTTCCAGCTATTTGGGAGGCTTGAGCCCAGGAGTTTGAGGTTGTAGCGAGCCACTGCACTCCAGCTTGGGTTACAGAGAAAGACTCAGATTCAAGAAAAAAGGGTTATTATTTGAATCCGATGCTCACAGCCAGCCTTTGAGATCATACCATTAGTATCTTCACATTGTAGACGAGGAAACGTGCCCAATCACAAAGATTAATGGAGGACCCAAGATTTAAACGTAGATCTGTCTGACTGCCATCTCTCTCTCTCTTTTACATTAAAAAAAAAAAAAAAATGGAGACGGCGGGGATGGCTATGTTGCCCAGTCTGATCCTGAACTCCTGGGCTCAAGTGATCTTCCCACCTCAGCCTCCTGGGTAGCTGGGATTACAGGCCCACACCACCATGCATGGCTAAGTTTTGTATTTTTTGTGGAGAAGGGGTTTCACCATGTTGCCCAGGCTGGTCCTGAACTCCTGGGCTCAAGTGATCCTCCCACCTTGGCCTCCCAAAGTATTGGAATTACAGGTGTGAGCCACTACTCTTGGCTGAGAGCTGCCATCTCAACTGCCATTAGCTACCACAATGGGACCCAGTTCTGGACACAGTGGCTGCAAGGACCCTCAGGGGCTCTTCAAGGTCTGCTTTGAAGCAAGTCATTCTCCACAGTGTCATTCTGGGTCTACCCCTGGCCCCAGCATGGTCAGCTCAGGTGACAGGATGCTCCCGGCAGCTCTGGCTGGTCAAGGCCCTTTCTGATGCAGGGTCATATGCATCCCCCTTTGGCTTCCATGGGATGATCAGCCTTCTGTCCACTGGGGCTGTAGAGAAGACATGTGGCTGCTTCCCACCCTAGGGAATCCCCTCAGAGCTTGGCTGATTCACTCAGCAGATATTTACTGTGTCCACAATATGCCCAGGATAGAGGAGTGGACAAGAAGTCGTGATGAGGCCTGGTGGAGTTGACATTTTATTTATTTATTTATTTATTTATTTAGAGATGGAGTTTTGCTATTGTTGCCCAGGCTGGAGTGCAATGGCATGATCTCGGCTCACAGCAACCTGCACCTCCTGGGTTCAAGCCATTCTCCTGCCTCAGCCTCCCGAGTAGCTGGGATTATAGGCATACACCACCACACCTGGCCAATTTTGTATTATCAGTAGAGACAGGGTTTCTCCATGTTGGTCAGGCTGGTCTCGAACTCCCAACCTCAGATGATCTGCCTGCTTTGGCCTCCCAAAGTGCTGGGATCACAGGCATGAGCCATCATGCCCGGTAGGAATTGACATTTTAAAGAGACAGAAAGCAAGTCCCATGTTGGCAGACGTATGCCCCACCCCGTTGATTCAGAGCCTCTCTGGATCATTCCTGCTTTCTAGATCAAAGCCACTGGAAATGTGGTTCCAGATAAGATAGCCACATCAAGAACAGGGCCATGGGGCTGGCTGGGATGACCCCACATAAAAAGCCTTGGCTGGTCCCAGGGTTTCGGAGAGGCCATGTGTCCAGGGCAGTCCTAGAGCTTAATCTGGCCAAATTCCAGTAAAAAGGAAAAAAAAAATCCTGCTTCCCCATCACGAAACACTAAATAAGCAGATAGCAAGAGAGGCTCAATCCACTGTCCTACCCCCCACCCCCTCCCAAACTCCAGAGCGCCCTCCCGCCAAACTGTCTGCTGCCTCCTCTGGCCAGTGCCCATGGATGGGCATTTCTGACCAAACTCACATTCTGCCTTCTCCAGCCTGAAATCTGGCTTACCTATTCTCATGGCATCTTCCTCCCCGCTCTCAGACCCTCCCTTTATCTCGGGCCTCTTTTACCTCCAAAGTCTCTCTCCAGTCCTGCCAGGGTCCAAAATCAAGCATCTGCACTGTTCTCCCAGACTTCCACCCTCACTGACTCCCCTCAACCTGATTCTAACAGACACTTGGACAGGAGAACACATCGTGAGATCGTATCACAGGTCACACACACACAGAGGAGACACACACACACACACACACACACACACACACACACTTCCTGTTGTCCTGTGACCCTTCCACTCTAGTCCCTGACTCAGGACACAGAAGAACAAAATAACTCACGGTGCTGGTTTCAGTGTCATAAACAATAGATATGGGCCAGGTGAGGTGGCTCACGCCTGTAATCCCAGCACTTTGGGAGGCCAAGGCAGGTGGATAATGAGGTCAGGAGTTCAAGACTAGCCTGGCCAACATGCTGAAACCCCGCCTCTACTAAACATACAAACAATTAGCTGGGCATAGTGGTGAGCACCTGGAGTCCCAGCTACGAAGGAGGCTGAGGCAGGAGAATCACTTGAAACCGGGAGGCAGAGGTTGCAGTGAGCCGAGGTCGCACCAGTGCACTCCAGCCTGGGTGACAGAGTGAGACTCTGTCTCAAAAAAAACAAAACAAAACAAAACAAAACAAAACAAAACAAAACAAAAACCAACCAGGACCAAACAAAAACTCCCCCAAGCCCAAAAGACGTGGAAGAATAAATGCTCAGATACTGAGCCGGTCACCTTACCACTGCCCACCAAGGTGATTATGAAGGGACGAGAAGAGGGGAAGAGAGGAACAGCAGAGATTGTAGAAAGGAGAAGAGGCATTGGGGTGTCCCCAGGAAGAGCCCTTGTCCCAGCCCCCATCCCCTGACCCTGGCTGAGGAGTGGAAATGAAAAGAGATCCCCAGAGAGATTGGATTGCTGGGAGTCCAGTGTGTAGCACCGTGCTTCTGGGCTGGAGCCCAGCTCGAGGGCATCCTGAGGGATGAGGGTCCGTGGGTGCCTCAGAGTTTATCTGAGGGGCTTCCACAGAGCCACTGGGCACTGGGTGGGATTTACCGCAGGAGGAAGGTTCCCCAGGCAACAAGAATGATGAGATCATGTAGACCTGAGTGGTTCTGTCCTCAGAGTGGGAAAAGCCAGGACACAATAGCAGACATTCCCAGGTGCAAGCAGGGACTGGATGCCCTCCCCGACAATAAAAACACGGTGCCATCCAGCCTTGGTGACCTGCTCACAAAATGACCCTTCGTGTGAATGAATCCTATTTAAATTTCAAAACAGCCTTGTAAGAGACTATTGCTATTCCCGCTTTACAGATGAGTGAACTGAGGCGTGGAGAAATAAACCCACTTAAGATCACACAACTCTGAAGTGACAAGGCGGATATTTTCACTTCTTTTTGGAAAACCACTTTTATTATATTTGATGCAATAAATGCATCTGTGGATAGTACAGTGAACACCTTTTCCCCCATAAGTTTAGCCAAGTGGTATTTGTATTTTTATTTCAATGAGTTTTGACAAATGTGTATATCCATGTCTGCATCACCACAGTCAAGATATAGAACCTTTTCTGCCGGGCACCATGGCTCATGCCTGTAATCCCAACACTGCGGGAGGTGAGACAGGAGAATCGCTAGAACTCAGGAGTTTGAGACTAGCCTGGCCAATACAGTGAGACCTTGTCTCTACTAAAAATATACAAATTAGTCGGGCATGGTGGTGCATGCCTGTAGTCTCAGCTACTCAGGAGGCTGAGGTGGGAGGATCACCTGAGCCCGGGAGGTCGAGGCGGCTGCAGTGAGCTGTGATAATGCCATTGCACTTCAGCCTGGCAAAGAAAAGAAAAAGAAAGATACAGAACATTCAGAACATTTAAATCTCACCCAAAACTGTCCTTTGTGCTCCTTTCCTGTCTAGCCCCATGCCCACCCTGTAATCCAGGCAACTACTGATTGATTTCCTTCCTTCCTTCCTTCTTCCCTCCCTCCTCCTTGCCCTTCCTTTCTTCCTTTCACTCTCTCTCTCCTTCCTTCTTTCTTTTTTTTTCGAGGCGGAGTTTCACTCTTGTTACCCAGGCTGGAGTGCAATGGCGCGATCTCGGCTCACCGCAACCTCCACCTCCTGGGTTCAGGCAATTCTCCTGCCTCAGCCTCCTGAGTAGCTGGGATTACAGGCACGCGCCACCATGCCCAGCTAATTTTTTGTATTTTTAGTAGAGACGGGGTTTCACCATGTTGACCAGGATGGTCTCGATCTCTTGACCTCGTGATCCACCCACCTCAGCCTCCCAAAGTGCTGGGATTACAGGCGTGAGCCACCGCGCCCGGCCCCTTCTTTCTTTTTTGCTCTTCACCAGCCTCTACATTGACTTATGATCTGCTTTCTGACACTATGAATTTGTTTTTCCTAGAATTTCATAAAAATTGAATTGCACGATATGTATTATTTTGTGCCTGACTTTGTACATCATCTATTGTGAAGTTTGTATTCAAATTTTTTGTTTGTTTGTTTTGTGATTGAGTTTTTAGAGCTCTTTTTTTCTTTTCTGAGATGAAGTCTCACTCTGTCACCCAGGCTGGAGTGCAATGGTGCGATCTTGGCTTACTGCAACCTCTGCTTTCTGGGTTCAAGCAATCCTCCTGCCTCAGCCTCCCAAGTAGCTTGGATTACAGGTGTGCATCACCACACCTGACTAATTTTTGTATTCTTAGTAAAGACAGGGTTTCACCATGCTGACCAGGATGGTCTTGATCTCTTGACCTCATGATCCGCCTGCCTCAGCCTCCCAAAGTGCTGGGATTACAGGCATGAGCCACACCGCCCGGCCTAGAGCTCTTTATATAATACCTTCTAGGTATAAGTCTTTTTGACTTTGACTTTTCAGTATGTACATTGCAAATAGTTTCTTCCAGTCTGTGGCTTGTTTTTTCATTATACTAATGATGCATTTCTGTAAAGCAGATTTTTATTTATTTCATAAATGTTTTGCTTTTATTTTATTTTATTTTGAGAAGGAGTCTCATGCTGTTGCCCAGGCTGGAGTGCAGTGGCGTGATCTTGGCTCACTGCAACCTCCGCCTACTTGGTTCAAGTAAACCTCCCACCTCGCCTCCCACGTAGTAGGTTATAGGTGCACACCACCAACCTGGGTGATTTTTAGTAGGGTCTTAACCAAAATACCCTGAAACAGAGTGGGATATATATCTTTTTTTTAAGTTATTTTAAAAATCTTGTTATAATTCACTGGCTTAACTGTATAATTTTTTTCTGCCTTTTTTTCATAGCACAGTAAATGGATAACAATATTTGCAAGTCACGCCAAGTTAAAGAATATGGTCAACTTAATACATTTTTCTAGAAACTTTCTTGGATCCTTCAAAAACGGGCAAATGCTTTTCTTGCATAAAGCCAGATCTGACTTAGAAAATGACACATGCACTCTTTTTTTTTTTTTTTTTTGAGACGGAGTTTTGCTCTTGTTACCCAGGCTGGAGTGCAATGGCGCGATCTCGGCTCACCGCAACCTCCGCCTCCCGGGTTCAGGCAATTCTCCTGCCTCAGCCTCCTGAGTAGCTGGGATTACAGGCACGTGCCACCATGCCCAGCTAATTTTTTGTATTTTTAGTAGAGACGGGGTTTCACCATGTTGACCAGGATAGTCTCAATCTCTTGACCTCGTGATCCACCCGCCTCAGCCTCCCAAAGTGCTGGGATTACAGGCTTGAGCCACCGCGCCCGGCCTTTTTTTTTTCTTTTTTGAGACGGAGTTTCACTCTTGTTGCCCAGGCTGGAGTGCAGTGAATGGTGGGATCTCCGCTTACTGCAACATTCACCTCCTGGGTTCAAGTGACTCTCCTGCCTCAGCCTCCCAAATTGCTGGGATTACAGATACCCGACACCACACCCAGCTAATTTTTTGTATTTTTAGTAAAGATGAGGTTTCATCATGTTGGCCAGGCTGTTCTCAAACTCCTGACTTCAGGTGATCCCCCCTACCTTGGCCTCCCAAAGTTCTGGGATTATAGGCGTGAGCCACCACGCCTGGCCATGGCATACGTACTCGTAAGTCTTTTCCCATTTCTGTCAGTTATTTCCTACAATGGACACGGGTTTCACTTTAGGGTTGTATGGGGCACCTTCTTGGTGGTACTGGTTGGGCTTACCTTCTCAGGCAGCAGGAGGCAGAGGCTAGGGCTAGTTGGATAAGAGGGAATGGTGTCTAGTGACCCTTGGGTGGAATCCTGCATTAGAGAACTGGCTAGATCCCCCTCATAACTAGGGGGCTGAGAAGGCTCCAGGGAGGGTGTAGGCCCTCTCAGGGGAGCAGCTAGGAGGGGATCCCTTAGGCACAGCTTCTGGTGCCTGTTCTGGTGCCTGGAAGTGACATGAGCCAGTAAAGGACCATAAAGCCTATATATAAAGGACCTCCTCCAATTTTCTCTCTCTTTTTTTTTTCCACAGAATAATTCGAATTGTAAAATAGTATTATAATGAATCATATTTAAGCCAAATTTCTTTTTAAAAATTCGTATTAGATCCAAATGATGTTGCAATGGAAAGTCAGGGTATTTTTAAGCAGAATTTGAATGTGCCCTAATAGCTCAAAGACACCCTAGTGGTGAGTCCTCTGGGATGCTTGTCATTGTCTCCATGACTAACAGGGATTTATACTGGACACAGACGTTTTTCTAAGTCTAGCAACAGGGAAGGCAAATGGGCTCTTGCTATATTTTGCTTTTAGATTTTTACCTCCTGCAGAGATGGCATAAGTATAGGTAGCAAGGCATTGTGAAAGTGGACTGTAAGTGTTTGCCAGTGAATGGAATATGACCACAGAGGTATTTTTATTAAACGAAGGAAAACTGTAAATAAAGTGACAATAGCAAAAGAAAATGTTACAAGCATGGTGAGGTGGCTCATGCCTGTAATCCCAGAACTTTGGGAGGTCAAGGTGGGCAGATCACTTGAAGTCAAGAGTTCGAGACCAGCCTGGCCACATGGCGAAACCCCCTCTCTACTAAAAGTACAAATATTAGCCAGGTGTGATGGTGTGCGCCTGTAGTCCCAGCTACTCAGAAGGCCGAGGTAGGAGAATCACTTGAACTGGGCAGGTTGAGGTTGCGGTGAGCTGAGACTGCACCATTGCACTCCAGCCCAGGCAACAGAGTGAGACGTCATCTCAAAACAAAACAAAACAAAATTGTGTGAGCCACTGCGCCCGGCCAAGACAGTGGCCCTTAAAATGAACCTTTGGGCTAATGTTACACCTCTGCATATTAGAAGCTCTGCAGCTTTGATTGCTGTAGCGCTGATCACCTGCTGTCTCTTGCTGATCACCATCTTGACATCTCTTGCTGCCTCTCCCATTGCTACCTCTGGCCATCTCTCTGCTGTCTCACTGTCTTGCCAGTTGCTCTCACCACTTCTCTCCAATTGCTGTCTATTGCTGTCTTGCTGTCCTGTCCCACCATCCTGCTAATTGCTGACCACCAAACGCCAATTGCCTCCTCTCTACTGTCTTGCCACCTGTCTGCCAATTGCCAATCGCTGCCATCTTTGCTGTCTTTGTCATCTTCATGGTCCCCAGATGATGCAGAACAGGTGAGCCCCAAAATTGGGGCTCAGCTTGAGAGGGTTCTTGGCTTCACACAGGAAGGAATTCAAGGGCAAGCCAGTGGTATTAGAGAGCAGTTTTTTAATTGAATGGATTGCTCTTTGTGGAGCAGAGATAACTCACAGGCAGTGCACCTATAGTAGGCAAGCTATGGGCTCTTGGCAACTGTATTTATATTTGCTTATATCCATTTTAAATTATATGCACATGAAAGGGTGGGTTAATGCAAATTGATTGATGGGTTATTTAGAACTTTTTAGGAAAGGGGTGGTGACTTCTGGGTCATTGCCATGGCATTTGTAAATTGTCATGACACTGGTGGGAGTGTCTCATGCTAGGGAGCAATGAGGGCAGCTAGGGATTGCTTTTGTCACCATCTGCTGGTTCTTTCCAAAAGTCCTCCAGGTCTCCTGTCTCAATTTTAACACTATTAATCCTCCGATCTCATGTGTATGGGATGTCTTTCCATTTGTTTGTGTCCTCTTCAATTTCCTTGTGGTTTTCATTGCAGAGACAGTTCACCTTCTTGGTTAGATTTATTCCTATTGGGCTTCTTCATTTCTTTCTGAGCGAGCTCATTATTGATATGTAGAAATGCTATTGATTTTTGTATGTTGATTTTGTATCCTGCAACTTTACTGAATTTATTATTAATTCTAGGAGTTTTTTGGTGGAGTCTTTAGGTTTTCCTAAATATATGATCATATCATCAGCAAGGAGGAATAGTTTGACTTTTTCTTTTTCAATGTGGATGCCTCTCATTTCTTTTTCTTTCCTGATTGCTCTGGCTAGGATTTCTGTCCCTGTATTGAATAGGGGTGATGAAAGTGGGCATCCTTGTCTTATTCTAGATCTTAGAGAAAAAGCTTTCAGATTTTCCCCATTCAGTATGATGTTAGCTGTGGGTCTGTCATGTCAATAAATTGTTTTGAAGTAAGTTTCTTCCATTCCTAGTTTGTTTAGAGAGTTTATCATGTGGATAATTTTATAGATTCAAACTATACATTGATGTGGAATTTTATTAAATGCAATTTAATAATTGTTTCAATTGAGATAATCATATGGTTTTTGTCTGTGTCTTCTGGGCACAAGTGATCCTCTTGCTTCAGCCTCTTGATTAGCTAGAACTACAGGCACACAGCACCACGCACAGCTAATATTTTATTTTATTTTTGTAGAGATGGGGTCTTGCTACATTGCCCAGGCCATTCTCAAATTCCTGGCCTCAAGTTATACTCCTGTCTCAGCCTCCCAAAGTGCTGGGATTACAGGTGTGAGCCATTGAATTTCTGTATACCATTAGAATCAGCTTGTCAATTTCTATCAATCCAGTCTGCTAGGATTTTTATTGGTATTCTTGTTTGAATTTATAAAATTGAATCCATTCTCACAATGAGAAAGGCTTCTTGGAAGCAGTGCATATATTAATCAAATGTCTAGAATATGTTATTATTAACTGTTGCCATGGAGCAATGTGATATAATCTGAAAAGCTGTTAAAATTAAACCCTGAATTCCAAAAAATGAAAGATAAACTTTGGTGAGAATGTGAAGAAATTAGGGCCCTAGTGCCTTGCTGGTGGGCATGTAAAAAGGTACAGCCACAGTGGAAAACAGTCTCAAAATTCTTCAAAAATTTAAACACAGAACTACCCTATGATCAAGCAATTCCAATTCTAGATATACATCCAAAAGAACTGAAGGTCAGGACTTGAACAGATGTTTGTATACCAATGTTGATAGCAACATTATTTACAATAGCCAAAATGTAGAAACAGTTCAAATGCCTATCCACAGATGAAGGAAGAAACAAAATCCAGTTGGCTGGGTGCAGTGGCTCAAGCCTGTAATCCCAGCACTTTGGGAGGCCGAGGCGGGCGGATCACCTGAGGTTGGGAGTTTGAGATCTGCCTGACCAACATGGAGAAACCCCATCTCTACTAAAAATACAATATTAGCCGGGTGTGGTGGCGCGTGCCTGTAATCCTAGCTACCCGGGAGGCTGAGGCAGGAGAATTGCTTGAACCTGGGAGGCGGAGGTTGCGGTGAGCCTGAGATTGCGCCCTTGCATTCCAGCCTGGGCAACAAGAACAAAACTTCATCTCAAAAAAGAGAAGAAAAGAAAAACAAAATCCAGTCTATACATACAATAGAATATTGTGTGGTAATCTGAAGGAATGAAATTTGGGCATACGCTATGGCATGGATCCATCTATGTCACATTATGCCGAGTGACATAAGCCAGACACAGAAGGACACACATTGTGTGATTTTACTTATATGAGGTACCTAGAATAGGCAAATTCATAGAAACAAAAAGTAGAATTGAGATTACGGGGGGCTGAGGTGAGAGGAATGGGAAGTTTGGCTTAATGGATACAGAATTTATGTTGGGGACAATGAAAAAAGTCCAGAGATGGATAATGTCGATAGTTACATGACACTGTAGATGTCCTTAATGGCAGTGAATTGCACACTTAAAAATGGTTTAAAATCAGCCAGATAGGCTGGGTGCGGTGGCTCAAGCCTGTCTGAAAGAAATTTCTCTTTTCAGTTCTATCAGTTTTTGCTTCATACATTTTGAATTATTGAATGCGTGTTGTTATGACTTTGATGTTTTCTTTTTTTTTCAAATATGGGGTTTCACCATATTGGTCAGGCTGGTCTCGAGCTCCTGACCTCAGGTGATCCGCCCACCTCAGCCTCTCAAAGTGCTGGGATTACAGGCGTGGGCCACTGCACCCAGCGATGTTTTCTTAATGAAATAACTCCTTTATAATGATAAAATGTCTCTCTCTCTCTCTTTTTTTTTTGAGACAGAGTTTTGCTCTTGTTGCCGAGGCTGGAGCACAATGATGCAATCTCAGTTCACCGTAACCTCCATCTCCCGGGTTTAAGTGATTACTCCTGCCTCATCCTCCGGAGTAGCTGGGATTACAGGCATGTGCCACCACACCTAGCTAAATTTTTTTGTATTTTTTAGTAGAGACGGGGTTTCTCCTTGTTGGCCAGACTGGTCTTGAACTCCTAACTCAGGTGATCCACCCACCTTGGCCTCCCAAAGTGCTGAGATTACAGGCATGAGCCACCGCACCCAGCCTAAAATGTCTCTTTTAATTTTCAGTAGTATTTCTAGTTTCTAATATGGCGCTCACCAATCAGGTCAAATGACTGATGTATCTCCAGATCACCCCATCCTTACCCTCCATCTCCACCTTGGATGGGAGTCTATATCTCAAAAGTTCATGAGATTATGTTTCCTATGCCCCTAGGCATGGTGGATTTCAAATCAGAGATTAAGCTGAGTTATGGAGAAAATAAAGAAATAAAATAAAGAAAATAAAGGTTCTCTGCTTTGTTGTGTTATGACTACTGGCTGGAGGGTGGGTGCTCTTTAATGTCACAGACAGATGCCACTCTGTTCCTCCCATGCTCCCTGCATGCCAGCCTGTTCCACAGTGTCTTATTCTTTCTTGACTTCCTTTTTTCCTTTTTTCTGAGACGGAGTCTTGCTCTGTCGCCCAGGCTGGAGTGCAGTGGCACGGTCTTGGCTCACTGCAACCTCCGCCTCCTGGGTTCAAGTGATTCTCCTGTCTCAGCCTCCTAAGTAGCTGGGACTACAGGTGCGTGCCACCACTCCCGACTAATTTTTTGTAATTTTAGTAGACACGGGGTTTCATCATGTTAGCCAGGATGGTCTTGATCTCCTGACCTTGTGATCCACCTCGGCCTCCCAAAGGGCTGGGATTACAGGCGTGAGCCACCACAACAGGCCCCCTTTTTTTTTCTGAGGCAGTTCTCACTTTATCGCCCAGGCTGGAGTGCAGTGGCACAATCTCATCTCACTGCCTCCCAGGTTCAAGTGATTCTCTTGCCTTCACCTCCTGAGTAGCTGGGACCACAGGCATGCACCATTACGCCTAGCTGTTTTTGTATTTTTAGTAGAGACGAGGTTTCACCATGTTGGTCAGACTGATCTTGAATTCCTGACCTCAAGTAATCCACCTGCCTCAGCCTCCCACAATACTGGGATTACAGGCGTGAGCCACCATGCCTGGCCACATGTGGCATTTGAATTCAGCAGGAAAGGGTGAAATGACATAACGATAGGTGAGGCAGTCAGCTCACTCCCCGTCTGGATGAAAATGCACCTGGGCCTGTCTCTTATACTAGTCCGCAAAACAAATTCCAGAAGAGATTTATTAAATGTAAAAAAAAAAAAGCCCTGCCAGGCGCGGTGCTCACGCCTGTGATCCCAGCACTTTGGGAGGCCGAGGTGGGTGGATCACGAGGTCAAGAGATCGAGACCATCCTGGTCAACATGGTGAAACCCCGTCTCTACTAAAAATACAAAAAATTAGCTGGGCATGGTGGCGTGTACCTGTAATCCCAGCTACTCAGGAGACTGAGGCAGGAGAATTGCCTGAACCCAGGAGGCGGAGGTTGCGTTGAGCCGAGATCGCGCCATTGCACTCCAGCCTGGGTAACAAGAGCGAAACTGCGTCTCAAAGAAAAAAAAAAAAAAAAAAAAAAAGCCCTATAATATGAATCTTGTAAGCAAATGTAAAATATGAGAAGACCTTCTCAACCAAGACTGGAAACCCAGAAGTTATGAAATGTGACTATTTAAATGTGTGCACAACAAAAGATGCTGGAGAGAAAGTACAGGGACAAAGGAGAAACTCAGAAAAAATGTTTGCACAGCTGAAGACAATAGCAGCTCAATATCACCCCATAAAAGGGATTTTTGTGGCCAGGCACGGTGGCTCACACCTGTAATCTCAGCACTTTGGGAGGCCAAAGCAGGAGCATTGCTCTAGCCAGTAGTTGGGGTACATGTTCTCAGGACCTCTTGAGAGAAAGAAAGACATATATGAAATTGGCCCATGCAATAATGAAGGCTGAGGCTGGGAAGTCCCACAGTCTGTTGTCTGTAAGCTGGAGATGCAGGAAAGCTGGAGGAGTAAGTTCCAGTCTGAGGTTAGGAGACTGGTGTCCTAGCTCCAGCAGTTAGAGAGAGAAATGCTCTCTTCCTTCACCTTTTTGTGCTATTCAGCCTCTGACTGTGATACTCACCGGCACTGGGGAAGGTCCTCTGCTTTCCTCAATCTATCCATTCAAATGCTAATATCATCTGAAAACACCCCAACCCAGGAATAATGTTTCCTCAATTACCTGGGCACCCCATAACCCAGTTGACACTTAAAATTAAACATCACAGACCATATATGCACTTACGGAAAAATATATATGAGATGTATCTAAAAACATTTTAAATGTAAAAGTCTGCCCTCCCTCAGAGGAGTCTCACCCCACAGACATGGGAGTTTACCCTTCAACTACCATCAGGTATTGGCTGGGAGTTGCTTCAAGAGGCGTTAACCCCTCACACTCCTGGCCTTCTGGATACATAGGCTGGACACACTCCTGTGGTCAGAGGAAGCCCCAAACAGAGTTGCAGGTATATGTGTGAGACACCTTGATCATATGCAGATGAAAGTAGAAGGGATGCAGGGGTTGGGGGACAGAGCACAGGGAGCTCTATCAACATGTTGCATTTTTTGCAACAATGGGCATAAGAAGGATGTTTGGAAAATGTTAAGCACAGTATTTATGGTTAAGAAGACCTGTTGACTTTTGGATGCCCATCATGTGCCGAGCACCATGCCCAATCTGCACGTTCATCATTTCTAGGCATTACCATGATTGTCCCCATGGTAAAGCAACCAGTGTGTCTCCATTAATTCTGCACATAAACTCTTCTGAAAGTGGTAAAATAGAGTTGGGGTCCTCTGTGCTGGTGACATTTAGAACGGGAGACAAGCGCTATCTTGAAGGGGATGACTCAGTCTGAGGAGGGGCTAGTTTTCTCAAGCAAACACTTTTGGAACACTCTTCCAGCCAAAACTCTGAGCTAACATAGAAGAGTGGGTCCTGGCTTTCTCTTTGCTAGTCACTTTGCAAGTGGCTGTCAGGGATGGTGACATTGCTGGGAGTGTATGAGGCTTTATAATGGCTGTGTATAATCAGATAAAAGAAATATTTTTAAACCATAAATTTTGGGTGAAATTCAAGTTCTGAAAAGCCTACATGAGCCCTCTATCTTCAGGATGGTTCTAGAGAGAGCACAAGCCAGATTTTCCTTATGCCTCAGAAGACCACTTGATGCGTGAAATTGTGCTCATTAGGACAGACAGAGCAAGAACCAACAATGATCAATCAGATATGTTGCATTTTTGCAACAATGGGCATAAGAAAGATATTTGAAAATACTTAAGCACACTATTTGTGGTTAAGAAGACCTGATCACAACAACAAAAGTCTGCTCTTGTAAACTAGAATGAGAAACCCCACATTCATTTTTAGGATGAAACACAGCACTTACATGACTTGGCACGGTGGCCCATGTCTGTAATCCCAGCACTTTGGGAGGCCAAGGTGGATCACTTGAGGCCAGGAGTTCAAGACCAGCCTGGCCAACATGGTGAAACCCCATCTGTACTAAAAATACAAAAAAATTAGCCAGGCATGGTGGCACGGGTCTGTAGTCCCAGCTACTTAGGAGGCTGAGGCATAAGGATTGCTCGAACCTGGGAGGCGGAGGTTGCAGTGAGCTGAAATTGTGCCAATGCACTCCAGTTTGGGCGATAGAGTGAGACTTTGTCTCCAAAACCAAACCAAACCAAACCAAACCAAAAAACCCTATGGCACTTACAGGCTGTCTCTTGCCCGCCAGTCATTGTTTCAGCCACTCAGACAGCTCCCCTAGCTTCTTACCGAGGTGAAGTTTGTCCTTCCGGGTCTCTGCTGGCTCTGGTCACTCAGTTGGAGCAGATTGAACACTGGCTTGGAAGGGAGGCAGGGTCTGTGTTGGAGTGGTGTCTCAGCCTCGTTGTTTGAAGGTTCACCTGTCAAATGGGCAGAGCACCTAATGCCATTCGCAGGGTGGCGTGAGGATGGAACCACTCAGTTCCATTCGTCCAGCAGATGTTCACTAGCAGTCTCCTTTGTGCAGGCACTGGATGGGGCTGCTGCACTTGGATGATGACGCAGCCCCACATGTAGAGGGGACAGACTTGTCGCTCGATACTCACTTCACCAGTCACAATCAGCTGGGGCTGTGAGGTCTGAAGGCTTCCTGGAGGAAGAGGCATTTAAAACCAGAAGGTGTTGGCCAGGGAAGAGTGCCCAGGCAGGAAGGGCAGTGAGAGGCCAGAGAGTGGCACGAGGGGCAAGGGAATGAGTCCTGCACAAGGGCATGGGTGGCATCTGCCTGTGCCAGTCTCCAGCCTCCATGGGACTCTGTTTCTGTCTCTCTCTCTTGCCTCTGTCCTCCCCCATCCCCGTGATGATCCTGCCTCGGGCCACTTGTCATCTTTTGCAGTGGACACCCAACCGCCTCCCAGCAGTTGTTCCACCCTCCCCCAGCTGTCACACCCACACTGTTTGGATGGGACTGACCCACCCCAGCTGCAGGGGTGGGTCCTGGTTTGCCTAAAGCAGTGGCCTTCCATCTTCCTGGCCAGAGGGACTGGCTGAGGCAGAGGCAGAGGCACATTCCCTAAAATGATTCAATCTGGCTGGGCACCATGGCTTCATGCCTGTAATCTCACCACTTCGGGAGGCCAAGGTGGGAGGATCACCTGAGGTCAGAAGTTCAAGACCAACCTGGCCCACATGGTGAAACCCTGTCTCTACTAAAAATACAAAAACTAGCTGGGCATGGTGATAGGCACCTGTAATCCCAGCTACTTAGGAGGCTGAGGCAGGAGAATCACTTCAACAGGAGGCAGAGGTTGCCGTGATCTGAGATGGCACCATTGCACTCCAGCTTGGGCGACAACAGCGAAATTCCATCTCAAAAAAAAAAAAAAAAAAAAAAAAAAAAGGGTTTAATCCAAGGGATCCAAGGGCAGCCCAGTACTTTCCTTCCACGGCTGGGAAGAGAGTTTCCTCCGTGGAAGGAGGACACCTGCAGGCCTTGCAGCTGTGGGCCGCCCTCTGTCAAGCGTAAGAGCAGTCAGCCCAGAGGAGATGGCAACGGAAAGACAGAAACTGTGTTGGCGGTGGCATTGCTGAGTTCCCAGGTGAAGCCATTTCTGAAGCCCTGTGTGCCTGGGTCAAGGCCTCCCCAACAAAGCCAGCTTGAGAGGGTGCTGTGTGACTTGCAGTGATGGTCCCAGAGTGGGGCCACACCGGCAGGATCACACTGTTCCATGATTCGGCCCCCGCCATGATACAAAGAGATCGTTTTTTGCTTTGTTGTGTTTAATTGCTCATGGCTTCCCTAAAGCAGGGCATCATCTGTTTTTGTGCACGTTGCCCCTTCAAGGTATTGCACACAGTTGGTGCTCAATTAATGTTGTTTAATGGCAGATGCCCTGTTAACCTGGCTGTTCCTTTTTTCTCCTTTTTTTTTTTTTTTTTTTTTTTTTTTGAGACGGAGTTTCGCTCTTGTTACCCAGGCTGGAGTGCAATGGCGCGATCTCGGCTCACCGCAACCTCCACCTCCTGGGTTCAGGCAATTCTCCTGCCTCAGCCTCCTGAGTAGCTGGGATTACAGGCACGCGCCACCATGCCCAGCTAATTTTTTGTATCTTTAGTAGAGACGGGGTTTCACCATGTTGACCAGGATGGTCTCGATCTCTCGACCTCGTGATCCACCCGCCTCAGCCTCCCAAAGTGCTGGGATTACAGGCTTGAGCCACCGCGCCCGGCTCTTTTTTTTTTTTTTTTTTTTTTAATCCCTTTGTCTGGCCCCACTGCCTGGAATGTCCCCAGCCCCTTCCTTCACCTCATCCTCTGAGCTCTGAGACCTCTTCTTGGGCCCCAGCCTGGGCTTCCTTCCCATCACATTAGACTCCCTGCAGTAACTGTCAGCGTGCATCTCTGGCCCCCTGATGAGATCATGTGCCTCATCTGTTTGAAGGTCTCTCACTGAATGCCTGCTATAGGTTAGGCACCATGCCAGCAGCTGGGAAAATAGCAATAGCAACAATAATGTAAATGCTGCATTAGCGGATCTTACGTTCTAGTGAGCGAAGGACAGTAAATAAGTGAATAAGGAAGATCTGTAATTTGAGGGTTGGGGATAAATGCTATGTAGAAAAATGAAGTGCAGGCCGGGCACGGTGGCTCACACCTGTAATCCTAGCACTTTGGGAGGCCAAGGTGGGTGGATCATGAGGTCAGGAGTTCAAGATCAGCCTGGCCAAGATGGTGAAACCCCGTCTCTACTAAAAATACAAAAAAAAAAAAGGCCGGGCGCGGTGGCTCAAGCCTGTAATCCCAGCACTTTGGGAGGCCGAGGCGGGTAGATCACAAGGTCAAGAGATCGAGACCATCCTGGTCAACATGGTGAAACCCCGTGTCTACTAAAAATACAAAAAAATTAGCTGGGCATGGTGGCATATGCCTGTAATCCCAGCTACTCAGGAGGCTGAGGCAGGAGAATTGCCTGAACCCAGGAGGCGGAGGTTGCAGTGAGTCAAGGTCGCGCCATTGCACTCCAGCCTGGGTAACAAGAGTGAAACTCTGTCTAAAAAAAAAAAAATTAACCAGGCATGGTGGTGGGCACCTCCCAGCTACTTGGGAGGCTGAGGCAAAGAACTGCTTGAACCCAGGAGGCAGAGATTTCAGTGAGCTGAGATGGCACCACTGCACTTTGGCCTAGGAGACAGAGTGAGACTCCATCTAAAAAAAAAAAAAAAAAGAGAGAGAGAAAAAGAAAGAAAAAGAAAAATGAAATGATGGAGAAGAAGGAGGGAGACGAGGAGGGCAGGAGACGGGTGGGTAGGGGTGGGCAGATTTAACTGGGAAGTCAGAAAAGACCTCCCAGGGAAGGTGATACTTGAGCAAAGACTTGAATGAAGTGAGGGATAAAGCCCAGTGGATAAATGGAGAGAAAATGTTGCCGGCAGGAAACAGCAAAGAGCTCAGGGATGAACCTGCCTGCTTTTTGCTAAAACAACAGGGAGGCCAATGTGGTTGGAATGCAGACAGCTGGGCTGGGGTGCAGGGGGCGGGTGGGGAGGCAGAACAGTAACAATGGGGTGCTGGAAGGAGGGTAGGCTGGATTTGTGTGAGTTTGTGTGTGCGCGTGTGGGTGTGTATTTTATTTATTTATTTATTTTTTTTATTTTTTTTTGTGGAGACAGGGGTTTTGCTATGTTGGCTGATCTCAAACTTCTGGCCTTGAATAATCCTCCTGCCTTGGCCTCCCAAAGCGCTGGGATTACAAGAATGAGTGACCATGCCTGGCCTTGATTTATATTTTTAAAGGATCTCTCCTGTTCCTATATATGAGGCTACTGCAAGAGTTCTGTGAAAAGATGGTGGTAGCTTGCACCAGAGTGGCAATGGCAAAGGCAGATAGAAGTGGCAGAGCTGGCCGGGCACAGTGATTCATGCCTGTAATCCCAGCACTTGGAGAGGCCAAGGTGGGTGGATCACCTGAGGTCGGGAGTTTGAGACCAGCCTGGCCAACATAGTGAAACCCTGCCTCTACTAAAAATACAAAAATTAGCCTGGCATGGTGGCGCACGCCTGCAGTCTCAGCTAGGTGAGCTGAGATCATGCCACTGCACTCCAGCCTGTGTGACAGAGTGAGGCTCCATCTAAAAATAATAATAATAAAAAAATTAAAAAGTGGCAGAGCCAAGAGCATTTGTCGACAGATTGAATGTAACAAAAGCACAGAAGTCAGAGATGACTTTAAGATTTTTGGTTTGTGATTGTGTGTGGTGGCTCACACCTGTAATCCCAGACTTCTCAGAGGCCAAGGGAGGAGGATCTCTTGAAGCCAGGAGTTTGAGATCAGTTTGGCAACATAGTGAGGCCCTCTCCTATTCATTAAAAAAAAAAAAAAAGTTTTGGTTTGAAAAATTGGAAGGATGAAATGATGATTGACAGGAACAAGAAAGATGGTGGGAGAAGGGGTTGGGAAGGCAGATGGGGAGCCTGATTTTGGACGTGTCCTTTAGACATCCAAACGGAGGTGATGAGTGGGCAGTGAGAGTTTTGTTGGGGGAAGAAATCTGGGTTGAAGACACAAATTTGAGAAACCTCAGCATACGAATGGCATTTAAAGCCAGGATCTTCAAGGAGACTATTAAGGGAGTGAGTGTAAATACAAAGATGAAATCGGGACTGAACCTGGGTCTTGTGAATGTTTAGAGGTCAGAAACAGGGAAAGGAACCTGCAAAGGAGATTGGAGCAGCCAGGGAAGTGGGAAGGAAACCAGGAGGGTCTGGTGTCCTGGGAAGCAGAGAAAAGAGTGTTTCCAGGAAGAAGGTGTGGCCAACCATGCCAAATGCCACCAATTTACCACTAAAGACTGGGAAGTGGGCAATGGATTTGCAATGTGGGCTGCCACTGTGACGAGGAGGCAGGAACCAAAACTGTACTTAATTGCAATATTTAGTAGGTCCTGGATAAACATTTATTAACTGTTATCAGTGAATGGCTGATTTTAACATCTGCTGATTCGTCTCTCCTATTGTGGTCCAACCTCCTCCAACCCAAGGATGCTGCCATCAGGGTGATCTTTCTAAAATGCAAATGTACTCTACCCACTGTGATGGTTAATACTGAGTGTCAACTTGATTGGATTGAAGGATACAAACTATTTTTTTTTTTTTTTTTTTTGGAGACAGAGTTTCGCTCGTTACCCAGGCTGGAGTGCAATGGCGCGATCTTGGCTCACCGCAACCTCCGCCTCCTGGGTTCAACCAATTCTCCTGCCTCAGCCTCCTGAGTAGCTGGGATTACAGGCACGCGCCACCATGCCCAGCTAATTTTTTGTATTTTTAGTAGAGACGGGGTTTCACCATGTTGACCAGGATGGTCTCGATCTCTCGACCTCGTGATCCACCCACCTCGGCCTCCCAAAGTGCTGGGATTACAGGCTTGAGCCATCGCGCCGGGCCGGATACAAACTATTGATCCTGGGTGTGTCTGTGAAGCTGTTGGCAAAAGAGTTAACATTTCAGTCAGTGGGCTGGGGAAGGCAGATCCACGCTTAATCTGGTGGGCACAATCTAATCAGCTGCCAGCAAATATAAAGCAGGCAGAAAAACGTGAAAAGAACAGATGGGCCTAGCCTCCCAGCCCGCATCTTCTGTGCTGGATGCTTCCTGCCCTTGAACATCGGACTCCAAGTTCTTCAGTTCTGGGACTTGGACCGACTCTCCTTTCTCCTCAGCTTGCAGATGGCCTATTAAGGGACCTTGTGATCATGTAAGTTACTTAATAATATAATCTCCTGGCCGGGCGCGGTGGCTCACGCCTATAATCCCAGCACTTTGGGAGGCCGAGGCGGGTGGATCACGAGGTCAAAAGATCGAGACCATCTTGGTCAGCAAGGTGAAACCCCGTCTCTACTAAAAATACAAAAATTAGCCGGGCATGGTGGTGCACGCCTGTAGTCCCAGCTACTCGGGAGGCTGAGGCAGGAGAATTGCTTGAACCCAGGAGGCGGAGGTTGCGGTGAGCCGAGATTGTGCCATTGCACTCCAGCCTGGGTAACAAGAGCGAAACTCTGTCTCAAAAAAAAAAATAATAATAATAATATAATCTCCTATTCTGTCCCTCTAGAGAACTCTAATACAGCTAATACAGATTTTGGTACCAGGAGTGGTCCTAGAGGAAAAGAATAGTAAGGATGAAGTTCTTTTGTTGGTTTTGGGGTTTCTGGAGTTGGCTGTTTAATATAATTAGACCTGAAAATGCTAGAGTCTCTACTTCTAATAGCATGGAGCACACTGATAGTCCTTGGCATGAACTGTTTAGAGATTTATGCAAAATACATGCATTTGCCACTCCTGATTTACTGCTCCTGAGAGGCAAGGAGTTTAGTGATTCTATACATAATACCTTTGCCTATGTGTGGAGAACCGAGGAAGATAATGACACTGGTTGGTTGCTCCTAAGTTCACTGGACAAAGTGATGAAACACAATGATGCACTCAGGGATTCTGTCTCCCAGCTTCAGAAGCAGATACTGAACCTCAAATCTGCTAAGACTGTCCTGAGTGATAGTCTTATCTCCTGTAGAGAAAGAGCTGAAATTGTGGGAATACAGACAAAAAGCTCTTATCATGCAAGTGGCTGACCGGCAATGAAAGGTGCCTGCACAACCTGGCCAGGTGTCTACTGTTCACATGAGGGCACTGACTGGAAAAGAACGGGACCCTGCAACGTGGAGTGCAAATGTGTGGGAGGACCCTGATGAAGCTGGGGACACTGAGCTTGTAAACTCTGAACCTTTTTTTGCCAGAAGCAACGGCTCCCCCATCCCCAGTAGTGGTGACATCCCCTCCTTGATCCATGCTGCCATCAGCCTCTCCACTTTTGTCTGAGGAGATAAACCCTGCTTTGCCTGAGGCAACAGTGATGCCCCCCCGCCCCCCGAGGCAGTTGCCAGGCAAGATAATGTTGATTCTCCTCAGGAGCCAACCTGAACACCTCTGTTTGCTTCTAGACCTATAACTAGAACTACAGTCCTAGCAGCCCCTAGAGGTGAGGTTGAGAGTGTGACCCGTGAGGACGTATGCTACACTCGGAAAGAACTGTTTGAGTTCTCTAATTTATATAAACAGAAATCTGGAGAACGGGCATGGGAATGGCTAACTATGAGTGTGTGATAATGGTGGGAACACAGAGTTGGATCAGGCTGAATTTGTTGATTTGGGCCCACTAAGTAGGGACCCTGCATTTAATGTTGCAGCTCAGAGAGTTTAACAGTTTCTTTCCTTCTTTTTTTTTTTTTTTTTCCCCTTTTGAGACGGATTCTCACTCTGTCACCCAGGCTGGAATGCAATGCCACGATCACAGCTCACTGCAATCTCTGCCTCCAAGGTTCAAGTGATTCTCCTGCCTCAGCCTCCTGAGTAGATGGGATTACAGGCATGTGCCACCACACCTGGCTAATTTTGTATTTTTAGTAGAGACCAGGTTTCTCCATGTTCGTCAGGCCGGTCTCAATTCCCGACCTCAAGTTATCAGCTGCCTGACTCAGCCAAAAGCTTCTAATAGTTTATTTGCTTGGTTAGCTAAAATATGGATTAAAAGATGGCCCACGCTGAGCAAGCTGAAAACGCTTGATCTCCCTTGGTTTAATGTAGAGTAAGGGATCCAAAGGCTTAGGGAGATTGAGATGGTGGAGTGGATTAGTCACTTTAGACATACTCATCCCAGCTGGGAGGGTCCAGAAGACATACACTTTCCCTACACCTTGCCAGGTAGATTTGTGAGAACAGGTCCTGCATCTTTGAAGAGCCCAATAATTGCTCTTCTCCGTATGTCAGATCTAACAGTGGGAATCGTAGTCACTCAACTAAAACATTTAAAGAAAATGGGAATAATTGGATCTTGAAGTGGCAGGGGCCAAGTGGCGGGACTCAAAGGCAAGGTGGGTGTAGTTACTGAATGGATAGCTGAGGCAAAGCGGCAATCAGAATAGTCTGACTCGTGTGGAGCTCTGGCATCGGCTACTTAATCGTGGTGTTCCTAGAAGTTAAATTGATAGGAAGCCTCCTGCATTCCTACTTAATTTGTACAAGCAGAAAACTTCTAGGTTGAGTAGACAAAAGACTAATTTGAATTATAATATAGAGAATCAGAGCCCTTCAATTTCCAGACTTGAGCCAATTTACAGACCCAAAACCCCTTGAATGAAGGGAAGGCCGGGTCTCTGTGAGGAGGGATTCCACTACATTACTGACAATTTATGCAGTGACTCTCCCACCCTTCCCCAAGGAGACGTCTGGCCTTTTACCAGGACAACTGTGCAGTTCAGTGCATACTGGCTCTGAGCTGATTGATTTCAAGGGACCCAAAATGTCATGTGATTCCCCAGTTAAAGTAGGGGCTCATGGAGGTCAAGTAATTAATGGAATTTTAGCTCAGGTCTGACTTACAGAGGGTCCAGTGGGTCCCCAGACTCATCCTGTGGTCATTTCCTCAGTGCTAGAATGCATAATTGGCATAGACATACTTAGCAGCTGACAGAACCCCCACATTGGCTCCCTGACTGGTAGAGTGAGGGCTATTATTCTGGGAAAGGCCAAATGAAAGCCATTAGAGCAGCCTCTACCTAGAAAAATAGTAAATCAAAAACAATATCACATCCCTGGAGGGATTCCAGAGATTAGTGCCACCATCAAGGACTTGAAAGACGCAGGAGTAATGATTCCCACCACATCCCCGTTCAACTCTCCCATTTGGTCTGTGCAGAAGACAGATGCACAGAAGACAGATGGTTCTGTATGACATGCAGGCACCACCCAAAAGTGGACAGCTGCAGCACTACAGCCCCTTTCTAGGACATCCCTGAAGGACAGTGGTGAAGGGAAGTCTTCCCAGTGGGCAGAACTTTGAGCAGTGCACCTGGTTGTGAACTTTGAATGGAAGGAGAAATGGCCAGATGTGGGATTATACACTAATTCATGGGCTGCAGCCAATGGTTTGGCTGGATGGTCATGGACTTGAAAGAAGCATGATTGGAAAATTGGTGACAAAAAAATTTGGGGAAGAGGTATGTAGATGGACTTCTCTGAGTGGTCAAAACTGAAACCATTTGTATCCCATGTGAGTGCTCGTCAACAGGTGACCTCAGCAGAGGAGGAGTTTAATAATCAAATGGATAGTATGACCCATTCTATGGACACCACTCAGCCTCTTACCCCAGCACCCTTGTCATTGCCCAATGAGCCTATAAAAAAAGTGGCCATGGTGGCAGGGATGGAGGTTATGCATGGGCTTAGCAACATGGACTTCAACTCACCAAGGCTGACCTGGCTACGGCTACTGCTGAGTGCCCAATTTGCCAGCAGCAGAGACCAACACTGAGCCCTCATTAGGGCACCATTCCTCAGGGTGATCAGCCAGCTACCTGGTGGCAGGTTGATTTTATTTTATTTCTTCCATCATGGAAAGGGTGGAGGTTTGTCCTCACTGGAATAGACACTTACTCTGGATACAGGTTTGCCTATCATGCATGGAATGCTTTTGCTAAGACTACCATCCATGGATTCACAGAATGCCTTATCCACCATCATGGTATTCCACACAGCATTACCTCCAACCAAGGCACTCAGCGTGCCACTAAAGAAGTCGGGCAGTGGGCTCATGCTCATGGAACTCACTGGTCGTACCATGTTCCCCCATGTCCTGAAGCAGCTGAATTGATAGAACGGTGGAATGGCCTTTTGAAGTCACAATTACAATGCCAACTAGGTGACAATAGTTTGCAGGCCTGGGCAAAGTTCTCCAGAAGGCTGCGTATGCTCTGAATCAGCATCCAATATATGGTACTGTTTCTCCCATAGCCAGGATTCGTGGGTCCAGGAATCAAAGGATGGAAGTGGAAGTGGCATCACTCGCCATCACCTCCGGTGATCCACTAGCAAAATTTTGGCTTCCTCTTCCCGAAACATTAAGTCTTGCTGGCCTAGAGGTCTTAGTTCCAGAGGGAGGAATGCTGCCACCAGGATTCCACTAAACTGGAAGTTAAGATTGCCACCTGGGCACTTTGGGATCCTCTTACCTTTAAGTCAACAGGCTAAGAAGGGAGTTTCAGTGTTGGCTGGGCTGACTGATGCAGACCATCAAGATGAAATCAGTCTAATACTCCAAAACAGAGGTAAGGAAGAGTATGCATGGAATACAGGAGATCCATTAGGGCATCTCTTAGTATTGCCATTCCCTGTGAGTAAGGTCAGTGGGAAATACAACAGCCCAATCTGGGCAGGACTACAAATGGCCTAGACCCCTCAGGAACGAAGGTCTGGGTCACTCCACCAGGGAAAAAAAACCCACGACTGCTGAGGTGCTTGCTGAAGGCAAAGAGAATACAGAATGGGTAGCAGAAGAAGGTAGTCATCAATACCAGCTACGGCCGGGCAGGGTGGCTCATGCCTGTAATCCCTGCGCTTTGGGAGGTCAAGATGGGTGGACTGCCTGAGATCAGGAGTTCAAGACCAGCCTGGCCAACATGGCCCCATCTCTACTAAATATACAAAAATTAGCCGGGTACAGTGGTTCGCACCTGTATTCTCAGCTATTCGGGAGGCTGAGCCATGAGAATCACTTAAACCTGGGAGTGGGAGGTTATAGTGAGCCAAGATATGCCACTGCACTCCAGCCTGGGCAATAGAGCGAGACTTCGTCTCAAAAATAAAAGAGGAAAAAAAAGAAAATATCTTTATTTCCTTTACCTCTATCTTGTGACATAAGATTTACTGACTTCACATCAGCATTTAAGTACTGTTCACTTTATTTAATTGTATTTGGGTTGGGGATTGGTGTGTTTCCGGTTGTACGAAGGATAGATGCATTACGTTAGGCTTAATTATGACCTTATTACTGTCTTTATTTGAAGATTATGTATGACCTCAGGAGATGTGTATGGGTTGAAAAGGGGTGGACTTGTGATAGTTAATACTGAATAAACAACTTGATTGGATTGAAGGCTACAAACTATTGATCCTGGGTGTGTCTGTGAGGGTGTGGCCAAAGAAGATTAACATTTGAGTCAGTGTCCTGGGGAAGGCAGATTCACCCTTAATCTGGTGGGCACAATCTCATCAGCTGCCAGCGAATATAAAACAGGCAGAAAAACGTGAAAAGAACAGACGGGCCTAGCCTCCCAGCCTGCACCTTCTGTGCTGGATGCATCCTGCCCTCGAACACTGGACTCCAAGTTCTTCAGTTTTGGGACTTGGACTGACTCTCTTTGCTCCTCAGCTTGCAGACAGCCTATTGTGGGACCTTGTGATCCCTTAAGTTAATACTTAATAAACTCCCCTTTATCTATCTATCTATCTATCTATCTATCTATCTATCTATCTACTTACCTACCTACCTACCTATCCACCCATTCATCCTATTAATTCGGTTCCTCTAGAGAACCCTAATACACCCACTTATATCTTCAATGCAAATCATGCTGGATTGACTACGTGGAAAATTGTATGTATAAGTATGCTCTTTGTGGCATTGTTTGTAACAGAGGAATACTGGAAATAATTTGAATATTCAAAAAATAACAGGATGGGTTATGGCAGCTAAGGTGTATCTAAATAACAAAACACTACTTAATCATTAAAATAGTGCTGGAGAATGTTTAGTGACAAGTCAGTGTGTGTACTAAGAACCAAATTACCAATGTTTGTGTTAAACAGATAGCACACAAGTTTAAAGCAAGAGTTGGCAAATGCTTTAGACAGCAAAGATTTGAGGCTTTGTGGGCTGTGCGTCTCAGGTACAGGTATTCAGTTTTAATGTGAAAGGAGTCATAGATCTATGTAAATGAACACATGTGGCTATGTTCCAATAAAATGTTATTCATGAACACCGAAATTTAAATTTCATACATAATTTTCATGTCATGAAATATTCTTCTTTTGATATTTTTCCCACTTAAAAATGTAAAAATCGGCTGGGTGCGGTGGCCCACGCCTGTAATCCCAGCACTTTGGGAGGTCAAGGCAGGCGGATCACCTGAGGTTGGGAGTTTGACACTAGCCTAGGCAACAAGGTGAAACCCCGTATCTATTAATAATACAAAAATTAGCTGAGTGTGGTGGCGGCACTCACCTGTAATCCTAGCTACTTGGGAGGCAGCGGCAGGAGAATCACTTGAACCCAGGAGGTGAAGGTTGTGTTGAGCCAAGATCGTGCCATTGCACTCCAGCCTGGGTGATAAGAGAAAAACTCTATCTCAAAAAAAAGAAGTAAAAATCATTTTTACTCAACAAGCTGTAAGAAAACAAGTAGAAGCCTGGCTTTGACCCACAGGCCATTGTTTGCCCACCCTTGGTCTACAAGACACTAAGCCCAAATGTTCACCATATACACGTCTCTCGAATGACATGAGGTTACATTTTTCCCTCCCTTCTTGTGGGGTTTTTCTGGGACATTTCCCCCATGTATCTGCATGGCTCACTCCTTTACCCTTTTAAACCTTTGCTCAAATAATATATTTTCAGCCATGCCTGCCTCAGCACTGTATTTAAAATTGTGACCTGCCTGTCCATCTTCTTTACTTATTTTTAAATATTTTCTTTACCTTGTTCATTATTTTTTTGTTTTCCTTTACACTTATCACTCTTTAATTGAATAATTTATTTTAAAAATATTTGTTGGGTTGGGTGTGGTGGCTCACGCCTGTAATCCCAGCACTTTGGGAGGCCGAGGTGGGCAGATCACAAGGTCAGGAGATCAAGACCATCCTGGCCAACATGGTGAAACCCTGTCTCTACCAAACATCCAAAAATTAGCTGGGTATGGTGGCGAACGCCTGTAATCCAGCTATTTGGGAGGCTGAGGCAGGAGAATCGCGTGAACCTGGGAGGCAGAGGTTGCAGTGAGCCGAGATTGTGCCACTGCACTCCAGCCTGGGCGACAGAGAGAGACTCCATCTTAAAACAATAAACAACGGATCTCAAAACAATAAATAAATAAATAAATAATAAAAAATATTTGTTGATTACTATCTATACCTGTCCTCTTCTCTCCCAAACCCAGAGAATGTAAGCTCCATGAAGGCAGAGGTCTTTATTTGAGACAGGGTCTGTCTCTGTCACCCAGGCTGGAGTGCAGTGGCAGGATCTTGGCTCACTGCAGTCTGAAACTCCTGGGCTCAAGCAGTCCTTCCTCCTCTGCCTCCCGAGTAGCTGGGAACACAGGCGAGGGCCACCGCTACACCTGGCTAATTGAAAATTTGTCTTGCTCTGTTGCTGAGGCTGGTCTGTAACTCCTGGGGTCAAACAATCCTCCTGCCTCTGCCCAAAACTGTTGGGATCACAGGTGTGAGCCACTGCACCAGGCCAGAAGTCTTTATTTTGTTCACTGATGTATTCCAGGTGTGAACATGTATTCTAGAATAGTATCTGACATATGGTTTGGGTCCCTAAATATTTTCTGAATGTATGATGAGTATTACACATATTATCTTTATAATTATACACCTAATATACAAGACAATGGCCGGGGGCTGTGGCCCTAGCACTTTGGGAGGCTGAGGTGGGCAGACTGCTTGAACTTAGGAGTTTGAGATCAGCCTGGGCAGCATCTTTTTCTTTTTTGTGAGAAAGGGTCTTGTTCTGTCACCCAGACTGGAGTGCAATGGCAGGATCTTGGCTCACTGCAACCTCTGCCTCCTGGGTTCAAGTGATTCTGTTGCCTCAGACTCCTGAGTAGCTGGGTTAACAGGAGGATACCACCATGTCCAGCTAACTTTTATATTTTTAGTAGAGATGGAGTTTATACCATGTTGGCCAGGCTGGTCTTGAACTCCTGACCTCAAGTAATCTGCCTGCCTTGGCCTCTCAAAGTGCTAGTGTCAGAGGTATGTGAACCAACTCTATCTTGAATACGAGCTAGGTAAAATCAGGTCAAGACCTACTGGGCTGCATTCCCAGAGGTTAAGGCATTCTAACTCACAGGATAAGACAGAAGGTCAGTACCAGCATAAAGACCTTGCTGATAAAACAGGTTGCAGTAAGGAAGCCGACTAAAACCCACCAAAACCAGGATGGCCACTAGAGTGATCTCTGGTCGTCCTCACTGCTGCACTCCCACCAGTGTGCCATGACAGTTACCAGGGACATGGCAACGTTAGGAAGTTACCATATATGGTCTGAAAAGGGGAAACATGAATTATCCACCCCTTGCTGAGCACATCATGAAGAAATAACCATAAAAATGTGCAACCAGCAGCCCTCAGGGCTGCTCTATGGCTTGATCTCGGCTCACTGCAACCTCTGCATCCCGGGTTCAAGTGATTCTCCTCAGCCTCCCAAGTAGTTGGGGACTACAGGCGCCTGCCACCACGCCCAGCTAATTTTTGTATTTTTAGTAGAGACAGGGTTTCACCATATTGGCCAGGCTGGTCTCAAACTCTTGACCTTGTAATCTGCCCACCTCGGCCTCCCAAAGTGCTGAGATTACAGGTGTGAGCCACCACGCCCGGTATCCTTTGCTTTCTTAACAAACTTGCTTTTACTTTACTGTATGGACTAGCCCTGAATTCTTTATTGCACGAAATCTAAAAACCCTTTCTTGGGGTCTGGATTGGATCCCTTTCCTGTAACACTGGGATTATAGGTGTGAGTCACCATGTCCAGCCACCTTTGAGGCAGGAAAATAGGGTGTGGAGGCAGGGAACATACATAAGGCCAATTCACACTTCAGCTATGACAGGAAATATCCTCTCCATAGGGAGTACACCCTAAATGACTTTTTAACTTTAATTCATCCTCTTCATTTACATACGGCGCATCCGAAGTAACCAATGGAATCTTCCAGAGGGTATTTAAACTTCCAACAAATTCTGTAACTGGGCCCTTGAGCCCCTATGCTAGGCTGGCTCCTACACTGGAGTGTACTTTGATTTTCAATGAAAATTTTGTCCAATTATTTAAGATGCCAAGAACCTGGACATTCTCCACTGGTGACACGTTGCCCGTTTTGAGGATTATTCATTGACCTTTTGTAGAATGTTTCTCAATTGGGATGTGTCTGATGTTTTTCTCATGGTTAGACTGGAGGTAGCTGGGATTACGGGTGTGAGCCACTATGAACAGCCTGGCATCGAAACCCTGTTTACAGGAAATTTTTTAAAAATTAGCCAGGCTTGGCGGTGCGCATCTATAGTGCCAGCTACTCCGGAGCCTGAGGAACCTGAGGCGAGAAGATTGCTTGATCCCAGGAGGTGGAGGCTGCAGTGAGCCGAGATCATGCCTGGCGCGCTGCACTGCAGCCTGGGCCACAAAGCGAGACTGGGTCGAGAGAAAGAGATCGAAAGAGATCGAGAGAGATCGAGAGAGAGAGAGAGAAGAGAGAGAGAAAGAGAGCGAGCGAGCGAGCGCCTAATACGGCCAGGCACGGTGGCTCACGCCTGCAATCCCAGAATTTTGGGAGGCCAAGGCGGGCAGATCACGACGTCAAAGGATTGAGAATATCTTGACCAACATGGAGAAACCCCATCTCTACTAAAAATACAAAAATTAGTTGGGGGTGGCGGCCCGCGCCTTTTGTCCCAGCTACAGGGGAGGCTGAGGCAGGAAAATGGCTTGAACCCAGGAAGCAGAGGTTGCAGTGAGCCGAGATCGCGCCACCGCTGCAGAGCAAGGCTCCGTCTCAAAAAAAAAAAAAAAAAAAAGCTTAGTATACAAAATAAACCTAGGAATCTTCCCTGTATCCTCCTGTCTACGGAATGAAGTCCACAGACTTGGAAGAGCGTTGAAGCCCCTCTAAAGCCACTCCCTTCCTCCAGCCTCTCGGCCGCTAGCTCAGCAATAGCAGCTCACTCCGGGCGACACTTCCCGCCGCCACGAGGAGACGCCCCAGCACTGCCCTCCGTCAAAGCCCAAACAGTATTGCCACGTGACCCGCTCCGCATCCACATGACCAGCGTCGCACCCGGTGGGCGTCAGGTGACGGGCTCAGTAGTTCTCCAATCGCTGTGCACGTTGTGGGGTTTCCACTTAGGGCTCGGTCTGAGGCTTGTAACACCACATTCTCCCCCAAGCCACAGGGGCAGTCTTGCCGCTGGCAGCTGGGTGGCGGTGTCTCTCAAAGGTCCTCTATAGGGTCTTCGTGAGGCCCAAGCCTACACCTCGCTCAGTTCCGGAAGTGACGTCTCCCAGAGGGGCCGGAAGTGGCAGTGGAGGGAGGGAAGATGGCGGAGGTGGTGAGTCCGGTGCCCGGGGCGGGGCGGAGGGAGCCAGGGGAGGTGGGTAGAGCCCGAGGCCCCCCAGTAGCCGACCCTGGCGCCGCGCTGTCTCCCCAGGGGGAGATAATCGAGGGCTGCCGCCTACCCGTGCTGCGGCGGAACCAGGACAACGAAGATGAGTGGCGTGAGTGACGTCGGGGGGCGGGGCTAAGGAACCTGAGGGCGAGGGGCGGGAGGGAGGCAACTGAACCCCCGGCATGGGGAGGGGCCTCTGGAATTATGGGGCGGGCGGGGCTCAGACACTCCGATAAAGGGGCGTGGCTCTTAGCTGCTCTGAGAGTTACAGGGCGGGGTCTGGAAAGGGGGTGGCACTTGTGATTGAAGGAGGCTTGGATGAGACCTTCCAAGTGCTGCAGTTTAGGAATCCGGCCTGGGGGTGGAGTTCAGGTCGTGAAAGGGTGGAGTCTCATGGCCTGGCCCGTCTAAGGCCCCTGCCTATGCTATTCCCATAGCACTGGCCGAGATCCTGAGCGTGAAGGACATCAGTGGCCGGAAGCTTTTCTACGTCCATTACATTGATTGTGAGTTCTGGGCCTAAGGTGGGGGCAGCAGGGTAGGGTTGGGGGACAGTCTTTGGCATTCCTTCCTGAGCCATCCCCACTGCTACAGTCAACAAACGTCTGGATGAATGGGTGACGCACGAGCGGCTGGACCTAAAGAAGATCCAGTTCCCCAAGAAAGAGGCCAAGACCCCCACCAAGAACGGACTTCCTGGGTCCCGTCCCGGCTCTCCAGAGAGAGAGGTGGTGAGTAGGTCCCCCACTTCACCTCTTCTCTCCTGCCTCCTGTTTCTCTTATCTGTTGGCATTTAGGGGCTCCTGGATGGGCAGGAGACAGCATCCTCTTACCCTGACTTCAGCTTGCAAAAGATCGGGGCCAAATTTCATATGTAGCTCCCAGAGTCCAGTAGTTAGTCCTGTGTCCTTCAGAAGGCAGAGGGTGGGGTTTCATAATTTTGAGCTGAGGGGCCCCTTTTCCCCTTCCCCATCCCACTGCCATCCCCGCCCCAGAGGAAGACCCTGGACCTATCTCTACAGCCGGCCTCGGCCCAGGCCAGCGGGAAGACCTTGCCAATCCCGGTCCAGATCACACTCCGCTTCAACCTGCCCAAGGAGCGGGAGGCCATTCCCGGTGGCGAGCCTGACCAGCCGCTCTCCTCCAGCTCCTGCCTGCAGCCCAACCACCGCTCAACGGTACCCTCAGCAATTCCAGGGACCTTGCTTTCTTCTCAGGTCCCGCCTTCTCTACCTTCTGACCCACCTTTGTTGGTTTCTCTCTGCAGAAACGGAAGGTGGAGGTGGTTTCACCAGCAACTCCAGTGCCCAGCGAGACAGCCCCAGCTTCGGTTTTTCCCCAGGTGAGTTCTCCAAACTATTTCTTGTTCCTTTCCTCTCTTCTACCTTCTGGTGGCCCTTTTCAGGCTTATCTCACAGTCATCCCTTCTTTTCCTGCTATCTCATCTGCAGAATGGAGCAGCACGTAGGGCAGTGGCAGCCCAGCCAGGACGGAAGCGAAAATCAAATTGTCTGGGCACTGATGAGGTGGGTCTGGGGAGCAGCAGAAGGGAGCTGTGTGAAAAGGAAGGGATGCAGGAAGGGTGGAGAGTTATTTAGTGATGAGTTTAAAAATGAAGGGGTGGTGGGCATGGGCAGGGCTAGTGTTGGTAGGATCAGGAGCCAGGCAGAACATGGTTCAAATGAATCATTGGGGCCGGGCGCCATGGTGCACACCTGTAATCCCAGCACTTTGGGAGGCCAAGGCGGGTGGATCCCCTGAGGTCAGGAGTTTGAGACCAGCCTGGCCAACATGGCAAAACCTCATCTCTACTAAAAGTAAAAAAATTGGTTGGGCTCAGTGGCTCATACCTGTAATCCCAACTCTTTGAGAGGCTAAGGTGGGTGGATCATGAGGTCAAGAGATTGAGACCATCCTGGCTAACATGGTGGTGAAACATGGTGAAACCCCATCTCTACTAAAAATAAAAAATTAGCTGGGCCTGGTGGCACACGCCTGTAATCCCAGCTACTTGGGAGGCTGAGGCAGAAGAAATGCTTGAACCCAGGAGGTGGAGGTTGCAGTGACCTGAGATCACACCACTGGCACTCCAGCCTGGGAAAAAAGTGAGACTTTGTCTCACAAAAAAAAAAAAAAAAAAAAAAAGAGACAGACATAGTGGCAGGCACCTGTAATCCCAGCTACCCCGGAGGCTGAGGCAGGAGAATCGCTTGAACCCCAGAGGTGAAGGTTGCAGCGAGCCAAGATTGCACCACTGCACCCCATCCTGGGCGACAGAGTGAGACTCCGTTTCCAAAATGGTCATTGGGTGATCTTTTCCACATCATCAGTCCCTTAGGGTTTCAGGTTTTATGTCTGGAAATTGGGGATCATGGTACCTCCCCTATAGAGTTGCTGTTAGGCTTGAGGGAAACCTGTTGAAGGGTTGTGAGCTGTGGTGTCCTGCTGAGCTGTTTCTTCTAACCTGGTGTCTTCCACTCATCCCGGGCAGGACTCTCAGGACAGCTCAGATGGAATACCATCGGCACCACGCATGACTGGCAGCCTGGTGTCTGACCGGAGCCACGACGACATCGTCACCCGGATGAAGAACATTGAGTGTATCGAGCTGGGCCGGCACCGCCTCAAGCCGTGGTACTTTTCCCCGTACCCACAGGAGCTCACCACATTACCCGTCCTCTACCTGTGCGAGTTCTGCCTCAAGTATGGCCGTAGCCTCAAGTGTCTTCAGCGTCACTTGGTATGAGGGGTCCAGGGAGGCTGCCTTCCCAGCATCCTCCACCTTGCCGTCGTCCCTGATCCTCCTGTTTTCCCCAGACCAAGTGTGACCTACGACATCCTCCAGGCAATGAGATTTACCGCAAAGGCACCATCTCCTTCTTTGAGATTGATGGACGTAAGAACAAGGTTAGTGCCTGAGAGGCAGTGGGGCTGTGGGGTAAGTCAAATGACAGTTTCTTCTTGCTCAGGAAAACTGACCAGTCGAGCCAACAGATGGGTTCAGCCCATTTTTATTGAGTTCCTGCTGTCTGGCGGGTGCCAGGAATGAGACAGTCTCTGTTCTCTGACAGCTTACAGTCCATGGGGAGACAGACATACCAACAACCGCTTAGATTCCATGTCATGTCATGAAACAGAGAGTAGGTTAGCAGGACCCAAAGGAGTTGGTCAGCAGAGCTTCACAGAGGTTAACTTTGAGCCTCGACGTGGATGATAAAGTGGCTGAGGGAATTTCTTGCAGTGGCATTCTGAGGAGTAGGCATGGATGCACAGAGATGGTCTTTGTGAAACACAAAGATCATGCTGGCTGAGAGGCAGAGAAGGGAGGATGAGGGAAGGCTCTTACGAGGGACAGAGCTCAGGTGATGAAGATGCTGCGTTAACTACCATTCTGTAATTATTAATGTGGATCTGGGCATCCAAGTGGCAGTACCCAGCAGCAGGTGGTTAAAAAGCAATTTCTGGCTGGGCACAGTGACTCACACCTGTAACCCCAGCACTTTGGGAGGCCGAGGTGGGCCAATCACTGGAGCCCAGAATTTTAAGACCAGCCTGGGCAACGTGGAGAAACCCCATCTCTGCTAAAAATTTTAAAAAAAATTGGCTGGGTGCAGTGGCTCACCCTGGAATCCCAGCACTTTGGGAGGACAAGGCGAATGGATCACAAGGTCAGGAGATTGAGACCATCCTGGCCAACATGGTAAAACCTTGTCTCTACTAAAAATACAAAATTAGCTTGGTGGCATTTTCCTGTAATCCCAGCTACTCCAGAGGCTGAAGCAGGAGAATTGCTTGAACCAGGGAGTCAGAGGTTGCAGCGAGCCAAGAATGCACCACTGCACTCCAATCTGGCGACAGAGCAAGACTCTGTCTCAAAAATAAATCGATAATAAAAGAGCCAAGTGTGATGGTGCACATCTGTAGTTCCAGGCACTCAGGAGGCTGAGTTGGGAGAATCACCTGAGCCTGGGAAGTCAAGGCTGCAGTGAGCCATGATTGCACCACTGCACTCCAGCCTGGGTGATAGGAGTGAGACCCTGTCTCAAAAAAAAAAAAAAAATCAACCCACAGTGTCTGAAATGCAGTAGTTGTGTGCAGAAATAGAGCAGCATGATTCATAATTTTGCTGGGGTAACCCCTAAGGCAGTTATTTTGTTAAATTCCAGAATTCTTTAACTGTCATAGAATTGGAGATCAGTTCCCAGGAGGTGTGACTATGGATGTAGAATGTTAGGGTTTTTAGCAGCTGGACTCCCAAGATTGTCCGATAGGGAGAGCTTCTCTCAGAAGCTGTGGTTGGAGTCTGCCTTTGGACACATTAATTTGTTGACAGCTGTCCAGCACTTTGGGACGCCAAGGTGAGCAGTTCATGAGGTCAAGAGATGACACCGTCTTGACCAACATGGTGAAACCCCGTCTCTACTAAAAATACAAAAATTAGCCAGGCATGGTGGTGCGTGCCTGTAGTCCCAGCTACAGTGGAGGCCGAGGCAGGAGAATCACTTGAACCCAGGACGTGGAAGTTGCAGTGAGCTGAGAGCATGCCACTGCCCTCCAGCCTGGGCAACAGAGTGAGACTCCATCTCAAACAAACAAAAAAACAAAAATGTTAAGGGGCAGTTGGAGTCTCCGGGCCAGGCTTAGATCGAGGTGTGCCAAGCAAGGCCGGGAAAATTGTCGGACTCAGCAGGGAGGCAGTCAGACACCATCACACCTCTGGTGCGCAGGCTTTTCAGCACTGAGGAGCAGCCCTGCCTCAGCTGCGGGCTGGTGGAATGGATCAGGCCCCACCAGGGAGTTCCACCAGCGAGGAACACTCATCACCTGTCGGCCTGGGGCACAGCACAAACGGTGAAGCTTCTGGTCGACCCGGAACCACTGGCCAGGCTCAAGGCAGGGTACCCAGAGTGGTGATAAGCCTTTTCTCTTGCAGAGTTATTCCCAGAACCTGTGTCTTTTGGCCAAATGTTTCCTTGACCATAAGACGTTGTACTATGACACAGACCCTTTCCTCTTCTACGTCATGACGGAGTACGACTGCAAGGGCTTCCACATTGTGGGCTACTTCTCTAAGGTCAGTGCCCACCCAGGCTGTCCCTGTGCCCTGTCCTGAGCCAGGTCCCTTTCCTCACACTGACCTGTCTCCCTTTTCCAGGAGAAGGAGTCAACAGAAGACTACAACGTGGCCTGCATCCTCACGCTGCCTCCCTACCAGCGCCGGGGCTACGGCAAGCTGCTGATCGAGTTCAGTGAGTATGTGTGCTGTGGCCAGGGGGTAGTGCGCCCGTCATCGGTACCTCACAGGCAGATGTGCCGGGCTACTGTGATTCCCAACCCTGGCTGTGCAGCCCAGTCTCTAGGGCAGCCAGCCAGGAATAACGGTGGCACTCTACTGGGGTTCTCTCCATTCAGGCTGACTGCCCTGCTCATCTGGGATAGGTTCTCAGCCCTACACTTTGCTCCTTGGCCAAGGTTCTAAGTGCCACTCAACTGACTTACATGCTTCTGTCTGGGGCCATGGGCAGGTCAGTGAGCTCCTGGTGCTCATGTATCTGGTAACATGTGCCATGATACAGGTCCTTGGGCAAGGACCAGTGGTTAATGTCCCCAGTTTTCCCCTGAGCCTGGCAGGCAGGTATACAAAATGCTGTTTACAAATAGAGGTAAGCGTAGATTGCTCCTTGTGTTCAGTGAGGTCAATCTCTTAAAGCCAGAGGGACTCTGACCTACATCACACATGGGCCCTTCAGCGTCCTCCCCAACCCTGAGGCCCCCTTCTCCTTCCCAGCCTCTTACTCTCCATCACCCCCCATTCTGTCTACCTCACCACTCACCAAACCCTTGGAATAACCAAGCTCTGACCTAGGTGACAGAAGTCCTAGCTGTTTTGCCTGGTGAAGACACAGAGGCTTTACCTGATCAAGGTTATGGTCCATTTGAGGAATTTTATTGGTTAAAGGATGCCCGGATGGGGTCACATCCTCAGGAACTTCTCAGCCTGGTAGCACGAGTGGATGCTTGAAGAAACTCAGTCTAAGTCCATCTTGGAGCTCAGACCGCAATGGAGATGGGATGTGGGTGGGATCACCAAGGGGCTAAGGTCCGTTATGAGGCTGGTTATAACTGAGGGTGAGGAAGGGCTTCTAGTAGTAACAAACATTCCAGGTCCCTGACTGGGGAGAATGAAGACCCTGCCAAAGAGATGTGAAGCCACTCAGGGCTGTGCAGGGTCTCAGGATCTCACTGGACACTGCTTCCCAGTGCTCAGCTGTCTGCACGAGTCGGAGGGAGCGAGCCACTGTCGGGGTCAGTTTCACTGGCTCTCAGGAATGGTCTCCCCGTCTTAGGAAGCACCTTCTCTCCTTGCATCCTCACAACCACCCAGTCAGGCCACTCAGGTCTTAGAGCAGCTCACACTTCCAAGATCCTAGGTAAGAGGACTGATTTGACTGAGAATTCAAGCCTCCTCAGGCCTGGATCAGAGATGGGAATCAGTCCCTACTTCCTTCCTCACATGACACCAAGCCTGGGATGGCAAAGGAAAATTGGAGGCACTTTCTTCCCATGAGCCATTTTCCCTGCATCCCCTGCCCATAAGCCTTCACTGGCTTTTGGTCTCCCTTGTGCTTGACTACAGCTGTTCCTCTCAGTTCCCTCACACCCTCCACTGTGCTCAGCACACTGGGGAAGAGTGAATACATGATCATTAGTTCTTCCTGAGGGCACAGAAGTGCCAAGTGGCAGGGCCAATATGGGAACTAGGCAGCCTGCCTTGGTGACCTGTTCAAATGTTGCTTATGTTCATCTGTGACCTCTTACCCTCTCCTGCTCCATTGCTTTAGGCTATGAACTCTCCAAAGTGGAAGGGAAAACAGGGACCCCTGAGAAGCCCCTCTCAGACCTTGGCCTCCTATCCTATCGAAGTTACTGGTCCCAAACCATCCTCGAGATCCTGATGGGGCTGAAGTCCGAAAGCGGGGAGAGGCCACAGATCACCATCAAGTGAGCCTGGCCCCGCCGACCTGGGGGTGCATGGCATGGCCTGTCTGTTCCTGGGCTTTCTCACTCTCTCCTGGGGTTCCTGGGGACAAATGAAGGTTCTCAGGGGAACTGACCTTTGCCCTCCCACAGTGAGATCAGTGAAATCACCAGCATCAAGAAGGAGGATGTCATCTCCACTCTGCAGTACCTCAATCTCATCAACTACTACAAGGTAGGGAGGAAGGCAGGGGGAGACAGGTGTGTGGAATGCAGAGTGCAGGCCCCTGTGGGCTGACCACTTGCTGGTCTGTCTCCTCTGCCCAGGGCCAGTACATCCTCACACTATCAGAGGACATCGTGGACGGGCATGAGCGGGCCATGCTCAAGCGGCTCCTTCGCATCGACTCCAAGTGTCTGCACTTCACTCCCAAGGACTGGAGCAAGAGGGGGAAGTGGTGACCAGGCACTGCCCACTGCAGTAGCAAGACAGCAGCAGGACTGGGGCTGATAGCCCGCCCTGCCCTGTCCCCACTACAGCTCCCACAAAGCACTCTAAGGGAGATGGGGCTGAGGACAGCTCCAAAAGGAGGGGACAGGCCTAGCAGGGGCCCACTGGTGCCCAGCACCAAGGCGAGCTCAGGGCTCAGGCCAACTCCAAGGTCAGCTGGCTACAGGCCCAGGCCTGCTCTGAACCAGGGACCAGAGGGAGCCAGGCAGCTGTGTACAGTGAGATGGGGGGTGGGGGAGCTCTGTACAGAGGGCTGGTATTGTAAAAATTTCTTTTGTAAAGTAGAAGTTTGGGGGTAGGGTGGGTGCTGGCTGCAAAAGATTCTGGCCTTTCTTAACCCCCATTGCCCCTGGCAATAAATTGTTTCTTTATGCCAGAGCCCTGCAGGGTTCTTGTGGGAAAGGGGCTCGTGCTGGCTTAGGGCCTGTAAGGCGCGCAGACTCAGGTGCTGTGAAGAGCTCCTTTATTGGGGTGATGGAATCAGTGGCTCCAAAGTGAAGAACTGGTTTACTGCTGTGAAGGAAGGGATCGCGGCTTTTAATTTCAAGCTCTGGTTCTCAGTCCTCGGGCACCTGTGCGTGAATCTGCAACAGGAGTCGCCTCTGCTGTTGGGCTTGTAAGACAGGGCGGCAGGCTGACCCCCCACACCCGGGGAACCACCCAGCTGTTCAGAATAACCCCTTCAGGACATGCGGGGAGCCGCGCTTCCCACGCACTACCCAGTAGAATCCTCCAGGCTCCATCTGCCCTACTGTGCTCCCCAGCCCGTGTTCCAAAACTCCATCCAGGGCAAGATCCAGAAAGGGGGCTCCTTGTGTACTCACCGCTGCTGCGAGGCTGGGCCAAGTTAAGGCCCCACGCACTTTGGCATCCGGGCCAGGGATAGTCTCCAGGCCCCACAGGGTGAAGCGGCTGAAGTTGGCAGTGGCTCCGATAAAGCGGTCCTGGGGAAGGGGCCGGCTCAGCATCGGGAATGCAGCTCCCGCCCGCACCCACTTCCTACCCTATCCCTTTGCTCACGAAGTCCCGCTCCAGCGGCTCCTCTTCTTGGTCATAAGTCCCGGAATCTCGCGAGGGGTCCGGCTTCCCCATCAACCCCTCCTCTTCCGTCACCATCACGTATCCCACGACGCCGGGCGGCAGCGCCACCTCCTCGCCCCGCAGACTGCGGCCCCGAAACGAGACTTCGAGACCTGGAGCAGAAGGCGCAGGGCCTCAGGCAGGGACCCATGCTGGGCCCTGCGGGGCGAGCCCAGGGCTGCCCTCGCGCCGCCTGCGGGTGGACCTCGACCCCCAAAAACCCAGACGAGGAAGAGCGCGGGGGCTGCCGGGAGCCGTAGTCCGGCTGCAGCGCTCACCCTCAGGGCCCTGGCAGATGGCGGGCGTGAAGAAGCGCCCCACTGGGGCGGGCCCGTCCATCGCGACCTCGCAGGGCAGCAGGTGCAGTGTGGCGGGGGCGGCGTCGCGCAGCGTGGCAGGGCGCAAGTGGACGCGGTGCTTCTCGATTGCTGCCTCGTCGCTGCTCTCCATCCTCGCTCCAAGGCAACGTTGGTGCTCGCGGGCTGAGGCCGAAGCTGGCGCGGAAAGCGCGCAGGGCCTCTTGGGAAGCCGCCGCGGACCCTCACGGGAAGTGTAGTTCCCCCTACTCTCCACGCCTTCCCTGCAAGCCCTGCCTCCCTGGGTCCAAGTCCCAGGGTTTTCTCTTTTCTTTTTTCTTTTTTTTTGAGACGGAGTTTCGCTCTTGTTACCCAGGCTGGAGTGCAATGGCGCGATCTCGGCTCACTGCAACCTCCGCCTCCTGGGTTCAGTCAATTCTCCTGCCTCAGCCTCCTGAGTAGCTGGGATTACAGGCACACGCCACCATGCCCAGCTAATTTTTTGTATTTTTAGTAGAGACGGGGTTTCACCATGTTGACCAGGATGGTCTCGATCTCTCGACCTTGTGATCCACCCGCCTCGGCCTCCCAAAGTGCTGGGATTACAGGCGTCAGCCACTGCGCCAGGCTCTCTTTTCTTTTTTCCTTTCCTTTCCTCTTCTCTCTCTTCTCTTTTCCCCCCTCCCTTACCCTCCTCCCCTCCACTCTCTTCCCCTCCTCTCCCCTTCCTGTACCCTGGTTTTTTTTTTTTTTTTTTGGACACAGTCTCAATCTGCCTCCCAGGCTGGAGTGCAGTGGTGCAATCTCGGCTCGCTGCAATCTCTGCCTACTGGGTTCAGGGGATTCTCTTGCCTCAGCTGGGATTACAGGCACATGCCACCACGGCCAGCTAATTTTTTTTTGTTGTTGTTGTAGTATTTTTAGTAGAGACAGGGTTTCTCCATGTTGGTCAGGCTGGTCTTGAACTCCTGATCTAAGGTGATCCACCTGCCTTGGCCTTTCAAAGTGCTCAGATTACAGGCGTGAGCCACCATGCCTGGCCCAGATCATATTTTAAAATTAAGAAATGTACCTTGTTTTTAAGACATAATGGATGCTATTGCCCACTTAATATAGTACAGTCTAAATATAACTTTTGTATGCACTGGAAAACCAAAGAATTTGTGTGATTAATATCACAATAGTTTTATTGTGGTTGTCTGGAACCAAATCCCTACTGTCTCCAAGGTCTGCCTGTATACTACACGGTACTGTAGGTCTCTTGTAGTAGAGTATTCCCGGTTCCTGCTGTTTATGATGCCCTTGATAGTCACTTCACTTGTTCATATGCTATCATCATCCAATTCATGGTTGCTATTTTACATTTTTTTCTCTTTTCTTTTTAGTTGACACGTAACACTTGTACATATTTGTGGAATTAGAGTGAAATTTCAGTGTGTATGCAATGTGTAATGATCAAATCAGGGTGATTAGCATATTCATCACCTTGGACATATATCCTTTCTTTGCGTTGTCAACATTCAGAATCCTCTCTTCTAGTTTTTGAAAATATACACTAAATGATTGTTCTTGTTTATTTATTTATTTATTTATTTTTCTTTATCATGGGCGGTGTCTCACCTCGAGACGGACCGCCCACTGCTCCCAAGATCCAACTACCAGCTTTTTACACTAAATTATTGTTAATCATATCCACCCTACAGTGATAATTAGCGCTAGAGTTTCCTCCTCCCACCTAACTGTAACTTTGTATTTATTGGCTTCCTATCCCTGCCCTCCCCTCCGCTACCTTTCCCAGCCTCTAATTATCCCAATTCTACTCTCTACTTTAATGAGCTCAGATTTTTTTAGCTCTCAGATATGAGTGAGAACATGTGCTATTTATATTTCTGTACCTGACTTATTTCAGTGAACATAATGTCCTCCCGGCTCCACCATGTTGTGACAAATGACAGGATTGCCTTCTTTTCATGGCTAAATGCTACTCCACAGTCCATATGTACTACATTTTCTTTACCCATTCATCTGCTGATGGACATTTGGGTTGATTCCATCTCTTGGTTATTGTAAATAGAGCTTCAATAAACATGGGGGTGCAGGTATGTTTTATATATATATATAAAATACATATTGTTCATTATATATTACATATAATTATAGTTATATAATGTAATATACATATTATATGTTATATATGTTATATATTATAATGTATAGTATATATTTTGTATATATAAATATATAATAAATGCAGATAAATATATTTAACTTATATAATATATATTATAAATTATGATTTATGTGTATATATGTAAATTGTTGTATATCATAATTTATATATGATATACAATGTATTATAATTATATAATTTATATATGATATACAGTATATTATAATGTATAACACATGTAATATAGAATAGATAACATGTAATATAAATAGATAATAGATAAAACAAATATATACTATATAGTTCTGAGACAAGTTCTTGCTCTGTCACCTAGGCTGGATGCAGTGGTGTGATCATGGCTTGACCTCCTGAGTTCAAGTGATCCTCCTGCCTCAGCTAGGACTACAGGTGCACATCACTGCACCTGCTTAATCTTTAAACTTATCTTCAACATATTGATGTCAGTTTCTTTGGATAATATCCAGTGATGGGATTGCTGGATCGTATCATAGTACAACTTTTAGTTTTGTTTTTGAGGAACTTCTATACAGTTTTTCCTAGTGGCTGTACTATTTACATTTCCACCAAGAGTGTATGAGTGCCCCTTTGTCTACATTATCACCAGCATTTGATACTTTTTGCCTTTTTGATGATAGCCATTCTGACTGAGGTAAGATGGTATCTCATTGTGGTTTCAATTTGCATTTTCCTGATACTTAGTGATGTTGACAATTTTTTCATATACTTTTTGGCCATGTGTATATCTTTTAAGAAATGTCTGTTCAGATCATTTGCCACTTTTTCAATCGGATTGTTTGGTTTATTTTGCTGTTGAGTTGTTTGAGTTTTTTGTAGATTCTCAATATCAGCTCCTTTTTCAATGAATTTGGAAATATTTTCTCCCATTCTACAAGTTGTTTCTTCACTTTGTTGATTGTTTCTTTTTCTGTACGGAAGTTCTTTAATTTGATATAGTCCCATTTATCTATTTTTGTTTTTGTTTACTGTGCTTTTCTTTCTTTTTTTTTTTTTGAGACAGAGCCAATTCTTGCTCTGTTACCTGGGCTGGAGTGCAGTGGTGCAATCTTGGCTGGTTACAACCTCTGCCTCCTGGGTTCAAGTGATTCTCCCACCTCAGCCTCCTGAGTAGCTGGGATCACAGGTGCATGCCATCATGCCCAGCTAATTTTTGTATTTTTAGTAGAGAGAGAGTCTTGCCATGTTGGCCAGGCTGGCCTCAAACTCCTCACATCAAGTGATCCACCTGCTGAAGTGCTGGGGTTACAGGCATGAGCCACCATGCCTGGCCCTTTGCTGTACTTTTGGAATTTTACACACAAAATCTTTTCCTAAACCAGTATCTTGAAGCATTATGCCATATTTTCTTGAAGTAGTTTTACAGTTTTGGGTTTTATATCTAAGTGCTTAATTCATTGAGTTAATTTTTTTATATAGCGAGAGACAGACGTCTGGATTAATTCTGCATATGAATATCCAAAATGAATATTTTCCCATTGAAAAGGGTGTCCTTTTCCTACTGTATGTTCTTGGCACCTTTGTTGAAAATCATGTGGCCGTGGCCGGGCATGGTGGCTCATGCCTGTAATCCCAGCACTTTGGGAGGCAGAGGTGGGCGGATCACGAGATCAAGAGATCGAGACCAAGCTGGCCAACATGGGGAAACCCTGTCTCTACTAAAAATATAAAAATTATCTGGGAATGGTGGTGCATGCCTGTAGTCCCAGCTACTTGGGAGGCTGAGGCAGGAGAATCACTTGAACCCAGGAGGCAGAAGTTGCAGTGAGCCAAGATTGCACCACTGCACTCCAGTTTGGCGACAGAACCAGACTGCATCTCAAAAAAAAAAGAAAAAGAAAAAATCATATGGCTGTAAATATTTGGATTTATTTCTGGGTTCTCTATTCTGTTCCATTGGTCTATATGTCTGTACTTATACCAGTACCCTTCTCTTTTGATTACTATAGTTTTGTAGTACATTTTGGGTTTTGTTTTTTTGAGATGTGTAGTCGCAGTTCAGTGGTGCGATCTTAGCTCACTGGAGCCTCTGACTCCCAGGTTCTCCTATCTCAGCCTCCCAAGTAGCTGGGATTACAGGCATGCGCCACCACACCTGGCTAATTTTGTATTTTTAGTAGAAGCGGGGTTTTACGACATTGGCCAGGCTGGTCTCAAGCTCCTGACCTCATGTGATCCACTCACCTTGGTCTCCCAAAGTGTTGAAATTACAGATATGAGCCACTTTCCCCAGCCACTTTGTAGTATATTTTGAAGTCAGCAGCCAGGCATAGTGACTCACACCTGTAATCCTGGAACTTTGGGAGATCGAGGTGGAAGGATCACTTGAAGCCAGGCGTTCACAACCACCCTGGGCAGCAAAGCAAGACCCTATCTCCATGAAAAGAAAAAATTATCTGGGCATGGTGTGCTATTAGTTCCAGCTACTTGGGAGGCTGAGGTGGGAGGATTGCTTGAGTCCAGGAGTTTAAGGCTGCAATAAGCCATAATCATGCCAATGCACTTCAGCCTGGGTGACAGAGTGAGACCCAATCTTTTTTTTTTTTTTTGAGACGGAGTTTCGCTCTTGTTACCCAGGCTGGAGTGCAATGGCGCGATCTCGGCTCACCACAACCTCCGCCTCCTGGGTTCAGGCAATTCTCCTACCTCAGCCTCCTGAGTAGCTGGGATTACAGGCACGCACCACCATGCCCAGCTAATTTTTTTGTATTTTTAGTAGAGACGGGGTTTCACCATGTTGACCAGGATGGTCTCGATCTCTCGACCTCGTGATCCACCCGCCTCGGCCTCCCAAAGTGCTGGGATTACAGGCTTGAGCCACCGCGCCCGGCCGAGACCCAATCTTAAAATAACAATAATAATAATAATGAAGCAGGATATTTTCCTGACCCCTTTGTAGGTGGGAACTGGAGTGTATGGGTGCTAGAACTAGCTGACTGCTTCAGTGCCGGCAAGGGCAGACTCCACTCAGTTGTGCTGCATTTCACCCCTCACGGGAGGGGAGTGCAGGTGAGTGGGTGCAGGAGCCAGGGCGAGTGCTTTTGAGTGTGGGCAGGAGCAACACTTCAGGCGGGCCCTGCAGCAGTATCTAGGGGTGGTGCCTGAGAGCCCTGAAGCCCCAGAAGGAGTGTTACAGTGCCCTTTATAGCTTTGCTGTTGACAGACAGCTTAAGTATTAACAGCTCAATGGAGGGTCGTTGTGACAGCCTTTCGCACCCACGTTCTCAGTGCCTGAGTTCTTGTCCACTGTCCAGGAGGGATGAGGTAGCATAAACAAACTGGAGATGGTAAATGCAGGGGATTTTGTTGCTGATAAAAGTGGCTCTCAGTGGGAAGGGGAGCTGAAAAGGGATGGAGCAGGAAAGTTAATCTTCCCCTGGAGTCTGTCTGTCCCCGGCTGGTCTCCTCTCTGAAGCTACACCATTGAGCTGTCCCTCTGAAGTCAAGCTACTTCTCTCCAATGTCCAGCTGTAGTCTCTGATGTTGCCAGCTGAGTCTGGGGTTTTTATGGGCACAGAATTAGGGGTAGGAAGGCCATGGCTGGTTTTGGAAAAGGCAACATTTGAGCAGGAAAATAGGGATGTATTTTCTCACTTTGGGCTATGGTATTAGGCTTTTTGGCTTGAGAGTGGGGCCCCTACTGCGGACCCGCTGTTGTCTTCTCAGAATCTCCATGCCTCCTGTCCCTATCAATAATAAAATCAGATAGTGTGCTGCCTCCAGCTTTGTTTCTTTTGCTCATGGTTGCTTTGGCTATTGGGGGTCTTTTGTGATTCCATATGAAGTTTAGGTTTGTTTTTCTATTTCTGTGAAGAATATAATTGGTATTTTGATAGGGATTCTATTGAATCTGTAGATTGCTTTGGATAGTATGGTCATTTTCACAATATTAATTCTTCTAATCTATGAACATAGGATGTCTTTCCATTTTCGTGTGTGCTCTCTTAAATTTCTTTCATCGCTATGTGCTTGCATGGCTTCTGATGAAAAGTCTGAAGTAATTCTTATACTTTTTCTTCTGTAAGTAAGGCATTTTCTCCCTGTGGCTTCTGTGAAGAATTTCTCTTTGTCTTTGGTTTTCTGATGTTTGAATATTAATGTGCCTAGACATAGATTTAAAAATTTTTCTAATTTAAATTAAAAAATTTTTTCCAATTAAAAACATTGTGTTAAAATGCACATAACAATTTAGCAACAGGGCACAACAACAGTCAGAACCAGAGGAAAAAAGTCACAATAGCTGATAAAAAGGTTGAAGGAGAGAGCCATCATCTCAGGCCTTTTTTTTAATACAGAAGTCTGCTTTTCTATCCTATATTCTCCCAATGAGGCCTTTTTAAAGGGAGAAAGAGCTGAAAGCAGTGAGATAAAAGTTGAACCTCTGAGACATAAATCTAAGACATTTTAAAAGAAACCAGCTAGAGCATTAAAAGCAAAATTTCCAGTAATTTAACATATCAACACCTTAAGACAACCTGTTTCCAATATATAGACTATTCTCTAGAAAGTCTGGGGTTTTCCTTCAGCTTAATCATACACAAAATTCTCCCTCACAAACCCCATCACGGCCCACACAGATCATCTGCAACATGCTTGGACTTTCTAACTTGTCTTATACTACCCCTTCCTTAAATAACTAATCATTTTACTATAGGATAAGAATATACTACACAAAATCCCTCCTCATATAAAATCACTCTTTCTCTGTATCCTTCCTTGCAAACAAAAAATACGTCTATCCATAACATTCTTCATATCTCTTTTCTTTCCTTTTTTCTTTCTTTCTTTTTTTTTTTTTAAGACAGAGCCTCACTTTGTCATCCAGCCTGGAGTGCAGTGGCACAATCTCAGCTCACTGCAACCTCCATCTCCCAGGTACAAGTGATTCTCGCTTCAGCCTTCTGAGTAGCTGGGACCACAGGCACATACCACCATGCCAGGCTAATTTGTATTTTTAGTAGAGATGGGGTTTTACCATATTGGCAAGGCTGGTCCTGAACTCCTGACTTCTTGATCCGCCCGCCTCAGCCTCCCAAAGTGCCAGGACTATAGGTGTGAGCTACTGTGCCCGGCCTCATATCTCTCTTTTCTACTTACTGGTTCCTTCATATTTTGAACCTCCCTTTTAATAACTTCCAAATTAGACAAAAATTATTCTTTTTCCCAATAAAAAACGCACTTTCTTTGGCACATTTTTTGTAAATCTAGAGAGCAAGAAATTCTGAACTGCCCTTCAGACACTGACATTCTATAGATAAGAACCATTTGACAACTTTAAGATTTTCAACTATACAAAAGCTCACTGTTTTAAAGCCATCCTAACCATTCTAAAAGCTACAAACATCATAGGTTTATCTAGGTAAAAATCTTAAAGTTAAATTTTAGAAGACATAAAATTCCTTTCAAAATAATTAGTCTTATTTTTTAATTTATGAGTTCTATTTTATTTGTAAGCCAATTTGATAGCATGCTAAATACAACACACATCACACAAATGAAGAGACCTACGCAAGACAGATGAATCCAATTACTTACAAAATTCAGACCTGTCTACCTCAAGAAATTTTGTTTGCCCAGATATGTAGGGAAGACAGGAAGAGGCAGGAAAGGGGACCCTGTAGCATCAAATAAGGAAGGGAGGAGGTAAACCATGTTGCTCTGGTAGCTCAGAGTCCTTGAGCCACCAAAGAAAAATGTTTGGATGGCCACTTGTCTACCACTGCAAAAAGCTGTCTGTTGGGTCATGGGTCCAGGAGACTGAGTAATTTTACTTGAGCAAGGTGGCTCATTGGGACATACGGAAGAAGGTTAGTTTTAAGATTGATGGGGAGCTTTTTCCCTCATTTGTTGGGGATGGTTAGGACATTCTCATTATAAATGGTCCTTTTGTTTATGGTAGGCACACTGATTCTGGACCAGGAGCCAGTGAGTTGCCGATCTTGTGACACTTTCTCCGGATTGCTAATTGCAAGGTGGCAGGGGGCTTAAAGTAATGGTTAATGATTGCACTTTTTGGCTATTTCTTTTCTTTTTTGAGACAGGGTTTTACTCTAGTTCCCCAGTCTGGAGTTGCAGTGGCATGATCTCAGCTTACTGCAGCCTCCTGAGCTCGGGTGATTCTCCCCATCTCAGCCTCCTGAATAGCTGGGACCACAGGCACATACCACCATGCAGAACTAATTTTTCCTATTTTTAGTAGAGACAGAGTTTCGTCATGTTGCTCAGGCTGGAGCTGTTTCTTTTGTCTTTTTTTTTTTTTGACTCTTTTGCCCTGTCCCTTTTATTGTAAATTTTAAAGATCACGTTTACATATTGGCTCATAGAGGTTTGAGGTTCCATTGGTACTTTTTGTAACTTCCTCCTAATTTCAGGGGCAAGTTGAGTAATAAAATGCATACCCAGGAGAGTTGGCCTTACTGGGGAGTCCAGGTCTGCATTAGTATATTTCCTGAGTGCCTCAACAAAACAACCCTGAAACAGAATGGGTTTTTCATTTTTTCCCTGAGTTACTTTTCTAACTTTGCCATAATTGGTTGGCTTAACTACGCTTTTTTATCCACCAATTTTTCCCATGGCACAGCAAGGAGACAATACTTGCAAGTCGTGGCAAATTACATTTTAAAATGTTGTTGACTTAACAAATTCTTCCATAAAATGTTCTAGATTCTCTGAAAACTGGCCTTTTTTTTTTTTTTTTTTTTTTGCATAAAGCCAAATCTGACATAGAAAATGACACATGTATTCTGAGTATTACCCCATTTCCATCAGCTACCTCCTGCAATGGACACAAGTTTTATTTTAGAGGTTGATATGGGGCCCCGCTATTGGTGGTACTGGTTGGGCTTACTACATTGGGAAGTGAGGAGTATAGACCGGGGCTAGCTGGATAAAGGTGGCTGATGACCTTGGGCCTCAGAACTGGGGTACTGAGGAGACTCCAGGAAAGATGTAGGCTTTCTAGGGGGAGCAGCTAGGAGGGGAACACTTAGGCATAGCTTCTTGGTTTCTGGAAGTAACATGAGCCATAAAAGGGCCATAAAAGCCTGTACATAAGAGACCTCCTCCCATTTTCCTTCTTTTCTACAGAATAAACCCAGTTGTAAAATAGCATTGCAATATATAGAACCAAATCTATATATTATGCCAAATCTCTTGGTTTTCTAATTTGTTTTGGACCCAAGTGGTGCTGCAATTATAAATGAATCTCTTTTTCTTTAAGTTGAATTTCAACTTGCTCCAACAGCCTAAAAGACACCCTAGTGGTGAGTATTCTGGGATGCTCATCATTGTCTCTGGAAGTCTTTCTTTTTAATTTTAATTTAATTTTTTTTTTAGATGGAGTTTTGCTCTTGTTGCCCAGGCTAGGGTACAATGGCATGGTCGTGGCTTACTGCAACCTCTGTTTCCTGGGTTCAAGCAATTTTCTTGCCTCAGCCTCTTGAGAAGCTGGGATTACAGGCATACACCATCATGCCCAGCTATTTTGTATTTTTTTCTTACTAGAGACAGTGTTTCACCATGTTGGTCAGGCTGGTCTCGAACTCTTGACCTCAAGTGATCCATCCATCGCAGCCTCCCAAAGTGCTGGGATTGCAGGAGTGAGCCGGAAGTTTTTCTAAGTCTAGTGAGAGAGGAAAGCAACTGGGATCTCATTATTTTTCTCTTTTAGATTCTCACTTCCTGCAGAAGTATAAGCAAGGCATTATGAAAGTGGAATAGGCGTTTTCCAGTGGATGAAGTATGACAAGAAAAGTATTTTTATCAAGCAAAATGTAGAAGGAAAGAAAAGTGTAAATGAAGTGACAATAAGAAAAGAAAATGCTCTTACAGAAAATGATAACTTTAAGGCAGAAGACAAGAAAAGGCAAGACCAGGATTCTCCTAGAGTGGGCCTCTATCTCACCATCCTGAGAGGGAATGCCAATGCCAAAAACCCTTGGAGTGTCTAGGGGGCAGCCAACAGTGAACCCCAGAGGTCTGGTTGGGGCCACAGAACAACATGACTCTGGTGTTCCAGAGTCAACACAACAGGGGACCTCTCAAAGTCAAGTGTTTTGCTTTAAACAAGTGCCCAAATATAGTCTCTCAGGGAACAAAGCAAAAACTACAAATGAAACATACATTTCAGAGCAAAAATTAAAATAAAATAAAAGGCTGGGCATGGTGGCTCATGCCTGTCACCTTTCTAGTTTGGGAGGCTGAAGCATGTGGACTGCTTGAGCTCAGCCCAGCCCAGCCTTTGGCTAGTCCTACAGCTCTGCAGCTTTTATTGCTGTAGCACCAATCACCATCTCCGTTACTCCCATTCATTGCTATCTGGCTGCTTCTCATTGCCTCTCTCTGATTGCTGCCTCTCCTGTCTCACTGTCTTGCCAATTGCTGTCTAGCTGAGTGCCATGTCTCACCGTCTCTCATTGTTTCACCCCTCTGCCAATCACTGGTCACCAGTCTCACTGTCAATCACTGTCTCTCACCATCTGTCCACTGACTGCTGCCATCTCTGCTGTCACATCACTTCTCTGCTGATCACTCATCACCACTGTCCCACTGCCACTTCACCAATCACCAATAGCTGCCATCTCTGCTGTCTTTGTCATCTTTGTGGTCACCATATGATACAGAACAGGTGAGCCCCAAAATTGGGGCTTAGCTTGGGAGAGTTCTTGGCTTCACCCAGGGAAGAATTCAAGGGCGAGCCAGTGGTGTTAAACAATAGCAATTTTACTGAATGGTGCAGCTCCTTGCAGACCAGGGCTGACTCATTGGCAGTGCACCCAGTGTAAGAAATGTGTGGGCTCTTGGCAATTGTGTGTGTTTTTTTTTTTTTTTTTTTTTTTTGAGATGGAGTTTCGCTCTTGTTACCCTGGCTGGAGTGCAATGGCGCGATCTCGGCTCACCGCAACCTCCGCCTCCTGGGTTCAGGCAATTCTCCTGCCTCAGCCTCCTGAGTAGCTGGGATTACAGGCACGCGCCACCATGCCCAGCTAATTTTTTGTATTTTTAGTAGAGACGGGGTTTCACCATGTTGACCAGGTTGGTCTCGATCTCTCGACCTTGTGATCCACCCGCCTCGGCCTCCCAAAGTGCTGGGATTACAGGCTTGAGCCACCGCGCCCGGCCGGCAATTGTGTTTATATTCACTTAAACACATTTTCAGTTATTTTCAAATTAAGGAGTAAGTCAATGCAAATTGAGGGGCTGGTTATTCAGAACTTTCTAGGAAAGGGGAAGTCTAACTTCTGAGTTGTTGCCATGGAATTTGTAAAATGTCATGGTACTTGTGGGAGTGTCTTACGCTAATGAAAAATGAGGGCATTTTTCTTGGGGATCAGGGATCACTTTCCTTGCTAGCTGCTGGTTCCTGCCAGGTTCCTCACTTTGTTCTGTCTAGATCAGATCCTGTTTTGGTCAGCAGTGTTGTGATCAGAAAACAAGTCCCACTGGTCTCCTACCTCAGAAATAGCATACAGTTGGCTAATCTGAATAATCTGGTGAGTGTGGGGGCATAGGGCTGTCCCTCGTCTAGTACCTGGCCTTTTATTCAGGGCAGGAGAAATACTGGTTTGGTGTGTGAGGGTTAGATAAGAAAGTAGTTCAGAGTATGGGCTCTGGATCACAGGAAAGATGGAAACAGCTATAGCCATTAGTTTGGCGCTTAGGTTAATGGATGCTAAATAGACAAATACAGAATCTAAGTAAACACAATGCAGTAATCTGAACCAATGACCTACATGCGATGTTTTCTCTCTTTTGGTCTTAATACAGCAGTCTAGGAACCAAGGCTTAGAGATGGGAGTGGCTTCTCTTACTTATATGCAATGACCGTCTGTCTTCATCTGTTTGGGCTGCTAAAACAAAACACCATACGCTGGGTGGTTTATAAACAACAGAAGTTTATTTCTCACCGTTCTGAAGCCTGGGAAGTTCAAGATCAAGGCACTATCAGATTCGGTATCTGGGGAGGACCATTTCTGGTTCACAGATGGCGTCTTCTTTCTGCATCCTCACATCGGGGAAGGGGCAAGGCAGCTCTCAGGGCCCTTTTTAATAAAGGCACTGATCTCATTCACAACGGTTCCATCCTCATGAATAATCATCTCCCCGCAAGCCCTGTCTCCTAGTTCTATCACATTGTGGGTTGGGATTTCAACTTACGAATTTTGGGAAGACAAACATTTAGACCATAGCACCATCTCATTACTTTTTTCATATCTTATTGGACATAGTTTTAGACTTAAGGAGAACTTGCAGAAGTGGTGCAAAGAGTTCTTAAATACTGCTCACTTGGCTTCTCCTAATGGCAGAGGCGGCCCATCTGGAGCCACAGCTGTGAAGACGCAGGCTGCAGCATGGGAGCTGTAGCGAAGGAGGTGCAGTGGAGGATGCACAGCAAGGCTGTGAGCCCCGAGGAGCCAGCTCCCGCTGGGGAATACACAAAAGCCTTGTCCCCTACTGAGTTGGCGAGGCAGGAGCCGGAGCCCCTGGTGCAGCTGCAGTCACCCAGCCACAGCTCCAGACCCCGGCTTCCCTGTACTTTTGGAGGCCCAGGAAGCCTCTTGCCCTCAAAGGCTTGAAAGTGTCTGCTCCCACTCCCTGGCTTCTCCTTGGTCCTGGCACCTGCTCTGGGGTGAAGCAAAGTTGTGGCTGAGCCTGGGCACTGACACGCCAGCCCCCTGCTGCCTCGGCTGCCTCCAGACCTCAGGCACTGATAAGCATGGGAGGGAGGCCAGGGCCAGCTGGGTTCAGGCCTGCAGGTGCCCCTCAGCAAGAACATCCTGGGCACTGTGGATAGCACGTTGATGGTGGTGGGAGGCAGACTGGCTTCTGGGTGGAAAGGGGCGGGTCCGTTGAAACCCTACCTTCAAGTCAGGGACTGCCTGAAGCCTGGGGACTGGGCTGCCAGTTCTGGGTGGAGTCCAAAGTCCGAAGTGAAAATTTATGGTGTTTTTTTCCAGGCCTGCCCATGGCCATCCATGGACCAATCAGCACAACTTCCTCCCTTCTGAGCCCATAAACACCCAGGACTCAGCCAGACTCCAACAGACTTCCAGACTGCCAGCAGAGGGAAGGAGCTACACGCTTTGTGTCTCCTGGACTCTTCAGGATGACCTGCCTGCAGAAAGGAGCTACCTACTGGGGGTCTCCTCTCTGCTGAGAGCTGGACATTTGTGGAGACAACCTGGCTGCAGAAAGGAGCTACTCACTTTGGGTCTCCTGAGAGCTGTTCTGTTGCTCAATGAAGTTCCTCTCCATTTTGCTCATCCTCCAGTTGTCGGTGTGATTTATTCTTCCTGGTCGCAGGACAAGAACTCAGTACCTGCCAAATGGCAGGACTGAAAGAGTGTAACACAAACGGGACTAAAACACATCTCCACCACACACACCGCTTGCCATGTTGTGAAAGATGAGAAGGAGAGAAGAGCTGACGCCCTCTGAGTACCCCAGACCAGGAGCTCCCCAAGCCAGGGCTGTGACAGCCTCTTTTGCCCTCTGTGGTCCCTGGCACCTCCAAGCTTCTGGGTGCCACTATGTTCCCCTTGTCCAGATGCAGGTGCTTGCAGTGCAAGCTGTGTGGTATATCTGGTCCAGCTGCAGCCTTGCATGGAGCCAGCACATGTGTCGACACCTAGAGCTGCCTGCCCTGCAGCAGCAGCCAGTATGACTGTTCTGTGCAGTGGCTAGACCCCACACTTGCTGGCTCACACACCTGCTGCTTGCCTTTGGCAGGTGTGGGATCTGGGCTGCTGGCACTAGCCAAACACAGCCTGCCAGGCCGAGTGAGCAGAAGGAGCCCAGCAGGTGCAAAGCCCAAGTATAGGCACCACAGGCCGCAGAAATTTCCAGCTGGCAGAGCGGCACCGTAAGGATTATGACACTAATATTATAATCTTCCATATCCATAGTCCAGTGATCAAAACAAGGAAATCTACGCTGATAAAATAAGACAGACTGATTGATCTTTAGTTGTTATTAGACTTTTGCCAGTTTTCCCATTAATGCCCTTTTGCTGGTCCAGGATTGACTCCAGGGTCTCACATTGCATCTAGTTTCCATGCCTTCTAGTCTTCTATCTGTGGCATTTGCTCTGTGATTCTGTGATAACTGTGACTTGAGCACTGGCCGTTTGTTATTTTGTAGACTATCTCTCCATTAGGATTTGGCTGATGTTTTCTCCTAATTAGATGGATGGTATGTATTTTTGGCAAGAATGTCCCAAGTGCTCTTGGGCAACCCATTACTGCTCCTACTGCTGGTGGCTTGCACTGATCACTTGCTTAAGGTGGTGTCTGTCGTCGTCAGAGTTCGTCACTGTGAAGTTACTAGTCTTTATTTTGTAACCATAAGTGTCTTATAGGGAACTATTTTGAGACTATGCAAATAACCTGTTCCTCATCATGCTTTTGCTCATGTGTTTGAGCACTGATTCATGATTCTTGCCCCAAACAATTATTATTATGGTGTTTGCCTAATGGTGATTTTCTATTTCCATCATTCTTTCTACATTTCTTTTCTTTTCTGAGACAGGCTTTCACTCTGCTGCACAAGCACTCGTGGCTCACTGCAGCCTTGACCTGGGCTCAGGCAATCCTGCCTCAGCCTCCTAAGTAGCTAGGATTACAGGCACACACTATCATGCCCAGTTAATTTTAAAAACTTTTTGTAGAGATGAGGTCTTATTATATTGCCCAGGCTATACATTTTAAAATTTGCATTCTGGGGCTGTTCTTTCTCCCTAATTTATTTATTCAACTGTTTATTTACATCAACATGGGCTTATGGATATTTACTCTAAAGATTTTAATTTAGGCCCGGCATGGTGGCTCACACCTGTAATCCCAGCACTTTGAGGTGGACAGATCACTTGAGTCCAGAAGTTTGAGGATGAGCCTGGACAAAATGCTAAGACCCTATCTCTACTAAAACTCCAAAAAACTAGCCAGGCGTGGTGGTGCAAGCCTGCAGTCCTAGCTACTCAAGAGACTGAGGTGGGAGGATCACTTGAGCCTGGGAGGTCAAGGCTGCAGTGAGCCCTGATCATGCCACTGTACTCCACTTTGGGTCATAGAGTGAAACCCTATCTAAAAATTTAAAACATTTTAACGTATTACTCTCATTATTTATTTTGTTGCTCAACTTGTTCCATACTTGGCCATTGAGATGTCTTTCAATTTTGCTGCTTTTGTACATTCATCATTTTAAAAAATCTTATATCAATATTTATTTCACCTACTATAAAATTCTCCCTTTTAGCTGGGCATGGTGGCACGCATCTGTAGTCTCAGCTACTCAGGAGACTCAGGTGGAAGGATCCCTTGCCCCCAGGACTTCAAGATCAGCCTTGGAAACATCGCAAGACCCCATCTCAAACAAAAAAGATCCCTTTAAAGTGTAAAATTTAGTCATCTTCATATATTTATAAGACTCTGGAATCATCACAGCTATCTAATTCCAAAATATTTTCATTACCCCCAAAGGAAACTCCGTATCTGTTTGGTCACTTCTATTTCTCATTTTCCCCAGCCTCTGACACCACTAATTTACATTCTTTCTTTATGAATTTGCCTGTTTTGGACATTTCAGATAAATTGAAACATATAATATGTGGCTTTTTTGTGTCTGGCTGCTTCTTTCACTTAGCATAGTATTTTTAAGGTTCAACCATGATGCTGCATGTATCAGTATTTCATTCCATGAGTGAATAATATGACATTGTATGGCTAAACTACATGTTGTTTCTCCATTTACCCATTGGTGTATATTGGTTTGTTCTGTGGTTTGAATATTTGTGTCCCCTCCAAACTGCATGTTGAAACTTAATCCGCAATGCAGTAGTATTGAGAGGAAGGATCTTTGGGAGCTGATTAGGCCATGAGTGACCACTGAGGACACTACAATAATGTGCCGTCTCGGAAGCAGAGACTGAACCCTTCCCAGACACCAAGCCTGCTGGAGACCTGATCTTGGACGTCCCAGCTTCCAGAACTGTGAGAAATAATATTTTATTGTTTATAAATCACCCAGTCTGTAGTGTTTTGTTATAGCAGCGCTAGTGGACTAAAACAGGTTATTTCCACAACACCCGGCTAATTTTTGTATTTTTAGTAGAGACGGGCTTGACCGTATTGGCCAGGCTGGTCTGGAACTCCTGACCTCAGGTAATCCACCGGCCTCGCCCTCCCAAAGTGCTGGGATTAGGGATGTGAACCACCGCCCCTGGAGCGATGATCCATTTTTTGTTTGTTTGTTTGTTTGTTTTGAGACGGAGTTTCGCTCTTGTTACCCAGGCTGGAGTGCAATGGCGCGATCTCGGCTCACCGCAACCTCCGCCTCCTGGGTTCAGGCAATTCTCCTCCCTCAGCCTCCTGAGTAGCTGGGACTACAGGCACGCGCCACCATGCCCAGCTAATTTTTGTATTTTTAGTAGAGACGGGGTTTCACCTTGTTGACCAGGATGGTCTCGATCTCTCGACCTCGTGATCCACCCGCCTCAGCCTCCCAAAGTGCTGGGATTACAGGCTTGAGCCACCGCGCCCGGCTGCGATGATCCATTTAGAGTTAATTTTTATAAGCTGTGAAACCTAGGATACACTTCATTGTTTACCTGTGTCTGTCCAGTTGCTCCAGCACCATTTCTTGAAAAGACTGATTCTCCACCTGCTTTGGGGCCTTTGTCAAAAACCAGTTGAATATATTGATTTAGGTCTTTTTCTGGGTTCTTTATTCTGTTCCATTGATCTGTGTGTCTATCTCTCCACCAGTACCATAATGTTTTCATCAGTATAGCTAACAGTAATCTTGAAATTAGGTAGAGTGATTTTTCCCACTTTATTATTCTTTTTCAGTTTTAACTATTTTAGAGCGTATGCCTTTCCATATAAATCACAGAACAAACTGTTTGTGTCAGCAAAATTCCATCCTGGAATTTTAACAGGAATTGCATTAAAGCTACAGATCAGCTTGAGTCCAGGAGCTTGAGGCTGCAGTGAGCCATGATTGTACCACTGCACTCCAGCCTGGCAACAGAGCAAGACCCCTAGTCTAAAACAAAGCAAAAAAAACCCCTATAAATCAATTTAGGGATAATTGATGTTTGCTATGTTACATCTTTAAATACATGAACACAGTAAGTCTCTCCATTTATTTAGGTATTTTATTTCTTTCATTAGCACTTTATAATTTTCAGCAAAAGGCCGGGCACGGTGGCTCACGCCTGTACTCCCAGCACTTTGGGAAGCGTAGGTGGGTGAATCATGAGGTCGGGAGTTCAAGACCAGCCTGGCCAACATGGTAAAACACCATCTGTACTAAAAATACAAAACTTAGCTGGACATGGTGGCACATGCCTGTAATCCTAGCTACTCGGGAGGCTGAGGGAGGAGAATTGCTTGAACCAGGACCTGGGAGGTGGAGGTTGCAGTGAGCTGAGATCCCGCCACTGCCCTCCAGCCTGGGCTACAGAGCGAGACTCTGTACCCACTATTCAAAAAAAATTTCAGCAAACATTTCCTACACATATTTTGTTAGGCTTATACCTGAGTATTTCATTTTCTGTTTTTATTTTTTAGTTTCACCTAATGAAGCAGAGTATTTCATTTTCTTTGGAATGAGTGTATGTAGTATTGTGTCTTAAATTTTGGTCTCCATATGTTCATTGTTAGTATATAAAAATGTGAGTAATTTTCTGTTACTCTTCATCTGCAACTTTGCTGAACCGACTTAATTAGTTCTAGATTTTCTGTTGTCTTTTTACTTTGTTTATGGTGATTTTGCCATGCAATTAAAAAATGTAGTCAAGCTATCATTCTTTTCTTTCCTTGTCCCTGGATTATTTATTATTATTTTTTTTTAGTCAGGGTCTCCCTCTGTTACCCAGGCTGGAGTGCAGTGGTGCAATCTTGTCTCACTGCAACTTCTGCCTCCTAGGCTCAAGTAGTGCTCCCACCTCAGCCTCCTGAGTAGCTGGGACCACAGACAGGCACCACAACGCTCAGCTAATTTTTGTACTTTTTGTAGAGAAGGTGTTTCACCGTGTTGCCCAGGCTGGTCTGAAACTTCTGGGCTCAAGTGATCTGCCATCCTCATCCTCCCGAAGTGCTGGGACTACAGGTGTGCACCACTGCCCCTAGAGGATTTTATTTTTTTTTAACATGAAGTCTTACTCTCTTGCCTAGGCTGAATTGCAATAGTGTAATTTTAGCTCACTGCAACTTTGAACTCCTGGGCTCCAGCAATCCTCCTGCCTCAGCCTCCCAAGTAGCTAGGACAACAGGCATGTGTCACCATGCCCAAATAATTTTTTAATTTTTTGTAGAGACGGGATTTGGCTTTGTTGCCTGAGCTGATCTCAACCTCTTGGCCTCAAGTGATCCTCCCATCTCAGCCTACCGAAGTGCTGGGATTACAGGTGTCAGCTACTGCATCTGACCTATTTTTTTTAAGCAGTCAGAAATTCGGTGAATATATTTTGTTTTAATGTCTGACAGAGCTAGTCTTCATCACAGTTATTCCTTTTTTGGTGTTTTTCTGGATATTCTTGCAGGTTTTTCTATGTAAATATTAGTTATCAATTTATGTAATGCATGTAAAAGCTTATTGGCATTTTTATTGGGATTGCATTAAATCTATAAAGTAACTAAAGGAAAGCCAACATCTTTATAATGTTGAGTTGTTCTACCTGTTTCTGTAAGTCTATCTTTGTGACTTTTGGGAGTATTTAAAAATTTTCTCATATAAGTTTTGCACGTTTCCTGATACTTTTATTTCTAAGTATTCAATCTTCTTCAGTACTTTTTAAACCAGTTTTATCATTATGTGCTCTAATTATTGTTTGTTTGTATGAAAGCTATGGCTTGTTGTCTGTTAGCTTTATATGCTATTACTTTACTGGACTTTTTAGTTAATTTTATTCTTGATTTGAGTTTTTCCAGCATTGTTGGCAAATAGAGATAATTTTACTTCCTCTTTACCGATCTTTGCTTTGAATTGATTTATCATGCTGAATTGCAATGGCTAATACCTCTAGACAATGTTGAATAGTAGCAACGATGGTGAGCATCTTTGTCTTGTTCCTGCTCTAAGTGAAAAATACTTTTAGTATTTCTTTTTTAAGTAAAATGCTGGCTAAAGCTGTGATGTTTGGATATAATAAGAAATATATACTTGGTTTCTGTCCCATTTTCTGGCATAGAACTTCTAATCCTTTGGAATCTCCTGAGTTATATAGGAGCATCTATTTCCCCCTAAAATCTATTTATTAGGAAGAATGACTTTTCATAATCCTAGTAGCAAATTATACTACAGAAGTATCAGACAGAATTCTCAGCCTTGATATATTGTCCCAATGTTATAAGAAGTTGACTTCCAAATCAACATAGTCAACTGAAAAATATCCTTTGTTGATATCTTTCAGAGTCCAAGACGTGATTTTCTGACTTTTAAATCTTTTATTTTCCACTTAGTGGCAGAAAGGAATCTCTATTATGCAAAACTAATCTGAAAATTAATAGTTACATAGTGGCTACAGAAAAATTTTCTCTAACCATGTTAAGTGTGATTCTCTGTTCATTGCCTAATTCTCACCAAATAGAGCAAGTAATTAAGGTTTCATAAACACCTTTTAGAATAGGCAACATTACATCAGAGGAGAATGATCATGTTATTTAAAGTTGGTTCACTACTCTGCACCTCATTCTTATGTGGAAACTTGACCAACCACAAAAATATTTAACATTTAAATATCTGTGTATTCATTTTTATACTTCTTGAAAGTTCTTCTAGGAGTACAAACATGAACTGCTAACAAGTTCCTCTTGGTGGTTCCTGGATGGGGCCTGGTCACCAGAAAGATCAAGCCATAATGAGATGCTTGGAACTTTCAGTCCCAACCGCCATCCTCCAGGAAGGGGAGAGAGGTTGGAGATTGAGTTAATAATCAACCATGCCTGGGTGATGAAGACTCCATAAAATTCCTTGAACTACAGAGTTTGGAGAGCTACTGGGCTGCTAAACACATGAAGGTGCCTGAACGGTGGCACATCCCAGAGAGGGCAGGGAAACTCAGCAGCTCTTCCCATGTGCCCTGCCCTGTGCATCAATTTCGTCTGTATTCTGTGTAATATTCTTTAGAATAAATGGGTAAACGTAAGTAAAGTTTCCCTGAGTTCTGTGAGCTGCCCTAGAAGTGATCAAACCCTAGGATGGGATTGTGGGAGCCCCTGTTTATAGCTCACTGGACAGAAGCACATGTCACAGCCTGGGCCTTGTGATTGGCTTCTGAAGTGTGGGCAGTCTTGTGGGACTGAGCCCTTACCCTGTGGGTTCTGACTCTAACTCCAGGTAGATGATGATGATGTCAGAATTGAATTAAATTATAAGACACCCTGTTAGCGTCCACAAGAGAATTGTTTGGCGTGTGGGTTTGATCACCCACACATTTTGGTGATTAGAAGCATTCTGTGTTGAGTGTGAATGTAGAAGGAAAAACAGTCCATTGTTTCCTAACTCATACAAAGGCTAAGGTGCTATATGTGGGAAGTCTTTGCTTTGCCCAGTTCTGTATGCACATTTTTCAGTTACTACATTTTAGTTAAATAACTCCAGTCCCCTCCACCAACATGATTCAAACTTCATTTACCATGGCATTTTAACTGGGAGTAATTGTGTAAGGTGCAAATCTTGCTGCTGGCTCTTTCGTCCAAAAAACATGACATAAATAACAGATGGGCGTCATGGTTAGGATATTACTGCTTTCGAAGTCTGATGGTGATTGCTTGTTCAGTGCCAGTCTGTTACTCAGCTCATGCAGACGTCAGTCAGGTGTATACTTGGGTTGCCTCCTTGTCTCTCAGTGATAAACAGATATAACATTTTACAAAATTGAATAATTGGGCCAGGTGCAGTGGCTCACACCTGTAAACCCAGCACTTTGGGAGGCCGAGGCAGGTGAATCACTTGAGGTCAGGAGTTCAAGACCAGCGCGGCCAACATGGTGAAACCCCATCTCTACTAAAAATACAAAAGTTAGTCAGGCGTGGTGGCAGGCACCTGTAATTCCAGCTACTACTCAGCGGCTGAGGTAGGAGAATCGCTTGAATCTGGGAGGTAGAGGTTGCAGTGAGCCGAGATCGCACCACTACACTCCAGCCTGGGCAACACAGTGAGACTCTGTCTCAGAAAAAGAAAAATGGATGGATGATTGGAAGGGGGAATAGCTAACAAATATAAAGGTACAGCAAAAAAAAAAAAAAAAAAAAAAAAGGACAATGGATAAGACTGGAAATTGTATACAAAGCTGTGGTATGAACTATATTGAAAGTCTGATGAATATCATAATATGGTTTGGATGTTTGTCCCTTCCAGTTCTCATGTTGAAATGTGACCCCCCCACCAGTGTTGGAGGTGGGGCTTAGTGGGAGGTGTTGGTCATGGTAGTGGATCCCTCAGGAATGGCTTGGTGCCTTCTTTGTGGTCATGAGTGGTAGTAAGTTCACATGAGATCTAGTTATCTAAAAGAGTGTGGCAGCTCCCCCTCCCTCTTTCTTGCTCCCTCTCTTGCCATGTGATACACCGCTCCCCCTTTGCCTTCTGTCGTGATTGTAAGCTTCCTGAGGTCTCACCAGAAGCAGGCGCTAATGCCATGCTTCTCGTACAGACTGCAGAATTGTGACCCAAATAAACCTCTTTTCTTTATAAATTACGTAGTCTCCAGTGTTCCTTTAGAGCAACACAAAATAAAATAAATGAGATAAAGTTGCTTCAACATGTTTTTTATTTTTAAATTTTATTTTTTTTCTTTGTTGCCCAGGCTGGTCTCCAACTCCTGAGCTCAAGTGATCCTCCCACCTCAGCCTCCCAAAGTGCTGGGATTACAGGCATGAACTGCCACACCCAGGTTGCTTCAACATCTTTTAGTTTAAATTGCACTGTAAATAGAAGTTGTTTGTGGTTGAAATGGAATGTTTACTTCTATGTTGGACTGAAGACTGTAATTTGTTAACAATCCCCATCGGTTTGGCCAGCATTCAGGCTGACGCATTGAAGTTAATTGCCACATTGACAGAAAACAGTAATTTCAAGAAGACTGAAGAAGAAACTTTTTTTTTTTTTTTTTTTTGAGATAGTTTTGCTCTTGTTACCCAGGTTGGAGTACAATGGCGCGATCTCGGCTCACCACAACCTCCGCCTCCTGGGTTCAGGCAATTCTCCTGCCTCAGCCTCCTGAGTAGCTGGGATTACAGGCACGCGCCACCATGCCCAGCTAATTTTTTTGTATTTTTAGTAGAGACGGGGTTTCACCATGTTGACCAGGATGATCTCGATCTCTTGACCTCGTGATCCACCCGCCTCGGCCTCCCAAAGTGCTGGGATTACAGGCTTGAGCCACCATGCCTGGCAGAAGAAACTTTTACTAACAGTAAAGGGTCGTTTGTTTCAGCATTGCAGAAGTTGTTATGCGTTGATTAATATGAAACTATCAAGTACAGATGAGGATGTTGCTGTGAAATCTGCCCCCAGATGTCAAGATTTTTTTATTTGTTTATTTTAGTCAGGGTCTCATTCTGTTGCCCAGGCTGTACTTCAGTGGCACAGTCATGGCTCACTGCAGCCTCCAACTCCTGGGCTCAAGCAAACCTCCTGCCTCAGCCTCCCAAGTAGCTGAGATGATAGGCATGTGCCACTACACCCAGCTAGTCTGGTCTCTTTGGCCAGGCTGGTCTCTTTAAACTTTTTAAGAGATGGGGTCTTACTATATTGCCCAGGCTGGTCTTGAACTCCTGAGATCCTCCCACCTTGGCCTCCCAAAGTGTTGAGACTATAGGCATAGGCCACTGCACCTGGCTGATTTTATTTTTTTAACTAACCACTGTACTAACAAGGATCAAGGACAATTATTAAGGCAGCCAGTGGTCAGGAAAAGGGTAAAGATGTCCTAGAAGAAATGCCGCTGGCAAACAGTTTAAAAGAACTTGGAATTATTTCACAACATTGGAAGTACAAAGGATAAGATGTTGAAAACTTAGAAAGGAGTATGACAATTTTCCAAGGCATGGAAAACATGTTCTTTTTTTTCTTTTTTCTTTTTTGAAATGGAGTCTCACTGTTGTTGCCCAGGCTGGAGTGCAATGGCACAATTTTGGCTCACTGCAACCTCTGCCTTCTGGGTTCAAGCAATTCTCCTGCCTCTGTCTCCCAAGTAGCTGGGATTATAGGCGCCCACCACCATACCCAGCTAATTTTTGTATTTTTAGTAGAGATGGGTTTCGCCATGTTGGCCAGGCTGGTCTTGAATTCCTGACCTCTGCCTGCCTTGGCCTCCCAAAGTGCTGCGATTACAGGTGTGAGCTACTGTGCCTGGCCAGCATATTCTTTGTATATCCTAAGTTAAACGACAAGACGAAAACAAACACTATTCACACTACTCTTGAAACGACTTTTAAAAAGTAATAAAACACTTGTTTCTAATGTTTTAAATTATAGTGTACTTAAATAAGTATGTGTTTTTCTATTTTTTCATTTCTGTATACATTTATAACTGACAATAAGAGAGCTTTTAAATTTTTAATAAAAATGTGTAATAAAAAAAAACGTGTAATAGTCATGCAATAATCACAATTTCCCCCATGGATTATTAATATAATTTCGCATGGCTTCCGTGTGCATGGTCTTTTTTTTTTTTTTTTTTTGAGACGGAGTTTCGCTCTTGTTACCCAGGCTGGAGTGCAATGGCGCGATCTCGGCTCACCGCAACCTCCGCCTCCCGGGTTCAGGCAATTCTCCTGCCTCAGCCTCCTGAGTAGCTGGGATTACAGGCACGCGCCACCATACCCAGCTAATTTTTTGTATTTTTAGTAGAGACGGGGTTTCACCAGGTTGACCAGGATGGTCTCGATCTCTCGACCTCGTGATCCACCCGCCTCGGCCTCCCAAAGTGCTGGGATTACAGGCTTGAGCCACCGCGCCCGGCCTGTGCATGGTCATTTTTATGGTCCTGCTCTATTCTGCAAAGTGAATTTTGTTGAATGTATTTTAAGAATCTGTGGAGATAATTGCTTTTTCCCTTACATCTTCACTATGGAATAATATGGTATTGTAGCATTGAACCAACTTCATATTCCTGGAATATATTTGGCTTTTCTTAGTATGGTATTATATCCTGTTTGTTACTATTTTATTTAATATTTTTTTGAGATTGGGTCTTGCTCTGTTGCCCAGGCTGGAAAGAAGTGGCGGGATCTCGGCTCTCTGCAACCTCTGCCTCCTAGATTCAAGCGATTCTTCTGTTGCTGGAATTGCAGGTGCACGCCACCATGCCCAGCTAATTTTTGTATTTTTAGTAGAGATGGGGTTTCACCATGTTGGCCAGAGTGGTCTTAAACTTTTGATCTCATGTGATCCACCCACCTCAGCCTCCCAGAGCTGGGATTACAGTTGTGAGCCACCACGCCCAGACTTTTATTTAGTATTTTTATGTTAACATACATCATTAACATTGGTCTGTATGAAGTTTTTTGATAGTTTTTTTAAATCAGGTTTAGGTATCAAGAATATACTTGCTTCACAAAATGAACTAGAATGTTTTCCTTCATTTTTAATATTCTGAAAAATTCATAGCACATAGGGACTTTGAAGACTTGGTAGAGATCCCCTGTGAAACCATCTGGGTCTTGTGCTTTTTTTGCGGAATAGATCCTTAATAAATAACTTTCATTTCTTGTATGGGAAGAAATCTGTTTCTGTTTAAGGTCTTAAAGTTTTGAAAGCTTTTAACTCCAATGGGAGCAATTTTGGTCATCTGTATTTTCCTGAAAAGATATCCATTTCATCTAGGTTTTCATTTATTTGCATACAGTTCTGCAAAGTAGTCTCTTAATAATTTCTTTAAATTTCTGTTTCCATGATTTTCTCCTCTTTGTCTTTCTTATTTCGTATATTTGTGTTTTCTCCTTTTTTTTTTTTTTTTTTTTGAGATGGAGTCTTGCTCTGTCACCCAGGCTAGAGTACAGTGGCACAATCTTGGTTCACTGCAACCTCTGCCTCCTGGGTTCAAGCAATTCTCCTGCCTCAGACTCCTGAGTAGCTGGGATTACAAGCATACACTACCAGGCCTGGCTAATTTTCTTTCTCTCTCTTTCTTTCTTTCTTCTTTCTTTCTCTCTCTCTTTCCTTCCTTCCTTTTCTTCCTTCCTTCCTTTCTTTCTTTCTTTCTTCTTTATTTCTTTTTTTTTGAGACGGAGTTTTCGCTCTTGTTACCCAGGCTGGAGCGCAATGACGCGATCTCGGCTCACCGCAACCTCCGCCTCCTGGGTTCAGGCAATTCTCCTGTCTCAGCCTCCTGAGTAGCTGGGATTACAGGCACGTGCCACCATGCCCAGCTAATTTTTTGTATTTTTAGTAGAGACGGGGTTTCACCATGTTGACCAGGATGGTCTCGATCTCTCGACCTCGTGATCCACCCGCCTCGGCCTCCCAAAGTGCTGGGATTACAGGCTTGAGCCACCGCGCCCGGCCTCTTCTTTCTTTCTTTCTTTCTTTTCTTTCCTCCTTTTGTAGAGATGGGGTTTTGCCATGTTGGCCAGGCTAGTCTTGAAATTCTGACCTCGGTGATCCACCTTCCTTGTCCTCCCAAAATGCTGGGATTACAGGAGTGAGCCGCCCCACGTGGCCTCTCCTCTTAATCAAGTTAACTAGTCATTTGCCTGTTTCGGGGGCCAGCAAACCTTTTCTATAGATGGCAAATATTTTATGCTTTGTGAGCCATACAGTCTCTGTAAGAACTACTTAACTCTGCCATTGTAGTACAAAAGCAGCCATAGAAACAGTTTGTGAATGTGTTCCAATAAAACTTTATAAAACTTGTGGCAGGCTTGATTTGGCCTGCAAGCCATAGTTTGCCAAAGCCTAGTGTATTTCATTAATTTTCTTCAAGAAACCAAGCTTTGGCCAGGCGTGGTGGCTCACGCCTGTAATCTCAGCACTTTGGGAGGCCAAGGCAGAAGGATCACGAAGTCAAGAGATCGAGACCATCCTGGCCAACATGGTGGAACCCCGTCTCTACTAAAAATACAAAAAAATTAGCTGGGCATGGTGGCGTGCGCCTGAACTCCCAGCTACTCGGGAGGCTGAGGCAGGAGAATTGCTTGAACCCAGGAGGCGGAGGTTGCAGTGAGCTGATGTCACGCTGCTGCACTCCAGCCTGGTGCCTGGTGACTGAGTGAGACTCTGTCTCAAAAAAAAAAAAAACAAAAAAAAAAAAACAAAAAAAAACCAAAAAACCAAGATTTTGATTTATTAATTAGGTCTACTTTTTTCTATTTTCTACTTCATTAATTTGTTTTTTATTATTATTATTTCCATCTTTGTGTTTTCTTTGGGTTTAATTTGTTACTCTTTTTTCTAATTTTTTTTGAGTTGGGAATTTAAATCATTTTCAGCCTCTCACTTTTGCTGATAAAGGGTTAGGGCTGTGAATTTTCTTCTGATTCTTGATTAAAATATATCCCATAAGATTCTGTATTGTTCGCATTACCACTATTTTTTTTAATTCTGTAATTTTAGTCTGTATTTTCTTTTCCCTTGAGAATTATTTAATAGGCTGGGCATGGTGGCTCAGGCCTGTAATCCCAGTGCTTTGGGAGGTCAGTGCAGAAGGATCACTTGAGCCCAGGGGTTCAAGACCAACCTGGGTAACATAGTGAGATTCTGTGTCTACAAAAAAATTTAAAAAATAAATAGCGTATCTATAGTCCCAGCTATTCAGGAGGCTGAGGTGGGAGGATCACTTGTGCTGAGGAAGTTGAGGCTACAGTGAGCCATGATCACACCACTGCACTCCAGCCTGGGTGACAGAATGAGATCTTGTCTCAAAAAAAAAAAAAAAAAAAAAAAGTTATATAGGTCGGGCACGGTGGCTTATGCCTGTAATCCTAGCACTTTGGGAGGCCGAGGTGGGTGGATCACCTGAGGTCAGGAGTTCAAGACCAGCCTGGCCATCATGGTGAAACCCCCATCTTTAAAAAAAAAAAAAAAAAAAGTTATGCCAGGCGCGGTGGCTCAAGCCTGTAATCCCAGCACTTTGGGAGGCCGAGGCGGCTGGATCACGAGGTCAAGAGATCGAGACCATCCTGGTCAACATGGTGAAACCCCTGTCTCTACTAAAAATACAAAAAATTAGCTGGGCATGGTGGCACGTGCCTGTAATCCCAGCTACTCAGGAGGCTGAGGCAGGAGAATTGCCTGAACCCAGGAGGCGGAGGTTGCGGTGAGCCGAGATCGCGCCATTGCACTCCAGCCTGGGTAACAAGGGCGAAACTCCGTCTCAATAAATAAATAAATAAATAAATAATAAATAAAATTAAAGGGCCTTTGTAATTAGGGTTTTACTAGGATATATCTCAAAGTTGATCACACGGAGTGAATTTTTCCCACACTCCCAGTGGGCTCTTCCAACGTGCAGATTTTTTTGCTCCTGGACAGTTTTCTTATAGTGCTAAATATTAGTTCTGGTTTAGTTGTTTAGTTTGTCTTCAGGGACTCCAATAATATACATGTGATTCCTTCTTTGACTATCTTCTGTTTCCATTACTTTCTCTGGACCCAACCTACTTATTTATCTTATTTTCATTCTCTTGATTGGCCTTCTGTGTTCCTTCAATGCCCTTATTAAATTTTTGTTCTCCCTTGGGCATCCTGTGATTTAATCTTTACTTCTAGATAATTTTGTATGTTTGTTGCCCTTCTTTCCCAAGTTCAACCAAATCTCCTTCATTTCTTCCTCCATTTTGTCTATTTCTGCTCTTTGTTTTGAAATTTCCCACCAAAGTGGCTTTGCATGTCTTCAAATGCTTGTTTTGAGTATATTTGGTTTAGAGTGGTGTACTACAGCTCTCTTCTTCTTCATGGCTGTTGTTTCAGAGGTTTGTGTGGATTTTCCTTGGTTCATATGTGATGGAATTCATTTTCTGATAATGTGTGTATGAACCTATCTTTTTATTATTCACTTTCCTGGTATTGGGTGTTTTATATGATCCCTAGATAATGCGCCCTCTTCTGGCAACATTGTAAAGTCCAGATGCTTTAGTGAATTTGTTTTGCAGGGGCGGTAGTGGGGTTGTGGGTCTTTTTTATTTATTTATTTATTTTTTGTCTTGGAGGACAATTAAACTTCTCCATTTGCTTCCCTCTTCACACCCAAATGCCAAAGGACACTTTTCCCTTCTTTTGTGGGTAGTTGCTCCCCCAGGAGCTATATGTTTCCAAGACAGTGGCTTCACATATCATGGAACTTTTTTTTTTTTTTCTGAGACAGAGTCTCACTCTGTCTCCCAGGCTAGATTGTAGTGGCACAATGTCGGCTCACTGCAACCTCCACCTCCTGGGTTCAAGCGATTCTTCTGCCTTAACCTCCCAAGTAGCTGGGACTACAGGCATGGGCCACCATGCCTGGCTAATTTTTGTACTTTCAGTAGAGATGGGGTTTCACCATGTTGGCCAGGCTGGTCTCGAACTCCTGACCTCAGGTGATCCACCTGCCTCGGCCCCGCAAAGTGCTGGGATTACAGGTGTGAACCACCATGGCTGGCCTCATGTGTACTTTTAAATCCCCCACCTATCGTCCCAGCTTCAACACTACTGCAGACACGTTTTTACATGCCACGTTTTTACAGAACACCACCATGCCACCACACCCAGCTAATTTTTGTATTTCTTGTAAAGATAGGTTTTCACCATATCGCCCAGGCTAGTTTCGAACTCTGAGCTCAAGGAATCTGTCCACCTCAGCCTCCCAAAGTGCTGGGATTACAAACTTGAGCCACCACACCCAGCTGGGTAATTTCTGTTATTTGTTTTTCTTGTTCTTTTTAAGTTTGAGCATTCTTGTCTCTGTGTTAACCTGAGGGCTTGCCGTTGCATAATTTTATCTTTCCTCCTCATTACATATTGTTTCTCTAGGTGACACTGGGGACTTCTGCTGCTACCATTATCCTCCTACCTGAAAGCCTCTGACAAAATATTGCCTTCCCATTCCTTCTAAGGTTTAGAGCCCTCAGTGTCCAAGGGAGAGTGCTGCCAGGAATGGACACTGTATGGTTTTTTTGAACTGGAGGTAAAGGCTGCCCCCACATCATCATTTTGCTTGGGGACCAACAGCTCTAAGAGGAAGACTGATCCTGATTGTCCACAGAGAGGCTGTTGCTGCCACACAACAGAGACAGTGAGTCCGTTGTACCCAGGGGATCCCCTGAGACATCGCTGAGGATTGCTGGGTTCAGTGACAGTGTTAATGAAAGCCTCAAGTGACCCAATACAAGCAGAATTACCAAGGACTCAGACCCTTCAGGAACGAAGTTTGGGTCACTCCATTAAGATCCCTAAAAGAACCATAGAATGGGTATGGAAGAAAAAAATTGTAAATATCAATCCAGGGTTAACAGATAAACTACAGGATGCTCAGTGATAAAAGGAAAACTTTAGTCCAGGTAAGTGTAACCGAGTTTAACTGAGCAAATAAAAATTCAAGAATCAGGCAGCCTCGGCCGGGCGCGGTGGCTCACGCCTGTAATCCCAGCACTTTGGGAGGCCGAGGCGGGTGGATCACGAGGTCAAGAGATCGAGACCATCCTGGTCAACATGGTGAAACCCCGTCTCTGCTAAAAATACTAAAAATTAGCTGGGCATGGTGGCGTGTGCCTGTAATCCCAGCTACTCAGGAGGCTGAGGCAGGAGAATTGCCTGAACCCAGGAGGCGGAGGTTGCGGTGAGCCGAGATCGCGCCATTGCACTCCAGCCTGGGTAACAAGAGCGAAACTCCGTCTCAAAAAAAAAAAAGAATCAGGCAGCCTCTCATGCCAGAGTGGGCTCAGAGACTCTAGTGCAGCCACGTGGTGGAAGACTTACGGACAGCAAAAGGAAAATGAAGTACAGAAAACAGAATTGAGATCTAGAAACCAGCCAGATGGTGTTTGCCTTATCTGAACACAGTTTGAACAGTTGGCCACCTTTGATTAGCCAAAACTCAGTGATTGGCACAAGCACTGGCTACATTCTGTTTACAAGTCCATTTAGGTTACAGTTCACGATGCACAGAGAAACCTTTAGGCCAAACTTAAAATATGTAAGGAGGCAGCTTAGGCTCAACATGATTTAACACTGGTTATAGCCCAGGCACAGTGGCTCATGCCTGTAATCCCAGCACTTTAGGAGGCTGAGGTGGGAGGGTCACTTGAGTCCAGAAGTTCAAGGTTGCAGTAAGCTATGATCGCACCACTGCACTCCAGCCTTGGAAAGGGAGAGACCCACTGGGAATCGTGCCTCCAGCCAAGACCAGAGACGGATACTTCAAAGGAGGAAGGGTTAGGGTAGAAGCTTCATGCTCAATGGACTGATGAAACATACACATTCAATAGCTTACATGAGGAGCTATGAATATTCATGAAGGTGGTTCTGACACATGCATGTTGAACAAATGTGTGTAACATACAACCCATGCTCGCTTTGGGGTGGAGACTTAATATTTAAATGTATTACAATTAGGCCTTACATGGCAAAAGCTCTTTCCACGCAAATGCACGAGCTCTGCAAACCAGCCAGAACCAGTCCACGGTGGGTGGTCATCAGGAAAAAGTTACTGAAATCAGTCTCTTGTCCAAACAAAGCTGTAGTTATGGCTGGTGGAACACTGGCTGGAGGTCAGTCAGTCAGCATCTGGTGAAGCTGAAAGTGTTTTTAATATTGCTTATCTCAAAAACAGAGAGAGATCCAAGATGGCTGATCACTAACAGCTCGGGATTGTAGCTCCCACTGAAAGCGCAAAGAATGAGAGGACGCCACACCTTCACATGAATTCTTGTTGCTCATGTACCAGGAGATTCCCAGCGGAGGAGCCCCACGGGTCGCCAGCGCGACTCTTGTGACCGGCGAGGCGGTTTTGCCGGCGCCTTGGAGCGATGGTTCTTGGTGCAGAGTCAGAAAAGCACCATCAATCTTAACGCCGCTGATTTGGTCGGCGCAGTGGGTTGCTCAGATTTCGGCACTGAGAATCAGTAAGTGGGACGTCCACTCAGAAACCCAATTACAAAGACGGTAATTATAAAGACCACAGATGGATAAATCTACAAGGAAGGGAAGAAAACAGCCAAAAAAGGCTGAGAATGCCCAAGATCAGAACGCCTCTCCCTCAGCGGGGGATCCCAGTTCCTCATCAGCAACGGAACAAGGCTTGATGGAGAACGAGTGTGTTCCAATTACAGAAGCAGGCTTCAAAATGTGGATAATGAGAAACTTCTGTGAATTAAAAGAACTTGTTTTAACCCAATCTAAAGCAACTAAGAACTTTGAAAAAAGATTTGACGAAATGTTAACAAGAATACACAATTTAGAGAGGAATATAAGTGAATTGATGGAGCTGAAAAACACAATACGAGAACTTTGTGAAGTATGCACAAGTTTTAACAGCCGAATTGATCAAGCAGAAGAAAGGATATCAGAGGTCGAAGACCAACTCAATGAAATAAAACAAGAAGACAAGATTAGAGAAAAAAGGATAAAAAGGAACGAGCAAAGTCTCCAAGAAATATGGGACTATGTGAAAAGACCTAATCTACGCTTGATAGGTGTACCTGAATGTGACGAAGAGAATGAATCCAAGCTGGAAAATACGCTTCAGGACATTATTCAGGAAAATTTTCCCAGCCTAGTAAGGCAGGATAACATTCAACTCCAGGTAATACAGCGAACACCACAGAGATATTCCTCAAGAAGAGCAACTCCAAGGCACATAATCGTCAGATTCACCAGGGTTGAAATGAAGGAGAAAATACTAAGGGCAGCCAGAGAGAAAGGTCAGGTTACCCACAAAGGGAAGCCTATCAGACTTACAGCAGATCTCTCAGCAGAAACCCTACAAGCCAGAAGAGAGTGGGGGCCAATATTCAACATCCTTAAAGAAAAGAACTTTCAACCCAGAATTTCACATCCAGCCAAACTAAGCTTCACAAGTGAAGGAAAAATAAAGTTTTTTGTGAATAAGCAAGCACTCAGAGATTTCATCACCACCAGGCCTGCTTTACAAGAGCTTCTGAAAGAACCACTACACATAGAAAGGAACAAACAGTATCAGCCTTTCTAAAAAAATTATCAAAAAGAGCATCAATATAATGAAGAATTTACATCAACTAATGGACAAAATAGCCAGCTAAAGACAGTATTAAACTCACATATATTATTATTAATTCTAAATTTAAATTGACTAAATCCCCCAATCCAAAGACAGGCAATTTGAATAAAAAACTAAAACCCATCAGTATGCTGCATCCAGATCCATCTCACATTCAAGGATACACAAAGACTCCAAACAAGGGATGGAGAAAGATTTACTAACCAAACAGAGAGCTAAAATAAATAAATAAAAAGCAGAAGTTACAATTAAGCAACAAAGATCAAAAGAAGCAAAGAAGGACATTATATAATGATAAAAGGATCAATGCAACAACAAGAAGAGCTAAAGATCCTAAATATATACGCACCCAATACAGGAATACGCAGACATACAAGACTTATAAAGAGACTTAGACTCCCACATAATAATAGTGGGAGACTTCAACATTAATATTAGACAGATCAATGAGACAGAAAATTAACGATATTCAGGACTTGAACTCAGATCTGGAACAAGTAAATGTAATTAACATTTATAGAACTCTCCACTTTATATATACAAAATATACACTCTTATCAGTACCACATCATATCAACTTAGAAGTTTAAACGAAATGTTGGTTGGCTCCTTGTTTGTTATTCTCTTCCCTCATTTTCTTTTATGTCTCCATTATTAAGGACAATTATAGGCATACCCATATTTAGACTGCATTCTAGCCCGGGCAATAAAGCAATACCCCTATCCTCTCTCCCTCTTCCTCTTTCTCTTTCTTCCTCTTCATTATTCTTTTTCTAAAAAAAAAAAAAAAAAAAAAAATGTACATTCTAGTAGGGCATAGGGATAATAAACAAGATAAAGAAGTGACGTGTAGATCAGATTCGATAGTGATAAATTCAAAGGGAAAAAAAAAGAAAGTACATCAGGGCTACAGGAAGCTGGGAGCAGAGTGCGGACAGACTGCAGAGAGGAAACAGAGGAAAAATGGAAATGTTCCATATTTGTCTAAACTCAGCCAACTGCACAGTGAAATGGGAGGTACTCAAGTTTACCGCAGCAAAACTGATTAAAATATATAAATTTGTAAATGTGATCATCTTATACCTTCAAATACACATAATAGTTAAAATATTACAATACACGTTTCCTTCTTGTTTGTTTGTTTTGAGGCAGACTTTCTCCCTTGTTGCCCAGGCTGGAGTGCAATGGCGCAATCTCCGCTCATCGGAACCTCTGCCTCCTGGTTTCAAGTGATTCTCCTACCTCAGCCTCCTGAACAGTTGGGATTACAGGCATGCGCCACCACACCCAGCTAATTTTGTGTTTTTAGTAGAGAGAGGGTTTCACCATGTTGGTCAGGCTGGTCTCAAACTCCTGACCTTAGATGATCCACCCACCTCGGCCTCCCAAAGTGCTGGGATGACAGGCGCGAGCCACCTCACCCGCCCTCCTTCTTGTTTTATAACAGCTTAGCCGAACTAGCAATACAATACATATTCTGTCTCCTGCTTTCTTTCTTTCTTTTTGAAACAGAGTCTCATTCTTGTCTCCCCCAAAAAAAAAAAAAAACAGTGCTTGGGCCAGGCGAGGTGGCTCACACCTGTAATCCCAGCACTTTGGGAAGCTGAGGCGTCTGGTTCACCTGAGGTCGGGAGTTCAAACCAGCCTGGACAACATGGTGAAACCCTGTCTCTACAAAAAAATATAAAAATTAGCCGGGCATGGTAGTACATGCCTATAATCACAGCTACTCAGGAGGCTGAGGCAGGAAAATCACTTGAACCCAGGAGGCAGAGGTTGCAGTGGGCCAAGATTGTGCCACTGCATTCCAGCCTGGGTTGACAGAGTGAGACTCTGTCTCAAAAAAAAAAAAAAAAAAACAAAAAAAAAACCAGTGCTTTTTTAGCGTTTTAGCTGCTACAGAAAAAAACCTTGTACAATTAGAACATAGTTTATTCGTAAGCAGGGGGCAGGGGAGGCAGAGCATGGAGTGGGGGCCCTGTATGACTTAACCCTTGCCTGGCATGGCCTTAGGTCCTGTTTACCATTTGGTATCTTATTGCTACACAGTCTGTTCTGTCCATCTCATGATTCCTATTTTGTTCATTCATGCCAGTGGGTTGTGTCTGAACCATAAAGGGATAGGGTATAACAAGTTGCATCTGACCTTTCAGCCTGTCAAGGCCAGGAACTTTTTTCTAGGGTCCCCTTGGCCATGAGGGAGTGCCTACTCAGTTGGTGAGGGTTTCGGATTTTTAGTTTACATAACTAATTTAATAATCCAGCGCATTTGTTACAGTGCATCAAAGTGAGATTATGACTCAACTATTTAGCACCTCCTTCTCAACATGTACTTCCCCAACTGTCATGGCAGAGGGAGAGGGGGCTGGAAAATTGAGCATTGGCAATGGCATATTTTGCCCCAAAACTGACCCCCTTCACATTTCATTAGCCAGAGCTGGACTTGTAGCCAGACCTGCCTTGGAAGAGGCAAGGAAGGGTATGTGAACAGCAGCAATGTCCACACAGGTGGACAAAGTGACCCATGTGACTTTGGTTCCCTCTTTTTAGGAAGAATTTTTGGTTGTACTTGGACAGTTACAGGCGTGCTGCTATAGATCTTCAGGAAGCTGAGATGATGAGCAGCAGTGTGTGATGCTGAGGACACAGAAGGGTGGGGTCTAGGAGCTCTCTCAGGAGGGCTCACTCAGCGCCATCCTGCTTCTTGGTGCCTCCCTAGGAGCACTGAGAAGATGCCAAACTAAAAGCTTTTACTCCAACATTGCTTAGCCAAGCCACGAACATACATGCCCTCTGATTCAGCAATTCTGCCCCTAGCATGTATCCCAGAGAAAGTGTTACATAGGTCCACAGGGGACATCTAAGAATGGCTATTGCAGCACAGTTCTGGTTGGCAGGGGAGCTGAAGGTCATCTGGTGTCCAATACTGGAGGAGTGGATGGATAAAATGGGATGGATGCACAGGTGGGCAGAGAGATGGGTGAAAGGATGGCCAGTCCTCACATGGATCAGTTACCTTACTGTTAGGCTAAGGATCAGCATCTGTAGGCAAAAAGATTCCCTTGCCACTGGGGTTCTGTGAAAGAGAGAAATGGAGTCCACTAATGAGATGTCCTTTGAAGGATGTGGACGGAGGAAACAGGGCCAGGGCCATTTGCCCTGTGGGCCCAGCCTTGGAGATGTTCAGTTCTTCTGCAGCAGCATCAGGCTTCTGGCTTTGCGGGTGTCAGGAGGCACAGGTGGCAGTCCCACCCCACGTGCCAGGGCCCAAGCCCAGTTTCCTGAGTGCTGAGAAGGGGTGGATGGCAGGCAGGACAGTATGTTCTGATCTCAGCTCCAGTGGGAGCTTCCTGGAGGTGGCTTCTCCAGACTTCCCCTGGACTTTTAAGTACCCTGATTCCCTCAAATCTCTTTCTGCCAAAAACAGCTGGAGAAATTTGTTTCCTGAAACTGACCCCTTCCTGATTTGGAAATCACTTGCCGAGGTGACAAAGCAAGTTACTGCCACATATCAAGTTTGAGACAAGCCCCCTGACTTGACCTATAACACTCCCACTGTCCCAGGCCTGGTTCCCTTTTTTTTATTTTTTTATTTTTTTATTTTTTTTTATTTTGAGACAGAATCTCACTGTCACCCAGGCTGGAGTGAAGTGGTGCGATCTCGTCTCACTGCAGCTTCTACCTCCCGAGTTCAAGCAATTCTTCTGCCTCAGCCTCCTGAGTAGCTGCGATGACAGGCACATGCCACCACACCCGGCTAATTTTTGTATTTTTAGTAGAGACCGGGTTTTGCCATGTTGGCCAGGCTGATCTCGAACTCCTGGCCTCAGGTGATCCAGCCACCTCAGCCTCTCAAAGTGCTGGGATTATAGGCGTGAGCCACCACACCCAGCCCAGGCCCATCTTTCTTCTGGCCTGCCCCAATCAGGAGGATCAGGAGGGGTAAAGCTGTCCCATGGGGAACCTGCGGCTGGCAGCCCAAGAGGCAGGGGCAGCAGAAGAGGGCAGAGAGGGTTGGGACCTTTGTGGCCCTGGCTGAGGTCTGCTCTGGTGACGTGATAATGGAAACCTGCTTCCAGATGACTAAACAATTACCAACCAGCTGGGTGACCTTAGGAAAATCACTCAACCGCTCTGACCTACAGATTTCCTCATCTGCGGGGCCCTGCAGAGCTGTTGCAAGGATGAAATGAGGCAACACATGTGCCTGGCAGCAGAGCTGGCCCCCACACAGATGAATCCTGTGTTTGGACGTTTGGGGGAAAAAAAAAAAAACAAAAACTACAGGAACTAGTTCTTCTTACCTGGGAAGATTCCTAAGCACAAATTAGGTTTCTTAGGGGCTGAGATTAGAAAAAGTTTAGTCTTAGCCGGGCGCGGTGGCTCAAGCCTGTAATCCCAGCACTTTGGGAGGCCGAGGCGGGTGGATCACGAGGTCAAGAGATCGAGACCATCCTGGTCAACATGGTGAAACCCCGTCTCTACTAAAAATACAAAAACTAGCTGGGCGTGGTGGCGCGTGCCTGTAATCCCAGCTACTTAGGAGGCTGAGGCAGGAGAATTGCCTGAGCCCAGGAGGCAGAGGTTGCGGTGAGCCGAGATCGCGCCATTGCACTCCAGCCTGGGTAACAAGAGCGAAACTCTGTCTCAAAAAAAAAAAAAAAGAAAAGAAAAAGTTTAGTCTTAACCCCGATCATGTGGCTCCCTCTCTCAGCCCTTGAACTTTACTAGCAGGCCCTTCCTAGAGCGGGATCCAACTGGCAGAGCTTGGGAAGCTCTCTCCTTGGAGAAACTACCTGGCCACCACAGCCTTTCTGTTTCTGGCTTAGGCCCCCTGTCCTGCCCGGCCTGAGCTCCCTGGGGTAGGGACCCTGCAAACCTTGGTGTCTGAGAAGTGCTGGCTTGGCAGGGTGTGGTGGCTCTCACACTAGTAATCCTAAGAGTCACCTAAGCCCAGGTGTCGGAGACCAGCCTGGGAAACAGGGAGATCCCAACTGGGCAAAAATAAAGTGATGGCTCACACCTGTAGACCCAGCTACTCAGGAGGCAGAGATGGGAGGATCACCTGAGCCTGGGAGGCAGAGGCTGCAATGAGCCCTGATTGCAGCCTGCACTCCAGAGCACCAGAGCGAAATCCTGTCTTTAGCCCCCACTAAAAGAAAAGAAAGAAAAGTACTGTCCTCTAGCTCCAGCCCCTTCCTAAATCACTAAGCAGCCTTGAGCAAGGCCAGACCCTCTCTGGGAAGCAGAAAGGAGATTTTGCCCCTGCCTCCTGGGCAGGGACCCTGGAGAGCACTAGTGTGTCTGGCTGAGACAGAACTATGTAACTCTGCAGTCCTGGGTTCTGTCTGGGGGCCTTCCTGGGGCCTATGACCCTACTACAGTTTGAATGCTCATCCCCTCCCATGCTCATGTTGAAACGTAATTGCCACTGTAACAGTATAAGACTTAGGCCCCTTAAGGGGTGATCAGGCCACGAGGGCTCTGCCCTCCTGCATGGGCCCAGGCTGTTATCTTGGGAGTGGGTTTGCTCTCTCCCCTCACTCTTGTCATTCTGTCGTCTATCATGGGATGATGCAGAAGGGTTCTCGCTGGGCTCTGGGCCCTCAACCGTGGACTTCCCAGCCTCCAGAGCTGTGGGCCAATACATTTCTGTTTATTATACCTTACCCAGTCTCAGGTATCCTACTAAAGCAGCAAAAACAGACTAAGACCCTCACCCCTATGAGCCGCTCCCAATCAGGGCCCAGAAGAAAACGAGCCAGCGAGGGCATTGGGGAATGCAGGGTTTTGGGAAAAAGAGCCACAGGAGTGTGCCCTGGCCCCTACAAGGGCCACAGTCCTGCCCCACCTGGCCTCCTGGGGCTCAGATGGCAGCCGCCAGCCCTCGGAGGTAGTCCCCTACCAGGGGCAGCACGGCCCAGTCATCAGTCCGCAGGGCCACAGGCACTCCATCTGCCTGGGCCGCCTCCAGCCGCAGCAGCAGCTTTGAGTCCGGGGGAAGGTGAATCGCTACATAGTAGCTGGTAGGGGGCTGGGCCACCACCACGAAAGGTTCCAGGTGGCGAGACACCAAGCCCTCCAGGCCCTGTGGCCCAAGCGGACACCACACACGACTCTCAGCACCCTCTGGCAGGCAGGAATCCCAGAGCTCCTCAAAGAAGCCCAGACCGGCCCCCTCTGGTGGCTGGGGGAAAGGCAGAAAGAGGTCAGCAAAGTTCACGAACAGGGGTGGCAAGTGGACATGGCACGTGAGACCGGTGGATGTAGTGTAAAGGGCGTGGACATCCAGCCGTGTTGGGGCTGGGCGTCGGGGCTGCAGGGGCAGGAGCAGAGGGCGGGCAGGGCGACCAGGACACAGGCAGGGCACATGGACAGCCCCTAGGGGTGCATATAGTTGTCCTTCCACACGGAAGCGCAGCTCCAGAGAGTAGATGGGCTCCAGCGCCTCTGGCAGGAGCTGCAGCACTGGGAGTGGGCCCTTGACCTCATGGGACCCCACGCTCAGCCGTATCAGGGCCGGGGCCTCCTGCACCATCAGTGCTGCCACAAAACCCTGGTTCTCGGCCACCAGTGAAGAGGCCAGTGCAGGTGCGGCAAGGGAGGGGCCCAGGGCCACCCCCAACTTGGGTCCTGCCAGGTGTGCCAGGAGGATGTAGTAGAGTCGGGCGTGGTCACGCCCATCAGGGTCCTCCAGCTGCCTGGCCAGTACCTGCAGCAAGTCGACCAGGCCACCCCCCACCCCTGCCCGCAGCAGTGCCCGGCAGACCTGCAGCAGGCCCTGCTGTAGGTCCCAGCTCGTGCAGTGGGCAGCCGCAGCCTGTAGAAAGTTGAGGGTAGCACTCTGGGCATCTCCATCTGCCACCCTTGCCAGCATTTGCAGGTGCCAGCAAAGAGCTTCATCCCTGCCCGGCCTGGACACCACCTCCTGCCGCAACACCACCTTCAGGGGCTCCCTCAGCTCAGGGCCCACGTGATCCAAGAGGTCCACAAAGTGGGGAGCCAGCATGGGCCGGGCTCGGTACAGCTGGGCCAGTCCGTGGATCAAAGGCGTCAGCACCGTAGGCTGCCCAGCCAGGCAGCGGGCAACCAGGTATGAGGCCTGGAAGCAGAGAGTGGCCAAGGCCCGGGGGCCCCCTTCCAGGGCTGCCCTCTGCCACAAGCTGGCCAGCAGCTCTTCCAGGTAGTGCCCTGGGCTTGGAAGCTGGCCTTTCTCCTCCTCTTCTTCGTCTTCGGCACAGAGCAGGCACAACAAATGCAGGCGGGCCAGGAGGGCCATCGGCTCATGCAGCAGACTGGGCAGGAGACCACGGCATAGCTGGGGCCCTAGCAGCAGTGGGGCGGCCTCCTCACCCACGGGGCCGAGTGGACAGTTCTCAGGGAAGCTCAGGAGGCAGTGCAGGTAAAAGAGGTGGGTGGACAGAGGCAGAGCAGGGTGCTGGGCAGCCAAGGTGAGCCGGCGGAGCAGCAGCGTTTCATCCTGCGCTGTGAACAGGGCCTCACCGAAGGCCGCCTTGAGTGCAAGCACTGCGTGCATTAGTGTCAGCTGTGCTGTGCCTAGCAGCCGTACCAGCTGCGGCTTGAAGAGTGCTGGTGGCTGTCCCTGCAGACCCCGCAGGGCCCAGCCCAGCAGCCACAGGAGCTGGGCCTGGGCCACAGGAGTGAGTAGATAGGAGGTGTCCAGAAGCTGGGCCACCGCAGCCCGCAGCTCGCGCGCCTCCTCAGGGTTGTGCTCTCGTGCTGTAAGGCTGCACTCCCCCTCTCCCTCCTCAGCTACCGGCCAGCTGGGTGCCTGGGGCTGAAGGTGTCCATCGCCCTCCTCCACCAGTGTCCAGTCCCAGGGACCACCCCCAGTTGGGGAAACTCTAGCCGTGAGCAGTGCCCCCAGGCCAGCCCCAGCCCGGGACTGGAGCACCAGGGTGTTTCGCAAAGCAAGGGACAGCAGCAGGCTGAGCGGCTGGACAGGGCCCTCCTGCCCCAGCAGGCCCCGCAGCAGCCCCAGGGAGCCCCCAAGCAGCCCGGGCTTGCAGCTCTCTAGCTCTCGCAGGCACTCGCAGGCGGTGGCCTGCAAGGGACGCTGTTCCGAGGCGGGGACAAAGCCTCGCCCCAGATCGCTGCCCACGGCCAGGCCGAGAAGTAGGGGCAGAAGCCGGCAGGAGGCGCCCGAGGTGGGGCCTAGCGCGCCGCCCACCGCCAGGGCTGTGGTGGCCGCCAGCAGCAGGGGTCGGCGGAGAGCTGAGGGCCGCGGGGGTAGGAGGACCAGGGTGTCCAACAGGGAGGTGGCAGCCACCTCGGCCGCAGAGGCGTCGGGCCACAGCTGGGCTGGGTACTCCAAGCTCAGGGCCAGCAGGGAAACCTGGATGGGGGATTAGGAGGGAATCACGATGATGAGGTTCCGGACGCGGCGGGCTGGGGTGACCCTGCGGGCCCGGGCAGGCGACACGTAGGGGCCTACCTTGGTCTGTTCGCTCAGCTTCTCACTCCTCAGGTCGCCCAGCAGGTCGCGACCCAAATCCTCCGCCTCGGGACCTGCCATGAAGGCGGACGGGCTGGCCCGGAAGGCCCCCAGGCGCTGGGCCCAGACCTCCCGGCTTAGGGGCCCCATGGTGAGGCGCGCGGGTCCCTGCGCGCGGGAGAGGGAGCCTCAGGCCGCGGCCGCCAGGAGCGCGGGGCCCGCCGCCGACCCCAAGGGGCTGCGGTCACCCCTGGCAGCCGCGCAGATGCCGGCGGGACCCGCGCCCTGCTCCCACGGTGAAACCAGGGCTCTCCGGGCCGACGCCGGGGTTCGGCGCCTGGGCCCCCGCGGGACAGGAGCGGGGAGGGGGGGGCGGGTGCGTGCCGAGAGCTCGTTAGGCCGCCGCCCTCTCGCCCGCGGCTCGCAGCGAAACCACAGCGCCGCCCGGGCCCCCGGCGCCCGCGGTAACGGGCCGCGCTCGTCGCCTGACTCAGCCGCCGCGGGCGCTCAAGCCGGCCGGCTCCTTCCGGGCTGGCTGCGCGGGGCGGGGCGCGGGGGCGGCCGGGGCTGGGCGGGGCGGGGCGTAACGGGGCCACCGCCTCCCGCAGGTGCCTACTCGCCGGTTTCGCGGGGGCTAACTGTCCCGCCGCGCGGGCCCCCGTCCCAGAAACTGCCGCAGGCCCGGGCAGGAAAGGCGGAGGGGAGTGAGTCGGGCGGCGGAGCGGGGTGAGCCTGGGCCCGCGATCCCGGATCCCGAGGCGCGGGGCTGCGATCTCGCGGCCCTCTGCGGACAGCGGCCCGGCCCTACCAGCGCCCGCCAAGCCGCGCAGGGCGGCAGCCAGCGCGCTCCCCGCAGGCGCCGGGGCGCACCGCACCCTGCGTCGGACGCACGGCCCCGGGGGGCGTGGGCGCGGGTCCTGGGGCTCCCGGAGTGGCCGCTGGGGGTTAGCAAGGTGCGGTCGCAGGGCGCCCGCAGGAAGGGCGCCCCAGCTGAACCGGTCGGGCGGGCGCCGCAGGGCTTGGCTTCGCTTCCCTGACGCCTGCCCAGGCCCCCCACCCGCTCGGCTTGGGGGCGAGGAGCCGGCGCCGCGGTCTCGGCCCCTCCGGGAGCTGCTGACCTTTGTTTGCTGGAGGCCGCGCTGGCGGCCCGCAGGGGTCGTGACGGCGAGGGCGGGGCAGGGCCCTAAGTCGAAAACAACGGGATCCATACTCGGGAAGTGCGGGCTGTCAGGGCCTGGCCGGTCACGGGGCTCGAGGCACGCCTAGTGATGGGGAAAACAAGGCCCGCGAGGAGGGCGTCCTTGCCAACCGAGACTTGGGGCCAAGCAGGGCCGGAACCCAGCACTCCTGACTTCAGTGGGCTGGATTCTGGCTGTTTGGGGGTGTTCGGGGGATCTGGGCCGCGGTCTCTCCCAGGCCAGAGGCCCAGGTTGCAGGTGCCCCACAGACCACCGGTTTCCAGGGCACAGAACGCCGGCGCCCAAACCCCACCACCCACCTCTGGCTCTAATTGGCCGCTTTGAAGATGAAACAGGCCTGAGCCCCCATGCAAGGCACTGCCAACTGGTCTCTCCCTACCCCATCCTGCTCTAGATGGGAAAGTTGAGGGGTGTGGAGAGTGCCAAAAAGGAGGCTGTCTGGGTGCCCTTGGGGACGGAGAGATAGGGACCCACCCAGAGGGACAGGTCCAGCCAGAACGCCCCGTCCTGGCTCCTCTGGGCCCTGGCTCCACAGTTGACTCACAGGCGGCAGTCCCAAACCACTTCCCTCTAGATGCCTCAGTTTCCCCATCTATAAAATGGGAGTGACAACTCCCACCCAAGAGGCTGTGGGGTGAGGCAGCCTGGCTAATTAAACCCAAGATGAAAGAGGGCAGGATGAGAGCAGCCCTGGGGAGGGGAGGCAGCCTGCAACAGGAGCCAGTCTGGTTTCCCTGTCTGAGCCCAGAGGGTGCTGGTAACTGCACATCCCCGGCCCTCCCCACCCTCACGGAGTGGTTATTAAACCCCTGGCAGAGTTGAGGAGACAGGCTTCCAAGGGTCGGGAGGCCTGGCACTGGCTCTAGCCCCCGGCTCAGCCTCTGACAGCGTGGCCTCTACCACCTCCTGCCTGAGGTTTGGCTTCTTGGGGCTGAGGGAGGAAACCCACCGATGGTCTCCAATACTGCAATGGATGAATCCACATTGACTCACTGAGGCTCACAGCAACCCCAAGTACCAAGGGTGGGTACCAGTCACAAATGAGAAAAAGGAAGCCCACGGAGGCGCAGTCACTGAGTCACAGAGCCCCTCAGAGTGGAGCCTGGACTTCCACAAACAGCCCCTTGCTTCATCTGACCTGGTCCTCCCCCCACGCCACGTACCCTTGGCCCTCTTGGGTGTCCAGGTGCCTGGGTGGGCCTTGTTCTCACCTGTCTGCTTCCCTATGGGCGGGTGGTGCTGGCTCTGTCCCTGGCAAAGCCAGGCATGATGCTGAGCTCAGTCCATCATCAGACTCACCCAGGACAGCAACATCCCAGCCGAGGGCCCAGGTGTGGGCCACTGCCAGATGCTGAGCTGGGAATTCCCCGCTCCATGCCCTCCCTCATTTCTCCTTCTCCTGCTGAGTTTCAGTCCTCCCCATGCAGCCCAGCTGTGGGCAGACACTAGACACGAGGCTTGGAAAAAGGAAAGTCAATTTCCCAAGGGGTCCTGAGCCTCAGTTTTCTCATCTGTAAAATGGAGCTACAACAAACACACCCTCACAGCACTGGGTGATGAGGATACAGGAAGGCTTAGGGAAGAACAAGCCGATAGGCAAACCCATGGAGATAGAGCAGACAGTGGGTGCTGGGCCGGGGGGAGGGGAGACAGAGTGACAGCCAATGAGTAGAGAGTTTTCTTTGGTGTGATGAAAATGTTCTGGGATTTAGTGGTGATGGTTGTACAGCTCTGTGAGATTACTAAAAACCACTGAATTGCTTACTTTATGAAAGGGTGAATTTGATGGTATATGAATTATATCTAAATAAAGCTATTTAAAATGGTGTTTAAAAAGAGGACCCACCCCAGACCAGCAGAGGCACAAAAAGCAAAAATAAAATATAAAGGCCGGGCACTGTGGTTCACGCCTGTTAATCCCATCACTTTGGCAGGCAGAGGTGGGCCTATAACAAGGTCAGGAGTTCGAGACCAGCCTGGAGTATATGGTGAAACCCCATCTCTACTAAAAAATACGAAATTTAGCCAGGCGTGATGGCACGAGCCTGTAGTTCCAGCTACTTGGGAGGCTGAGGCAGGAGAATTGCTTGAACGGAGGAGGCGGAGGTTTCAGTGAGCAGAGATCCCACCACTGCACTCCAGCCTTGGCATCAGAGTGAGACTCCATCTCAAAAATTAAAACAGAAACAAAAAATAAAAAGGGGTCCCTCAAGTTCAGAACTTGCACTGGTGGGGAGGAGAATCAACAATAAGCAAGGACAAAACCAAAACGCCATGGAGTGAAAGTTGTGGCAAAGAAAACAGAATAGGGTAGTGGGACAGAAGTGGTGGGGACAAAGATTTAGCTGGGGTGAACAGAGAGCCCCTCACAAGAGGGGACAGTTGGTTTAAACCTGAACGAAGAGAGGGAGCCAGTAATCCAGTAGGGAAAAGTGTTCCAGGCAGAAGGCGCAGCAGGAGGAGGGGCCAGAGCTGGGAACAGGCCAGGGCCTGTTCAGGGGATGCAGGAACCAGCAGTGTGGCTGGCACACAGGGACCCAGCTGGGAGCTGGGAGGTCAGCGGTGGACACAGCATGCCAGGCCTCAGGCTCTCATTCCAGCTGCAGTGAAGTCATTGGAGGATGTGAGCTGAGGGGAGGCCTGGCCTGGGTTTTAACAGCACCTCAGGTGTCGTGGTCGACCTGTGTCTCCAACCTTGGCTCCCCTACTCTCTCTTCCCCTCACTGTCCAGCCAAGTTGCGTTTGGGTTCGTGGCACACACCCTAGGCTCACTCCTGCTCTGGGGTCTTGGCATCAGCAGTTCCTTCTGCTGGTCATGGACTTCCCTGCTCTTCACAGCTGGCTCCTCCCTCTCATCAGGCCTCAGCACCCCCACCCAACACTATCATGCTCTCCCATCAAATGCTCTGCCTGCGTCTTATGCTTATGCTTACATGCTTTCCTATTTCTTTGTCTGCTTTGCTTTGTAGAATCTCAGTGCCTGGCACACAGCAGGTGCTCAGGAATTGTTGACTGAATTAAGGGATGAATAAACGACATCTAGCTGGCACTGTGCTAGGTGCTGTGGTGATCAGAACAGAAGGCGCCAGCCTTCATGGAGTTCACAGTCAGCTCTGCCTTTCCCCACCATCACATGCATCATCTGTCTCCAGAGCTGCCCGTGAAGGCAGCCACACCACACACCACGGCCCGTGGGTCACACCTAACCCACGAAGGTGTTTTGTTTGACTCATTCTATGTTTTCAGACTTTTTGGTTAGCTGGGTGTGGTGTCAAACATGTGTAGTCCCAGCTACTCGGGAGGCTGAGGCAGGAGGATAACTTGAGCTGGTTAATTCCAGATTGTACCACTGTGCTGCAGCTCAGGCAAGCTAGTGAGACCTCAACTCTTAAAATTATTATTTTTTTTAAATTGAGCTAACATTTAAAACATTAGTTTTCGGCCGGGCGCAGTGGCTCATGCCTGTAATCCCAGCACTTTGGGAGGCTGAGGCGGGTGGATCACGAGGTCAAGAGATCGAGACCATCCTGGTCAACATGGTGAAAGCCCATCTCTACTAAAAATAAAAATAAAAATAAATTAGCTGGGCATGGTGGCGTGTGCCTGTAATCCCAGCTGCTCAGGAAGCTGAGGCAGGAGAATTGCCTGAACCCGGGAGGCGGAGGTTGCGGTGAGCCGAGGTCACGCCATTGCACTCCAGCCTGGGTACCAAGAGTGAAACTCTGTCTCAAAAAGAAAAAAAAAAAAAAATTAGATTTCATTTACAGATCTGCACTTCTAGGGTCTCTTGGAAAATGGAAAGCTGTGGCCACGTGGGGTTTGTGTACCTGAGTGACAGGATTGTGACTTCCTTTTATTTATTTATTTATTTATTTATTTTTTTTTTTTTTTGAGACGGAGTTTCGCTCTTGTTACCCAGGCTGGAGTGCAGTGGCGCGATCTCGGCTCACCACAACCTCCGCCTCCTGGGTTCAGGCGATTCTCCTGTCTCAGCCTCCTGAGTAGCTGGGATTACAGGCACGCACCACCATGCCCAGCTAATTTTTTGTATTTTTAGTAGAGACGGGGTTTCACCTTGTTGACCAGGATGGTCTCGATCTCTTGACCTTGTGATCCACCCGCCTCGGCCTCCCAAAGTGCTGGGATTACAGGCTTGAGCCACCGCGCCCGGCGTGACTTCCTTTTAGATAGGCACATTCTTCCCAGTTCTCCTACTCTGTTCCCTCCCTGACAGTCAGGGTCTGTTGTCTTTTATCACCGAATTTGTAGTATTGACTTCCCATATCTATGTCTCTACCAAAAGTTGGACTGTGAAAGGTGAATGGGTCACAGGAGTCAAGAAAATAGGATATTCATTCATTCAACAAACATTTACTGATCACCCACTTTGTGCCAGGCACTGCCGGAGATGCCGGGCTATAGGAGTGAACGGCATGGACAACATTGCCTCCCACCTGGGGCCCCATTCCACACCTTGTAACTCACTGTGCAGCGAGAGTTTCCCTGGCCAGCTTCACTGTACTTCCTGGACTTCTGGACACTGGAGTTGCTACCCTGATGTCAAAGACTGCTCCTTGAGTCTAGGGACATCTGTGAAGACTTCCCATAGTATCCACTGAGCACCCACTGTGTCCCGGCCCATTTGGGCTTGGCACAACAAAACTTCTCAGTATTTGTTGAATGAATAAACTAAACGCACCTCTCTCCTAGACAGACTGTGTTTAAGGTTGTTTCTCCTGGATTCACCTCAAAAGATAGGCACATACCAGGTGTTCGCTTAATGTCAGTTGAACTAGAAGGTCTGGCGGGGATCAGAGTGAAGGTCACAGCCCTTGGAAAGGCAGGGAAAGAAGCAAACATGAACGCCCCGTCCCTGCCCTTAAGTAGGTCAGCTAGTGAAGAAAGCCCAGCCACCGCCAAAGTGTCAGGATGACAGTATGGGCTTAAAGGAGGCCTCCGCGGAGCGGGGGCATCCCTCCTCGTGGGCCTGGGGCCTGAGCCATTATGAGTGGCTGGCGGCGGAGGTCCCAGGCTGAACCTCAGCCCAGCGCAGACCATGCGGAGGAAGATCTCCGCAGTGGCCGCAGCAAGGGAAAGGCTGAGGTCTGAGGTCCCCCGCCCTCCGCGCTCCACCAGCCTGGCTGCACCTGAAATCCACCTATTTGGACAAGGAAGAGAGTTTTGAGGGTGCATAAGCCCCAGTGGCCAAGATGCGGGGATGTGCCGGGCGCTCAACGCCCTCCGCGAAGCCTGTCCCGGCAGAAGGCGGGCTGTCCGCCGGGTACTCGGCCGCGCGGCCCGCGCCTCCCCACACACCTGCCGGCGCGCTCCTGCGGCCCTGCGTGCCGTCTCGTAGGAAGCCGGTGCTCAGCAAACACCTCCCCGGCTGAGCCACGAGTTCCTCAGCCGGGCCTTTGGGATCCCGCGCCGCCTGGGCCCAGGCCCGGTTCAACAAGTGCGAACCGGGCCGCCAGTTCCCGCCCGGCGGCTTCGCGCCTCCGCAGGAGCCTCGGGCGCGCCGGGTTGGGCCGGCCCCAGTTGGACGAGTTTCGTGTCATCACCCGTGGAGCGTGCCAGCGCCGGTGCAAATAACGTTGCCCCCTCCCTCCCTGCTCCGCTCCCTCCGAAACTCCGGTTTGCAAACGCCAGCACGCCGGGTTGGGAGGTCCCGCCGGGGCCGGGCTGGCTGCGCAGCCGGGGGCTGAGTGCCAGGCGCCCGCCCCCTGCCCCGCCCGGCCGCCCCGCCCGGGCTACGAGGCCACCTCACCCGCAGCGGAATGGAAACCGGTTCGACAGGTAACAAATAGGTGGGTTGTCACCGTTATTTCCCAACGCATGCGCCGTCGCTCCCCCGGCCACTCCAAGCTAATTAGATCAGATCACCGCCCCCCGCCCCCCCCCCCCGCCCCAGCCACCAACACACAGCGCCGCGAGCCAATAAAGCGTGAACCCGTCCGTCCGGCTCGCACTTTAAGACTTCCCGAGCGGCCGCGGGGACGCCAGTCGAGCGGGGAGACGCTTACCTGCCGCTTCCCCCGCCGCCCGGTGCACCTGGCCGCAAGGGACCTGGTTCACAGGGAGGACGACCACACTCCGCGTTGTTGGAACCGGCGCGGGCGGTCCGCGCTCGTGGGGGCGCCTTAGCGACTCCTTCCCTGCTGTGCCCCATTCCCGGCGACCAGCCCGACCCCGAAAGGTGGGACGGCTCCCGGCTTCAGTTACGGAAGCGGCCGGTGCCCAGCGACAAGAGTTCGAAAATGCCTCGCGCGTTCCTGGTGAAGAAGCCGTGCGTCTCCACGTGCAAGAGGAACTGGAGCGAGCTCCCCGACGAGGAGCGCGGCGAGATCTACGTGCCAGGTGAGGCTCCAGCCGCCCTCCGGCCCGGGCGCCCGCGGCGGCGTCGAGGCTGCGGGCCGGCGGGCGCAGGTACGCGGAGCCGGGCGGCAGCGCGGTGTGAGCGCCGGAGCTGAATGCGGCCGCGGCCCAGGCCGGGTGGACCCGCGGCTCCCGACCCGGGGCGGCAGGGGGCGGGGGCGGGGCCGGTGGAAGAGCGCCGGTGGGGGCAGGGGCTGCTCGGTGGACTGGGAGCTGTTCCCCGGGCCGAGGGGCGCGGGACCGCCTCTCCCCACCCCCTGAGCCGCGGCGCAGAGGAGGCAGCGGGGTGTGTCACCGCCCAGGCGACCCTCCGCTCCGACGTCGTAAATCCAGAAAACCGGGACTTTTCAAGAGGCGGGAGGAGGGCACTGGAGCGATGCCACTTTGGGGGGCGGGGATCGAACTGGAGTTTCGGCCGAGATTTGTGCTACAAGACTCAGGGCTCAAGCGGCTCCCACAGGTCCTTCCTCCTCCCCCACAATACTGGTGGCCGGGTTGGAGTGAGGGTCGGGCCGGTGGAGGGCGGAGGCCCTCATATTCTCGTGGGGCTCCGGCTCCTTGGTCCGGCGCAGTGCGCCGAGACGCCTGCTGCGCCCCGCTTGCCCTTAAGGCAGAGGTGGATCGGGTCACACCTCTGCTAGAAACGCACTTCCTTCACCTTGCGGAGGACACAATTACGTGGAAAGCAGCTGAAGGGAGCCCACCCCACAGTGGGGGACCAGGCTGGGGGAAGCTGGTGCACCCAGTTATTTTTGGCAGACGCCTCGACAGCGTCGACTGTGAATGAGTAACCCGAGTTGCTTCTTCCTCCAGCGGCATCTTCCTCTGCACGCCCCAAGAACACTCTTGCCCCTTCTGTCCTCCCCCCACCCCCAACAAAGTCTTTGGTCTGGAGAAAGCCAGCTTCCTTCCGAACGACCCCTCCCCAGGCCTTGGGGGCGGGGCGGGGCCACTCAGAACGCCCGGCCCAGCCCCTCCGAGGGGGGGAGGGGGAGAGAGTAATTAACCAACTGACTTTGACCCTTGATCTGCAGACTCCCTGGCACCGCCTCAGGCCTTGTAGGAAAGTGGGGAAATGAGGGCAGCAGTGAGGGGCCCTGTGAGGGCTTTTGCTCAGTTTCCCTCCTGAATAAGCTGTTGGAGAGAGTGACTGTTGTGGTGAGGTCTTTGTGGCCTGACCTGCCAGGATCCAGTGGCCTGTGGCCCTGGCAGGATGTTTCACAGCTTAACCTGATCTCAAGGGGACCCTTCTTCCACAGTTCCTTAAAACAAGGGAATGTGCCAGAAGTCCCTGATATCCCCAGTGGGGAAACTAAGGTAAAAAGGGAAGTGAGTGGCCTCCTCACCCGAGGCAGATGAGGGTGTGGGCTCAGGATTCTGTTTATAGCTTCTTGCTTGGCCACACTCCCTGGTGAGCTGACTGGTTCTCTACCTGGGGTGGAGGGCGGGGGGCGCAAAGGGCCAGAGCCCCCTCCCGCCTCTGCCCTCCGCCCTCACCTGTGTTTGACTTGCTGCTTAGCTGCTCCTTGGGATCTGATAAACTGAACTTGGACTGTGGTAAAGGTGAGCTGAGCCTTGCCAGATTCACTGTGCTGTTATTTTTAGTTTTATTTCACATCCCAATCAGTAACAGATCATGTGTTGACTTTTACAAAGGACAAAGAAATTCTCGTAGAAATCACGGACTTCTTTGTGTCCTGGCAATTTTCTCTGCCACAGTTCTGGTGGCCACAGTGGAAGTGGCAGGGGAGACTCAGGCCCCAGGGGCTGTCCCATCAGGTGCAGGGGAGGGCCTCTGGGTGGTCCAGGCCACCTGCTGCCACCATCCGGGTGAGGGAGACCTGCCGGCTCTCTCTGTAGGCTCATCCAGGATGGGTGGCAGGGGTCTAATCTCAAGGGTGAAGGGAGAAGGAGAATTTGCCCTCCTTCCTCTGGCAAGGGGAGAATCCGTGGGGTCAAGGGTAGAAGATAGAGAACTTAATTTTACCTCTGAAAGCCATGTGGCCCACTGGAGAGTTTTCCCACAGTTTTTGGCAATGCAAAAGGGAATGTCCTCAGCCCACGCTCGGGTGCCTCCGATGGCTGGAGAGTGGGGGTGTGTTTTGTGCTGGTCTGTCCCCTGGCTGGGCCATTCCATCACCAGCCAACCATGACCCCAGAGCCAACTGGGCACGTTTCCGTTCACCTCGTAGACTCCTGGCACGTTGTGACCAGCTAAGCGTTGACCCCATTTCCAGTGGAGGGCTCCGGGACATGGGAGTGTTTGAGTTCCGACTTTCCTGCCAGGTTCCTCTGAGACCCTCAAGGCCTCCCAGAGACCCCCTGGAGGGGGAAGGTTTCACTGGCCAGAGACGCTGGGCCCCAGCCCGGCAGCACTGACTCCAGAGACCCAGTTTGACAATCGCATCAGCCTCTCTCCCACAGGCAGAATTCTAGAGCTTCTCACTCCCAGGGCAGAATCTTTCCCCTGGGAAGAGGTGACGATGGCTCCCTGCGCCCTGGCGACTTGAAAGGATTACTGGCTAGGAAGCCACCTTGAGGCTCCCCCGCCCCCACCCTCTCGCCTTCCTTTGTTATGTCAATATTGACTTGGAGTGACAGGGAGTAATGCTGGTTCCTTGAGGATAAACCCAGGCACCTGTACCCAGGAGTTAACTTCTACCTCCTAGACTGACCAGGAAAGGGCTCCAGGAACAAGGTTGAGTCCCCGCCCCTGCTGAGTGAAATCTCTAGGCCAGGAAGGCACCTGGCAGACCCGAGGCTGGAAGCTGGAGCCAAGGAGCATCCCAGGGCCTCTTCCAGGCCTCCCACCACCGCTTCCCAGCCTCCCCTCTGTCAATGGGCTGGCCAGGGTCTGCTCTGCTGCCCCGGTGGACACTTGAGCTCAGGGAGGCTGGCAGGCTGAGCAGTGGGACGCTGGAGCTTCCTTCAAGGAATGCGGCCCAGCCTGGCTCTACTACTAGGTAGCGTGGGCACTTGGGCAGGTCTCTTTCCAGCTGGTCAGGAAGGCTGAGAGTTAGCTTTGGGTCCCAAGGATGCGACGGGGGTGAGGATGGGGAGAGCTCAGGCCTCTGATGGTTACCCTACTCATTCCTTGGCCGTGTTTGGCAGCGAAGAAGATGTTTGCTGTGCTCACCAGGGAACAGGGCTGGGAGAGTGAACAGCAGACAGTAGGCAGAGGCAGAAGAGCAGCGTGGGCCTGGGCAGCCAGCTAAATGGGACTCCTACCTACCCCTGGGGTGCTGTCACCCAGGCTTCGAGGCTCTCTGTGCTGAACTTGGGTGTCCCCAGGCAGTTACCTGGCAGACCATTTGTCCCAGAAAGAACAGGCGAGGGGGCGGGTCCTTTGGCTGCAGGGAGGATGGCAAGGGAAGCTGGCGTGGCCGAAGTCGGGGCTCCTTTGTGTTACCAGCCATTTCCACAAGTCCTGGATGGAGTCCCACAGGGGTGCCAGGCCTGTGCCCAGCTGGGTGGGGGCTGCAACAGGAAGTGCTGCCCCACTGTTCTGGGCAGGCACCCTGGCTTGAGGGCTGAGGCACCGTTTTAACTTCTTTGTGGACACCCAGTGAAAAGTGATTGGGAAAGAGGGGAACTATCCTGACTGAGGGAACTTCTGGCAGTTCACAGAGAGTAAATGAAAAGTCAAGAGACTGGCCCACATGTTTCGCGGCCTGCCAGCCTCCGGCTGGTGCCGGGTCCTTGTGGACGATCGCTAACTGACCTACGAGGACTAGAGGAGGTGGGCTTGGGGGGTACCAGCCCTTCCTGATAAGGGTGCAAGGCTGCTGAGAACCAGCTGCACTGTGCTGACATGCTGGGCTCCCGCCTCACACTCAGAACTGGGCTGACCCCCATGCTCCGGGCAGCACCCATGCGGTCAGCGGGGCCCAGGAAGGGGTCATCCTTGCATCTGCTTCACTTGCTCTCCCCAGAGAGCCAGGGACAGGCCTCATGCCCCAGCCCTCTCCTGAGGCCTTGGATCGGGGGATCTGGCACTCTGCTCAACATCTGGCCCAGCAGGTTTCAATCCAAGAGATAGGGGACTTGCCGAGGCTAAGGCAAGAGACAGGCCTTGATGGGCGGCTGCCCTGGACATGGCCCCTCGGTGTCCGTTCCTCTTCTCTGAGCCTGGCCCTCAACATTGTCCAGGTAGAGGCAAGTTGGGCCAGCGGGAGGGAACCCATAAGCCCCCAGGCAGTAGGAAGAGGGCCAAGCTAGTCTGGCCTTGCCACACTCCACAGCTGTGGGCGGGTGATGAGTGGTCACAGCGCCACCGCCTTGCCGGAAACATCTAATTAGGGACAGAGAGCATCACAAGCAGGGCCCAACCAGTTCTGCTTCCTGCCTCCTGCCACTCAGCGACACTCAGTGCCAGGTGGCATGCCAGCATGCACTCCCTGTGCGTGTGGCCACAGCAGGGACATGCTCACGGGGGTGGCAGGGAGACAGGTTTGGCGGGGTGGGTGGGATGAGGCAAACGTCCCCACCCTGGCAGCGGGTGGCCGCCCATCCAGCCTCCTCTGCCCCTCGCTCAGGGTGGAGGTGCCCAGAGAGCCGAAGCAGGCAGGCCCACTCCCTGTCCTGGGTCCCCAGCACCAGCTCTGCCAGGTTTGTGTGGAACAGCAGAGGCGGGCAAAGGACACAGGTCTTCTCCCAAATGCGTGGATCTCAGGACTCTAGCCACAAGCCTCCCCTCTCGTGGAGCAAGGCAGCCCAGAGCAGCCACCATAGTGGGCTGAGCCCGTCCCTCACCTGCTGTCTCCTGCCCTGCTGTGGTGCGGCTGGGGGGCCTCGCTCACACCATCCAGTACTGACAGGCAGAGGAGGGTAGAGGTTCCTGTTCGTCTCCACCTGGATTGAGAAATGGAAACTGTCATGCAGCTTTGAATTCTCAGCCAAGGTCTCCAATAGCTGGTGAGCTGGCATCAGAAGCTCACCACCCGACCCTGCCCACTCCCAGCCCTGTGGGCACAGACAGCTCCTGGTGCAGGGGAGCAGGCCGGGATGGACAGCCAGACCTCAAAGACTCAAGACTGACACTCAGGCTGAGAGGTGCGATCCCAGCCCAGAGGCCAGGCCGGGGCCAGGCGCTGGTGAATCAACCCCAGGAATGAGGTGGCTCATTAAAGGTCCCTGGACAGACGGACGCCAGGGCCTGCAGGACGGGTTCTGGGCGTCGGCAGGCGCATTCTTCTCCTCTCAGACCTTTGTTGTGTTTTGAGGGGGCGAGAGCTGGGGCCTCTCCTGAAACTTCAGCACTATCAAACGCACCCTTGCTCCTTGATCACATTCCTCTGCTTCCCCCACGTCCCTTCCTCCTGGGAGAAGAGGTGAGGGCGGCAGCCCTCCTGCCCAGCCCTTGCCAGTTCTCTGCTTCACTGGCCGCAGCACGGCGGGGTGCACAGGGCAGTGCTCGTGCTTCTGCAATTCCACATCAGCCTCCCTCCGAGGCTCACTCATCCTTTCAGTCTTAGCCCCTCTTGATTCTTCCTTATGAAACTTGGAGGATGTCTTAGCTTACAGGCTTCAAGTACTGAGCTCAGACTCTTTGGAAGAAAAATACTAAGTTGAAAAAAATTTACCCCAGCTCTGTTGGCTTTGAGACTTGTCTCTCTGTGTCCCTCGAGAGCGCCGTCTTTCTGTCTAGTCAGGACTGGGCTGAGGGTCTGAAGCCAAGCCTCCTACCTGGCCCGTTCGGCGTGAGGTGTCTGCCATGGGTGTGGCTGCATCCAAGGGCTGCCAGGTATCGGTGCTGCTGCTGCTGAGGGTGCCCGGCCCGACATGCCCCAGCGAGCGGTCCTGCCAAGGGGGAGGGTTGCATAAGCCTGGGCAGGCCGCTGAGACTGTTAGGCTGCATCCACCTGCTGCTCCCTGACCTCCTCCCTGTTCCACCCACCTGGCCTGTTTCCCTGCAGAGCTGGGACCAGCTGGGAGTGGGGAGCCTGGAGCCCTGGGCTGCAACAGCAGGGACCGGCCTGCTAGGTGGTGGGAGGCAGGGCTAGGACCTCCCAAACCCCCAAGGCCAGCAACCAAATTTGCCAGAGGAGATGTCTGGAGTGGCTCAGATCACCAGGGGCCCTTCTAGGGTGAGGATGAGGCTCTAAGAGCTCTCCCTGGGCATACGGCCTCCACTGGTGGGTGCCCTTTGTCCCTGTAGGAGAATGGAATTCAGAGGGACCAGCCCAGGTGGGGCAGGCAGACAACTCCGGAGGGATAATTGGCAGGGCAGTTCAGTCTTCCCAGTTCCGCTAAGACACAAATTACTCAGCGGGCAGTGGTGCTTGGCTGGCATCACCTACAATTACCTTAATAGGGCGGGAGGGCGGTACAGCAGTGGTGGTCGGGGCAGCCCCGCTCTGCCGCATGCCTGCGATGGGAGGGACTGACTCTTCAGGTTCCAGCCATCTCACGGCTAGGGAAGCTTCCAGAAACCCCCCTGGATCCTCTTTCAACCAAGGCCCCCACCTCTCTGTTCTCTCCCCAGTCAGCCTGGGCTTCTGTCCACCACAGCCGTACCGGGAGCCAGAACCCTCCGTGGCTGAACCCCCTTCCTGCCCCCTGGCTTTGAACATGAGCCTTCGAGACTCCAGCTACAGTGTGGCCCCTGCGCCCTGTGTGGTGGCCCAGCTGCCCTCTGAAGACATGGGCCACTTGACAGATCCCCAGAGCAGAGACCATGGCTTCCTGCGCACCAAGATGAAGGTAATGCGGCTCACACTGTCTCCAAGGGCCAGGGGTATGTGTGTAGACCTGAGTCCAGCTCACGAGATGTGACACAAATGAGACGTAGGCAGAGACTGACCTGGGACCTGGGCCAAGGTCTGCAGAGGACTGAACTGAGCTGGAGCACAGATGGTGGCGGCGAGGAGGGATGTGGGGGCTGGAGTTCTTTGCGGTCTGTGCCCATGGGCTGTTCAGTTTCACTTCTGGCCCCAAGAGGTAAGGGGTGCTATAGGAAGAGCCAGCTCTTCCACAGAAGTCCTTGGCTAAGCAGGGACATGCAGGCCCACCTCAGCTTTGCCCCCTGGCCTCCTGTCGTGCTGCAACGAGAGTGAGGTCTGGAGTCGGGCACAGTGGTTGACTCTTCCCTGAGGCACTTGCCGGTGATCACCTTGCCCAGGTCTGCTGTCTCCAGCCCCTGTTAGTGTCCAGGCCAGGGCCTGGCTGAGCAGCCTTCGGCATTCAGCAGCACACAACCGTGAGGAGTGTGCCAGGCAGCAGGGATGCCCCTGCTTCCAGGGAGAGCACAGGCAGCATGGCTGTCCTGGCTGGGTCTGCATTCCTGAAAGCTCCAGGATCTGGGAGGATCAGCCTCCTGCTGGAAGATGACCCCGACCTAGCAGAAGGGTACCCCTCACAGTGTTCTCCTTGTGTCAAAAGACAGGAAAACTGGCAGCGGGGCGGGCCTGCCTCTCCCACCCTCGGAGGCCAGGCATGTGTTGTAACTGGACGGGAATAGCCAAGACCTATGCTGGGTGGTTGGCGGGAGCCAGCCGGGGCTCTCCTGAGGCTCATGGTACCCTTGTGCCCTGCCCCACTCCTTGGACCCTGTGGGTAGGGAGGGCATGGAGAGAGAATAGAGGGGATGCAACAGCAGATGAGCCACAGGAGTGAGTGCCTGGGACCTCAGAAGGAGTCTCCAGTGACATAGCCACCCACAGAACACAAGCAGAATCCGGAATGCCAGCAGAGGGGCAGCCTGGAAACCACGCCACCCTGTGCTGGCTGCCACTGGGGCTGGTGCGGTTCCTCTCAGCAGCTCTTTCCAAGGTGGCTGGCAGCATCTGGGGATTCCTTCAAATAATCCCCAAGGCATGGGGGCAGTAGGAAGGCAGAGGTGAAACAAGGCTGGTCCCGCGTGACGGGACACAGGGCTCACGGCTTTTGTCTCTCCGCGTTTGTATAAATGTGGAGTTTTCTGCAATTAAAAAGAAATCAATAGGGTTTATAGGCAGGTGGGTCCTCAGGGTGGTAAAGGCCTGGCTCGAGTAAAACCAGGCAGCTGGGCTGGCAGTGAGCGGACTCCAGGCTCACAGAGCTGCTCGGCCTGGGGACCCTGCCACAAAAGCCGTGGCCTGGGCATTTTTCCCTGTGCTAAGGGGGCAAACAAGAATGAATGGGCAGAAGCTACAGAGGGGCAGATGTGGCCTCAGCTAAGGGAGAACTTTCTAACAGAGTTGTGTGAAGATTAAATGGTCTTTAGGGAGTGAAGTTGCGTCTCTAGGGACAGTGAAGGAGGCTTGGTGACAACCTTGAAAGGGGACTTCAGAACCCAACTAGAGGCTGGGCCAACAGCCCAGAGCTTCCTTCCAGCCCCACACTGCCGATCTCTGGGCAGACAGCACAGAGCTGTGGCCTCTGGGAGGTGGGTGCCACCCTTCTCAGGGACGCTGAGGGCTGGCATCTGCGTCTTCCCAATCTGCCAGCCTGTGGCCCCAACTTCTGGATGTCCGTCAGCAATGCCGTCCTCACCCACAGGTGACCCTTGGGGACAGTCCCAGTGGAGACCTGTTCACCTGCCACATCTGCCAGAAGGCGTTCACCTACCAGCGCATGCTGAACCGCCACATGAAGTGTCACAACGACGTCAAGAGGCACCTCTGCACGTACTGCGGGAAGGGCTTCAACGACACCTTCGACCTCAAGAGACACGTCCGAACTCACACTGGTAAGTGGAAGCCATGGCTGGGAGGAGCATGCTGGAACCCCTGCTCTCCCTTAGTGACGGGCAGCCTGGGAGCTCAGGTCTGAGGTCCTCCTGAGCTCATCAGTTAGAAGTTTTGATTTGAGAGTCACTTGGGAAATTGGTGTTGGACAGGCCTCCATCCCTCCCTTGGCCCTAGCGGCAGGGGGCCTGTCCTTTCTGTGTCTGGAAGCAGCCAACAGGCTCCAAAGTCCCTGCCAGGTCTCTGATGCTGGCCCCTGTCCTCCCCACAGGCGTGCGGCCCTACAAGTGCAGCCTGTGTGACAAGGCCTTCACACAGCGCTGCTCTCTGGAGTCGCACCTCAAGAAGATCCACGGTGTGCAGCAGAAGTACGCGTACAAGGAGCGGCGGGCCAAGCTGTACGTGTGCGAGGAGTGCGGCTGCACGTCCGAGAGCCAGGAGGGCCACGTCCTGCACCTCAAGGAGCATCACCCTGACAGCCCACTGCTGCGCAAGACCTCCAAGAAGGTGGCCGTGGCCCTGCAGAACACCGTCACTTCCCTGCTGCAGGGCAGCCCCCACCTGTGAGTGGCCCGAACTCCCGGGGTGCTCCCAGAGGCCCCGAGAGGGTCCAGGGTCGCCTCTCAGTTGCCTGGCCAGCCCACCCTCCTGCGGCCTCTTGCCCAAACACCAGTAATCAGGACTGGAGCCCCCATACCTTGGTCTCGCCCCTGGGCACATGTGCTTACTCAGGCCCAGCAATGATCTTTGTTCATTTTTGCAGTTTTGACTTATGGGCCGAGGTTGCTCTGAGCCTGGGAAGATGTTCATATGTCTAGAGAAGGGATGAGGCCAAGGCTGGCTTCGATTAGAAGCAGCCGCCCATAGGGACAGGCACTGTGTGCCTGGCAGCAGGACTTCCCACCCAGAGGAGGTGTGAGCTGGGCTCCCACTGCCCCGCCTCTCCGCACAGGGTGGGGGCTGCAGGCCCCCGGTGGACAGCAGAGCAAAAAGCACTGGCAAAGGGCACCCCTGCAAACACCTGCAGTGGGGGCTGGCCGCGGCCCCACACCCAGCAGGGCTTCTAATGCTCAGGGTTCTGAAGGGCACTGTCCTTCCAGCAAGGAGAGGCACATGTATGCCCAGCCATGTGTGTGTGTGCACTGCCTTTCCACATATCACCTCATTTCTAAGAAATAAACTGCAAGGTGCCAAGAAGGTTTTATTTCCTTTTTTTTTTTTTAAGATGACAAATGTACAGATGTTAATATATTTTTGGTGCCAATGGCAATGTTTTTAAGAGTGGGATGGAGCTGGCTTTTCTCCATTCCCATGCGCTTCTATTTATCCTGGACATTTCAAACCTCCTCTGTGCCTTGGCTCTGGGGGGCGGCGTTGCCCCAACCCCCACCCCACCATTCTTTATACATCCTGAGACAGTCACTGGAAGACCTTCCTCCAGCCTCGCCCTGGACGGCTGCTCCTGCAGACAGCATGTGGCATCTTCTACTCTTCCCTCCCGGCTCTGTCCTGCACCTCCTGTCAAGGCAAGCCCCAGTGCCCTGGGGAGCTGGCCTGAGGCTAAAGGTGTGTCCCTCTGGGGCTTTAGGGGGAAGGCAGGGGGGACAAATGACGATGCCCATCCCACTACCCGAAGCGCTAGGACCAGGCTGGAAGGCCAGCCCTTTTCTTGGTTGAGTCAAAAGCCCTAGCACAGTGGCAAAAAATGGAACAGAATGATGACCAGCACCTCAGAAACTTCCAGAGGGAGGAGAGGTTTGATGGCTACCAAATTTTATCTGTTGCCTTTTTTCTGACTTTTTCATCTGGCCAGGCTGGGGTTTCGAGTGCCTTGAGAGAGCCGTCCTGGTTGGCTGGCTGGCTGGCTGGCTCCCTCGATGCAGCTAGGAAAGGGGTTGTGGGTGTAAAGGGGTGTGTGTCTGTGGACCGAGGGAGACAGGCAGGGGTCAGAGCCTGCCAGAGGCAAATGCAAAGAGGTCCCCAGAACACAGCCGGCCGAGCAGCCCCTTAAAGCCAAACCCCACCCGAAGCAGAACCACTTCGACCTCCCCTGCCCAAAATGGTTAGAGCCTGCACCTCCCCGCTCAGGCTCAGGCCCAGCGGACCTAAGAGGAAGGAGCCTTCCTGGACTGCCCTCTGAAATGTGTATAGATTGATTCTGAAAACTCTCGTTTCACTTGCCTTTAGCGTGTCTGGGGAGCTGCCGTATTCCGAGTTACACAGCACACAGTAATGTTATCTGCAAGCTCTGTTTTTGTTTACATTTCTGTATCCCTGGGTTGACTGCCAATCCGAGGCCGTCATGAGGCTCTGTGTTGTCTGTTTTATTTTATAACCTTCCCCTCAGCTATTAAAATTTGAGAACTAATGTCTTCTGTGTTTCTGATGTTTTTGTCTTATGGGCCCCTTTTTCCCCCACACAGAGAATTCATTGAAACAATCAACACAGTCTTATCCAAACTCTTCCTCCTCATGGTCACCAGGGGGCCCTGGTCAAGACCAGAGCCTGGCCTGGGTAGCTTAAGTGGCCTGCCAAGGGCTTCGGACAGTCAGTGCTCGCCGAGCCCTAGTTCAGCACACTCTGCTCTTGGTGGCGGCGGCCTGGCCCCACTGGGCCCCGTCCATCTGCCTCATACCACCCTGCATTCTGACTGGTGGCCTCTACCAAGCCGAGACCTCCAGGCTCTATGCAGTCACACGGGGATCCCGTCTTGGCTTCCCAGGACCCTGCCAGGGTTAGACCACAGGAGGAGCCATAGTCCCAAAAAGAGGGCACAAAGTTCACGTCACTTCCGGTCAGACAAGCAGGGACGGCCACCTAGTGACAGCCACACTTGTATCTAGGCACCTAGGGACGGCCACACCTGTGTCCAAGCACTGAGAGATGGCCATACTTGTATCCAGGCACCTAGGGATGGCTACACTCTGTGTCCACACACCTAGGGATGGCATCTGTGCAGCCCTTGTTCTGTGCCAGGCACACTTGGAAGTGTGTTATGTGTATTGGCTCACTTGACTCAACTTGCTTCTGAGGCAGCTGCTGTGACCGCTTCCACCCCAGCAGAGAAAATCCGGGTAGCTGGCACAGCGTCTCATGACTGACCAGCAGTGGAGCTGGGATGCCACCTGCCCGGCCTGGCCCAGGGTCTGCTCAGTAACCGCTGACACTGTGGGTGGAGGAAGCAGGAACGGCCTTAGGGTTGCTCTGGGAGACTGATCTTTCTGGGGCCCTGGTCCGTGGGTCCCAACTCAGGGCTCTTCCACCAAGCCTGGCCAGATGGATGAGAAAGCTACAGGCCAGGGACTTTGATCTTGCTCCGGGAGGCCTGAGAAGGGTTAGTACTGGGCACTGTGAGGTGAGGGAAGACATCCTTTCCCAAGGCTCCCGGTAGCAAGCCCAGAGGACTAGAAAGGGCCCCAACCCTCCTTCTGTCTCTAAATAGCTGGTCGTGAAGGATTTCTCTTTTTTTTTTTTTTTTTTTTTTTTTGAGACGGAGTTTCGCTCTTGTTACCCAGGCTGGAGTGCAATGGCGCGATCTCGGCTCACCGCAACCTCCGCCTCCTGGGTTCAGGCAATTCTCCTGCCTCAGCCTCCTGAGTAGCTGGGATTATAGGCACGCGCCACCATGCCCAGCTAATTTTGTGTATTTTTAGTAGAGACGGGATTTCACCATCTTGACCAGGATGGTCTCTATCTCTCGACCTCGTGATCCACCCGCCTCGGCCTCCCAAAGTGCTGGGATTACAGGCTTGAGCCACCGCGCCCGGCTAGGATTTCTCTTATCTAGAGAGGCCTCTCTGTGAAAGTCTAGCCAAATCCTATCTCCTATCCCAAGACGTGCAGCCCCACTGTTGGGAACTCAGGGGACTGCTCACCACCTGAACCTCAGGAGGCAGGACACCGCCTCCGGGAAGCAACGGTGGGGCAGGGGTGGCAGGGGCTCCTTCCCATGCCTCAGATGAGCTCAGGTGGGTGCCGTGCTCTGTGCACGCACCCAGAAGATCTCTCCTCCCTAGCAGGGTGGGGCCAGACAGTCACATTTCAAGGCCCAGAATATTCTCCAAGCTCTGTAAGATGGCGGCTGTGAGGGAAACACACAGCCGTGCAGCGCCTCTGAAAGAGAGAGGAGGCTGATTAACCCAGAAGAGGCGGCATGGCCAAACTACGAACACTACGGAAGCCCAAAAGCAGTCTTCTGCATCAGACAGAACGAAGGCTTCTTGGAAGAGGTGGGGCTGGAAGAGCAGGAGGATGTGAGCAGAACAGAGGACCAAGGTGTTTCAGGGAAGGGAGGTGGGCTCAGGCCTGGGGAGAGGAGTGAGGCAGGAGGAGGGCGGAAGCCTCCCTGCCTCCACTAACAGCCGACGCCTCTTCCTTCAGCCAGTCACACCACAGGCATCTTTTGAGTCCTGCCTAGGTGCCAGCAAGAACTTGTAACTAAACAAGATTCAGAGACATAGGAGAGTTGGGGGACCCTGCCAGATGGCCTGATCAAGGACGCCTGGAGAGTCCTATTTTTATTCCTAAAAACACAGCAACTAAGTACAGAGTGGGAAGAACTTTACAATGACAGCAAGTGCCACTAAATTTATATTCTATCTTGGAATTAAAAAAAAAAAATTTTTTTTTTTTGAGTCGGAGTCTCTCTCTGTCACCAGGCTGGAGTGTAGTGGCAGGATCTCAGCTCACTGCAACCTCCACCTCCCGGGTTCAAGCGATTCTCCAGCCTCAGCCACCTGAGTACAGGCGCACACCACCGCACCCAGCTAATTTTTGTGTTTTTAGTAGAGACAGGGTTTCATCATGTTGGCCAGGATGGTCTCCATCTCCTGATTTCATGATCTTTCTGCTTTGGCCTCCCAAAGTGCTGGGATTACAGGTGTGAGCCACCGCACCCTGCCTTTCTTTTTTCTTTCTTTCTTTCTTTTTTTTTTTTTGAGCTGGAGTTTCACTCCCTTTGCCCAGGCTGGAGTACAATGGCGCCATCTTGGCTCACTGCATCTTCTGTCTCCCAGGTTCAAGCCATTCTCCTGCCTCAGCCTCCTGAGTAGCTGGGATTACCGGCACCCACCACCACGCCTGGCTAATTTTTATATTTTTAGGAGAGACAGGGTTTCACCATGTTGGCCAGGCTGGTCTTGAACTCCTGACCTCAGGTAATCCACCCATCTTGGCCTCCCAAAATGCTGGGATTACAGGTGTGAGCCACCGAGCCTGGCTCCATAAAAACTCTTGAAGACACTTGCTGGAAGACTGGCAGAGGCAAGGAGACCAACGGCCGGGGAATTGCTCTGGAGGAGGGGCCGAGGGCCAGGCCTGCTCCTGGAGAACCTGCGGAACGCGGGCTGGGAGGCAGAGAGCAGTGCAGGCAGCGGGAGACTCTTCCAAGCACCCCAAGCCCCAGCTGCCGGGAAGGGCTGGAGGGCTGCTGGCCTGGCTAGAGGTCGTTTGCTGGGACTCACTAGAGGGAACCAATTCCGGTGCTGCTTGTGGGACACAGCCCCAAAATCCTCTAAGGCCAAAGCGCACTGGCTGTCGCTTCCAGGCCTGCTCGTCAGATCCCAGATGGCAGAACCAGGGAGAAAATGCTGGTGAGCTGAATGGGATAGAACAGACAGCCGAGCAGACAGCCAGGCCTGAGGCAAGGTCGCTCCCTGCACTGAACCTGGACTCGCAGTGGGCAGGGGCTGCCTCTGACCCTCTCACCGTCCCCTGGGTCCACTCCCTTGGGCGATGGCAGCCAACTGACCCAGGATGTCCCACCCTCTTCACAGCCAAAGTCACTCTCTCTTCCTTAGCCCCTCAGGCCAGCTCCCTCCCCCAGCTCTGGAGTCTGTTTGGCTCCTACTCTCCTGCCCCCCACCCCCAGCTCCAGGGCTGGCTCTTTCAGTCTCTACAACCAGTTCACTGCCCTCCTCCCCCACTCCAGTTTTCCCCTGCAGCGGTGGTGCGGGAGTGGTGGGGGTGGCAGGCGGGCTGCATGTGGGGGCTCAGGCACCTCGTCCCTGCGGGACCCACGCTGGGGAAAGTAGAGTCCGGTGTGGGGATCAGGGTCTTGGGAAGGGTGCTCCCTTGTGAGTGAGTCTTCCAGGTTCTGTTTCCTGATCGTAGCAGCTGGGTGTCAGGGCCCGATTTCCTCCGTTCCTCACTTCCTGTCTCTCTAAGAAATGGTTCCATATAAGCCTACTTTGATCACTCTTTTAAAACAGAATAAAACACCAACAAAACAAGTCATATAAAACGGTGTTCAGAGGCCAGGCGTGGTGGCTCACGCCTGTAATCCCAGCACTTTTGGAGGCGGAGGTGGGAGGATCACCTGAGATCAGGAGTTCGAGACCAGCCTAGCCAACGTGGTGAAACCCCGTCTCTACTAAAAATACAAAAATTAGCCGGGTGTGGTGGTGCACGCCTATAATCCCAGCTACTCAGGAGGCTGAGGCAGAGAATTGCTTGAATCCAGGAGATGGAGGTTGCAGTGAGCCTAGATCATACCACTGCACTCCAGCCTGGGTGACAGAGCGAGATTCTGTCCCAAGAGTGCTTGAGGCAAGATTTGGCTTTAAGGGCAGAAGTGAATAGTCCTGTAATCACAGCTAATCATGGCTTGGGCTGCCTGAGCTCCTACTACGCATCAGGCCGAAGCCTCTGACATCACCTCTAGTCCCCAGAACAACCTTCGGAGGTAGCTATTATTGTTGTTATTTTTAGACAAAAAAACTGAGGCTCAGGGAGATTAACCATCTTGCTCAAGGTCACATGGTGAGTAAGTGGTGAAGCTAGGCTCTGGCCTGACTCCTGCTAGACTCTAGAGTTGGGGTTCTTGTCACTCGAGTCCTCAGTGCTTATGACACAAGGGATCCTTCCCACTCAGTTCTTCATTCCATCTCTGGACATTCAGTCTCTGCACCCACTCTGTGCCAGGTTTTGAGGACGCAAAGATGCCTAAGATGAGCTCCATCCAGAAGGTTACCTTCAAGTCGGGGAAACAAACATGGCCTGGGCCAGGCAGCGGAAGGGGAGGGTGAGAACTGAAGACTGGAGGGGGCCCGGCTGCCCCAGGGTGCAGCGACTCCACCACCACCGACTCCACCCTCCAGCAGAAATTGCTGAAGCTCCGGAATATCACCCCATGTCAGAAGAGTTGAGAAAAGACAAAGGAGGAAGAAATATACAGGTGGGCACCTACCTGCCATCTGTCTGGTATATTGCACATGGCATCTCATTTACTCTTCCAGCAGCCCCTAGAGGCTGGCACTGTTACTGTCACTTTATAGACAAGGAAGGTCAAACCTACAGAGGTAAAGAAACAGCCAAGGTCAGCCCACATTCCCTGCAGAGCAGAGCGTCCCACTCCGAGCCTGGGCTCTCTCTAAAGCGTGACACTGTCTTCCCAAGAATATGCGAAGGCAGAAGGAAAGATGGTGGGGACACCCCGAAGCCCAACTGCAGAAAACTAAGGCCAAGATCCGGAGGGAGACCACAGGTGCCCGGGGCTGGCCCCACCACACCACTGCCAGGTGTGTTTGTTCCTGCTAATGTCACAGCCACAGTTGTCTCTGAAATGTCCCAAACCTGGAGGAAGGGTGGGACAGAAGGGCAGGAAGGAAGATGCTGGGGGATCCGGAGGGAGTGAGGACATTCCAAACCCACAGGATCTCTGGAAGGAACTCCCGACATCCACCCCCGACATGCCCTGACCTCCTCCTCCAGTTTCCATTTTCCAAAGCAATGATCTTGGTGGGTAAGAAACTCATCCTGCCCTTACCGCCTCGGCCTTGGCGGGGCCAGTCCAGCCGGTTCCCTCCACCCTCCCCCTTGAGGACTCCAGGCAGGTAACAGGCCTGGGCGCCTCCCTCCCCACGCACAGCGGACTGACGGAGGAGACCAGGAGGACTGGAAGGACTTGCATCCCTGTTACCAGCGGCACAAATAAGAAGCACCAGTGGTAATAACAGGATAAGGACGCTCTCACCAGCACTCAGGCCTTGCTAGAGTTGGGGCTCTGGTGGACTGGGGCTCCCTGTGTGCCGGCCAGACTGGTGCCTCCTTGCCCACCCCAACCAGCATGCTCTCCTTTGACTCAAAGGCCCCCTAAGTGTCTGCTCCCCTCCACTGCCTTCCCGGGAGCTCTAAGTGGTGTTCCTGCCAGGGTTCTCTGAAGCCTTGTGGAGGAACTTCTGTGGGGCGACCACAGCCCTCAGGCTGCAGCCCTATAAGGTAGGTGGTGGGTACTGGAGTCAGGGCAGAGGGGCTGAGAGCTGCCCTGGCTGAGTTAGGTGCCCAGGTTGGGAGGAAGCATTTCCTACCTAAGGAGGCCAGGAGTCCTCTCAGAAGTTTGATTTGTTTGGGGTTTGAAATTTCAGCCTTAATATAAAGAGTTCCTACATCTGTGTAAGACAAATAAAATGAGGCCAGGCGTGGTGGCTCATTCCTGTAATCCCAGCACTTTGGGAGCCCGAGATGGGCAGATCCCTTGAGGCCAGGAGTTAGAGACCAGCCTGGCCAACATGGCGAAACCCTGTCGCTACTAAGAATACACAGAAAAAATTAGCCAGCCCTGGTGGCGCACACCTCTAATGCCAGCTGCTCTTGGGGCTGAGGCACAAGAATTGCTCGAACCTGAGAGGTGCATGTTGCAGTGAGCCAAGATCACACCACTGCACTCCACGCTGGACAGCAGAGCAAAACTCCATCTCGAAAGAAAGAGAGAAAGAAAGAGAGAGAGAGAGAGAGAGAAAGAAAGAGGAAGGAAGGAAGGAAGGAAAAAATAAAATATGCACCATGGGAAATGCAAACAGTATGGATTAACTTCATAAAAGAGCTTCAAATAATAATTACACGAAAAAATTCAACTTCATTCATAATCCAAGGAATACAAATGAAAATTAGATATTTTCTACCCATAAACAAGTCTATCAAGGCCTGGTGCGGTGGTTCACGCTTGTAATCCTAGCACTTTGGGAGACCGAGGGGGGCAGTTTTGCTTGAGGCCAGGAGTTCAAGACAAACCTGGCCAACATGGTGAGACCCCCATCGCTTAAAAAAAAAAAAAGAAAAAAGTCTATCGTAAAACTAGTTACAATATTGAAAAAGTAGAAACAATCTAAATATTTATCCTGAGTACATTAAAAATTATAATGAGGGCTGGGAGTGATGGCTCACACTTGTGATCCCAGCACTTTGGGAGGCTGAGGCGGGCGGATGATGAGGTCATGAGATAGAGACTATCCTGGCCAACATGGTGAAACCCCTGTCTCCACTAAAATACAAAAAATTAGCCGGGTGTGGTGGCGCACACCTGTAGTCCCAGGTACTTGGGAAGCTGAAGCAGGAGAATCACTTGAACCCAGGAGAAGGAGGTTACAGTGAGCCGAGATTGCACCACTGCACTCCAGCCTGGTGACAGAATGAGACTCCGTCTCAAAAAAACAGAAAAATAAAAATAAAATAAAATAAAATAAAATAAGCCGCATGTAATCCCAGCACTCTGGGAGGCCAAGGCAGGTAGATCACTTGAGGTCAGGAGTTCAAGAAACAGCCTGGCCAACATGGTGAGTTCATATCTCTACCAAAAATACCAAAAAAAAAAAAAAAAAAAAATTAGCCAGGCATGGTGCTGTACTCCTCTAGTCCCAGCTACTTGGGAAACTGAGGCACAAGAATAGCTTGAACCCGGGAGACAGAGATTGCAGTGAGCTGAGATTACACCACTGCACCCTCTCCTGAGCAACAAAGTGAGACCCTGTCTCTCTCTCTCTCTCTACATATATATATATTCTAATGAAATATATGTATCTATTAAATATGATGGTATAAAAGTTTTTCAGGAAAATGCTTATATTAGCTTAAAAGCAGGTTCCAAAACAGTATTATGGGGTAGGCACACTTGTTGTTTTTATAAACATAAGTCAGTCCACATGTCTGTAGGAAAAGTGCTTACCATAGCCGGGCATCATGGCTCATGTCTGTAATCCCAGCATGCTGGGAGGTCAAGGCAGGCAGATCACGAGGTCAGGAGATCAAGACCATCCTGGCCAACATGGTGAAACCCCACCTCTAAAAAAAATTTTTTTGGCCGGGAGTGGTGGCTCAAGCCTGTAATCCCAGCACTTTGGGAGGCCGAGGTGGGTGGATCACGAGGTTGAGAGATCGAGACCATCCTGGTCAACATGGTGAAACCCCGTCTCTACTAAAAATACAAAAAGTTAGCTGGGCATGGTGGCACGTGCCTGTAATCCCAGCTACTCAGGAGGCTGAGGCAGGAGAATTGCTTGAACCCAGGAGGCGAAGGTTGTGGTGAGCCGAGATCGCGCCGAGATCGCGCTGGGCATAGGGGCTCATGCCTATAATCTCAGAACTTTGGGAGGCCAATCACGAGATCAGGAGTTTGAGACCAGCCTGGCCAAGATGGTGAAACTCCATTTCTACTAAAAATACAAAAATTAGCTGGGTGCAGTGGTGGGCACCTGTAATCCCAGCTATTCTGGAGGCAGAGGCAGAATCGCATGAATCCAGGAAGGAGGTTGCAGTGAGCCAAGATCGTGCCACTGCACTCTAGCCTGGGCAACAGAGTGAGACTCTGCCTCAAAAAACTAACTAAATAAAAATAAATAAATCAAAGCAGGTTCCAAAACAGTGTTATGGGGTAGGCACACTTGTCGTTTTTATGAACATAAGTCAGTCCACATGTCTGCAGTGAAAGTCATGGAAGGGTAAACACTATAGTGTTTATAATCTTAAATTCTTGCTCAATGGTGAAATTATGATCTTTATTTTCTTTGGTTTTTCTATATTTTGTACTGTTTTCTTCAATCTTCCCATATTGCTTTTGTAATGAAAAGAAATCTTCTTAGTGATTTGAAAGAGTTCTTCAGGAAAGCAATGTTGGAATAATTCACTGTACAAGGATGTTCTTTGAAAAGTGACAATTCCTGCTAATTTAGGCCGGGCGTGATGGTGGCTCACACCTGTAATCCCAACATTTTGGGAGGCTGAGGCAGGGGGATCACGTGTGAGGAGTTCGAGACAAGCCTGGCGAAACCCCATCTCTACTAAAAATACAAAAAAATTAGCAGGGCGTGGTGGCGGGTGTCTGTAATCCCAGCTACTTGGGAGGCTGAGGCAAGAGAATCACTTGAACCTGGGAGGCAGAGGTTACAGTGAGTCAAGATCACGCCACCGCCCTCCCTCCAGCCTGGGCAACGGAGTGAGACCATGTCTCAGAAAAACAAAACAAAACAAAAATTCTTGCCCATCTGATGGTTACAGAAATGGGCTGGGATGGCAATGGGTGGGAGGAAGACCGAGGAGGTAAACTGCTCCAAATCCATGAATTCTGACTTTGATGTTACCATGAAATCTAAAGGGGGGTCAGCAACACTGTGTAGAAAGCACAAAGAATGTGGAGTCCCCGGACACTGAGTTCAAATCCTACGGCTGCTTTGAGGAAGCGGCCTTAGCTTTCTGAGACTCACTGCCTATAACGTGGAAGTAATAGCAATGTAGGATGACGGTGAAGATTAGATAAGATAATGAGTTGCTTTGTGAGGCAGAGAGCGCTAAACAAATGCTGGATGTAGCAAACAGTAACATCCATGTCTAGTTTAGCTTTGGCCAGAAGGGCAGCAGCTGCCGTGGCTGAATTTGCCCTGACTGCTGAGAACGCTGAGCCCTTTGCGGGTGAGAGACAATTTTCCCATAGTGTTCAGTCAAACTCTTGGATTTTCCAATCCACAGTGATCTAGAATATAAAAATAAACTAGCTGGGCACGGTGGCTCATGCCTGTAATTCTAGCAGCTCGGGAGGCTGAGGCAGGAGGATCACATGAGCTCAGGAGTTTGAGACTGACATTGTGAGATTCTGCTTCTGCAAAAAATTTAAAAATCAGCCAGATGCAGTGGCAGGTGCCTGTAGTCCCAGCTGCTTGGGAGGCTGAGGTGGGAGGATCGTCTGAGCCCAGAATTTGAGGTAATAGTGAGCTATGATGACACCACTGCATTCCAGCCTGTGTGAACAGAATGACACTCTGTCCCAGGAAAAAAAATTTTTTAATTAGAAATAAAAATAAAAACAGCCGGGCGCGGTAGCTCAAGCCTGTAATCCCAGCACTTTGGGAGGCCGAGGCGGGTGGATCACGAGGTCAAGAGATCGAGACCACCCTGGTCAACATGGTGAAACCCCGTCTCTACTAAAAATACAAAAATTAGCTGGGCGTGGTGGCGCGTGCCTGTAATCCCAGCTACTCAGGAGGCTGAGGCAGGAGAATTGCCTAAACCCAGGAGGCAGAGGTTGCGGTGAGCCGAGATCGCGCCATTGCACTCCAGCCTGGGCAGCAAGAGCGAAACTCCGTCTCAAAAAAATAAAAAATAAAAATAAACTTATTCTGAGTTAAGAGGAAGGTGTCTGGTGGCCTGCTGACTGCCCTTGAGGCGTGAATGTGCGGTCCCTGATGAAAACCCCTGGTGTGCCGTGTGCTGAGCACCGGGAAGGAGAGAAAACGGCACAAAATGCAGACACCTGTGACTTCCTTCACCTACACCTGTTTACTGATGTTTTGGCAAAATGCTTGGGGGCTGAGTTGGGTGGACAAGGATGCCACAGCTTGTCATCTAAGGAGCCTGGGAGAGGCTGGGTGGCAGTTCTGGTTAGATGGGTCCCCACCCTGCACAAGATAGATGGGCAGGCTCATGAATCATGAGCCCCTCGTGTTCATAACCGATTAGCTAGGTTGTCACAGTGCCACTCTTGTCTCGCCCACAGTGTGGCCCCAGATATCCTCAGAGGGCACCGCAATCTTCAGTCCACCCAGATGAATAGGTTTACAAATCCAATGACAAGTTCAGTACTGACTGTGTTTGGAGGCTGGTTCTTGACTGTACCACTCCAAGTCTTCAAATGAAAGACAATGTTCGGGCTGGGCACAGTGGCTCACGCCTGTAATCCCAGCACTTTGGGAGGCCGAGGTGGGCGGATCACCTGAGGTTTGGAGTTTGAGACCAGCCTGACCAATATGGTGAAATCCTGTCTCTAAAAGAAAAAAAAAAGAAAGACAATGTTCACCCTTTTTTTCTTCCTTTTCTGCTCCTTCTAGGATACCTCTCAACACATTTTCTGTTTTACCTCCTTTTCTTTCAAGGGCTCATTTTAATTGCTCTTGCTCCCCTTGTTCCTCAGTTTCCCTCACCTTCTCCTCATGTTCTCCTCTCTCTGCCTCTGGATCTAGCATCTTCCTCTGTGCTCTTCACGTCACAGGCACCTGCCACCAGGAGCCACTGATGCCAGGCTGTCCTGAGCTAACACACAGGGAGAACCATGTGACGAGGGGGCGCAGATGGTAAGGCAGTCACTGGCCAGCAGGATGGGGCTGTCCTTGCCATCGGGCCACCCAGGCTGTGGCTCCTGAGCTTCGTGGTCCTCTCTCATCACTGACCCCCTCTCTGAATTCTCCCGCAAGCCTTTTACAATCTTTTCAAACAGCATTTCTCCCCATGCTCCTGCCAGCCCTCCTCCCCTGCCCTCCCTCCGCAGCTGCTGGTGTGGACATGCCGTAGACCGAAAGTGCCACTCCAAGTGTGGTTTCGCTTGGTGAATAGAGAGGCAGGGGGTGCCTCTGCGCCCAGAGGTGGGAGACGCCATCTGGGACTGGCCTGGCACTTGGGTTCAGCCAGCACGGCTGCCCCCCGTCCATCCCAGGCTGTTCTGTTGATCCCCGCTATCGAGCGGAGCGTCAGGACAGGAGTTTTTCTGTCTCCTTCCTGTCTTGGAACCCCACCCACTATGTTTTTTCTAATCTGAATTTCATTTCGAAATCTCCAGCCCAAGGGGTTTCCCAACACCTCCCAGTTTTGAATCAACCTGCTGATGCCAGCACTCCCAGATGAGGAATAGAGATGTGAGGTGGGACCTGGCCTGGCACTATGCCCCGGAGACACTCCTGTGCCTGCAACAGTCATTGACAGGTGGCATCTGGACAAACAAATCTAGTCCCCTCCTTAGCTTCCATGAAGGAGATAAACAAGTGGGTATAAGCTGAGGACAAGGCTGGGAGTGGAAGTGTAAGAACAAGGACTGGCCAGATGGCAACACCAAGTCGGCCAGGCTCCTCCCCCAGAGACGCAGCTGCAGGTCCAGCCTGCATCAGGTGGTCCTCTCTGGCAGCCACAGAATCCTCTGCCCCCACAGTGTCCCCGTGGAAGCCATGCCCAGTCTCTCTCGGGCCACCCCACAGCAATATGCGTTTTAGTTCCTACCTATGGCTTCGTGGGGCAGCCTTCTGGCAGCAGGGGTCCAGACCCGGCAGCAGGGTCTAGCGAAAACACAGAGAATTGAGCCAGTCTTCCTCTTTGTCCCACTGCGGCCTCGGGGTACGGTCATTCTACAAATGGGGGCTGAAGGGCAGCAACAGGGATAGAATGGCAACCTGGGTCTGTGTGTCATATTCTAGCCAACAAAACATCCCGCCTTGGATTTTATTTTTAAAATCTATTCAAAGCCTCAGTTCTGCATCCAATTCCCAGAGAGCCCAGAGGTCCAAATGGGCAGAGTGGCATGCCAGCACCAAGCCACATCTGGAGGGATCAGCACCCTCTCACGGAGGTGACCACCATCGCAGACTGGAACTGAGCCTCTCTCTGATTTGAGGAGAGTGAACACCTGATACCACAGCAGGCACCTGCTCTTGGCACTTGGTGTCACTCTTGCTTCATCTTGGCTCAGCTTAAAGCCTTCGATAGACTGGTGGTGATCACCACGGAAGAGAACTCTCTCCTTCGCCCTCCCCACCACCCGCACTCACGCACACTCACACATGCACACCCACACGCATCATACACACATGCACGCACATGTACACACATGCACACGTGCATGCACATGTACACACACCTACATGTGCATGCACACGCACACATGCGCATAAACATGCACCCAATGCACGCACACACATACGCACACACGCACACTCATACACATGCACACGCACATGCACACACATGGACATGCACACACACCGCACACGCACTCACACATGCACACAGCCACATGCACTCATGCACACACACACACATGCACACTCAAACATGCACACACCCACATGCACTCACACATGTACATCCACACGCGCACACACTCACCCACACTCTCACACATGCACACTCTCACACATGCACACACACCCACATGCACACACACCCACATGCACACTCACACACATGCACATTCACACAAATACCCGCTAGAGCAGGAGCCCATCTCTCCAGGAGGCAGGGCACATGTCCAGGCAGAAGTATGAGAGCCGTGTTGTGGCACAGGAGGCCCCCACGGCAGATGGTGGGGAGGAAGGGCCATGTGGACAGGCAGGGGTAGGGTTGGGAGGGGTCCTCATCTTCTTGAGCAGGGCCCGGGAACCAAGTCTTCCGGACTTTGTTGACTTTACCAACATATTCTTAAAACTTGAAATTACTCAGAAGATAACCCAACAGCATAGACATGCACACATAAACAGCAAGCATCCATTGGCACCACTGTGGCAAACTGTGGCAGAAACACAGAGGGATCCATTCCAGGTGTGAGGCTGGCTCTCCCTCTTCAATGTGGTGGCTACCCAGCCTTTGTCAATCGCTAGTGCAGCGCTTCACAGACTTTTTTCTGCTAAGACTGGCTTTTGGCCACCCAGAAAATGTGATGTGCCCTTTCGGTGGGTATAATTACTTGGCGTGATAGAACATGTCCTCCTCTCAGGCTTCAGCACCGCTGCTGCAGCTTCCCAGCCCCTCTCAGCCTTGGTCCTCAGACCTTTCCTCCCTCAGACAACAATAAAGTGATGAATCCCATTGGACTTTGGAGGTCTTCTAGAGTCACCTGCAAACTCCACTCCTCCCTCCCAACGTTGTCTCTAGAAGAGTCCTTTGTCCTCAAGGCTCTCCTTTTGGTGAAGGACCCTAATGGGGACACAGTGCCTTCTCTGGGACACACAGCCATAATATTCTTCTCATAAGAAATCCAACTCTTTGGTCAGGCGTGGTGGCTCACACCTGTAATCCCAGCACTTTGGGAGGCTGAGGCGAATGGATGACTTGAGGTCAGGAGTTTGAGACCAGCCTGGCCAATATGGTGAAACCCCGTCTCTACTAAAAATACAAAAATCAGCTGGGTGTGGTGGTGCATACCTGTAATCTCAGCTATCTGGGAGGAGGCTGAGGCAGGAGAATCACTTGAACCCAAAAGTTGGAGGCTGCAGTGGCCGAGATCGCGCCACTGCCCTCCAGTCTGGGCAAGAGAGTGAGACTCTGTCTCAAAAAAAAAAAGAAAGAAAGAAAGAAAGAAAAAGAAATCCAACTCCTCTGCTACCCATGAGGGAAAGTGGCTCAGGATGAAAGAGAAGTTTGACAGTCCCTAAACATCACAGGCTTAAGAAGAGCCATTACCCAAGAAGTTGGTGTGGAAAGGACTGCCTGCCCCAGCCACAGCTGTCCTCTACCCACACTCCACCCTGCCGCAGGTCACAGCACCATCAGCTGAAAAAGCCCAGTGAGATCTGGGTTACAGGGCTTGAGGCTGCCTTGATTCCTGGCTGTCTAACAGCTGGGCCATCCTGGGCAAGAGCTCCCCCGGGAGGTATGGGGGAGATTCTCTGTGCCCTGTCATTCTGACATCTCCCTGCACAAGGGAGCGGGTGAACCATGTCCTTGCCACTTCATCTTTGAAAACATCTCGTAAAATCGCATCAGAGAAAACAGTCTTTTCATCCCACCTATCATTAGTTTCCAGAACAGGGGCTGGAAGTAGGCAGCCTCCCTGAGAGTTTACAGGATGAGGCAACACAGGCGTCTGAACTACCATTTAGCCTATTTCTGGAGATAAGCCTGTTGATGTCAAAGTCAGGAATGACCAACTCCAACCAAGTGCCCTGTAGGACTGGGTCTGTGGTATCTCCTTTCTCCCGGCCACCATCCTCAGGGCAGGAGACAGAAACCCTAGACCATGGGGGTTTGTGAACTGATCTAGGTAAACAATAACAAGTTGGGCTGCACTCTCCCTGAGGTAGTTCAAAGTACTTTATCACCACTGCCTCACTGATCTTACCAACATCCAAGGAAGGAAGGAAAGAAAAAAGGCAGAAGCCTTCTCTCTCTCTTTTTTTTTTTTTTCTTTTTTGTGAGATGTAGTTTCTCTCTTGTTGCCCTGGCTGTAGTGCAGTGGCGTGATCTCAGCTCACTGCAACCTCGGCCTCCCGGGCTCAAGGGATTCTCCTGCCTCAGCCTCCAGAGTAGCTGGGACTACAGGCGCATGCTGCCACACCCAGCTAATTTCTGTACTTTTAGTAGAGACATGGTTTCACCATGATGGCCAGAATAGTCTTGATCTCTTGACCTCATGATCCACCTGCCTCAGCTTCCCAAAGTGCTGGGATTACATGAGTGGGCCACCACGCCCGTAGCCTTCTCATTTCATAAAGCGAAAGTGAATGGGGGCTGGTCACAGTGGTTCACACCTGTAATCCCAGCACTTTGGGAGGCCGAGGTGGGTGGATCACCTGACATCAGGCGTTCAAGACCAGCCTGACCAATATGGCGAAATCCTCTCTCTGCTAAAAATACAAAAAATTATTCAGGCGTGGTGGCAGGCGCCTGTAATCCCAGCTACTCAGGAGGCTGGGACAGAATTGCTTGAACTCAGGAGGCAGAGGTTGCAGTGAGCCAAGATCGCACCACTGCACTCCAGCCTGGGCAACAGAGCAAAACTCCATCTCAAAAACAAAAGTGAATGGGAAGTGGAAGCTTTTAGGTGAACCAGCCTCTGTTCACCCATGGTCAGTGAAGAAGAACAAGTACCGCAAATATACACAATAGCACTAATGGTGGGGGGCACACAAACAAACTCCGAAGCCCTGACTCTGGCCCACGGCCAGAGAAAATAAAAAAGATTCCTGATCTGGGGAGAGGGGTCCTCAGTTGAGAGTTGGACGGTTCAGACTGATTTCAAAACACGGGCTGAATTTCACCCCTCTATGCTAGCAAGGGTATCAAACCACAAACTCCCCCTGCCCTGACTTCACCAAACTTTGTAAATAACAGAGACGCGCGCTTGAATAATTAGAAGAAAAAGCTGTCAGCTAAGTGGCTTGAGAAGGCTTAGGTGTGGCTGGCAGCATTCTGTGTATTTTCTCTACAGCCAAATGTGTAAACGGTCAGAAATGCTAGTTTAATGAGCTTATAAATTTGGAGTGACTCTTTACATCTGACAGTGAGGTCTGGGGTTCAACTATTTCACCTTTGAAATCAAAGAAGCTGTGATGGGGTATTCATCTCTGACCAATTCTTCCAGAATGTTCCACAGGTTTCTTCCTCACACTTTATGATCCTACCTATTTGACCCAAACAATTCGCCCTCCAGTGTTTTGTGGAGGGGATAACAACTCTGGGTATTACAAGATGTTTTCTGACACCTTCTCTCTCTCCTTCCTCCTTGGTCTGCCCTGGGCTACCTATTGCCTCCTAAACTCAAGCTTCCCTTACCAACGTGCCTGAGACGGATACTTGTCCTGGTTAACTTCTACAAATTCACAAGATTCTCTAACGCTCAAATTCAAAGCACTTGCATCTCTGGGTAATCATTGTTTGCTATAACGCTGTTTAGCTTTTTCTATCTACAATTCTTCTAAACGTTGATCTCATTGAACTTACAAGAGACTGCATCTTGTGTGCCACTTGGCACTCAGCTCGTGTAAACAGTGTCTTGCTGACAGGGTAAGTCTAGCGCAAGAAACCACCCCGTCAGCAGCACTGTCCTACATACTACAAATCCATGATGGCCTCAGGGGCTCCCCACCAGGCACAATGGGTGATGTCATTCTTCTGGGGCTTGGCTAGGCCATAGCTGGGTCTAGAGGCGCTCGCTCTTCCCAGTCCATTTATTACAACTAATATTTGCAATGCCGCTTCAACATTTCCCTCTATTTCTGATTCATGCCAGCCTAGAGCCTTAGACAGACAGAACAAGCCTGCAGCTGAACACACTGTTACCACTTTTTTTTCCCCAGAACCCTAGGAAAAGGTTGTTAATAACCAGGGCTATGCATGACCTTGCCGTCCCACATCATGGAACTGTTTATTAAACAGACGGATGGACTACCTTATAATTAGGTCAACGACATATACTCCGATTCAAGCCCTTGGTTCCATTCCTTTTCTAAGATTAGGGAATTTCTCAATGACCAACAACGCAGAAATGGCCCCCCTCACGTCCCCAGGGAGATTGCTCAGCCTATGGCCACCCCGTGAAGATCTCATGACTTCTGGTATCTGCCCCAATAACCTGAGCCTCTTATCTGAGAGCTACGGTTTTGTCAGACCCTGTTGTTCGCATTTGCTTTCCTGTGCCTGCGAGGATGGAACCCGGACAAAGCGGAAGTCCTGACCTGGCGTATGCTGGCTGGACGGGTAAACACCCTCAGATAAGGAAGACTTGGGAAAACCATTGTGACGTTCTAAGAAGAATGCAAGGTGTAAAAGTTCCGATCCCACTCTCCCACCCCTAAACCAGTTGAGACACAGACTTGCCCTTCCCCAGGTTGACTTGGCGAAACTAGATAGCATCTCAATCTGCACTCCCTCCCTCCCAAGTGAATCAGTGGCCGACGAACCGGTTACCTCCCCAGGCTCCCTAGAGACAACTCCAAGTACAGCCTAGGGGCTGCCGGCTTCTTTTGAGGAGCCTGGCATCCTCGAGAGTGCCGCTCCAGCCCCCTGCTTTGGGCAGATGCCTGGGGAGGATTCAGGGAAGAGGTATTCTGCCATGGACCAGCGCAGGTCCAAAGTCTGGAGAAGCGCCCAGGAGCAAGAAGAAACGAGAGATGAAAGGAGATGCCTGAGGTGCCGCAGCCCAGGTCTCAGCCGGGCTAGAGACCTCGTGACCAAACAACACTGAGTTCTTAGCCGTGATGGAACTCCCAGATTAGCTCGGCTTTCTTCCTTTTGTTTTGTTTTGTTGTATTCATCTCTGTAGCATCTGTTTTCCTCTGGGCATGTGACACTTCCACTTTTTCTCTTCTTTGGTCCTCTTCCCGAGGTTCTGATTCTGTGCTGGATCAGGTCAGGAGGGATGGATTGTTCCGATACACATGGATATGCTGGATCAATATGCTGATCTGACACTCACTGAGAGTTCTAAACCGGGAATCACAGCAGTTGAAAGACACGGCCCCTGCCTCTTGAGCTTCTTTCTGTGGGACCCAGCAGGCTGACGGGCACGCCCAGCTTTATGCATCTGCCCTCAGGAGAGCTGCACAGCCTCTGATTTTTCTCAATGGAAGCCTCATCTCTTACTGACCCACTGGGTAATTGGATTGATTACCCAAGACTGATCACTTGGCCAGGGGCGGTGGCTCACATCTGTAATCCTAGCACTTTGAAGGCCAAGACGGACGGACCACAAGGTCAGGAAATGGAGACCATCCTGGCCAACATGATGAAACCCCGTCTCTACTAAAAATACAAAAATTAGCTGGCTGTGGTGGTGTGCGCCTGTAGTCCCAGCTACTCAGGAGGCTGAGGCAGGAGAATGGCTTGAACCCGGGAGACGGAGGTTGCAGTGAGCCAAGATCGTGCCACTGCACTCCAGCCTGGCGAGAGAGAAAGACTCTGTCTCAAAAAATGGATCTTCTGCTGGTAACAGCTGGTTAATTAGTCTCTGGTTTTCTGTCTTCCTACTCAAATGCCGGAGAAGAGCTCCTCTGTATTTAAATATGCCCAAGCATGAATCTCCGGTCAAGTGAAGACTATTTCTAGAAAACGAGTAAGTCTTCCCAAATTCATGTACCTCAGCTAGGACTGCCATAAATCAGTTTTTCTTGAATTGGTCTCCATTGTGTATCCCATTTTCTTCTCATCTTTTTTTTTTTTTTTTTTTTTTTTTTTTTGAGACGGAGTTTCGCTCCTGTTACCCAGGCTGGAGTGCAATGGCACGATCTCGGCTCACCGCAACCTCCGCCCCCTGGGTTCAGGCAATTCTCCTGCCTCAGCCTCCTGAGTAGCTGGGATTACAGGCACGTACCACCATGCCCAGCTAATTTTTTGTATTTTTAGTAGAGACGGGGTTTCACTATGTTGACAAGGATGGTCTCGATCTCTTGACCTTGTGATCCACCCGCCTCGGCCTCCCAAAGTGCTGGGATTACAGGCTTGAGCCACCGCGCCCGGCCTCTTCTCATCTTTTTTTTAATTGCCAAACAAGAAGTATGCCACCCAAGCCACAAAACGGTAGACAACCAATTTCCATCCTGCTACAACGAAACTTCTCTAAGGTTCTACATATACAAGCAATTATTACCAAAGGACTTGTGCTGTAAGGGAAGAAGAGGAACTGGAAATATTCCAGCTAGCACCAGGACTTCTGGGGACCCCAGCTCTGCCTGGCTGCCTGGGTCTGGTCATTCCCAAGGAGATAATGTCTACGGCTGCTGACAGGTCTCTCTGGTGGCCACGTTTTCAGAACTGGGAATTGGTGGCTGTCTGATGCGTAGTCTGACAAAGGGCCAGTGTGTCTCTGTCCCAGAAATTGAGATTGTCCCAGAAATCTGAGGCCACCTGGTTGCTCGCAGGACAGCTCTGAGAAGACATCATCCAGCTGATAAAGCAGATGTTCAAACTCTCCTCCAAACCCACCTGCTTATTCACAGTTTGCAACTCTCCAACCCCTAGCAGTCTCTTTTTTTTTTTTTTTTTTTTTTTTTTTGAGACAGAGTCTTGCTCTGTCACCATGTGCTTGGCTGGAGTGCAGTGGCGTGATCTCACCTCACTGCAACCTCCGCCTCCTTGTTTCAAGCAGTTCTCCTGCCTCAGCCTCCCGGATAGCTGGGACTACAAGGGTACGCCACCACGCTCAGCTAATTTTTTTTTTGTATTTTTAGTAGAGACGGGGTTTCACCATGTTGGCCAGGATGGTCTCGATCTGTTGACCTCGTGATCCACCCGCCTCGGCCTCCCAAAATGCTGGGATTACAGGCTTGAGCCACCACGCCTCATTTTTAATATGAACTTGAGTTACCACTCTGGAAATAGGATTTTCCCCCATATCTGACTTTGTCCTTTCTGTTTCTGACTAACCTCCAGCAGCTCGTAGGCTTCACTCATGTGTGTTCAACAGCAATTTATCAAGCACCTACTGTGTGAGAGGCACTATGCTATGCAGATTCTGAAAACACAACAGTGACAGTGACAGTGAGGTCCCTGCATCCGCAGGACTCACAGTGTGGTGGAGGATTTCGACAGTGAATGGATAATTGCCAAAAAACTAATTTAAATTATGATACATGCTTATAAGAAAAAATGTGGGCTGGACACGATGGCTCACACCTGTAATCCCAGCACTTTGAGAGGCTGAGGCAAGTGGATCACAAGGTCAGGAGTTCAAGACCAGCCTGATCAACATGGTGAAACCCCATCTCTACTAAAAATACAAACATTAGCCAGGCATGGTGGTGCGCTCCTGTAATCTCAGCTACTCAGGAAGCTGAGGCAAGAGAGTCGATTGAACCTGAGAGAGGGAGATTGCAGTGAGCCGAGATCACGCCACTGCACTCCAGTCTAGGACACAGCGGGACTCCGTCTCAAAAAAAAAAAAAAAAAAAAGAAGGCCGGGCGCGGTGGCTCAAGCCTGTAATCCCAGCACTTTGGGAGGCCGAGGCGGGTGGATCACGAGGTCAACAGATCGAGACCATCCTGGCCAACATGGTGAAACCCCGTCTCTACTAAAAATACAAAAAAAAAATTAGCTGAGCGTGGTGGCGTACCCTTGTAGTCCCAGCTATCCGGGAGGCTGAGGCAGGAGAATTGCCTGAACCCGGGAGGCGGAGGTTGCGGTGAGCCGAGATCGTGCTATTGCACTCCACCCTGGGTAACAAGAGTGAAACTCTGTCTCAAAAAAAAAAAAAAAAAAAAAAAAAAAAAAGAGAGATATGCTAGGCCAGGCATGGTGTCTCAGGCCTGTTATTCCAGCACTTTGGGAGGCTGAGGCAGTAGGATCACTTGAGACCAGGAGTTTGAGACCAACCTGGGCAATACAGCAAGATCCTGTCTCTACAAAAAATAAACGAATGAGTCATGGATGCACGACTGTGGTCCCAGCTAGCTACTCGGGAGGCTGAGATGGGAGGATCGCTTGAGCCCAGGAGGTTGAGGCTGCAGTGAGCTGTGATTGTGCCACTGGACTCCAGCCTGGGCAACAGAGCCAGACCCTGTCTCAAAAACAGAAAGAAAAGAGAGAGATGCTAGTAGTAAAGGAACGTAACAGACTGCACATTCCCCGAAGGCGGGTATTTATGGCCCTGTATCTAGCTGGCTCTTTCCAGATTCAAAAGTAATTATCCCAAAAGAAGGCTTTATGGTTAAAATAAAACCACAGTCCAAAAGCTATTAGAACTGGACTTTGAACAAATGCCAAGAGGACAGTTCTGGACATCTTGACAGAAAAAGAAAGAGACCCACCAGAAGGAAGAAATCTAAAACAAACAATAAAAAATTAAGTAAAATGTTGAAACCTGTTCAACCACCCTACTTCAGTTAGAACGCACTTTTTAACCACATTAGGAAAGCGAAACTCGCCGTGGGTGGGGTGGAAGCGCTGCCAGGTCATCCTGTCTAAAGAAACTCGGGTCGCGCCTACCTGAGGGACGTGCGGGCGCGGCTCGGCCCCCACGCGGCGCCCCGACACCCAGCCGGCCGCCCGGCTCCCGCAGGCACCGCGCCCGCCCCGGCGAGCACCAGCGCATCACCCCGGTGACGTGGGTCACCTGCCCTGATGCGTTATTCCACCGCTTGATGAAGAAACCAGCATCTAAGAATACACAGAGGCGCACATTAGCGTGCACGAAAATGCCCCAGGGAGCTGAGAGCTGGCGAGGTCACGAGTGCCGGGCTCTGGGCGGGGGCTGAGGGCGCAGGTCGGCGAGGCCCGGCCGGGGCAGGAGCGGCGATCCGAGGCCGGCTCAGCGGCGCCCCCTCCTGGAAGGCCGGTAGCGCCTCGCGCGCGGTTGCCGGATGGTCCCGCGCGCGTGCCGCTCTCCTTCCAGCCGGGCGCGCCGCTGCCCCCTGTCGGACAAACGCTTTGACCGTCGACTCAAGCAAGTATCAGACCTCAGCCCCGCTAGGTGGCAAGCACGCCCAGCCAAGCCTCAGTTTCCACATCTCTCAAATGGGAACGACGGCAACGCTATCTGCCTTTACGCCCCTCAGAGGGTGACCAGGGGCAAATGAAGGAAGCTTCGCTGTTTCTCTCTAGGCAGGCCTCCTGCTTAGGCCCTAGCAAAATCCAGGTCACCTCCCTGGGGTCAGCTTCTCCCCCGTGTCTGAACTAGGAGCACAGTTATAAAAACCAGAGTCATGTTGTTCTAAGAGTGGCATCTCTCTTCTAGTAGCTTCGATAACTCCACAAATGTATTTAACATGATTTTCTTTCTTTCTCTCTTTTGTAAGATAAGGTTTCACCATGTTGGCAGGCTGGTTTTGAACTCCTGACCCCAGGTGATCCACCCACCTCAGCCTCCCAAAGTGCTAGGATTACAGGCGTGAGCCACCGCGCCCGGCTAACATGATTTTCAAATAATTTTTTTCTTTCTTTTTTTTTTTTTTTTGAGACGGAGTTTCGCTCTTGTTACCCAGGCTGGAGTGCAATGGTGCGATCTCGGCTCACCGCAACCTCCGCCTCCTGGGTTCAGGCAATTCTCCTGCCTCAGCCTCCTGAGTAGCTGGGATTACAGGCACGCGCCACCATGCCCAGCTAATTTTCTGTATTTTTAGTAGAGACGGGGTTTCACCATGTTGACCAGGATGATCTCGATCTCTTGACCTTGTGATCCACCCGCCTCGGCCTCCCAAAGTGCTGGGATTACAGGCTTGAGCCACCGCGCCCGGCCTTTTTTTTTTTTTTTTTTTTGAGACGGAGTCCCGCTGTGTCCTAGACTGGAGTGCAGTGGCGTGATCTCGGCTCACTGCAATCTCCCTCTCTCAGGTTCAATCGACTCTCTTGCCTCAGCTTCCTGAGTAGCTGAGATTACAGGAGCGCACCACCATGCCTGGCTAATGTTTGTATTTTTAGTAGAGATGGGGTTTCACCATGTTGATCAGGCTGGTCTTGAACTCCTGACCTTGTGATCCACTTGCCTCAGCCTCTCAAAGTGCTGGGATTACAGGTGTGAGCCATCGTGTCCAGCCCACATTTTTTCTTATAAGCATGTATCATAATTTAAATTAGTTTTTTGGCAATTATCCATTCACTGTCGAAATCCTCCACCACACTGTGAGTCCTGTGGATGCAGGGACCTCACTGTCACTGTCACTGTTGTGTTTTCAGAATCTGCATAGCATAGTGCCTCTCACACAGTAGGTGCTTGATAAATTGCTGTTGAACACACATGAGTGAAGCCTACGAGCTGCTGGAGGTTAGTCAGAAACAGAAAGGACAAAGTCAGATATGGGGGAAAATCCTATTTCCAGAGTGGTAACTCAAGTTCATATTAAAAATGAGGCCAAAGGCTGGGCGCAGTGGCTCATGCCTGTAATCCTACCACTTTGGGAGGCGTAGATAGGTGGATCACTTAAGGTCAGGAGTTTGAGACCAGTGGGGCCAACATAGTAAAACCCTGTCTCTACTAAAAATAGAAAAAAATAGCAGGGCATGGTGGTGCACACCCGTAATCCCAACTACTGAAGAGGCTGAGGCATGAGAATCTCTTCACCCTGGGAGGCAGAGGTTGCAGTGAGCCGAGATTGCACCACTGCACTCCTGTCTGGTGACAGAGTGAGACTCTGTGTCAAAAAAATTTTTTAAAGGCCAGGCACAGTGACTCATGCCTGTAATACCAGAACTGGGGGAGGTCAAGGTAGGAGGATCACTTGAGCCAAGGAGTTCAAGACCAGCCTGGGCAACAAGGTGAAACTGCATCTCTGCAAAAAATACAAAAATTAGCCAGGCACGGTGGCACATGTCTGTAGTCTCAGCTACTTGGGAGGCTGAGGTGGAAAGATTGCTAGAGCCTGGGAGGTGGAAGCTACAGTGAACCATGATCACACCACTGTACTCCAGCCTGGGTGACAGAGCAAGACTATGCTTCTAAATAATAAAAATAATAAATAAAATAAAATAAAATAAAAATGAAAGGGCAGGCTCAGTGGTGAGTGCCTATAATCCCAGCTATTCAGGAGACTGAGGTTGGGGGATCACTTGAGTCCAAGTTTCAAATCCAGCTTGGGCAATATAGGAAGACACCATCTCTATTTTAAAAAGAAAAAGGAGGCCGGGCGCAGTGGCTCAACCCTGTAATCCCAGCACTTTGGGAAGCCGAGGCGGGTGGATCACAAGGTCAAGAGATCGAGACCATCCTGGTCAACATGGTGAAACCCCGTCTCTACTAAAAATACAAAACATTAGCTGGGCATGGTGGTGTGTGCCTGTAATCCCAGCTACTCAGGAGGCTGAGGCAGGAGAATTGCCTGAACCCAGGAGGCGGAGGTTGCGGTGAGCCGAGATTGCGCCATTGCACTCCAGCCTGGGCAACAAGAGCGAAACTCCGTCTCAAAAAAAAAAAAAAAAAAAGAAAAAGGAGGCCAGGTAGAGTGGATTATTCTTGTAATTCCCAGCACTTTGGGAGGCCAAGGCGGGCAGATCATGAGATCAAGAGGTCCAGACTATCCTGGCCAAATACGGTGAAAGCTTGTCTCTACTAAAAATACAAAAATTAGCCAGGCGTGGTGGTGGGCACCTGTAATCCCAGCTACTCGGGAGGCTGAGGCAGAAGAATCGCTTGAGCCTGGGAGGCAGAGGCTGCAGTGAGCCGAGATCGTACCACTGCACTCCAGCCTGGGCGACAAAGTGAGACTCCGTTTCAAAAAAGTAAAAAAGACATAAATAAATAAAAGGCAGGGATGATGGAAAAGGTTTTTAAATAGAAAGAGGTTGGTGGTTGCACAACACTGTGGAATGCACCAAATGCCACTGAATTGTACGCTTTAAAATGATTAATTATATGTTATATGCATTTCACCTCAATAAAAACAAATGAAAGGGCAGAATTGTAATATAATCATTATGATCCTTCCTGATTTAGACACTACAAATACTTGATGAAGTCAACATAAAGAGAGTAACTTTTGTACAATGTTCTACAGTTGACATAAACATTTTCCTAGAAAGGATTTCATTTGTCCCTCCCAACAAGCCTATTAACTTGCAAATGAGGAAAACAGGATTGCAGATCAGTGGCACACTCCCACTAGGGGGCTCTGCTCTTTCGGCTCCCCGCTGTGAAAGGACTTCCTCCAAACCACCACTTCCTCCTCCCCTCCTGCTGGGCTCCGCTTCAAGAGTCACCAGAAGGGCCTTCCTCAAAGATTCACCCTCCTCCCCGCTGTCATTCTCTCTCCCTTACCCTGCTTGAGTTTTTCTTTAAAATTCTTAGGACATACTACATATTGACATGATTTCGTTCCATTATACATTGCCATGTCCCCTTCCACGATAATGTAAGCACCAAGAGAACACAGGTACTTGTCAGTTTGTTCTCTGTTGCAATCCTGACATCTGGAATGGTATCTGACAAATAATAGGTGCTTAATAAATATTGTTACATGAATGAATTTGTTAAATAAATGAATAACTTTACCATGAACTTGGCCAGATCTTTGGAGAAGCCAAGGCCTTTTAGGTCACACCACAAAAGTAATGTGATGGAGATAAAACAGCAGTTGTGAGAGGCCTGTGATGAAGTGCTACCCAGTTCACCGGTTATGTCCTGCATGTGCTCCCCGGATCCCCCAGGGCAGGTACCTATCTGCCACATCCCTGGCTCCCAGCACGGTGCTCGACACCTAGGATTAGGCACTGGTCTGCATCAGTAGAAACAATGGATTCTGAGCAACACACACATGAGAACAGAACTGGCCACAATGCACAGCCTGGTCCCACCCTAGTTGTGGACATGGCGGGGAAGGAGGAGTCTCTGAGGACCAGAGGAAGGAGGAAGGAGGACAGGCAGGACAGGGGTCAGAGTCCAGGGAACAGCAGAGCATGGCCTTGTGAGCCCCACGTGATCTGTGCAGAAATGGCTCCCAAGACCAAGCTGATCTGCAGTGCGAACCTTGCACGATCACTTCTTGTTCCCGGGGGAGAACCTGCAGGGCTGGCCTCTCATGAGTGGGATCAACGTGGCCTGACAGGATGGATGACCCCTGTGCTATGGACAGTGAGCCTCTGAGAGGCGGTGGCCACTCCATAATACTGTCCAGTGGCTGCTGATAAATTCCTGCCAGCAGTGGCCGCCTTCTTCCAGTTCCTCAGCCAGGCAGCCAGGTGTGATGGAAAGTTGTCAGGTATAACTCAAAGAACATAGATTAAGAGTCAACTGCAGCTTTGCTGGCAGCTCTGCTTCCTGCACCTGTTTGAACCTGTATCTCTACGGGCAGTATACAGATTGCAACAAAAAACTCACACAGGCATGGAATGTGGTCATTTGTCCAACCTGGGCATGGGCTCAGGGAACTATTGTTAAACTTTAAATGGAACAAAGTATTTAATACAGACAAATGCCTGTTTGCCAGTGTGGAACTCACACTTGAACATAATGGTACAGAAATATGTTTTCACCCTTTAATAAATCATAAAAGTTTACTAAAATATTCTTTTTTGGGGTGGACTGAGTTTCACTCTTGTTGCCCAGGCTGGAGTGTAGTGGCACGATCTCGGTTCACTGCAACCTCTGCCTCCCGGGTTCAAGTGATTTTCCTGCCTCAGCCTCCCAAGTAGCTGGAATTAGAGGTGCCTGCCACCAAGCCTGGCTAATTTTTGTATTTTTAGTAGAGACGAGATTTCACCATGTTGGCTAGGCTGGTCTTGAAAAAATATTCTGAAATGGAAATTTTCTTTCTTTCTTTTCTTTTTTTTTCTTTTTTAGACATAGTCTTGCTCTGTCACCGAGGCTGGAGTGTAGTGGCACAATCTTGGCTCACTGCAACCTCCACCTCCCTGGCTAAAGTGATCCTCCCACATCAGCTTCCCAAATAGCTGGGCCTATAGGCATGTGCCACCACAATACGCTAATTTTTGTATATTTTGTAGAGATGGGGTTTTGCCATGTTGACCAGGCTGGTCTCAAACTCCTGGACTCGAGCAATCTGCCCACCTTAGTGTCCTAAAGTGCTGGGATTACAGCTGTGAGCCACTGCACCCAGACTCTGAAACTGAATTTCTATAGAAAATTCCAAGCTTTGTAAAGTGTGGTCCACGCCCCCATAAACAAACATCCACAGGTACACATGCATGCACGCGTGCGCGCGCACACACACACACACACACACACACAATCTTTCTCCAAAGCTTCCTTATCGTATGTCCAAAGTACGCAGCTCAAAATTCAAGCAAATTATTCATTACAAAACAAATTTTTAAAAAATCCCAACATGATTTGCATATTGGTGATAGGCCGTTACTTGCTGTTTGCCATGGTACGATTTGTATTTTGCTTTAATTTATGCTGGATTCAGGAACTGTGTCCATTTGTCTTTCCTGCACTACCTGTGCAGAACCCTCCTCCCTGTGGGCACTCAAGCATGGGTGGGCATTTAGTCTTTCTCAATTCCCACAGCATGTTTTTATCTTACATTGCCTAAAATTCAGAAAAGGTATTTAGCCATCAGTGGAGGCCTGGGCTTGGCATGCATTAAATGAACAAATACAGCCTGGCGTCAAAGCCAAGCTGAGCAGCACACCTCATGAACAGCAGAAAGGTGGGCTGGGCGCCGTGGCTCATGCCTATAATCCCAGCACTTTGGGAGGCTGAGGCAGGCGGATCACGAGGTCAGGAGTTCAAGACCAGCCTGGCCAAGATGGTAAAACCCCATCTCTACTAAAAATACAAAAATTAGCTGGGCGTGGTGGTGGGCACCTGTAATCCCAGCTACTTGGGAGGCTGAGGCAAGACAATTGCTTGACCCAGGAGGCGGAGGTTGCAGTGAGCCAAGATCATGCCACTGTGATCTAGCCTGAGCGACAGAGCAAGACTCTGTCTCAAAAAAAAAAAAAAAAAAAAAAAAAGGAACAGCAGAGAGGCAGACCCAGGTGCCTGCAGAGGTGGCAGGAGACCCCATACAGACCAGTGGGGCCTGGCCAACGCGGGGTACAAGCCCCAGGTGAGGGAAACACGGAGAAGCAACTCCAGTTCTCAAATGGGCCCAGTGTGGCCAGATCTTCTCATTTTCCAAGAAAAGCCAGAAATGTACTTTTTAATGTGAATCTCTGCATTTTAAAAAGATACTAATTAATTCTAAATATGGTCTTAAAATAGTCTACGGGACAAACACAACACATCTATGGGGGACGTGGCATTGGAGCCACTTGGGAGCTCTCTGGAACAGAAGATGGCTGCAGCAGGCTCCTGGCCCAAATCGGCCATTCCTTAACTGCTGCCTAGAGCAGTGGCTTCACCTCCCAATCATGTGGCACTGAAGACCCAGCCAGCTGCTGGAGCTACTACCCCATAGGTCCAAATCCTCCTCACTCCACCACGTACCACCAACACATACTAGCTATGTCGCTTTGATTGCCCACTCTGACGGGCTTCCATGCCACCCATAAAATGTGGATAGTAATACAATCCTGCTGATAGCACGGTTGTGGGATTAAGTTAGATAACGCAGAGTAAGCATTTCATGTTAGCTGCTGCTGTCTGTGTGCCTGGTGGCTCCTTCCTTACTAGCCATTCACATTCATCAGCCAATTCTGTTAAACAGGACTTTTCATACTCTCTCAAGTCTTGTTTTTATTTCTTCTCTCTGCTGTAATTCATAACTTCATCTTATCTACACTGAATGGTGTGTGTGTGTGTGTGTGTGTGTGTGTGTGTTTGAGACAGGATCTTGCTCTGTCACCCAGGCTGCAGTGCAGTGGTGTGATCAAGGCTCACTATAGCCTCAACCTCCCAGGCTCAAGTGATCCTCCCACCTCAGACTCCTGGGTAGCCAGAACTACTAGCACATGCCACAATGCCCAGCTAATTTTGTTTATTTTTTGTAGAGATGGAGTCTCACTCTGTTGCTCAGGTTGGTCTGGAACTCCTGGACTCAAGCAATCCTCTTGCCCCAGCCTCTCAAAGTGTTGGGATTTCAGGCTTGAGCTACCACTCCAGGTCTGAACTACTCACCATAACAATCTAGTAATCATATCTCTGCTTTACTGCGTGCCTGCACACCATGCCTGGGTGAGGTGACTCCATCTCTGCTTTGGACTTCTCTGTGTGAAGCATGGATCTGATGGCATCATCTTCCCTGTCACCTACAGAACAAGAGTCGCAATTCCTTAATCCTGCCTTTGAGGTTCCCTCCCCAGTCTGGCCCTAGGCTCATATCCTACCAGTTTCATTAACATTCTCTCTGCTCTGGGCTGCGTGTGGTAGCTCATGCCTGTAATCCCAGTACTTTGGAAGGCCAAGGCTGGTGGATCACCTGACGTCAGGAGATCGAGATGAGCCTGGCCAACATGGTGAAACTCCATCTCTACTAAAAATACAAAAATTAGCCAGGTGTACTGGCACATGCCTGTAATCCCAGCTACTTGGGAGGCTGAGGCGAGAGAACTGCTTGAACCCGGGAGGCAGAGGTCGCAATAAGATGAGACTGTGCCATTGCATTCCAGCTTGGGTGACAGAGCAAGACTTTGTCTCAAAAAACAAAAACAAGCAAACAAACAAAAAAACCAAGGCCAACAGCCTGGTTTTACACACTTTTTGCATTCCCAGAGGGTACATGGTAAGTGCACACTGTTTGTTTGCTGAATGAATTAATGGGACCAACTAAGAGTGCATTTTAACCAAAAGTTAATGCTACTTTTTTTTTTTTTTTTGAGATAGACTCTTGCTCTGTCACCCAGGCTGGAGTGCAGTGGCATGATCTCTGCTCTGTTCACTGCAACCTTGCCTCCCAGGCTCAATCGATTCTTCAGCCTCAGCCTCCCAAGTAGCTGGGACTACAGGCACACACCACCACACCTGGCTAATTTTTGTATGTTTAGTAGAGATGGGGTTTCACCATGTTGAAACCCCAGGTTTCAGGCTGGTCTCAAACACCTGACCTCCAGTGATCCTCCTGCCTCGGCCTCCCAAAGTGCTGAGATTACAGGCGTGAGCCACAGCACCCAGCCAAAAGTTAATGTTACTTTAACAAATGCTATTGCCAGAAAGAAGGCTGGGACTACACAAATAATAAAATAATAAAAATATATAAAATTAGCCAGGCTTGAGCCCAGGAGTTTGAGGCCAACCTGGGCAACATAGCAAGACACTGTCTCTATTTAAAAAATATATAAATATATCTAAACACACACAAGTATTACATACATATTTAACATACGTATGTTTATTTATATACATATATAAATGTATACTGTACAAATTAAATATACATACATGTATGTATGTATATTTAAATATATATATATATATATATATATATATATATGTATATAAAATCGGTCTGGAGCCCTGGAATGTGTACGCTTTGGTTAATTTTAGCAGAAAAGGGTATTACCTATGCAAAACTCTAGCTACCTAGAAAACTGAAAATATCTGCACTTACGAGGTAGTTGGCATTTGTCACGGTATCTTGGTCTTCATTTTTCTGTGGCCCTGGTGAAATGAATCTAGATCCCAGGAGAAAATGCAATCCAGCCAAAGAACGAATGTAATTGTTTGATTCATCATTTGTATACCGTGCAGTGCAATTTTCACACAGCCAAAAACTGCCCAAGTATGACCTCAAGCCTGTATGGGCCTCTTTTAAGAAAGGCAATTCCCCAGCACTCAGAGAGTTTCCAGAGGAGGCTAGGAGTGATGATCTCGGGATGGCAGAGATCTAGGAAAGAAAATAAACATCACTTTTTTTGGACATTTATATTCTTTTCTTTTCTTTTCTTTTCTTTTTTGAGACAGAGTCTCACTCTGTCACTCACCACTCAGGCTGGAGTGCAGTGGTGCTATCTCGGTTCACTGCAACCTCCGCCTCCAGGATTCAAGTGATTCTTGTGCTTCACCCTCCCAAGTAGTTGGGATTACAGACACACACCACCACACCGGGCTAATTTTTGTATTTTTAGTAGAGATGGGGTTTCACCACGTTGGCCAGGCTGGTCTCAAACTCTTGACCTCAGGTAATCTGCCCACCTTGTCCTCCCAAAGTGCTGGGAGTACAGCTGTGAGCCACCATGCCCAGATAATATTTATATTTTTAAACACTTGCCACTGAAGTGTTCATCCAGCAAGCATGCGCTGAATGAATGGAAGGGTTGTTATACAGCCTCATTCCCTATCCCTATGCAGGATCTCAGGCCTTGCTCTGGCAGGTGAGGAAGCTGAGGTCCAGGGTTTGTCTAGTAAGAACAGAGGAGGCCGTTCAGCAGACAGAGCGGTTTCCAGATCAGCTCTGGAGTCAGGCTGCCTGGGCTCTGTGCTTGGCTCCGGGAAGAGTTGATAGAGTAACAGTTCCTACCTCAAAGAGCTGTTGGACTAAATTATAGTGCTTAGCATGGTGTAAAGTGTAAAGTGGTTTATAGTGTAAAGTGCTTAGCATGGTGCTGAGTAACTTACTCTGATTATTACAAGAATTCAGCAAGTGTTAGCTGTCATCATCATTTGTCAAGAAGATCTCGCTAGGAGGCTTGAGCTATCTATAGCTTATCTTTATAACTCTGCCCACATCCAGTATCTCCACTTTATTGTCTAATGATGGGATCAGAGTTTCCAGAAAATGGAAGAGCAAGCTCTCAGCTTCTGCCCAATAAAGAGACAGAAATAGCGGAGTCAGGGAGAAGCAAACAGGTCTCATACAAAGAATGCCTGGTTGTGCAACTGGCTCAGCGTAAAAATAGATCTGGACTCTCAATGGCCATGCAAGAAGGAAGAAAACAAAAGCGCACGTCTTTATGCTGCTGAGGGAAATTCTATACCTAGTGAAACCTCGAGTACGAGTATGGAACAAAGACAGTTTCAGGCTTTTGAGGCTTCAAAAAATGTGACATATTCTAAGAAACAGGGTAAATCATTACAGTAATTTCTCAACAGATGTTAAATAATGCTAGACTGACAAAGTCACTGAATATGACGGGTTGATTCATTCTGCAAACACATGCTGAGTGCTACTACATGCGGGTTAGACACTGGACTAGAGAGGGCAACCAGACAGACACACATTGCTGCCAGTATAAGCTCACTTAGATCCTAGTGGGGAGAGATAAATGTAAACAGCTACAGTAAGAAAGCTCTGAGTCAGACGGTGATGAACATGATGGAAAAAGAGAAGTCAGGGCCTCTAGCCTCAACTTCCAGTTGAAGAACTACAGGAACTACAACAGATAGAAGAATGAACTAAATGACACCATCAGGACACAACCAGGTAAGTCCAGCATGTGAAATGTCAGTAAGAAAACTGACCCGAATGGGCACAGTGGCTCATGCCTGTAATCTCAGCACTTTGGGAAGATGAGGTGGGTGGATCATTTGAGGTCAGGAGTTCAAGACCAGCCTGGCCAACATGGTGAAACCCTGTCTCTATCAAAAATACAAAAATTAGCCACAGGCCTATAATCCCAGCTACTTGGGTGGCTGAGGCAGGAGAATCACTGGAACCTGAGAGGCAGAGGTTTCAGTGAGCCGAGATTGTGCCACTGCACTCCAGCCTAGGCAATAGAGCAAGACTCAGTCTCAAAACAAACAAACAAACAAACAAACAAACAAACAACAAAAAATCCTGTAATAGAAACACGTACTTGGCCAGGCTCCACAATCCTCTCCCTGCACCCTGCTGCTGTAACCTCTATAGCAAGGGCCATGCAGATATACCCTAGACAGATTGGAGAATTCTCTGGAGAAACCAGATGGTCTCTTCAATAAGATCTAGAGATTCTGATATTGGATGTACCCAGTAAAAAACCCTGCTTGCGGGCCGGGCGCGGTGGCTCAAGCCTGTAATCCCAGCACTTTGGGAGGCCGAGGCGGGTGGATCACAAGGTCGAGAGATCGAGACCATCCTGGTCAACATGGTGAAACCCCGTCTCTACTAAAAATACAAAAAATTAGCTGGGCACGGTGGTGCATGCCTGTAATCCCAGCTACTCGGGAGGCTGAGGCAGGAGAATTGCCTGAACCCAGGAGGCGGAGGTTGCGGTGAGCCGAGATCGCGCCATTGCACTCCAGCCTGGGTAACAAGAGCGAAACTCCGTCTCAAAAAAAAAAAAAAAAAAAAAAAAAACAACCCTGCTTGCTGCAGTCACTACAGAGTGAAGGCCATAGATAAACAAGCCCCATCCATGCACATTTTGCTTCCAGTGGCCTCTGCTTAATGCCTCAGTCTTAAATATGAATAGCCGAAGATCAAACATTTGAGGAAAACTTCCAACAATACACACACACACACACACAAAGGAGGGCTGGGGAAGGCAGGGGAGGGAAACTTAGGAAAAACAATAAGAAAAGTGGAAGAAAACTTGAAAACTGGAAAAGTCCTTGGAGAGCTAAGAGAACAGGCTCATGAAACAAGAACAGAAATACTATATACAAGAAAAGAAGCAATCAATGAACAAGAAAGTTAAAACGTAAAATTTCAACAGAAAGGATAGGAGGATACACTTAATAAAGTTGAAAGTGGATCTCATGAAAAAAGAGATGAGATTGGTGGTTACTGGAGGCCAGGAAGGATGGAGGCAATAAAGACATGTTAATTAATGAGTAGAAATGTACAGTTAGATAGAAGAAATGGGACCTAGTGTCTATAGATCTGTAGGGTGACTATAGTTAACAATAATCTATTGTACATTTCAAAATTGCTAGAAGAGAATGATTCAAATATTCCTGGCATAAAGAAAAAATAAATATTTAATATGATGGATATTCCAATTGCCCTGATTTGATCTTTACACATTATAGGAGTGTATCGAAATATTACATGTACCCCCAAAATATGTACATCTATTATATATCAATTGTTCTGAAGTTGATGAAATTGCCCAGAGAGTAGAACAAGAAGAGGAAGACAAAAGGAGAAAAAAAGATAACAGCTATAATTCACGGCCCAAGATCCTCTAGTAAAGCCAGAAACAATGGGATGAGGATGCAAGGTTGAGTTAGGGAGCAGTAGCAAACAGGTAATTTACATAGAGAAGAAAAACACTATCTATAGAATTAAAAGAAAAGAACAACAACAAAAAAAACTTACAAATAGCAATATTTGGAAGTTAGAAGATAGTAAGGGAATTAGCCAGGCATGGTGGCACATCGCTGTAATCTCAGCTACTTAGGAGGCTGAGGCATGAGAATCACTTGAACCAGGAGGTGGAGGTTGCAGTGAACCAAGATCATGCCACTGCATTCCTGCATGGGTAACAGAGTGAGACTCTGTCTCAAAATAAATAAATAAATTTAAAGGAAAAAAAGAAGAAGATAGTGAGGAAATGCCTTCAAAAATCTAAGGGAAAAATATTTCCAGCCTAGAATTCTATACCTAGCAAAACTATCAGTCAATTATGAACAAAGAATTGAGATTTTCAGACAGATAGCATCCCAAAGTTTACCTCCCATAGTTATTTTCTCTAGGAGCTATTAGATGATGCACTTGACCAAAGTGAGACAGTAAAACAAGAAACAGGAAGATCTAAGATCCAGGCAGTAGGAGTGCAACACAGAAGAATAAAGAGAGCTGTTATTGACATAGGAATTCTGCAGGACTACTTTCCCAAGGGCAAGCCTAGTTTCCCAGGACACAGGTCAAGAGACCCCACTGACAAAACAGGATACAGTAGGCCAGGTGGTGGCTCACACCTATAATCCCAGCACTTTCGGAGGCCAAGACAGGCAGATCACTTGAGATTAGGAGTTTGGGACCAGGCTGGCCAACATGGTGAAACCCCATCTCTACTAAAAATACAAAAATTAGCCGGGTGTGGTGGCAGGTGCTTGTAATACCAGCTACTTGGAGGCTGAGGCAGCAGAACTGCCTGAGCCTGGGAGGTGGAAATTGCAGTGAGCTAAGATTGTGCCACGGCACTCCAGCCCAGGCCACAGAGCAAGACTATCCAAAAGGGAGGGGAGGGGAGGGGAGAGGAGGGGAGGGAAGTCAGGAGGGAGGGAGGGAGGGAGAAAGGGAGGGAGGAAGACAAAGAAGGAAGGAAGGGAGGAAGGAAAGGAGGGAAGGAGGGAGGGAGGAAAGGAGGGAAGGAGGGAGGGAGGGAGGCAAGGAAGGAAGGGATGGAGGGAGGGAGGGAGGGAAGGAAGGAAGGGAAGGGAAAAGAAATAGTGAAGGACATACCAATAAACACAATCACCATTATAGCATGTGGCTTCTTATGTTTTTTCCTCACTTCTTTCTTATCTCCTCTCCTCCTGCTTTTGTCACTTGGGAGCCCTTCATTCTTCAGGATCTTCTTTCAGAAATTTTGCCTACTTCAGCCTGCACCTTATTCCACAACCCTCGAAATCTATCCTTTATCCTGGTGCAATTCTCCTCCATCTCATACACCCCATCATGTGTCAGACTAAATCCTTCTAGCCCATCCTCCATCCGTTTTTCAAACATCTCCCTATGAGCTCCCCAGTCACAGCTTTTCTCCCAACATCCAAGTTTCCTCTGTCAACACGTTACCACGTCTTCTCTTTCTTCTCCATATGTTCCCACTTCTCTCTGAACCACATACTCCTGTTTCCTTTGATTCTGGCCTCTGCCTTCAGCCCCAGCAGCTCTTCTAACTCACTTCCACTGTCTTTTATTTTAGGCTCAGACTCTCTCGTTTCCTGTCTCAACTTTACCCCTTCGGTGTCAATAATGTTCTGCCTGGCTCTAATTTCTCCTCTGACTTTCAGTACTTCCCCTGTCTGCCTCTATTTCCTTCTTTGGTGTCAACCCTTCATCTGTCTCATTCACTGGTACCTTCACCTATAACATCTTTCTTTTCCGTAGAAACAGATTCATCAGTAATGTCTCTCACTTCAGGCAAGATGCCCCCCTCAATTTCCACTCCTTCCTCAGTCCCTTGCAGTTCATCACTCCCTTTGACACTTTCAAAAGGAATTTCCATCTCATCATCAGTAAATGCCATCACTCTTTCATCACCAGTAACTTTTATCACTTTTTCAATGTTCTCATTTATGCTCCCCATTCTTGAACCCTTCAACTTCTCCCCATTGGTCCCCAACTTCTCCTCACTAGATCTCAGGTTCTCCGCGCTTGACCCCAGCTTCTCTCCACTCAACCTCAGCTTCTCTCTGCTTGATCCCAGCTTCTCTCCACTGGTTCCCAGCTTCTCTCCACTGGATCTCAGGTTCTCTCCACTCGATCTCAGCTTCTCTCCACTCGATCTCAGCTTCTCTCCACTCGATCTCAGCTTCTCTCTACTCGATCTCAGGTTCTCTCCACTCGACCTCAGGTTCTCTCCACTCGATCTCAGGTTCTCTCCACTCGATCTCAGGTTCTCTCCACTCGACCTCAGGTTCTCTCCACTCGACCTCAGGTTCTCTCCACTCGATCTCAGCTTCTCTCTACTCGATCTCAGGTTCTCTCTACTCGACCTCAGGTTCTCTCCACTTGATCTCAGCTTTCTGCCACTGGACCTCAGGTGCACTCCACTGGACTCCCACTTCTCTTCCCTGGACACCAGCTTCTCGCTACTAGACCTCAGCTTCTCTACACTTGATCTCTTTTTGTCCACACTCGGCCTCGGCTCCTTCTCATTCTGCCCCTGTTTATAGCCTCTGGATCTCAAGTCCTCTCCACTGGTCCCTACCTTCTCCCCAGGAGACCTCGACCCCTCTTCAAACCCAGACCACCCCATAGGCCTTGCTGTCATCCCTACACTCTTAGATTTAGCCCTTATTTTGTGTTTGACCTCTTGCTTTCCCCAAATCTCCCTTGGGCTGTCTTTCCCCAAATCTACTAAAGCTTGTGATGCACTTGCTCTGCGGCGCAGCAGCTTCACATCCATCCCTTCCTGACTCGGGCCTGATTTCTCTTTCAAGCCCTCCTTTTCCATATCTTCCAGTCTCCAGGACTCAGACTCCAGCTTTGGCTTTTGAGTGTTTCTACTCAGAAGCTCCACTCTCTTCCCAATCACCATGAGGCCGTTCCAAGGTCCCCAGGTTTTCTCTGGCAGCATCGGCGCCCCCTCGTAGCCCGGCTCCAGTGGCGACTGCCCGCGGAACCCGACCTTGCCAGGGGCGCCCTGGCTTCGGGCCTTGGGGAGCCCCCTAGTCCTCTTAGGCTGCTTACCCCGCCGCTCCCTCCCGCCCAAGGGCGGAAAACTGAACAGAACCCCCTTCTCCACAGACATAGTCCCCTGCCCTGGCCCCTGGTCCACCACCCACATCCCCACCCCCGCTCCCCATTCCCCGTCCCCACCCTGCCACCCTCACTCCCTTCCCCTTCCTGTTCCCCTTCCCCTTCCCTTTCCCCTTCCCCTTTCCCTTCCCCTTCCCCTTCCCCTTCCCCTTCCCCTTCCCCACCGCCTGGTGGTAGCCAAACTGGGCGAGTGCGCACGCGCAGGCCGCACGTGGCGGTTGGAAGCAGGGGCCTGGAACAGCGGCACGAGGTTGGGGTGTTAGTCCGCCGGAGACAGGAGGGAGACGCGGCACGCGGCCTCTGCGACCCTAGAGCTGTCTTGACCCCAGCTCCCACACTGTCGCCTATCACTGGCCTACTCTCCATGCCGCGTGCCCCTTAAAAGCTGAGGCCTGGGCCAGGAACCGCAGACATTCCAGCCAATGGCGTCACGTACAGTAGCCCCGGTATCCAATCGAAAGGCGCCGCTGAGGGAAACGGGTGGGAACCGCCCCCGACTCTAGGCGACTTCCTGGCCGGGCGGGGGAGAGCGTCTCAGTCAGCTGAGAGCATCCGGGCTCGGTCGATTCTTCTGGCGAGTTACGGGGTCGACCTGCGGGAGGACCCGGGCAGTGGCCGGACGCTGAAGCCGTGTGTGCTGCAGCCCAGGAGAGCGATGGAGGTGCATCCGGAGGCTGGGAAGGAGGGCAAGGTAGAGAAAGGATGAAGACCCCCGCCAGCCTCCCCTCACTCCGTGAGAGCCCGTGATGCCCAATCATGCGGTGGCGTGTGCGCGCGCGCCCGCGTGTGTGCGCGCTCGTCTGTGTGTCTGTGGTCCGCCTGTGTCTGTGTTTCTGTGTGTGTATGGTCTGCATGTGTCTGTGTATGTCGGTGTGTCTGCATATGACTGTGAGTGTGTGTGTGTGTGTGTGTGTGTACGTCTCTGTGTGTCTGTGTGTCTCAGTGTGTGTATCTGTATCTGTGTATCTGCGTGTCTCTGTGTGTCTGCATGTGTCTGTGTGTATGCACGTGTGCGTCTGTGTGTGTGCGCGCGTGTCTGTGTGTGCGTGCGTCTGTGTGTGCATGTCGTGTGTCTGTGTCTGTGGTCTGCATGTCTTTGTGTGTGTGTCTGCGTGTATAGTCTGCATGTGTGAGTGCACATGAGATTCTCTGCGTCTGTGTGTACGTGTGTGTCTCTGTATCTGTGTATGGTCTGCATGTCTTTGTGTCTGTGTCTATGTCTGTGTGTGTGTCTGTGTGTGTGTGTGTGTGTGTGTCTGTGTGTGATGGTCTGCATGTGTCTTTGCCTATGTGTGTGGGTATGTGTATGTCTGTGTATCTGCGTGTGTCTCTGTGTGTCTGTGTGTGTACGTCTCTGTGTGTCTGTGTGTCTCTGTGTATCTGTGTCTGTGTGCATGTGTGTGTGTGCCTGTATATGATCTGTGTATGTCTTTGTGTGTGTCTATTTGTCTGTGTGTCTGTGTATCTGTGTGTGTTTCTGTGTGTCTGTGTGTGCATGTGTCTGTGTTTCTATGTGTGTCTGTGTGTGTGGATGTCTGTGTTGGTCTCGTGTGTCTGGATGTGTGTATGTGTACCCATATGTCTCTGTGTGTATGTGTGTGTCTGCACAAGTGAGAGAAGGGAGACTTGAGCAAGGGGGTGGGAAGCCTCTGTGGCACCTGCGTGGGATGCCAAAGAGGACAGTGTTTTGCCTTTGTCCTGACAGATGGAAAGAGACCTGTCACTGTCACTCTTACCCTCCTCAGAACCAACTCATGCTGGCTTGATGAGGGTAGGGGGTGAATGGGGGAGGAAGGCTGGATGTTAGGGATTGTCCTCTTCTTTCCCAAGGTGAGGGAATCCTGTTCAGCACTAATGGCTTCACTTGTGTTCTGAGTTCATATAATCATAAGAACATTTCTTCCTTTGGACTTCATTCAGCAAGGAGTTGTCGAGCATCCACGTTGTGCCAAGGATGGTTACAGCACCCAAGAGAGGTGCCCCCTTTTGGGAGTTGGAGGCATATGCCTAGTGGGCTGTGGCTGAGGATGAGGATGAAGCAGCTGTGGTCCATCTTTGAGGCCTCAGCCCCCTCCACCAGCTGCCAAGCAGTGTAGGTCAGAGGAGAGATACTAAGGCAGCAAGAAGGAGGCTGGAGACTAGGGGACCTGCTGCGCCAGTGAGCCAGACTGTATGTGTTTGGGGTCTGGGGCAAGTGGGAGAGCCTGCCTTGGTAGTGTCAGAGAAGCCAAGAAATGAGGAGTGGGGTTCAAGTGGTTTGGAGGAACAAGAGGGACTGAGAGACACAAAGCTGGAACAGAATATGTCTGCTTCAATGTTTATCTATGTCATCTTCATGGTTAAAGTAGTTAACATATATAAAATGCTTAGGACATATATATCAAATGGTTAGAGCTGTGCCTAGCATACTGTAAAGGCCAACATAAGAGTTAACTATTATATTATTATTATTATTATTATTATTATTATTGTAGTAGTATTATTGCTGTATTTTCTGAGGGTGTGTTGAGCTATTGAACAGATGGATGCACCACCCAGCCTTTGCAGGAGCCATAATCTCTGGAAGTTCACTACTAATACTTACCCTCTGGGTTAAGATTGCCTTCTCTAAGATCCTCCTTTAAATATAGAGACATAAAAGAATATATAAGTAAAAATGTTAATAGAGGAGAAAATGAAATAATATAAAATACTGGCCAGGTGCAGTGGCTGAAGCCTGTAATCGCAGCACTCTAGGAGGCCAAAGCAGGCAGATCACTTGAGGTCAAAAGTTCGAGACCAGCCTGGTCAGCATGGTGAAACCCCATCTCTACTAAAAATACAAAAAATTAGCCAGGCATGGTGCCACGCACCTATAATCCCAGTTACTTGGAAGGCTGAGACAGGAGAATCACTTAAACTCAGGAGGCAAAGGTTGTAGTAAGCTGAGATCACACCATTGAACTCCAGCCTGAGCAACAAAGCAAAACTGTCTCAAAAATAAATAAACCCACAGGATTATAAATAGTTCTACCATAAAGACACATACGCACATATGTTTATTGCAGCACTATTTACAATAACATAGACCTGGAACCAACCCAAATGCCTATCAGTGATAGACTGGATAATGTGGTACATATACACCATGGAATGTAGCCATTAAAAAATGAGATTATGTCCTTTGCAGGGATGTGGATGAAGCTGGAAGCCATAATTCTCAGCAAACTAACACAGGAGCAGAAAACCAAACACCACATGTTCTTACTCAAAAAAAGCAAGATGACAAGTTGGTAGCCTGCTACATCAGTAATTACAATAAATATAAATGGACTAAATTCTCCAATTAAAAAAACATTGTCAGATTGTATTTTGGAAAAAAAAACAGACAACTAGAGTCTGTTAAAAGAGACATATTTTAAATATAAGGACACAGAAAGGTTGACATAAATGGGTGGGAGCTGAGCATAGTGATGCCCACCTGTGGTCTCACCTATGTGGGAGGCTAAGGTGGGCAGATTGCTTCAGCTCGGGATTGTTTGAGGCTACAATGAGCAATGAGCTGTGATTGTGTCACTGCATTCCAACCCAGGAGACAGTAAGATCTTGTCTTATATTAAAAAAAAAAAAAAAAAAAAAAAAAAAAAAAAGCCCAGGCGAGGTGGCTCACACCTGTAATCCTAGCACTTTGGGAGGCAGAGGTGGGTGGATCACCTGAGGTCAGGAGTTCAAGACCAGCCTGGCCATCATGGTGAAACCTCATCTCATCTCTCTCTCTCTCTCTCTCTCTCTCTCTCTCTCTCTCTCTCTCTCTCTCCATATATATATAAAATCAGCTGGTTCTATTTCACAAAAAAAAAAAAAAAAAGAAAGAAAGAAAGAAAAAGAAAAGAGGGTTGGGCACAGTGGCTTATGCCTGTAATCCCAGCACTTTGGGAGGTCAAGGTGGGCAGATCACTTGAGGTTAGGAATTCGAGACCAGCCTGGCCAACATGGTGAAACCCCATCTCTACTGAAAATACAAGAATTAGCTGGGCATGGTGGCACATGCCTGTAATCCCCACTACTTAGGAGGCTGAGGCAGGAGAATGGCTTGACCCCAGGAGGTGGAGGTTGCAGTGAGCTGAGATTATGTCACTGCACTCCATTCTGGGTGACAGGGCAAGACTTTGTCTCAAAAAAAAAAAAAAAAGTATATCAGAAATAAAGAGCAATGGCCAGGTGCAGTGGCTCATGCCTGTAATTCCAGCACTTTGGGAGGCCAAGGTGGGTAGATCACCTGAGGTCAGGAGTTTGAGATCAGCCTAGCCAATGTCATGAAACCCCGTCTCTACTAAAAATACAAAAATTAGTAGTGGCGGACACCTATAATCCCAGCTTCTTGGGAGGCTTAGGCAGGAGAATCTCTTGAAGAGGCAGAGGTTGCACTGAGCCAAGATCATGCCATTGCACTCCAGCCTGCATGATGAGAGCGAAACTCTGTCTCAAAAAAAGAAAAAGAAATAAAGAGGGACATTTTATAATGATGAAAGAGTTGATTCCACAGAAAGATAAAACAATCCTAAATTTATATGCACCTAATAAAATAGCATCAAAGTAAAAGATGACAGAACTAAAAGAAATAATAGGCAAACCTACAATTAATAGTAAATAACTTATTATTATTATTATTATTTTTAGAAAAGGGGTCTTTTTATGTTGGCCAAGCTGGTCTCCAACTCCTAAGCTCAAGTGATCCTCCCACCTCAGCCTCCCAAAGTGCTAGAATTACAGATATGAGACCATGCCCAGCCCAGTAAGAAATTTTAACACAACTCTCAACAACTGTTAGAACAAGCAGACGCAAATATCAGTAAGGATTTAGAAGATTTAAATAGGCCGGGCGCGGTGGCTCAAGCCTGTAATCCCAGCACTTTGGGAGGCCGAGGCGGGTGGATCACGAGGTCAAGAGATCAAGACCATCCTGGTCAGCAAGCTGAAACCTCGTCTCTACTAAAAATACAAAAAGTTAGCTGGGCATGGTGGTGCGTGCCTGTAATCCCAGCTACTCAGGAGGCTGAGACAGGAGAATTGCCTGAACCCAGGAGGCGGAGGCTGCGGTGAGCCGAGATCGCGCCATTGCACTCCAGCCTGGGTAACAAGAGCGAAACTCCGTCTCAAAAAAAAAAAAAAAAAAAAAAAAGATTTAAATAACATGATTAATCAACTTGATCTAATTGACTTATGTAGAGCTCTATACTCAACAACTACAGAAAGCACATTTTTAAAAATGTACATGAAACATTTACCAAAATTAATGATATATTCAGCTATAATGCAAGTATAAATAAAACTTAAAAGACTGAAATCATATAGAGCATATTCTCTGCTCCAGAATTAACAAGGAATCAAAACAAAAACATAACTAGATTATAAAATATTGGATATTAAGCAACATGCTTCTAGATAACTCAGAGATCAAAGAAGAAATTATAATGAAAAATAGAAAATATTTTTAAATTGAGGATTATAAAAATATGACATATAAAAACTCATAAGATACACACAGTGTCCAGAGGGAGATTTATACTACAACATTGCATATTTTAGAAAAGAAAGCCTTGAGTATATGACACTAAAGAAAATAAGTTATCATATTTTTTTTTTTTTGAGACAAAGTCTCACTCTGTTGCCCAGGCTGGGGTGCAGTGGCACGATCTCAGCTCAGTGCAACCTCTGCCTCACAGGTTCAAGCAATTCTCCTGCTTCACCCTCCCCAGTAGCTGGGACTATAGATGTGTGCCATCACAACCAGGTTTTTTTTTTTTTTTTTTTTTGTATTTTTAGTAGAGACAGGGTTTCACCATGTTGACCAGGCTGGTCTCAAACTCCTGACTTCAGGTGATCCACCTACCTCAGCCTCACAAAGTGCTGGGATTACAGGTATGAGCCACCACAGCCGGCTGGAAAATAAGTAACTTAAAAAAATTCTTTTGGGCTGGGCATGGTGGCTCATGCCTGTAATCCCAGCACTTTGGGAGGCTGAAACGGTTGTATCAGGAGGTCAGGAGTTCCAGACCAGCCTGATCAACATGGAGAAACACCATCTCTACTAAAAATACAAAAATTAGCCAGGTGTGATGCCAGGCACCAGTAATCCCAGCTACTCAGGAGGCTGAGGCAAGAGAATTGCTTGAACCTGGGAGGCAGAGGTTGCGGTGAGCCGAGAATGTGCCATTACACTCCAGCCTGGGCAAAAGAGCAAGACTGTCTCAAAAAAAAAAAAAAGTTAGAAAAAGAAGAGCAAGTTAAACCCTAAGAAAATAGAAGGATAAGAGGATAAGCACAGAAATCAATAAAGGCTGGTTGCAGTGTCTCACGCCTGTAATCCCAGCCCTTTGGGAGGCCCAGGTGAAAAGGGAGGATCACTTTAAGCTCAGGAGTTTCAGACCAACCAGGGCAATATAGTGAGACCTCCCCTCTACTAAGCAAACAAGCAAACAAACAAAACTCAATAAATAGAAAATGAACATACAAATAGAGAAAATCAATAAATCGATAATGCCAAAAGTGGTTTTTAAAAAAATATTAATAAAATTAATAAACTAGCAAGACTGACAAATGAGAGATTGAGAGAGCAGAAGAGAGACGGAGAGGAAGGAGAAGAATACTAATTACCATTATCAAGAATGATAAAGGGGATGTCACTAGAAACACTACAGACAAAAAAAGACAATGAGTAGATTGAACAAGTTTTTGCCAAACTCTAGGTAATTTAGATGAAATGGACAAATTTATTGAAAAAGGCAACTTACCAAACCTGAAAGAAGAATAGAAAATCTAGGTAGTCCTTTACATATTATAGGAATTGAAACTGTAATTTAAAACATTTCCAGAAATCTCTTTCTAGCACAAATAAAATCATGTGAAAATTCTTCAAAACATTACAGGAGAAATAATACCATTTTTACATACATTATTCCAAAAAACAGAAATAGAAGGCACAGTTTCTGTCTTATTTTAGGAGGAGAGCATAACCTTGATACAAATATCTGTCAAGGGGAGATACAGATGGTGGTGAGGATTGCACAACAATTGAATGGACTTAGTCCCACTGAATTGTATGCTTAAGAATGGTTAAAATGGGGCCAGGCACAGGGGCTCAGGCCTGTAATCCCAGCATTTTGGGAGGCTGAGGCAAGTGGATCACCTGAGGTCAGGAGTTCAAGACCGCCTAGCCAACATGGTGAAACCCTGTTTCTACTAAAAATACAAAAATTAGGCTGTGTGTGGGGGCTCATGCCTGTAATCCAAGCACTTTGGGAGGCCGAGGTGGGCAGATCATGAGGTCAGGAGATTGAGACCATCCTGGCCAATCTGGTGAAACCCCGTCTCTACTAAAATATAAAAAATTAGCCGGTTGTGGTGGTGTGTGCCTGTAGTCCCAGCTACTTGGGAGGCTGAGACAGGGGAATCACTTGAACCCAGGAGGCGGAGATTGCAGTGAGCTGAGATCTCGCCACTTTACTCTAGCCTGGTGACAGAGCAAGACTCCATCTCAAAAACAAACAAACAAACAAATTAGCTGGGCATGGTGGCAGGTGCCTTTAATCCCAGATACTCTGGAGGCTGAGGCATGAGAATCACTTGAACCCAGGAGGCAGAGGTTGCAGTGAGCCAAGATTCCACCACTGCACTCCAGCTTGGGCAACAGAGCAAGGGCACTGTCTCAAAAAAAATGGTTAAAATGGTAAAATTTATATTATATATATTTTATCACAATAAAAAATTGTTAGGAACATTACAAGAAAGGAAAAATACATGTTAATATCTCTCATGAACATAATGAACATAGATGCAAAAATCATAAAATATTATCAAGTTGCAGCTGGGGTCCAGGCATGGTGGCTCATGATTATAATCCTAGAACTTTGGGAGGATGAAGCGGGAGGATTGCTTGAGCCTAGGAGTTCAAGACCGCCTCGGGCAACATAGAGAGACCCCCGACTCTGCAGAAAAATTAAAAATTAGCCAGGCGTGGTGGCATATGCCTATAGTCCCAGCTCCTTGGAAGGCTGAGGCGGGAGGATCACTTGAGCTCGGCAGGTTGAGGCTACAGTGAGCTGTAATCATAACACTGCACTCCGACCTGGGCAACAGAGTGAGACCCTGTCTCAAAAATTTAGAAAAGAAGGTTGAGGCTGCCCATGGTGCTCATGCTTATACTGCCAGCACTTTGGAAGACTGAGGCAGGAAGATTGCTTGAGCCCAGGAGTTGAGCTGACAGTGAACCATAATCATACCACTGCACTCCAGCCTGGATGACAGAGCAAGACACTGTCTCAAAAAAAAAAAAAAAAAAAAAAATCAAGTTGAATATAGAAAAGGATAATACTTCATGAACAAGGCCTTCTTTCAGGAATGCAAGGTGGTTTAACATTTGCAAATCAATCAATAAAATTCAGCACATAAACAGGTAACAAGAACATTCATATGATTATCTCAATCAAGGGAAAAATAGTTCATAAAAATCAATACTCTCCTCAAATTAGACATAGCAGGGAGCTCCATTAAGCTTCATTAAGATATCCTTGATTAAAAAATATCTAAAAACACTTTGGGGTTAAGTTTTGAATGAAGTCCCTCTTAGATCAGGAACATGTCATCATATCACCACTTCTACATTGTACTAGAGGTCCTGGCAAGTGTCATAGGGCAGTAAAAAGAAATAAAGGTATAAAGGTTAGAAAGGAAGAACTAAAACTGTCATTATTTTAGATTATAGGACTGTATATGTAGGAAATCCAAAAGAACGGGAAGTTGGCACAGGCCTGTAATCCCTGAACTCCAGCAGGCCTAGGTTAGGAGATCTCTTGAGCCCAGGAGTTCGAGACCAACCTGGGCAACATAGTGAGACTCTATCTCTGCAAAAAAATGCAAAAATTAGCCGGGCATGGTGGCAGATGCCTGTAGTCCCAGCTACTCAGGAGCCTGAAGTGGGAGGATCCCTTGAGCCTGGGAGTTCAAGGTTGCCATGAGCCAAGATGGCACCACCACACTCCATCCTGGATGACAGAGCAAGACCCTGTCTCAAAAAAAAAAAAAAAAAAAAAAAAATCTACAAACAATTAAATTTATAAGTGAATTCATTGATTCTGTGACTAGAATTTTTAAAAAGTGAATTCAGCAAGATATTTTAATAATTTATTAAAATTAAAAAGTAAATTTGCCTGGACACATGGTAAATATATAAAAATCTATTATATTTCTTTCTTCATTCTTTTTCTTTTCTTTTCTTTTTTCTTTTTTTTTAAGACAGAGTCTTGCTCTGTTGCCAGGTGCCAGGCTGGAGTTCAGTGGCGCGATCTCGGCTCAATGCAACCTTCAAGCAATTCTCCTGCCTCAGCCTCCCAGGTAGCTGGGACCACAGGCACGCACCACCATACCCAGCTAATTTTTGTATTTTTTAGTAGAGACAGGTTTCACCGTGGTCTTGATCTCTTGACCTTGTGATCCGCCCACCTCGGCCTTCCAAAGCACTGGGATTACAGGTGTGAGCCACCAAGCCCAGCCTCTTTTTTTTTTTTTTTTTTTTTTTTAGATGGAGTTTTGCTCTTGTCACCCAGGCTGGAGTGCAATTAAGCGATCTCAGCTCACTGCAACCTCCACCTCGCTGGTACAAGCGATTTTCCCACCTCAGCTTCCCAAGTATCTGGGATTACAAGTGCCCACCACCATGCCCAGTTAATTTTTGTATTTTTAGTAGAGACAGGGTTTCAACATGTTGACCAGGCTGGTCTCGAACTCCTGACCTCAGGTTATTCACCAGCCTCAGCCTTCCAAAATGCTAGAATTACAGGCATGATTGGCCTTTTTTTTTTTTGAGACTGGGTCCTGCTCTGTCATCCAGTCTGTAGTGCAGTGGTGTGATCGTGGCTCACTGCAGCCTCGACCTCCTGGGCTCCAGTGATCCTCCTACCTCAGCCTCCCAAGTAACTAGGACTACAGGCAGCTGCCACCACACCTGGCTATTTTTTGTATTTTTTTTTGTATTTATTTATTTATTTTTTTTTTTGTAGACACAGGGTTTCACCATGTTGCCAAGTTGGCCTCGAACTCCTGGGCTCAAGTAATTCTCCTGCCTGAGCTTTCCAAAGTGCTGGGTTTATAGGCATGAGCCACCATGCCCAGCCTATTGTGTGTCTATATACAATTATAAGATGAAACTTTTAAAACTATCATTTAAAAGGCAAAGAAAGGCCAGGCACAGTGGCTCACGCCTGTAATCCCAGCATTTTGGGAGGGAGAGGAGGGGATCACCTGAGATCTGGAGTTTGAGACCAGCCTACCCAACATGGTAAAACCCGGTCTCTACTAGGAATACAAAAATTAGCCAGGTGGGGTGGGGTGAGGGGGGGGTGGTGCCTGTAATCCCAGCTGCTTGGGAGGCTGAGGCAGAAGAATCCCTTGAACAGGGGAGGCAAAGGATTCAGTGAGCCAAGACCGAGCCATTGCACTCTGACCTGGGCAACAAGAGCAAGACTCTATCTAAAAAAAAAAAATGAAAAGCAAAGAAAAAAGAATCATCAAATACCTAGGAATAAATATCATAGAAGACATGCAAGACCTTTACACAGAAAACTACAAAACATCAAAGAAGATCTAAATAATTGGAAAAATATTATTTGTTTTTAGATTGGAAGATTAAAAATTATAAATTATAAAATTATAAAGAGATCGATTCTTCCCAGATTGATCTATATATTTGATATAATCACAACAAAAATCCTAGTACATTTTTTAGGCAAAGAAATTAACAAGCAGAATATTTGTAGAAACGTAAATGATCTATAATAGCCACAAGTATTTTGAAAAAAAGTATAAAGTTGGAGGCTTTGCACTGTCTGATTTCAACTCTCACCTGTCAAGTTACAGTAATGAAGACAATGAGATATTATCATAAGGATAAACATTTAGACCAATGGAACACAGTAGAGAGTCCAAAATTTGTCACTTTTAATAGGTCAATTGATACGTGTACACCAAAGCAATTCAATAGCAAAAAAAAAAAAAAAAAAAAAAAATCTTTATAACAAATAGTGCTGAAGTAGCAGGCCACATGGCATAATGAATCACAACCCATGCCTCACACTGCATATACAAAGTGAATTGAAAATGGCCAGGTGTGCTATAATCCCAGCACTTTGGGAGGCTGAGGCAGGTGGATCATTTGAGGTCAGGAGTTTGAGACCAGCCTGGCCAACACGGTAAAATCCCATCTCTACTAAAAATACAAAAATTAGCCAGGTATGTGACACATGCCTATAGTCCCAGCTACTTGGGAGGCTGAGGCAGGAGAATCACTTGAACCCAGGAGGCGGAAGCTGCAATGAGCCGAGATCCTGCCGCTGCACTCCAGCCTGGGTGACAAAGCAAGACTCTATCTCAAAAAATTAAAATTAAAAAAATGAATTGAAAGGCCGGGCACGGTGGCTCATGCCTGTAATTCCAGCACTTTGGGAAGCCAAGGTGGACGAATCATGAGGTCAGGAGATCGAGACCAGCCTGGCCAACATGGTGAAACCTCATCTCTACTAAAAATACAAAAATTAGCTGGGCGTGGTGTCAGGCGCCTGTAATTCCAGCTGTTTAGGAGGCTAAGGCAGGAGAATCACCTGAACCCGGGAGGTGGAGGTTGCTGTGAGCCGTGCCATTACACTCCAGCCTGGACGACCTGAGCAAAACTCCGTCTCAAGAAAAAAAAAAAAAAAAAAAAAAAAAAATTGAAATAGATCATAGCTGGACAGGGTGGTTCACGCCTACAATCCCAGCACTTTGGGAGGCCAAGGCGGGGGGATCACTTGAGGTCAACTTTGAGACCAGCCTGGCCAACGCAGTGAAACCCTGTCTCTACTAAAAATACAAAAATTTGGCCGGGCGCGGTGGCTCACGCCTGTAATCCCAGCACTTTGGGAGGCCGAGGCGGGTGGATCACCAGGTCAAGAGATCGAGACCATCCTGGTCAACATGGTGAAACCCCGTCTCTACTAAAGGTGCAAAAAATTAGCTGGGCATGGTGGCGCGTGCCTGTAATCCCAGCTACTCCGGAGGCTGAGGCAGGAGAATTGCCTGAACCCAGGAGGCGGAGGTTGCGGTGAGCCGAGATCACGCCATTGCACTCCAGCCTGGGTAACAAGAGTGAAACTCCGTCTCAAAAAAAAAAAAAAAATAAATAAATAAATAAATAAATAAATAAATAAAAATACAAAAATTAGCCAAGCATTGTGGCAGGTGTCTGTAATCCCAACTACTCAGGAGGCTGAGGCAGGATAATCACTTGAACCTGGGAGGCAGAGTTTGCAGTGAGCCAAGATCATGCCACTGTACTCCAGCCTGGGCAACAAAGCAATACTCTGTCTCAAAAAAAAGAAAGAAAGAAAGAAAGAAATGGATCATAGACACAAGAGCTAAAACTATAATGCTTCTAGAAAAATAAATAGAATATCTTCATGACCTTGGGGTAGGCAAAGTTTTCTTCAACAGGACACAAAAAGCCTTTACCATAGAAGAAAAGACTGTTAGGCTGGGCGCGGTGGCTCATGCCTGTAATCCCAACACCTTGGGAGGCCGAGGTAGGCACATCACCTGAGGTCAGGAGTTTGAGACCAGCCTGACCAACATGGAGAAACCCCATCTCTACTAAAAATACAAGTTAGCTGGGCGTAGTGTCGCATGCCTGTAGCCCCAGCTACTTGAGGCTGAGGCAGGAGAATCACTTGAACCTGGGAGGTGGAGATTGTGGTGAGCCGAGATCGTGCCATTGCACTCCAGCCTAGGCAACAAGAGTGAAACGCCATTTCAAAAACAAACAAACAAACAAACAAACAAAAACTGTTATGTTGAGCTTGTAACATTTAACATTTGAACCATTAAGAGAGTCAAAAGGCCAACTATAGACTAGGAAAAGATGCTAACCAAACATATAATCAACAAAGGGTTTATCTGCAGGAACAGAGTTCCTACAAATTACTGAGAAACGGATAATCTGATCTTTCAAAGAGGTGGAAGGAAAGAACCAGAGACCTGAACAGGTGCTTCACAAAAGAAGATATGCAGATGGCTGATAAATGCAGAAAATGCCGCTCAGCATCATTCTTCACCAGGTAGCACCAGTGACACTCCCCAGGCCTCAACTAACAGGGCAAAAGTAAAAAGACTAACAACTCTCAGCTATCACAGTGGTTTGTGCCCAGATTCATCTATATATTCGACACAATCACAATCAAAATCCCAGTATGTTTTTTAGGGGGTAGAAATTAACAAGCAGAATATGTGTAGAAATGCAAATGATGTATAATAGCCAAAATGATTTTGGAAAAAAAGAATAAAGGTGGAGCCCTTACGCTATCGGATTTCAAGTCTCACCTGTCAGGTTACAGTAATCAGGACAGTGAGATGTTATCATAAGGACAAACATATCGACCAATGGAACAGAGAGTCCAAAGTTTATTATACTTAATAGGTCAATGAATATGTGTACACAAAAGCAACTCTCAGGTACTCCAGAGGATCGCCTGAGCCCAGTTCAAGACCAGCCTGGTCAACATTAATGGGACTTTGTTTCTTTAAAAACAAAAAAAGAGGCCAGGTGTGGTGGCTCACGCCTATAATCCTAACACTTTGGGAGTCCAAGGCAGGTGGATCACGAGGTTAAGAGATTGAGACCATCCTGGACAACATGGTGAAACCCTGTCTCTACCAAAATATTCAAAAATTAGCTGGGCATGGTGGCAAGCACCTGTCGTCCCAGCTATTTGGGAAGCTGAGGCAGGAGAATTGCTTGAACTTGGGAGGTGGAGGTTGCAGTGAGCCGAGATCTTGCCACTGCACTCCAGCCTGGCACCTGGTGACAGAGTGAGACTCTGTCTCAAAAAAAGAGAAAGAAAAAGATAAAAATGACTAACAATTCACCGGGTGTGGTGGCTCAAGCCTGTAATCCCAGCACTTTGGGAGGCTGAGGCGGGCGGATCACGAGGTCAGGAGTTCAAGACCAGCCTCACCAATATGGTGAAACCCCCATCTCTACTAAAAATACAAAAACTGGCCAGGCGCAGTGGCTCATGCCTGTAATCCCAGCACTTTGGGAGGCTGAGGCGGGTGGATCATGAGGTCAGGAGTTCAAGACTAGCCTCACCAATATGGTGAAACCCCGTCTCTACTAAAAAAAAAAAAAAAAAAAGACTAACAATTCTTAACTATTGGCAAGGATGTAGTACAGCTGGAACTTTCATGCACAGTGCTGCTGGGAGTGTAAATTGGTTTAGTCACCTTAGAAAATTGTTTGGCAGTACTGACTAAAGCGTTTTAAACATACAATATGCCTTCCCTGTGACCAAGCACGTTGCTTCCGGCCCTTTGGAAGGCTAAGGTGGGAGGATTGTTTGAGCCCAGGAGTTGGAGAGCAGCCTGGGCAACATAGTAAGACCCTGTCTCTAAAAAAAATAAAAAAAAAAATTAAAAAAAAAAATTAGCTGGGCATGGTGGTACATGGCTATAGTCCCAGCTACTCAGGAAGCTGAGGCAGGATGATCACTTGAGCCCAGGAGTCTGAGGCTGCAGTGAGCTACGATGGCACCACTGCATTACAGCCTGAGTGACAGAGAAAGACCCTGTCTCAAAAATAAATAAATACATGTTGAATAGCTCAATGCAAGAGCAAGCTAGTAGCTCAGTGTCTCGTGGACCTTTTTACTTGGAGAAATACACATGCTTTGCATGTAAGCTGTTGCCTCTTGGCACCAAAAGTAGTAAATGGAATGGTTTTGGCAACCCCCACCAGAAGAGGTGGGAACACCTCATCCAACTCACTTGAAGCCTTGGTTAAGGAATGCCTGAGGAAGCCAGCTGGGGAAGGGGTGGGCAAGTAACTGAGAAAGGGCATGGGGTTGGGAATTAAGAAACTGAGTTTCGCCCGGCGCAGTGGCTCATGCCTGTAATCCAAACACTTTGAGAGGCTGAGGCAGGTGGATCACCTGAGGTCAGGACTTTGAGATCAGCCTAACTAACATGGTGAAATGCAGTCTACTAAAAATACAAAAATTAGCTGGGCGTGGTGGTGCATGACTGTGGTCCCAGCTACTAGGGAGGCTGAGGCAGGAGAATTGCCTGAACCCGGGAGGCGGAAGTTGCAGTGAGCTGAGATTGCACCACTGCACTCCAGCCTGGCAACAGAGCAAAACTCCATCTAAAACATCTAAAAAAAAAACAAACTACAAAACAAAACAAAAAACTGGGTTTCAATCTGGTACTGTTGCTTTGCAGCTGCATAACTTTAGACAAATTACTTTACCTCTCTGGTGGTCTCAGCTTCAATATCTGTAAAATGGGAAGCATTCTGCCTGCCTCCAAGGATGGAAAGGTTAAAATGTTTTGGTAGTTCCCAAGCTCAGGTCAGTGCCTTATCGGGACCCCTCTCTGGTGACCTGGGGCATTGTGGAAGCAGTGCTGCTGAAGAGGGTTCTGCAGGTGGACCAGGCCTTCAGGGCAAGGAAGGGCAAAGGGGCCACGCTCAGCCAGGCCAGAGACCTCCTTTCCTCCACAGCCTTCCTGCGCATTGGTGGAACTGCAGGGAGACAGCTCCTTACAGGTGGAGATCTCTGACGCAGTGAGTGAGCGGGACAAGGTGAAATTCACTGTTCAAACCAAGGTGAGGCAGTGCAGGCCGCGAGCAAATGTGCTGGTGGCTGCCTGCAGGAGGCCTCCCTCAGGGGTGGTAGGCACGTGCCAACACAGCCTGTGGGCCCTGTTCCTCCACCTGGCACTTGCCCTCAGTCCCTTCTAGAAAGTGAGCATCTTGGCTAGGCTCTGTCCCTTCTAGAAAGTGAGCATCTTGGCTAGGCTCTGGGTGTCTTTGCCTGAGGCCCTGAGTCCTAATCATCCCCATCCACCATTCTGAATGACATCATGGACACCTGAACCCTAACTGGGTCCTCCCTGGAAAGTGGGATGAGGGGAACCCAAAAGTAGGTGCCCAGGAGACTTGTTGAGGCAGGGCTTGGGGCAGAGAGGGACCTCAGACGGCCTTCCTGCTTCCAGAGCTGCCTCCCTCACTTCGCCCAGACTGAGTTCTCAGTCGTGCGGCAGCACGAGGAGTTCATCTGGCTGCATGACGCCTACGTGGAGAACGAGGAGTACGCCGGCCTCATCGTGAGGAGGGGCCGGGCAGGGGCTGGGAGGGATAGGCAGAGCATTGGGTGAGGACCAAAGGCTGTGATGGCCGCCTTGGCAGTGAGAGGTCTCCCAGCTCCATCCCTCCTTTGAGCAGATCCCCCCAGCCCCTCCAAGGCCAGACTTTGAGGCTTCGAGAGAAAAGCTGCAGAAACTGGGTGAGGGGGACAGCTCTGTCACTCGGGAAGAGTTTGCCAAGATGAAGCAGGAGCTGGAAGCGTGAGTGCCACCTCTTTTCCCTGCTATGCCCAGAGCCCACCTGTCTTCCCCAGCTATTCCCCCAATGAATGTTTAGCAACCCTGACCTCTGACCCCGGAAAGGGGGCAGACAGGATGATGGGAGCTGAGCAGGGCCTGTTTGCCGCTGCTGCTCTCGCAGGGAGTACCTGGCCATCTTTAAGAAGACAGTTGCGATGCACGAAGTCTTTCTGCAGCGCCTGGCGGCCCACCCCACACTGCGCCGAGACCACAACTTCTTTGTCTTTTTGGAATATGGACAGGATGTGAGCTGGGCCAAATCCCTAAAATCACCCCTGGGGCAGGAGTCTAGCTTGGGTCGGGAGGCCCCCAGGGTTGGCAGGGCTGGACAAGCGACCCAAGCGGGCCCAAGCCTGTGTCTCAACTCCGTCAGTGGCTTGTGACACAGGCTGGGAGGCGAGAACGCCCACCTCACCATCACACCCTCCTTGTGTGCCTCAGCTGAGTGTCCGGGGGAAGAATAGGAAGGAGCTCCTGGGAGGGTTTCTGAGGAATATCGTGAAGTCTGCGGATGAAGCCCTCATAACTGGCATGTCAGGGCTCAAGGTAACCCTCGGGGCTCCTCTCTAGATTGAACCCAGTGCCTCAAGTCCACAGCACAGACTGAGGCCCAGGCTGGCTGTGGGAGGGAAGCCAGTGGTGGTGCCTGGCCTGGATTGGGAAAAGATTTTGACAACGCTGGGTGCCTGTGCTGCCAAGCTCCTTGGTGACCCAGTGTAAATGGGCTCCTGCCTGGCTCCCTTAGGAGGTGGATGACTTCTTTGAGCATGAGAGGACCTTCCTGTTGGAGTATCACACCCGTATCCGAGATGCCTGCCTGCGGGCCGACCGCGTCATGCGCTCCCACAAGTGTACGCAGGGCCCAAGGGGTCCTGGATCCCCCTGCCCCTCTCCCCAGCGGTTCGACTCCTTGGGGGAGAGAAGAGAGCAGGGCATGCCACAAGCACCAGGGCTTGCCATGCAGATGTAGGGGCTCTGATGGGGGTTGTTCCCCAACAGGCCTGGCAGATGATTATATCCCTATCTCAGCTGCACTGAGCAGTCTGGGAACACAGGAAGTCAACCAGCTAAGGACGTGAGGACTCCTCCCACCTCTGCCCTCTCCCAATGCCTGTAATACCATGTCTTCCCATGAGGGGTCACTCTGTAGATGTCTACTGTCAGCTCTAGGTGGGAGGTGTAGGCTCTCTCGTTGGGGGAGGGTGGTGGGAGGGACAGGGGAGAGGGAGATTCCTGAGGAGAGGCTGAGGCAGAGAGGTTTTGAGCTGTGTCTCAGCCCCCTACGCTAACTCCTCCCCACTGTTTCCTAGGAGCTTCCTCAAATTGGCAGAGCTGTTTGAACGGCTGAGGGTAAGTACTGCCTTCTCTTTCCTGGTGAGCTTTGGAGGGAAGATGAGCCCTGGCAGAGGAAGAGCTCCAGGATCATCTTGGGATGTGCAGTGATAACTTGCGCCCACTGGCAAGTTCGGTTCACACTCCAAACTAGTTTAATAAGAGGTGGGGTGAAGTCAAGAATCCAGCTGTGTGTGTGTGCGTGTGCACGCATGTGCACACACACACACACGTGGCAGGGGACGGGTGGGAGGCACAGGGTGTGTCCAAACCTCTGGCAGGCTGCACCCAGCTGCCAGCACACTGCCCGGGTACACACTTCCCCCCTCTTCCCCAAGAAAGTCACCGGAGTGTCTCCATCTTCCTAAAATGTCCGTTAGACTGCATTTCTTCCTGCCTCTTTTGGAAGCTCCCCAAGCCCCAAAGCCCAAAGTCCTGAGCTTCCATTTTCAGCCTCCTGTGCTCCAGCCTCTGCCTCCATTCCCTGCTTTGCCCAAGTGCCCTCCCGGAACCCAGGCTTAATACAGGTTATACCCAGGCTTGCACTGCTGCCAAGCCCTCAGCTCCCTCTGTCTGGCTTTTACTTAGTCCCCAAGATCCAGACTAGATGCCATTTCCCCTGTGAAGCCTTCCCTGGCCTCCTCCCCTGAACACCAGGTCTGACCTGAACAGTTACCTAAGGCTTCTTTGCTGGATATTTAGATGAGGAGGCACCTCCCACCCTTTAGCTGCCCCTCTGACAAGCCCCCTTCCCAATGCCCACCTTTCTGATGCAGAAGCTGGAGGGCCGAGTGGCTTCCGACGAGGACCTGAAGCTGTCAGACATGCTGAGGTATTACATGCGTGACTCACAGGCAGCCAAGGTGAGAGGCAGCCCCAGAGCGGTGCTCAGGCCTGGAGACCAGGACAGGGCAGCAGTGATCCTGTGCCCATGGTCCTAGGACCTGCTATACCGGCGGCTGCGGGCACTGGCTGACTATGAGAATGCCAACAAGGCACTGGACAAGGCACGTACCAGGAACCGGGAGGTTCGGCCTGCTGAGAGCCACCAGCAGCTGTGCTGCCAACGCTTCGAGCGCCTCTCTGACTCTGCCAAGCAAGGTGAGCCTGCAGCCCCCAGCCCGGAGCCACCTGTCCCACCTTGCCCAGGGCCCCATGCCTCTTCCCCTCCTCTCCAGAGCTCATGGACTTCAAGTCCCGCCGGGTCTCCTCTTTTCGAAAGAACCTCATTGAGCTGGCAGAGCTGGAGCTCAAACATGCCAAGGTGACACCTCCAACCTCCCACCCCCCACAGGCACGAGGGTATGCGTGCATGTGTATGTGCGTATGTGGGTGTGTGCATGCACATGGTGTGAGGGGCCATCCATGAGAGTAGCCCCAGCTAAGGCTCAGGACCCTTACCTTCTTGGTAAGAAGCCCCAGTTAATTGCACCTGTTATTGCAGAGCAGAGGCGTGGGGAGCAAGGGGGCATCTAACATACAGAAAGAATGGCACTGACTCAGGGAGCAGGGGACCTCAAGGACCTGTTTCTCCTTTGCAGGCCAGCACCCTGATTCTCCGGAACACTCTTGTCGCCCTAAAGGGGGAGCCTTAGAGCAGCCAGACTTCTGCTAGACCTTGCTCTGGGATCTCTAGTAACTGGGGTATCCCAGACCCCTCTCCAGCAAGATGTCTCCTTCCCTAGCACAGCGCCACTAGCCACATTGTCACTGTGCCCCACATCCTCCCAAGGAAAGCCTGAACCCCCTACCCCAAGCACCGCCAAAGGTGCCAGGCCCTGTAAGACACAGGGCAGCATGGGCATAATTGGCCACAGGTCAGCAGACCCCCAGGGACCCTGACATCCCCTCCCCACCAGGCTGAAGAACAGCCTCTACCCTCACCCGTGGCCTTGAAGGAATCACAGCGCACTTGATCCCAGCCTGTTCTCCTTCACAAATAAAAACCATGGTTTTGCAGCAAGGGGGCCTATTGTCCTTACTTCCCACAGCTCAAGAGTCCACCAGGGACACCCTCTGCCAAGGCAGTATGAAGATCAGATCCTGGGGACACCACAGAAGGCACCCCTGCAGCATCCTCTGCCCTCTCTCCAGTGGCAGCACACTCCCTGTGGGAAGGCAAGACACCCAGAACAGTCTTCCAGGTTTGCCCCCACCCCCATAAACCCTAGCACCAAGATGAATCCCAAGTTCTCCACACCAGTTTCCTAGCCAGAAAAGGGACCTAGCCCTTCCTTCCAGAACCACTCATGAGCTTCCAGGAGTTAAGGAGCCAGCTCTGTCAGGATGCAGCCTCCCTTCTCAGTTCAGGTGACTAGGGAGGATATATAGACCTCACATTAGCACTCCAAGTTCACCTCACCCCTAGGGCCAGACTTCTTGGATGTCTTTTGCCTGCTGGGCAGGTGAAAGCCCAAAGTACAAGCTGGAAAACAGCCCATAGCAATGCTGGCAAAAGGCACCAGCAACACCCTTTTGGTTAAACATAGGGAGGCGGTGCTTAAGACACCTGGGTCTGAAGTCCTGGGCTCCACCTGGGTGGCCCCACCCTCAACGGACTCCAGCCACATCTACAGGTCAAAGGCTCAACTTGGCCTCTTACTCACAGCAGCTGCTGGACCTGACCCTCATAAATTTGAGTCAGCCATCCAGGGCAGACAGACCAAACGGAACCTTACAGATACCTGTGACGTGCCTATCAGCCCACACCCAGGCAGGGACAGAACAGAGTTATCAGATGGACCTCACTGCTTAACCAGGCAAAGCTACAGAGCAGCCAATTCAGGCCTAAGTCACTTCTGCTGGAGAACCCCTATAGCCAGCAGCCGACACACCCACTCCTTCAACAGCCAGTCTGGTGTCAACCACAGCACCAACAGAAATAATGGTGAACATCGGAAGAGCATTTCAGCCAGTCACAAGCCAGATAAGGGTGTATAGGGGCTGGCTGGGCATGGGGTACAGAGAACAGAGAGAGTACCATTTTCCCAGTGAACCCCACTTCCCTAAGGTCTCCTGGGCCCCAACCTTGAAACACACATCTCATTAATGAGTCTTTTTATTGTCTTTTTTTTTTTAATCGAAGGTCCCTTAGTGATCCTGCTTCCATGAGTAGCAGTGACCAGGGGAAAAGGGAGAGGAACCAGCCGGCACAGGGAGGGGTCATCTCCACAACATTCCATTTATACACAGAACTAAACAGACAAGCACAGAGTCACTATTGCGGTTAGAAGTTGGCAGCATGGGAAGGGGGAGGAACAAGTGGGGATTGGGGATGTTGTTAAAAAAAAATACAGGCTCCCCCGACAACTGGGAGGCCTCAGGGGAACTTGGTCTGCTTCAACCCAAGAGGAATCAGAAGATCAAAAGCAGTTTGGGAAGGCCAGAACCGTCAGGGATGGAGGGAGGAGGAAAATCCAGGGGGTGGGGGGTCTGTTTGGCAACTGGGGTGAAGGGATTGCCCTCCCCCTGCTGGGATCCCCCCAGCCCCTCCGGTCTGGCAGGAAGGGGGCAGACTGCAACCCCCAAGGGCAGGTGTGGGGCTGCCAGATGCTCCAGGCAGGGGGCCAGAAGGGGCTCACAAAGGCTTGCCCTCCAGGGAGATGACGGCACTGCCCCCCAGCTTCTCTGCCAGGGTGCAGCGGTCCTTGACCTCCTCGTAGCAGTTTGCTTGCAATTCATGCTTGATCCCTGTAAGGAAGAAGGGGGAGCATCTGTGAGCAGGAAGCACCGGGGTGGGGGCAGAAAGTTTCTGTGCTGGGGAATGAGCCAATCAAAGCAGATGGAAGGAACAAGCAGGCGGTGAAGACAAGGGGGCAGACCCCCTCTGAATGCCATTCACCCTACCCTGCAGCCAAGGCCAGAGCAGAAGGGCACTCAGTTATCAATGCTGGCCCTTACCTGTCAGCTTCTTCTTGATGGCGTCCTTGGAGCTGGCATAGATCATTTTGCTCTTAAGGGGCGCAGACTCAGGAGCCCTGAACAGAAAGATGCATCAGGCAACTCACAGCAACAGCAAAGCCATAGGTGACTTTGAGAAACCCTTGGGCTGGCAGTGAGGAGTCTTTTGTTACAACTTCTACCCCAAACCCACACCTCTGGAGCTACAGATGAGAAAGGGGGAAGGTGATAGAAAGAAGTGCCAGGATGAAGAAGAGCTCACCAGAAGATAAACACCAGGTCCTCCTTCTTGCTCTCCTTGGTCTCGTAGGTTGCATCATAAAGGGCATAGCGGCAGTCCTTATCTGGTAGCATCTTGACAAAGGTGGCGTAGGGGTCATCGACAGTTTGGCCCACATCGCCCACCAGGATCTCCTTGCCCTCCTCCAGGATGATGTTCTTCTTGTCCTCACTCAGGCAGAAGAGCACAGCCTTCTTGCGCTTCTTCACCTCCTCTGGCGTTGAAGACTTACGCACCTTCATGTCATTGAATACCTTGATGACTCCATCAGAGACAGCCACACCAGAGGCCTAGGAGACATGCCACATATCCCTCCTCAAAAAAAAAGCTTCTAGGAAATTGCCCCTTGTTTTCTCAGTTCTCAGTCTGCGCCCGGCCCTAGTGCCCTTCCCAGGGCAACTTACTGGTGTTCCCAACCCAGGCCACTGTCAAAGAACCAGGAAGGGACACAAACCCTGTACGGCAGCCATGGCTTCTGATAACCTAGTTCAGCAACCCCTCCCCTTATTTTACAGGAAATAGTAAACTCGTGAAAAGCAGAGCATTTACCGAGATGTGGACCCAAAATTAAAAGATCCACTGGCTACTCACAGTATTTGCTCTCAGCCTTTAGGTAAAAGTGGTGACCTCGAACTTCACAGACAGGAGGACCCAAATACCCGAAGCAAGACTCCTCTTCAGAAAGAGCCGAGAACCCACAATGCTAGATGGAACCCAGGGACACTGAACAGTTGCAACAAATCCACCAGAACTGCTTAATGCAGTTATTACACAAACGACGCCTGTTCCCTGCTAGTCTTTCCCAACCAAAACAAGAATCACAACCCCCACTAAGGACCCTGCCCGACAGCTTATTTCTTCTGGGAATGGGCCCCAGAAGTCGCTGGTAGAAATTGACATGCCAAACTCAAGTGTCCAGAGGCCTCAAGAGCTCTTTAAACTCCTACTCTGCACCGTGCTTCGGGGTGCCCGAAACAGGAGACTGAGGGACTGACCACGGTAAATCTGCTCCCCCGAACTCCCCGGAACTGCAGAGGAAACTTGCCACGTGACCCAGCCGCTTCCGGAGTGGGCGGGGAAAAGAGATCGGCTAGGCTCGGCCCCCTCCCCAGTAGACAAACGCGTACCCTAAAGGCAGCAGCACCTACAGGTCCCTAACCCTGTGGAATCGCCTTAACCAACGGGCAAATCAGACCCATCTGCGGCAGGCAGGAGCCTGGGCAAGCTACACAACCTTCGGTTTTCCCAGCCCTCCGGCCGTATGCAGGGGGCGGGATGGTTTCCGGGCGGTGCCCGCCTGGGTCACTTCCCTAAACTCGGCTCCACCCTCAGGCCCATCCGGGAAGGCCCCTCTCGCCCAGAGCTTCAACGCCGGCGGCTGGGCCTGAGAGTGCGCGCACGCGCCGGCGGACAGCGCTGTTCCAGCCCTCGCACGATGCACGGGTGAGAACGCAGCTCGATGGGGTGCGCTCCAGAGCCGGCCACAGTCTCTGCGATGCCCCCTCCAAGCCTTGCGGTGCAAGGCCCTAATCGCAGGCACCCATGCCCCAACCAGGACTCTGCTGTCCCAGCATCCCCCCTCGCCGCGACAGCGCTCGCCCCTCCCCGGCGCAGGCATCTCTGCCACCTGCTCCTGAGACGGACCCGGCTGCCGAGGGAGGGTGACGCGGAGACAGGAACAGCCTTGGGTGGGGCGCGCGCGCCGAAATCTCTCGCGCGCTTTTCCCTCGCCGCCCCCAGGCCGGGTTTGGACGCCGCGTGCTCCAGTCGAGCGCGCGCCCCTAAGAAACAACGCACGACGCTGGCCGTTCCGCGAGGGGCGCGCCGGCGCGCGCCCCAGACCCCTCCCCCCGCGACCGCTGTCCGTCCGCGCGGGCGCACCAGCGGGTGGGGGAGGGGAGAGGAGCCCAGGGAGCGCGCGAGCGACGTCCAGGCCGGCGCCCCCGGGCGCGCACGCGCATTCCGGTACCGCCCGCCCCTCCGTGCGAGACCCTCATCCCGCCCGGGGCGCTGGGGGAGGGGGTGCGGACATCGCTCCCACGTCGCCTCCCGCGCGCAGGCGACCGACCCGCAGCCGCCTCCCTCGGGCGCCGTGGCCTGCCGCTCACCATGTTTCCGGAAGCGAAAAGGAGAGGGCACGGAAAGCCGCAGAAGAAGAGAGCGCTGCAGCCGCTGCCGGGATCCGACTGAACGCGGCCTCTCCCGGCCCCTTCCGTTTAGTAGGAGCCGCACAATGAGGGGCGGGGCGGGCTTCCGCCGCTCCCTCCGCGGGCCGACGGGAAATGGAGTCCGAGGGCCCTGCGCCGCCGCCGCGCTCGCTGGGTAACGGAGTCTTACCGCCGGCCGGCCCCGCGCCGCAGTGCATGCGGGGAAATGTAGGCCCGGGCCGCGGGCAGGGCCGCAGAGCGCAGCGCGAGCCCATTGGTCCAATTTAACAGGAACTGCTCTGAGTCCTGCGAGGCGGCGCTCAGTAAAATGACCCGAAAACGATCCCGGATTAAGCGGCTTTTTATCCCGCAGCATCAAGGCTTTCTTAAGACCCATCTGATATTATCTGGATTCCTTGGTCTGAAATTTTTGAGTAAGGTTAAGGTTTTGCTTTTCTGAATTGAAGCAACTATTGATTAGTCTGGAATCCCGTCCTTAAGCAAAGAAAATCACAAGTATGAAGACGTCAGGCCGACAAACACTAGTACTCTGCATGTGCAAAGCTACTCTCGTCTTCTGAAAAAAGGCCATGTGCAACGTCAGTAAAATAAAAATAGGAGAAAAAGGCACAGGGGAAAGGCTACAAGGAAATCTCTGAGAGCTCTGTTCTTTTTTTTTTTTTTTTGAGATGGAGTTTCGCTCGTTACCCAGGCTGGAGTGCAATGGCGCGATCTCGGCTCACCGCAACCTCCGCCTCCTGGGTTCAGGCAATTCTCCTGCCTCAGCCTCCTGAGGAGCTGGGATTACAGGCACGCGCCACCATGCCCAGCTAATTTTTTGTATTTTTAGTAGAGACGGGGTTTCACCATGTTGACCAGGATGGTCTCGATCTCTTGACCTTGTGGTCCGCCCGCCTCGGCCTCCCAAAGTGCTGGGATAACAGGCGTGAGCCACCGCGCCCGGCGAGAGCTCTGTTCTTGTTTAAAGATGTTTGGCAAAGTCATGAGGCGATAATGGGTAAAGACGAGGAATTGTGCGTTCAATTCAAGGCCTCTTTAGGTGCCTTTTACGTGCCAGTGAAAAGGAACAGATACGAAACCAGACTTGAACCCAACTCTCGAATTTATAGCCAGGCATATTGCTCTTCTAACACCTGTAAAGCTGAGACAAGTTCTGTGGTCGTATATTCCCTTAAAAAAGAAACGAGCGGGGGACTCCGGGATGATTTCCTTGTCCTAGAACAGTGACCACAGCCTCACGCTCAGGAACAGAAGACTGGGTCGCCAACAAGTCGGAGTCAAACCCAGAAACGGACCTGGGGGGCCTTCATCCCATAATCGAAATTAAGGTGGTAAACGGAGAGCGATGTTTGGAAGTGGGGTACCTTGCGGAGCATGCCGGGGGTTGTAGTCGGGGACGTTCCACAGCACCGCCCGCCACCCCGGGCTCCCAGCGCACCAGGTGAAGACTGCAGCTTGACCCCCATCTCCCGCGAGCGCCCCTGCCTGAAGACGAGGCTAGCGCCACCTTTCTCGAGTCTTAAGACTTGTTTCCAAGAGCAACGAGGAGGGGGACGGGGCTTCGCAGTTACCCTGGAGACGCGCTCCTGCCCGCCCCTAGCCGCGAGATGCCCTACATGTCCTTATTAGGAAAAGAGACTCGAGGGGGCGGGGCCAGCCCGACAGCCGGCTTCGGGCTCCTTATAAGGCCGCGGCGGGAGGGAGGCGGGAGCCGGAGCGGGCTGGCGGAATCCGGAGGGGCGGGCCTGGAGCGCTGGCGCCCACCTCTCTCTTCCTCGCGGGCTCGAGATCCGCGTCTCGCGACTTCCGGCATAACAGCTAGAGGCCGGGTGTTGCTTCAAACCCTGGCGAGTCGCCTGCGTCCGACTCAGCTATACGTGTCCTTCGGCATTGTCAGGTTGAAACCCTTTGTAGGGTTTCCATCTGCAACCTCCCTGAGGGTCTCCCACATCCGACTGGCCGCAAAAACGACGAAGTGCTCTCCCGTCTACCTGTGTTCGGGCGTCTTAACCCGCCGCCTGCTCCCCCCGCCCCCGAACCCAACCACGTGACCACCTCAGGTCTCCCCAACTGCCAAGGTGCCCAGGCACCTCTTAATTTACAGTTCTCCTTCCACTAGGGCCTCTGGCCCCCGACCCCCAATGTCCTATTTTGGGCCTTCTCGGCACGTCCCCGACTTTCTCCCCACCGCGCACTCTGCCCTGTACCCCGGGGATGAAGGCCACCGTTTCCTCCAGGGGTGCTGCAGCTCCTCCTGCCTTACCTTTGTGGCCTCATCCCCTCCGCCCCTTTCTGGGTGTCCCTCCCACCGGTATGTTTGCACCCGTTTGTTTCCCAGCCCCCGCCTCTTCTGGACTCTTCCTCAAGCCCAGTCTCCATCTCCAGCCTCCTCTTCAAGCTCAGGCTGAAACTGACAATCTTAGAGACCTTAGAGCGGCCAAGTTCAGGTTGGGCCCTTAAGCACCGCCCAGCCAGTCCTCCCCCGTCACAGGGGGCGCTGTCCGCCTTCCTCTAACCTACACAAAGATGACCCCGCTCTCGAATCTGAGGCGACTGGAAGGAGCAGGTCCAGGTTCCGGGGGCTGGGGTGGAGCGCGTCCCTAAGGCAGGTCCTGGCCGGAGCGGGGCCGAGGCGAAATATTGTTAGAGACAACCCGCGCACCAACCGCTTGGAGCAGCGCAGGGGCGGGAGGGCAGGTTCTCTCGTTAGTGCCCCTTGCGTAGGAGGGCCCGTGATCTCAGCGGTCCTGCCCTCAGCTCCCCTCTTCTGCCGCCCTGCCCCGGACCAGGTGTTCGAATCCCGACTCCAGAACTGGCGGCGTCCCAGTCCCGCCGGAGGACCCGCCCTCGGGCTCATGGCGGCACCCGTCCGCCTGGGTCGGAAGCGCCCGCTGCCTGCCTGTCCCAACCCGCTCTTCGTTCGCTGGCTGACCGAGTGGCGGGACGAGGCGACCCGCAGCGGGCGCCGCACGCGCTTCGTGTTTCAGAAGGTGGGTCCTTGCGCGGCCCGATGGGAACAGCTGCTGGCCAGGTCAAGGCCTGCCCTGACCGGGTACCCTACCCCTGCCCCGCCAGGCGCTGCGCTCCCTCCGGCGGTACCCACTGCCGCTGCGCAGCGGGAAGGAAGCTAAGATTCTGCAGCACTTCGGAGACGGGCTCTGCCGGATGCTGGACGAGCGGCTGCAGCGGCACCGAACATCGGGCGGTGAGCGCCTCGGAAAGGGGTCGGTGATCCCCTGCCTCCCCCAGGTGCAGCCTCCGTACTCACCTGGGATCCCTTGGCTTCAGGCTCCCCACTCCCGTCCAAGTTGCTGTTCGGCCTCGAGCTAGTGGCTGGCGCTCCCTGAGCCACCCTCACCGGTCTCACGTACCATCTGAGCAGGTTGCATCCCAGACCCTCGCCGCTGTCGGATTCCATGGATTGCGGAGTTGACTCTCTTCTGCTCCCGCAGGTGACCATGCCCCAGGCTCACCATCTGGACAGAACAGGCCAGCACCGCAGGGGCGACCTGCAGAAGTCCAGGACTCTTCCATGCCAGTGAGCAAGGGGCAAGGGGAGTGGAAGGCAAAGTGGGAGTGCGGGAGTATGATTTCCTGGCTTGGGGGATTTGGCAAGCCTGAGTCCAAATCTCACTAGCGATGCCTGGCCTCGGGCAAATGACTTAACCTCTTTTATACTTAGTATTTTAACCTGTGAATGGGAATATTGGTAACAGCCAATGAGAGAATTCCATGATCAAGCTACTTAGGGAGCGCGGCTCAGTTAGTTACAGGGTCATCGTCATTCAGTTTTCCTGTCTAATCACTCCTGTCCTGCCCCGCGTCATAGGCCTGAGGCCAGGCTGGGCATACACCCCCACCAGCTGCCCCAAACTGCCTACTGTCTCATCCCAGATTTGCAGGGGGTCATCGCATCACCTGGCCCATCTTAGAGAAGGAAACTGAGACTCAACTGAGTGACTTACCCAGTGCCACGAAGCCTGTGAAACCTCAGCCCTGCCAGGGACTTACTGGAAGATGACTGGCTGGCTTTCATGTTCAGAGCTCCTCTGTTCCTTTCAGGTTCCTGCCCAGCCCAAAGTGGGAGGCTCTGGCAGCTACTGGCCAGCTCGGCACTCAGGAGCTCGAGTAATACTGTTGCTGCTCTACCAGGAGCACCTGGTGAGCACTAAGCTACACCAGGAGGTGGAACCAAGGCAGTGGGGTGGGAGGTTCCCAGAGATGCCTGGCCAGGACAAGACAAAGATTATCCCAGCCACCTGAGAAGGATGAGGAAGGGCCCTGGCACTGAGCCTACCCTGTCTCTTCTACCATGGTTTCAGAATCCTAATGGCCACCAGTTCTTAACCAAGGAGGAGCTGCTGCAGAGGTGTGCTCAGAAGGCCCCCAAGGTGAGCACAGGGGTCAGGGAGGACAGGCCAAGCAGCTCTGGAGCCCACCAAAGACTGCCCTTTCTTGCAATGGGCACATGTATGGCTCATGGCTGGGGACACAGGGAACATGGACTCATGGTGGCAACAGGTGCTCTCTGAGGGTCTCTTTTCCGATCCACAGGTAGCCCCTGGGAGAGCTCGACCCTGGCCAGCCCTCCGCTCCCTCCTCCACAGGAACCTGGTCCTCAGGACACACCAGCCAGCCAGGTGGGGCCAACTGCAGGAGATACAGGAGGCAGGGATGGGAGAGCGTGCATGACCTTCTTCATGGGGGCTTAGAATCACCCAACAACTCCCAGAGCTGATGCTGTTGAGGTTGGGGGACGTGGGCCTTCCCTCAGGAGCTCCCACTGTGGGATACCTGGAGGGTACCTGGAGAGAACAGTCCAACCGTGCAACAGTGGGAGTGGGAGGGCACCATGGGTTTTGAAGGAGTAGAAAGCCTTTTCGGAGGAGATGGTATTTGACACATTTCAGGATTTGGCAGGTAGAGATGCAGGATAAGTATTCTGAGGAGGAGGAAACAGCATTAGCAAAGACGGGAGAAAGGAAATCAGGTCCCCGACTGACTTATTGCAGACCTGAGAATGGCACTGAGCAGGTCCAAGGAACTGCTCTAAAAGCCAAGAAGACCGGGAGGCGCTGGAGCCACTGGGGTCATTTGTGCAGGGCGCCAAGGGGGCAGTGAGGCCAGCCCAGCTGGGGGCAGGCAGGAGAGCCTGCCAGGAATGAGTGAAAAAGGGAGAGCTGTGTTTGTCCCCTCTGCTTCCCAGGTACTCATTGACCCCAGAGGGCCTGGAGCTGGCCCAGAAGTTGGCTGAATCGGAAGGCCTGAGCTTGCTGAATGTGGGCATCAGGCCCGAAGAGCCCCCTGGGGAGGAGACAGCAGTGCCAGGAGCAGCTTCAGCAGAGCTGTGAGGAGGAGGGGGAAAGAGAGGAAAACAGGGAGAAGGGGATGGGAAATGAGGCCAAACCCTGCAGCTGAGCTGTGGCCGCCCCCTGCTGTGGGTGGGTGGTAGGTGCTGGGTGGTGGGTGGTGTGGGTACAGGGCACTGCCCTGGCATGAGGGATTCTGGCCTCACACACCACCCCCACTTAGTGCCAGTGAAGCGGGGGTCCAGCAGCCGCCACTAGAGCTGAGGCCTGGAGAATACAGGGTACTATTGTGTGTGGACACCGGCGAGACCCGGGGGTGAGTGAGGTGGGGAGAAACAGAGACTATCGGAGGAAGCTGGGGGGGGGTAGGCACTGCCCGGCCCTGCCCTGATCTAGGCTTCCTTCCTTGCCACTCCAGGGCAGGGCACAGGCCAGAGCTGCTCCGAGAGCTACAGCGGCTGCACGTGACCCACACGGTGCGCAAGCTGCATGTTGGGGATTTTGTGTGGGTGGCACAGGAGACCAATCCTAGAGATCCAGGTGAAGGGCCATGGACAGGCCAGCGCCAGGGGCAGGGCCTGGTGGGTGGGGCATGGCAAGCTAACGGAACCCTTCCTGGCTCCTCAGCAGCAAGCCCTGCGGAGTTGGTGCTGGACCACGTCGTGGAGCGCAAGCGGCTGGATGACCTGTGCAGCAGCATCATTGACGGCCGCTTCCGGGAGCAGAAGGTAACTTCGCTGGCTTTGCCAGGCTCCCTGCCTGCTCTGGGGCCCCCTTTTCAGGCCAGAGCAATCCAGGAGCACTTCTGGCAGCCTCCTTGAGGCAGAGCCCTTTGGACTCCAGCCACACCCACCCTATGGCTGCTCCAGGATTAGACGCCCACAGGCCCATCCAGGCGCACAGTAGGAAGGCAGGGTACCTGCATTCTTGGTCTGAGCTCAGGAGCAGATCAAAGATCCCTTGGGTATCCAGTTCCTCGGTCTTGGATAAACAAGGCTCAACTCTCCAGGACTGGAAATACAGGCGCTGTACCTTGGTACTTGCTGCTGGGCAGACCCCATAGTCACAGAGACCATGTACAGGCCCAGGGCAGGCTTGAAGGATGGGCAGTGTTCAGAGGTGGAGGAAGGGCTTTCTAGGCAAGAGTGTCAGTACGAACAAAGCCACAGAGGCCCCTCTGAGGCAGGGGGAGAGGCCAGGGAGGATTCGGAGGCTAACTGCTGGGACCAGGGTCACAGCACCATTTTGAGTGTGACATGATGGATGCCCAGGCACATGGGCATCCAGCCGGACGGACCCTCCCTGCCTACTCTGTCCACTTCCCCAGTTCCGGCTGAAGCGCTGCGGCCTGGAGCGCCGGGTATACCTGGTGGAAGAGCATGGCTCAGTCCACAACCTCAGCCTTCCAGAGAGCACGCTGCTACAGGCTGTCACCAACACTCAGGTGAATTGGGAGGGCAGAGGCAGGCAGGGGGCCCTGTGGTCTGTGAGTCATGGTCTGGGCCAGGAGCCACCTTCCCTCTCTTGGGTCTTCTTTCCCAGGTCATTGATGGCTTTTTTGTGAAGCGCACAGCAGACATTAAGGAGTCAGCCGCCTACCTGGCCCTCTTGACACGGGGCTTGCAGAGACTCTACCAGGTGAGCAGGGCCCGCAAGGAATTTGCCTTGCCTGTGCGTCCCCAAGAGAAGCAAGGTGGGTGAGATCCCCATTTCTCAGGCTGAACCCCTGAGGCTGAGGACTGGGCAAGAGCTGGCTGGAGTTGTCCCTTCGAGCTCCAGCCCGGCCTCAGTTCCTTCTTCCCTCAGGGCCACACCCTACGCAGCCGCCCCTGGGGAACCCCTGGGAACCCTGAATCAGGGGCCATGCCCTCTCCAAACCCTCTCTGCTCACTCCTCACCTTCAGTGACTTCAACGCAGGAGCCATCAAGAACAAGGTACTGCCTCTTCCCTGCTTCCCTGACAGGGCCTGGCCCAGATCACCCCTGATCCAGCCCTTCCCCAAACCCAGGCCCAGTCAGTGCGAGAAGTGTTTGCCCGGCAGCTGATGCAGGTGCGTGGAGTGAGTGGGGAGAAGGCAGCAGCCCTGGTAGATCGATACAGCACCCCTGCCAGGTAGGCCCCCGAGGGCCCTTAGGTGTCCTCAGCCCCTGCCCTCCATGCATGGAATTCACCTTAATCCATGCCTTGTATGGGCTGTGCAGACCCAGAGATGGACAGATCTGGCTGAAGTCCAGGGTGCTCGTGGAGGTCAAATGGGGAGGAAGCCAGCAGGCCCACACCAGGCAGTGGAGGCCACAGGAGGGAGGGAGACATCCCACCTGGTGGAGCAGAGGCTCCCTAGAGAAGGGGGCTGAGCCATTAAGGGTAGTGAGCGTGACAGTTTGGAGCCCTTGCTGGTTTTGCCTCAGAGTTCCCACAGGGAGGGAGGATAGGCAGGCTGGTGTGGGGCCTTGTGTGCTGGCCTCAGGAAGTGGGGCAGTGGCCTGAATCCTCTATCCCATGCTGACCCCTCTGCCTGGCCCCTCATGGTATTGGCCTGGTGTGGACCACTGTCAGCCTCAGAAACTCAAACCCCTGCCCCCCAGCCTCCTGGCCGCCTATGATGCCTGTGCAACCCCCAAGGAACAAGAGACACTACTGAGCACCATCAAGTGTGGGCGTCTGCAGAGGTGAGGACAAGAGGCACAACCTGGAGGGAGTGGGGGGCCGGGGCTGCCCTAGGCCCAGGGCGTGACCCTCACTGCCTCTCATCCTGCAGGAACCTGGGGCCTGCTCTGAGCAGGACTTTGTCCCAGCTCTACTGCAGCTACAGCCCCCTCACCTGAGCTTATGCCACGAAGCAGCCCCCAGCTCCCATCTGTCTGCCCACCCAGGCTAATCAGCCTTTCAGCCAGCATCGTTTGGGGTACAATTAGAATCTAAGTGTTTGCAGCCATATGTCCTATACAGGAGATGCCTGGCCCTGGGGGCCTTGTGAAATATGCAGGAACCAGAGATACCATCTGGTCCAGTGGTTTTTAAACGAAGCTGCTTAGGACCTGGGATTCTCTGGTCCGGGAGATGGAGTCAGTGGGGCATTGCAGCTTTGGATCGACTTCATATCTTCAGTTGGTCCTTATCAAATAAAACTTCCTTAGAAGTGCAAAGGGAAAATAAATAAAACTTGCTGGGAAAATAAAATTAATAAAAATAAAATTTTCTAAAAGAAAAGCTCAAAAGCCACTAACAGTCCAGTTGCCTCATTTTATAGAAAAACAGGCCCAGAGAACCACTAGGATTTATCAAAATGTACAGCTTGAGACAGAGTTAGGACTGGAACCCAGGGCCTCCTGACACTATCCAGAGTAGAGTTTCTCAGGACCCCTGCAAAGCAGCCAAGTCCAGATCTCGGGGCCAGGGCCTGGAGTCCGCCCTCCTAGTTACCTCCTCTGCTCTCGGGGTGACTGAAGCCTGTAGTACGGAGCTCCCAGCTCCTGTCAATGGGACCCCCTGGGCCTGAGCACACAGAGACCCCCCACTTAGGTGGACTTGGCCTGCCCCCCACAGGTGCCAGCCTGCCCCAGCCTGAGGCTTGCTGCAGTGTGACCCTCCCACCTCAGCCACCAGGACGCCTTCTTTCTCCCTTTATTGCTTTTCTCATTCTGCCCCTCACAACAGGCTCCTCAGCTAGGGGAGCTGCGGGTGGGTGGCTCCCTCCTCCTCAGAAGGTGTAGGCCCCCACGAAGACGGTGAGTCTCAGTACAGAGCTGGCCCGGTAGCTCATGAGGGAGTTCATGGTGACCATCTCCAGGTCCAACACATACTCCCGGGGGCCTGTCACCGGCCGGGCGAGGACCAGCATGGCGCTGACGTTGTTGATTTGCTGCAGGGCAGTGGGTGGGGGGACATATTTATTGTGTCAGCCTGTGTGCTAGGCCTCTGCCCCAGTGTCGCCTCCCTGCCCCATGGCCGTGAGGTGGAGAGACAGCCCTGGCCAGGCTGTGACCCCAGGCTCTCATCCGGGCTGTCATCTGGCTCCTTGACACCCTTGACGTCTCTGCTCCCCGACTCAGGAATCTCCCACTGGGGCTCTTCCCACCCTTTCCAGCTAGTTCTGTCTAACCCAGGCTAACTGATGATTCAAGGCCACATGTTGCTCTTGGGAGTGGTGGGATCTTTGGTGACCCAAAGTGAGCAGACTCCCTTCAGAGCATTCGATTTTTTTTCTTTTTCTTTTTTTTTTTTTTTTTTTTTTTGATATGAAGTCTCCCTCTTGTCCCCCAGGCTGGAGTGCAATGGTGCAATCTCAGCTCACTGCAACCTCCGCCTCCCGGGTTCCAGCGATTCTCCTGCCTCAGCCTCCCGAGTAGCTGGGATTACAGGCACGTGCCACCATGCCTGGCTAATTTTTGTATTTGTAGTAGAGGTGGGGCTTCACCTTGTTGGCCAGGCTGGTCTCAAACTTCTGACCTCAGGTGATCCACCCACCTTGGCCTCCCAAAGTGCTGGGATAATAGGCTTGAGCCTCTGTGCCCAGAGCATTAATGGCCTGGAGCATTCAAGTTCAAAAAGAAAGAGAAGCGCTGGTACCAGACAAACTCCTGCTGAGACCCGAGCAAGCCGTTTCCACTCACTGTGACCCATCCCCGGCCCCTCCCACCTTAACAGCTCCACCAGCAAGGAGTGGACTTTCCGACCCCAGGCCCCTACACATACCATTCCCTTGGTTTGTGGGTGAAGAAATTGAGATTAGATATGGGAAACCAGTACTGGGATTCAAACCCCGGGGTCCGAGTGCTTCGTTAGAATTGCATTTAACCATCTCTCCGTACCAGGAGAATTTTGAATACCTCCTCTTCCTGCAGAAACCCCAACTCCCAGGGACGGGGCTTTGAGAGGAGAGGCGGGGCATAGCCTGGCCCAGTACCCACTTAAAGCTTCCTAGAGTGCATGTCAGTTGAGGGTGCAGAAGCCTTACCCTAATGTAGAAGTCCCCCTGCGAATTTCCCGCACGGATCTGAAAGGCATTGTAGGCGCCAGGGTAGACGGAGGTCGCCTGGATCTGGAACACGTCGGCGGGCACACTCCGCTCTGAGGTGATGGTCATGTAGCGGTGCACGATGGACGAAGGTTGCTCTCGACACAGAGGGTTGGAGGCTGGGCAGAGGCAGCGGCTAGAGACCCCAAGGTGGGGAACACAAATGAGGTCCTTGCCTGTCCCCTCCCCCCCCTCCCCCCTGCCACCACCACCAATTTCACCTACCCTACAAAGGGAAGAAATCCCAAAAGGATCCTCCCACCCCTGTGACTGGTTGTCATGGAGGACTACAATTCCCATCAGCCCTCAAGGGCACTCACTGGCCCAAATAGATGCCAGTCAGCCCCAAAGCCCCCTGGGAGACATAGTTTCTGTGGGAGCCAGGCACTGAAATGACTCACTTGTCAGAGACCTGGACATAGGGCTCCACGCAGCGGTTGGTGTCCACGCAGCGGTAGCCCCCATGGAAGTTGACACAGGTTTGGGCCTCGGAGCACTGGTGTGCACCCGACTCACACTCATCAATGTCTGTGCCAGGGGAGAGGGGCTGGAATCCAGGGCGTCAGGCTGCTAGCTCCTGACACTGTCCTGCCCATCCCACCGGGTAACCTGTACCTTGGCAGAGGCGTGTGGCCAGCAGCTGATAGCCCTGTGGGCAGTGGCAGGAGAAGCGGCCTGGCTCGTTGACACAGCGGTACTGGCAGAGGTAGCTGGAGTAGCTACACTCATCAATATCTGAGGAAGCAGGGGGATGGGGACCCCAGGTCAAGGGCAGTCCTCACCATTCAGTCCCACAAACATTTCCTAAGAGGGCCCAGCCCCATGTTAGGCTGAATGCAGAGACAGGGGGATGAGACGAGTCCTGCAAGGCTCAGCAGGAAGATGGAGGGTTCAGAGAAAGCTCTGCACAGGCTGCCCCAGCTCACAGACCTCTCTGCCCAGGACTGGAAGAAAGCACTAAACAAAAGCACTGGGAATCTAGAGACTTGGGTGTGAATCCTACCAGCTGATTTGGGGGAATCTCACTTTCCCAATCAGTAAAATGGGTGGATTAGACTAGATGAGATGTGTGGGCCAGGCCTGTGCTGTAACCTGCCCAAGTCCTGCAGCCCACAATCAGCCCGAGCACCCAGTGATCACCTCCAGCCAACTGTGAGCTGCACGGGCAGACCATATCCCTTCTCTTGTTCCCCTCATGCTGCCACATAGCAATGATGCCTCATCCCGCAGCAAAGCATAACATAGAAGGTGCATGCCAGTTCACGGGGTGAGAGAAGACTGGGATGGAGCCCTGGCCCCATCTCATCCTGGGTGTATCAACTTGGTCAGGTCATTAACTTCTCTTAGCTGAATAATGAAAGTCACCATTTACCCAGGATTTTGTGCTTATTTTTATGTAATCCTCCCAACAAATGTGGAGGGAGATATTAATGTCCTCATTTTGTAGAGGAAGGAAAAAAACCATACCTCCTAGGATTCTTGAGAGGAAGGAGGCCAAGTATGTCAGGGAATACACCGAGAGGGGAGGGTCTCATTAAGTGGCAGTTCATTCACTTTCAAGCACTGCGGCTTGAGACTTGCTGGAGCCCCTCTATCACACTGGCTCATCTAACCCTCAAGACACTCCATTTTATAGAAGAAACAGGCTTGGAGAAGAGTGACTTGTCCTACTGCAAAATTCAAATGCAGGTGAGCCTGACACGAGGGAAGAGTGGCGCCCACATCTGTTCTCCCAGTGGGCTTCAGTAGGGACCTCGCTGCCTCTCCCTGTGCCTTCCCACCAGCCTGGCAGTGCTCCACAGCCAGCAGGGTGGAGTACCCAGGAGGCAGCTGGATGCACAGTGACTCGACTCGGAGGCCTCAGATGGAGACTGTGTGGCAGGAGGCACAGCACAGGTAGGGCCTGGGGACCCACAGAGGAGCACACAGCAGGCGTACAGCCCTCACCGCTGCAGGAGAAGCCATCTCGGTGCAGCTCATAGCCCTGGTGGCAGCGACACAGGAAGGTCCCGTAGGAGTTGAAGCAGCGCTGCTCACATGGGGCCCCCATGTCACACTCGTTCACATCTGGGGGTGCCAGGAGAAACAGAAGGTTGTGAAAGCCGAGGAGCGGCCCAGAGCTCCCACTCTACCTGGGCTGGTCAAGGAGGGAGCACCCCCATCTCACACCTCCCTGCGCAGGACCCAGGAGCCTGGCCCGGCCCAGCCTCACCCACACAGGAGCGGTTGTTAGGTCCCAGCTGGAAGCCCGGCTCGCACTGGCAGCGGAAAGAGCCAGGCAGGTTCACACAGCGGTGCTGGCAGTAGCGGTAGCGGCACTCATCTATGTCTGGGATAGAGGCAGAAAGAGGGCAGAGAGCAGGTGGGCCCAAGCTGGCTGGGACTCAAGGCTTCACCACCCATGATCCTGCCTGTGTCCAGGGAGCTGAATTGGGCAGGGTCAGCCAGGACACCCCCCAAACACACCCCCATACAATCCTCTGTGTCTGATGACAGGAGGGTAGAGGTGACAGGGGTGGGGGGAAGCCTGGGTTGAATGGGGGTCAGGTGCTAGGGCAAGGGCCAGACCAGGGGCACAGAGCCGGGACTAGAGAAGCCGCTCCCTGGACTCACCCACACACTCGGGCCCGATCTTGCGGTAACCATCAGGGCAGGTGCACTGATAGGAGCCAGGCAAGTTATGGCAGTCCTGGCTGGGGCGACAGTCGTGCAGGGCCTGGGCACACTCATCCACATCTGTGAGAGACACCACTGAGCCCCCACCTGGGATCCTGCACACCACCCAGTATGACAGATAGATCCCACACTTGGATTCAGTCCTCTCAGCAGCACACGGAAGAGTTCAGTACCCAAGAGGCAACGGGAAAGGCACCCTAACCTCCAACACCGCGTGTTGGGGGTTGCATGGGGATAAGGTCCTGTCCACACACCCCCAGCAAGACTGATTCCTGCACCCTCCTTCCTCCAAGGCCCGAGGCTCCCAGGGAACAGACACTGGAAGACAGAGTTCCTGCAGTGTCTCTGCAGCAACTGAGGGGAGAGGCCCGGAGCTGGATTTAACAGTGGCACATGAGCTGGGGGCACCTGTGGCAGGTCCCAAACAACCTGAGTGTCTGGATGAGGGTGTGGACATCACTAGTGGCCCTTTTGAGCCAGGGAGGAACATGAGGTCTGAGTTTAAGAAGCTTGGTGAGAGGACTGGAAGCCAGGCACCAGAGCAGGCCCCACTCACCCACACAGCTTTCCTGATCGTCGGGCTCATAGCCTGGTGGGCAGGGGTTGGGGTGTTGAGCAGGAGGCACTGGTGGCGGGGGTCCCTCGCCGTGTAGGTCGTTGATGACGGCAGCGGAGCGGGGTAGGCACAAGTAGCCCCCGTAGTGGTTGATGCACTTCATTTCCCCCTTGCAGGCCTCAGGGATGGTCAGACACTCGTTGACATCTGCAGAAAGGGGCCTGCTGGGCACAGCTCATCTCCTGGGCTGGCCCTGGAGGGAGTGGAGGCAGGAGCCCAGCTTGGCTTTCTCTGAGATGTTGAGATGCGTGGCCCCAGCAAAGCCTTCCCACTCTACTCGGCAAGCTGAGGCTGCCTGCCCAGGACCCCTCCCCAGGGTCGGCCAGGGCGGCAGTTCCCACTGTTGCCCTCATTTCTGGCCTGCAAGTGGGTCTCTATCCCTCCCCACAGCCCTGGCCCTAGCTCAGCCCAAGAGGGGGCCCTCCTTACCCACCCCTGGGGACACTGCCCTCCCAGGTTGTGATGAGACAAAGAGCTGGGTCAGGAGAGTAGTTCAGAGAAGGCGTACAGGATCCAGCTCCTCTGAGGGACAGGGGCAAGGTTTCCTGGGTTTCTGGGAGAGGGTGAGGCCACCCCTAGCTGAACTGGCCTCCAGAGAACCAGGGCTGGCCTCGGTGCAGCAGAGCTGGGCACAGGACCGGCTGCTGCAGCTCTTGGAGGTGAGGCTGTCCCTTGGAAAGCAGCTATCAATCCCTTTCCCCGTTCCTGGGGGTGTTTGGTCCCCCAGGCACACACACCCCGGCAGTGCTGGCTGTCTGGGTCCCACTCATAGCCATCTGTGCATTCCTGGAAGGGAAGCAGAAGTGGCCAGTGGTCACCCTCAGATCTTCAACTGGCCAGCCAAGACTAGGGCCTGAGCCTGGCCACCCTCCACCCGCTCCAACAATGGCCCCCAGCCCTCCACCAGCCAGGGGAGGGAGACTCTTCCCCGACAGTAGACACTCCGGGGTCCCAGTCTCTTCCTCTCTGCCCATCCCGTCCCAGGCCAGCGGCCTCCACTGTCCCCACCGTGTAGCTGTCGGGCTCTTCGGAATCCTGAGGAGACGCTGGCCCGGAGAGCAGCAGCAGCAGTGCCCAGAGCAGTAGAGACCCCGGGAGGCAGGAGGCGCAGGGGAGCATCCTGGGGCTGCGAAGCGGTGGACACGGGTCAGGGGCCTCTGCGGCGGCACCCCCACTCCCTGTACCGGAGCCCGAGCCCAGCCCCCGCCGTGGCCTGCTCAGGACCGTGCTTGGGCCCCGGGGCCTCCAAGGGCTGGGGGCCGACTCCTCTCGCAGCCCCAGGTCCCGGGCCCACTCACCCCAGCCACCCCGCCCCCGCCCCCTGCCCCTGCGGAGAAGGCCGAGGAACGCTGGCCTCTGGACGCTACGCGCCGCGGACTCGGCCAAAACTCCGGCCTGCGCCCTCCCCCACAGACGGCCATGGCCACTCACTTGGGCCCGCGACGCCCCCGCGGCCCAAGGCTCTGGCGGCTCGGTTGGCTCCGGCAATGCCTGCGGGCAGACGGACGGGCGGACGGCACAGCTCCCTGGACGCGCGGCCCCAGGAAGCGCCCCCGCCCGCCCGCCCGCTTGCCGCGGCGCGGCCCACCCCGGCGTCTCCGCCCGCCCTTCGGCGGATTCCTGAGCCCGCGCCAGGGGGAGGGACCCCGACCCCCGGCTTCTCCGCCCCCGGCCAGCCACAGGCCCCCACCCGGCCCCCTGCGGCGCCGCCCGGAGCCTCCTCTCGGGGCCAGTCCAGGGTCCCCCAGCGCTCGACCTTGATGCCAGGACCCCAGACTCACCCGGGGTCCCCTAGATGCTCACCAAAAATGTCATCCTGCGCACCTAGATCCTACCTAATCTGCACCCCCAGAATTCCATCCTGTGCACCCACACCGTAATCTCGGAGCCCTCAGATTCACATTCTGCGCCTCCTGAGATCGCCCTTGGTACCTACAGCCCACCTAACCAGTCCTCCAGACAGACCCTCAATCTCCTCCCTGAAGAATTTTATTCTCTGCCCCAGACCGTCATTCTAAAAGATCTTAAAACTTCATCCAGCGTCCCTAGACCCTTGCCCAGGAACCAGAGGCTCCCAGGAGCAGAACTGTCCTTCTCGCTCCCTCCTGCCCTCCATCCCGGGGACCGTCTTCACTCCGGTGGTCCGTTCACTGCGCACTGCCTTCCCCACACCCTCCACCCACAAAGCTACAAGTTTTGGGGCGGGGGCGCCAGTTCCCTTTTGGCACAAAATGAATGGAAGCCCCTGAGAAGGAGGGCAGGGCCGATGTTGGACATGCAGGAGGCCAGGGTCGGGTGCCCACGCACCTCCCCGACCTCCTCCCACCTGCCCCCGCCCGGTTTCCGCCTCCGCCCCAAGTAGGGGCGTGATCCTGGGGGCGGAGCCTGGGCGGGGCTGGCTCCCAGGAAGGGGCGTGGTCACCGTTTGCCCACGTCTCTGGGCGGGGCCAGGCAGGAAGGCAATGCGTGTCCGGGGGATCCCCAGCCTGGGGACTCGCCCTTACTTTCCCCTTCCCATCCACGCTAATCCCCGCAGTTGCCCTCAACGTGATCCCGGGAAGGGAGCCTGCCCAGGAGGGGACTTGCTGGTGGGTGCCGAGGTGAGCGCCTGGGGTTCAGGTGAACTGCGCAGTGCCCCCTCCTCGCCACTCTGCCACCATCATCCTTCCCAGCCGCTGGGCCCAGGGGGTTAAATAATAGCTCTTTAAGGGGCCGGGCGCAGTGGCTCACGCCTGTAATCTCAGCACTTTGGGAGGCCGGGACAGGTGGATCACTTGAGGTCAGGACTTCGAGACCAGTCTGAACAACATGGTGAAACCCGGTCTCTACTAAAAATACAAAAATTAGCCAGGGGTCGTGGCGCCTGTAGTCGCAACTACTCAGGAGCCAGAAGAATCGCTTGAACCCGGGAGATGAAGGTTGCAGTGAGCCCAAATCACACCAGTGCACTCCAGCCTGGGTGACAGAGTGAGACTCCAGCTTAAAAAATAATAAGGCCGGGCAAATTGGCTCACGCCTGTAATTCAGGCACTTTGGGAGGCTGAGGGTGGTGAATCACCTGATGTCGGGAGTTTGAGACCAGCTTGACCAACATGGAGAAATCCTGTCTCTACTAAAAATACAAAATTAGCCAGGCGTGGTGGCGCCCCCCCCCCCCCCCCCCCCCCCGTTATCCCAGCTATTCAGTAGGCTGGGGCAGGAGAATCGCTTGAACCTGGGAGGTGGAGGTTGCAGTGAGCCAAGATTGCTCCACTGCACTCTAGCCTGGGCAACAAGAGCAAAACTCCGTCTCAAAATACTGTTACTACTAATAATAATATTAATAGCTCTTTAAAACGAGAAGACAGACAATAACAAGTGTTAACAAACATATGGAGAAATGGAGCTCTCATGCACCGTTGGTGGGAAAGTAAGCTAGTGCAGTGGCTTTGGAAAAGGGTCTGGCAGTTCCTCAAAATGTTGTCACATGACCCGGCAATCTCATTCCTGGGTATACATACCTAGGATAATTAAAAAGATATGTACAGCCGGGCGCAGTGGTTCACGCCTGTAATCCCAGCACTTTGGGAGGCTGAGGCAGGCGAATCACCTGAGGTCAGGAGTTCGAGAGCAGCCTGACCAACATGGTGAAACCCTGTCTCTTAAAAAAAAAAAAAAAAAGGTATGTACACACACAAAAATCTGTACATGTTTATAGCAGCACTGTTTATAAGAGCCAAATGCAGAAACAGTCAAAAGTCTGTCACCTGATGAGTAATAAGATGCAGTACATCCATAGAGTGGAACATTATTCAGCCATAAAAAGAAACAGAAGTACAGAGGCATGCTGCAATACAGGTGAATTCTTGAAAATATGTGAAGTGAAAGAAGCCAGACACAAAAAGCCACATATTCCATTTATGTGAAATAACCAGAATAGGCAAACCCAGAAAGACAGAAAGTAGATTAATGGTTGCCAGAGGAAGGTGGGAAATGGGGAGTGACTGCTAATGGGTCTGAGATTTCTTTTGAGATAATGAAAATGTTCTAAAATTAGTAGTGATGGTCACACACATATACTAAAACTCACTGAATTGCACACTTCCAAAAGGTGAATTTTATAGTATGTAAATACCACAAGAGGCCAGGCACACACCTGTAATCCCAGCACTTTAGGAGGCCAGGGTGGGTGGATCACCTGAGGTCAGGAATTTGAGACCAGCCTGCCCAACATGGCGAAACCCCGTCTTTACTAAAAACACAAAAATTAGCTGGGTGTGGTGGTGAATGCCTGTTGTCTCAGCTACTCAGGAGTCTGAGGCAAGAGAATCAGTTGAACCTGAGAGGTGGAGGTTGCAGTAAGCAGAGATTGTGGCACTACACTCCAGCCTGGGTGACAGAGCAAGACCCTGTCTCAAACACACACACACACACACACACACACACAAGGCAGGAAAGGAGTGCCGCTACCACTCCATTTCACAGGCAGGGAAGCTGAGACTTGTCCCGGGTGCAGCCAGAGTAGTAACGATGGACATGCACTCAAGCCTCACAGGCTTCATGACCCTCTTTGCCCCGTATTAGAGCATTAAGGACCCACCCTGCGAACACCTACTCCCTCCGTGCTAGTCACAGTGGTGTGTGCTCCACTATCATTCCACTCAAGCCTCAGCCTGAGAATTGTCATTGTCAATTAGAGATGAAGAGCTGAGGCCCAGGGGGGATGATGTAATGCACAGCTGCCACACAACCTGGACCTGAAATGCCATCTTTGCACCATCTGGCCCGAGTCAGCCTCCCATTTGGAGCTGCCTCCTCAGGATTCCTCCCCCAGCCTCTGCAACCCCGGTGACATTCCCTGCCTTCACCCGCTCTGCATTGGGTCCCTTTCAAGGTCCCAGATACCACTGGATCAGTGTCTCTCTTCTACCAAGCAGTGAGCTCGTCTCAGGCAGTGAGGCCCCTTACCCATGGCCCAGCCCTTACTGAGTGCCAGCCGGGATCTGCAGGGTAGGCAGGTGAATGAACAAATGAGTGAGCAGGTGGACGAAGTTCACTGATTCACTCAACAAACGTTTACTGAGTGGCCACTGTGAATCAGATGCTGTGCTAGGCACCAGGGACACAGCACTGACCAAAACCAGACCCCAACCTCCTGGCTTTGGGGAGCTCTCGATCAAGGGAAGGAAGAAAAGGATCAAAGAGGAAGGCCACTGAGTCCCATACCTACAGTCCCTTTTCCCCTTGGCCTCCTACCATCCTCTTCCACCACAAGAGGCCCACGCTGGGACCTCCGTCTCTGAGGGCTGACATGGAGCCTTAACCATCAGCCACACACAGGACAAGACTGGCTGGGGCCCATAACTGGGCTCTGGAACCACAGGGCCAGGAACCACCCTGTGGATGGTCTGTCCACGGCCTTTCAATAAAGGCAGCACCACGTTTTTCAAATAGAGAGGCCCCTTGGCTTATTCCGAGGGCAGGGTGACAAAGTGGAGCCTCAAGACTCTGGAGGACTCCTAATAAATAAATGAGGTAGTGAGCACATGAGTGAATAAATCCCAGGATCAGAGTTGTCCTCTGTCTCCCACCCCATGGAACCCTAGAAAGCCAGCTTCTCACATCCGTCTCTTGGTCACCAGTTCTCAGCTTGGAGGCCTATAGGGGAGGTCCCCAGCCCAAGGACCCACTTAGAACAAAGGCAGCAGGAATGAGTGTTAATGCCGCTGCCCAGCCCTTGACCTCACAAGTCAGGTTTTGACCTCCCTCTGTCTGTGATGCTCACCCTGTTATCTTTCTGGCTCCTCAGCCCCCTCATCCACATCCCTAGACCGTGCGAGGGATGAGGAGCGGGAGGCACTAGCTGCCACTTGCTGCTCCTGAACTCTACAATTTCCTGGGGTTTTTTTGTTTTTTTTTTTTTTTTTTTTTTTTTCTGAGACGGAGTTTCGCTCTTGTTACCCAGGCTGGAGTGCAATGGCGCGATCTCGGCTCACCGCAACCTCCGCCTCCTGGGTTCAGGCAATTCTCCTGCCTCAGCCTCCTGAGTAGCTCGGATTACAGGCACGTGCCACCATGCCCAGCTAATTTTTTGTATTTTTAGTAGAGACGGGGTTTCACCATATTGACCAGGATGGTCTCGATCTCTTGACCTCGTGATCCACCCGCCTTGGCCTCCCAAAGTGCTGGGATTACAGGCTTGAGCCACCGCGCCCGGCCTGTTTTTGTTTTTAAGATGGAGTTTTGCTCTTATCGTCCAGGGTGGAGTGCAGTGGGGCAATCTCGGCTCACTGCAACCTGAGCCTCCTGGGTTCAAGTGATTCTCCTGCCTCAGCCTCCCGAGTAGCTGGGATTACAGGGACCTGCCACCATGCCCAGCTGTTTTTTTTTTTGTTGTTGTTTGTTTGTTTGTTTTTTTATTGTTAATAGAGACGGGGTTTCACCATGTTGGCCAGGCTGGTCTTGAATTCCTGACCTCTGATGATCCACCTGTCTCGGCCTCCCGAAGTGCTGGGATTACAGGCGCGAGCCACTGTGACTGGTCTGGTTTTGTGTTTTTGACACAGGGTCTTGGACCCAGGCTGGAGTGCAGTGGCATGATCATAGCTCACTGCAGCCTTAATCTTCCAGGCTCAAGCAATCCCGCTGGCCTCAGCTTTCGCAGTAGCTGGGACTACAGGAGCGCACCACCAGGCTTGGCTAATTTTTTTTATTTTTAGTAGAGACGGGGCCTTGCTCTGTTGCCCAGGTTGATCTCCAACTCCTGTGCTCAAATGATTCTCCTACCTCGGCCTCCCAAAGTGCTGGGATTACAGGCGTGAGGCACCGTGCCCGGCCTGCTTTCCGGTTTAAAACTCATGATGAGGCTGGACGCGGTGGCTCACGCCTGTAATCCCAACACTTTGGGAGGCCGAGGTGGGTGGATCACAAGGTCAAGAGATGGAGACCATGTTGAAACCCCGTCTCTACTAAAAAAATACAAAAATTAGCTGGGCGTGGTGACGTGCGCCTGTAGTCCCAGCTACTTGGGAGGCTGAGGCAGGAGAATCGCTTGAACCCAGGAGGAGGAAGCTGTGGTGAGCCGAGATTGCACCACTGCACTCCAGCCTGGCGCCTGGTGACAGAACAACTCTGTCTCAAAAAAAAAAAAAAAAAAAAAAAAAAACTCATGATGATCAATTGTTCAGTCAACAAACACCTAGTGAGCCTGCCTCATGCCTAGCCCTGTACTGGACGATGAGGACACAAGTGAACCAGACACTTCTGGTGTGGCTGGAGGCAGATGCCCAATGGGCACAGGTGCAGCTGGACTCAAGGGGCTACAAAGCTTCTGCCAGAGGTTGGGGAAGCAGGGAAGTCTTCTTGAAAGAGACAGCCCTGGGCTGGGCGTGGTGGCTCAGGCCTGTAATCCAAGCACTTTGGAGGCCAAGGCAGGCAGATCACCTGAGGTCAGGAGTTCAAGACTAGCCTGACCAACATGGTGAAACCCCTTCTTGAAAAGAAAAGAAAGAAAGAAAGAGACGGCCCTTGACCTGACTGAGCTTTGTAGGATGATAAGTAACAGTGGTTCCCTTGGTCAGGCACATGGCTCACACCTGTTATCCCAGAACTTTGGGAGGGCGAGGTGGGTGGATCACCTGAGGTCAGGAGTTCGAGACCAGCCTGACCAACATGGTGACACCCCGTCTCTACTGTAAATACCAAAGTTAGCTGGGCATGATGGTGCACCCCTGTAGTCCCAGCTACTCAGAAGGCTGAGGCAGAATTGCTTGAAACCAGGAGGCATAGGTTTCAGAGCGCCGAGATCATACCATTGCACTCCAGCCTGGGCGAAAGCAAAACTTCATCTCAAAAAAAAAAAAAGTGGTTCTGCCGGGCGCGGTGGCTCAAGCCTGTAATCCCAGCACTTTGGGAGGCCGAGGCGGGTGGATCACGAGGTCGACAGATTGAGACCATCCTGGTCAACATGGTGAAACCCAGTCTCTACTAAAAATACAAAAAATTAGCTGGGCATGGTGGCACGTGCCTGTAATCCCAGCTACTCAGGAGGCTGAAGCAGGAGAATTGCCTGAACCCAGGAGGCGGAGGTTGCGGTGAGCCGAGATCGCGCCATTGCACTCCAGCCTGGGTAACAAGAGCGAAACTCCGTCTCAAAAAAAAAAAAAAAAAAAAAAAGTGGTTCTATAGTGGTTCCCTCCATCCCCGCCCGATCGTCAGCGGCCTGTGGCTCCCGTTGGTTGCCTGCTGAGATCCCCACTGATGTCTATATATTGTCACTGCCCACTTAGCATCTGTCTCACCCTCGTCTCCTTAAGGACAGATCCATCTCTGTAGCCGTAGAATTGCCCAGAACAGTGTGGGCCTAGAGCCTGTGCTGAATAAAGGAAAAGGAATGGACTGGGTGTGGTGGCTCACACCTGTAATCCCAGCATTTTGGGAGGCTGAGGCGGGTGGATCACGAGATCTGGAGATTGAGACCAGTCTGGCCAACATGGTGAAAACCCATCTCTACTAAAAATACAAAAATTAACCAGGTGTGTTGGCATGAGCCTGTAGTGCCAGCTACTTAGACAGGAGGCTGAGGCAGGAGAATCGCTTGAACCCCAGAGGTGGAGGTTATAGTGAGCCGAGATTGTGCCATCGCACTCTAGCCTGGACGACAGGCAGAGGAAGACACTGTCAAAAATAAATAAATAAATAAGAAAAAATAAGAAAAAGAGTTTACCACTTCTGTCTCTCGTTCTCTCTCTCTGATTCTCTGTGTCTGACTTTCTTTCTTTCTCTCTTTCTCACTCTCTCTGACTCTCTCACTCTCTCTTTCTCATTCTCTCTCTTTCTCACTCTCTCTGACTCACTCTCTGACTCTCTTTCTCACTCTCTCTGACTCTCTTTCTCACTCTCTCTTTCTCACTCTCTCTGACTCTCTCTCTTTCTCACTCTCTGACTCTCTCTCTTTGACTTTCTCTCTCACTCTCTTTCTCTAAAAAAAAAAAAAAAAAGAATAAGAAAAAGAAGTGGGGTGGGGAGCAGAGAGGCAGAGGACTGAAAGCCTGAAGGCCTGAGCAACTCATGCGCTCTAAGGGTCTGCCCACCCCCCAGCCTGGCTTCCCCCTCGTGGTTTCTCCAGCCCGCCCTCACACCCTCTACCTTCATCTGCACGGCTTCCTGCCTCCACACCACTTCAGACTGCACTGCCATGGCTCTGACTGCCCATCCCTCCTGCCTCCTGGCCCTGCTGGTGGCAGGCCTAGCCCAAGGCATCAGAGGCTCCCTTACGGCCCAGGTAAGTGCTCCCAAACCCTTACCTCTGCCAGTCCCACACCTGGTGTTACCCCTTCAAAAACAGCTGGCCTGTCATTCCCACTTTTCAGAGGGAGTCACTGAGGCTGGAGAGAGGGCTGACGTGCCCAAGGGCACATGGGAAGACAGAGAAAGCTAACTGGCTGTCCCCTAGCACAGTCCTTGCACAGGTGGGAGCGAAGGTGGGGTCCCCGAAATGATTCCTCTGCCCACTGCCCCTCTCCACCTTTGGCTCCTTGCCAGGATCTAGGTCCCCAGCCGCTGGAGCTGAAAGAGGCCTTCAAGTTTTTCCAGAGGCAGTTCAACCGGAGTTACTTGACCCCAGAAGGTATCACAGGCCGCGTACATCTCCAACCCCCACCTCCCAGGTTCAAGCGGGTCTCCTGCTTCAGCCTCCGAGTAGCCCCACTACTTTTTCATTTTTAGTGGAGACAGGGTTTCACCACGTTGGCCAGGCTGCTCTCGAACTCCTAACCTCGGGTGATCCGCCTGCCTCAGCCTCCCAAAGGGCTGGGATTACAGGCGTCAGCCACCGTGCCCAGCCAAGAAATCAAAGCTCAAGGTGGAGAACAGTCATGGCCAAGGCCACTCAGCAGGACAGGGGGTGTACTCCCTGTTTTCCCAAAGGCACGAGTGGATCCAGGATCATTCTTTGCTATGGATCTGGAGGGCGGCGGTGGCAGGTGGTGGGGTCCTGCCCTAGTCCTGTGTGGTCCCCTGGCTCCACAGTCACTTCCCGATGGTTCTAGGCAGTGAGCAGGGGACCACCCCCTAGTCATGCATTCATTCAGCAAACACCCCAGGACACCCGTTTTGTCCTCCAGTTGGGGATTTCTTCTCTGTCCCATGATATAACCCCTGCCGCTGCCCTCTCGCTGTGCTCTCTCACAGGGGACTGGTCTGTGTGTGACTTTTAGCCCACGCTGCCTGTGCCCTGTCGTCTCCTACCCCCGCCATGTTCCAGCTCTCCTCCTGTGGTCGGAGGTGTAAAGGAGGCAGCCTGGCAGGAAACTGGTCTCCAACCACACCCCCTTTCCTTGAGTCACTGCCACCAGACCCCTTGCCTGGCTGCCCACCTAGGGTGACCGAAGATGGTCCTCTCGCTGCCTCTGGGGAAAACCTAACCCTAGGTGGGCTGGGTAACCACTTCCTTGGCCTGGGTGTCTGCAGTGGGGCCTTGTGGGGGCTACAGGAAAGGAGCCAGCGCTCAGCTGGGTGTGGATGGGTGGGTGTGGGTGGAAGGGTGCCCAGCCAGCGGCTACTTCCTGCCCCTGAGGGCCTGGGAGCCAGCCTAGGACAACTCCCTCTTGGTCCAGAGCACGCTCGCCGCCTGGACATCTTTGCTCACAACCTGGCCCAGGCTCAGCAGCTGCAGGAGGAGGATTTTGGCACAGCTGAGTTTGGGGTGACTCCATTCAGTGACCTCACAGGTACCATCAACCCTCCTGGCCCGTAGGTGGTAGGTGGGGAAAGGACACTGGCAGCTGGACTGAGCGGATCTTCAACTTTCACTTCCCAGGGAAGGAAATTCATTTCCCTTACTACTGGGGGCTTGTGTGCTGGCATCAAATCACCCAGCGCAGGGGCAGAATCTCTGCAGCCCTGTGTTCCAACCAAGCCCAGCCCAGCCTTGGGGCCAGTGTAGAAGCTGCAGGGAAGCACCGAGCAGGGAGCCCAGCCCCTCTAGGCTCACCACCCCTGCCTTTTTTTTGAGGACAGGGTCTTTCTCTGTCTGTCGCCCAGGCTGGAGAGCAACAGTGCAATCTCAGCTCACTTAGTCTCCACCTCCTAGACTCACATGATTCTCCCCACCTCTTTTTTTTTTTTTTTTTTCTTTTTGAGACGGAGTTTTGCTTGTTACCCAGGCTGGAGAGCAATGGCGCAGTCTCGGCTCACTGCAACCTCCGCCTCCTGGGTTCAGGCAGTTCTCCTGCCTCATCCTCCTGAGTTGCTGGGATTACAGGCACGCGCCACCATGCCCAGCTAATGTTTTATATTTTTAGTTGAGATGGGGTTTCACCATGTTGACCAGGATGGTCTTGATCTCTTGACCTCGTGATCCACCCACCTTGGCCTCCCAAAGTGCTAGGATTACAGGCGTGAGCCACCGCACCCGGCCTCTCCCCACCTCTTAGCCTTCTAAGTAGCTAGGACTACAAGCCTGCACAACCACAGCCAGCAAATATTTGTATTTTTTTTGTGGAGATGGGGTCTCGGACTCCTGACCTCAAGTGATCCGCCCACCTCGGCCTCCCAAAGTGCTGGGATTACAGGCGTGAGCCACCACGGCCCCCATCCTTGCCTTTTTGCCCCTCAGGGCATTATGGGACAAAAATGGCCAAGGGCTGGAGTGGGAGTGGGAGAACAGGGAGAAGCAGTCAAAACAGAGACCTCAGTGGCCCTGTCTGTTCCCCAGAGGAGGAGTTTGGCCAGCTCTATGGGCATCGGAGGGCAGCTGGAGGGGTCCCTGGCATGGGCAGAGTGGTAGGGCCTGAAGAGCCAGAGGAGTCAGTGCCTCACACCTGCGACTGGCGGAAGGTAGCCGGCGCCATCTCATCCATCAGGAACCAGGTATCTGCCTCTGGTTCTCACCCAGCTCGCTCCAATTCAGCTTAGTGGTGGGAAGGAGAGGGATGGGGCCCGAACACCTAGCCCTGCCCTACCCTCTCACCCTCCAGGGAAACTGCAATTGCTGCTGGGCCATGGCAGCGGCAGGCAACATCGAGGCACTGTGGGGCATCAATTTCTTGAAGTTCGTGAACGTCTCTGTACAGGGTAGGGCTGGGAGAGGGCTCGTGTGTGACAGACGAGGGAGGCCTAGGGGCCTGGTCACCCACACTGTCCCTTCTTACACCAGAGCTGCTGGACTGCGGCCGCTGTGGGAATGGCTGCTATGGAGGCTACGTCTGGGAAGCATTCTTAACTGTCCTCAACAACAGTGAGTGCACAACGCCTGCCACTCTGGACATCTGCCTGATCACGGGGTGGGCAGGATCAGAGCCCCCTCCTTGTCTTGCTTATCTGTAGGCGGCGTGGCCAGTGAAAGGGACTACCCGTTCCGGGCCAACTTCAGACCCCACAGATGCCACGCCAAGACGTCCAACAAGGTGGCTTGGATCCAGGACTTCATCTTTCTGCCGGACAACGAGCAGAGTGCGGGCAGGACAGAGACACAGGCGGATGGGAGGGACAGGCAACAGGGCAGAGGCAGACATGCTGGGCTACCAGGCTACAGATAGAGACAAGACAGGGTGGATGGAGCGAAGGAGCGAGAGAGAGACCCACGTGCCCATGTGGCAAGGGTCTGATGATGCTCCCATCCCCAGGAATTGCCCAGTACCTGGCTACTTACGGCCCCATCACGGTGACCATCAACATGAAGTACCTGAAGGTAGGATGGGGAAGCTGATGGGGGAGGGGCATACAGGGGACTTGGCCCCACACTCAGTACCTTGGCCCCCACCCCCTGCAGCTATACCAGAAAGGTGTGATCAAGGCCAGTCCCACCACCTGTGACCCCCAGTTTGTGGACCACAGTGTCCTGCTGGTGGGTTTTGGCAGCGACAAGTCAGAGGGGATGGGGGCAGAGACAGTCTCATCCCCGTCTCGGCATCCACGCTCCACCCCATACTGGATCCTGAAGAACTCCTGGGGGGCCCAGTGGGGAGAGGAGGTGAGTGTGATCTATGGGTGGAGGGGGGCGCAGAACAGGCCTCTTCCCACCTGCCCGCCCCCATGTCCCCTAACCTCCTAGGGCTATTTCCGGCTGCACCGAGGGAGCAATACCTGCGGCATCACCAAGTACCCTGTCACTGCCCGCGTGCAAAAACCGAATGTGAAGCCCCAATTATCTTGCCCTCCCTGAACCCACCTGGCCCCTCAGCTCTGTCCTGTCAGGCCAACTGCCTCCTCGCCAGCCCCCATCCCCAGGTTTTTGCCCATCCTCCCAATCTTCTCAATATGGCCTGAATAAACCAAGACAAGACCTCTGGCTTGTGAGTAGGCTCTTCTAGTGGATGGGTCAAGCATAGACTCCATTCCCTGAAAAATGTCCCGGTTCCCAAGGGGCCGCTGTGCATGTCCATCCTTGTACACTGACACCAGGTGCTCAGACACAGACACAGGCACATCTGCATGCCCCCCACCTGCTCCCCAGAGCAAAGACCAGTCTCCAAACTCACGGCAACTTTATTGTCAGTGTGGGTGCAGTGGTGGGAGGGGTCTCAGTCATGATAGAGGCGCAGGAGGCAGCCACGGAGGGTGCCCATGTAGCGGTCCCAGAGGGTCTGGTGTCTGTAAGAACGGGAACGGTGACAGCTCAGTTTTCCCAACATTCACCATGGCGGGAGGCCGTGCCCTGAACACTTTCTGCACCTTCATTCAATTTGCCCTCAGAAAATGCTTCAGTTCTTCTTATGATGAACCCCAGCTCACTGAGGAAGCCGAGGCATGGAGAGGTTAAGAAACCTGCCCCAAATCACACAGCTTTTTTTTTTTTTTTTTTGAGATGGCATCTTGCTCTCTTGCCCAGGCTAGAGTGCAGTGGTGTTATCTCGGCTCACTGCAACCTCCACCTCCCGGGTTTAAGCAATTCTCCCTCAGCCTCCTGAGTAGCTGGAATTATGGGTGCCAGATGGGATTTCACCATGTTGGTCAAACTCTTGACCTCATGATCTGCCTGTCTCGGCCTCCCAAAGTGCTGGGATTACAGGTATGAGCCATCGTGCCCAGCAATCACACAGCCTTCTAAGATGGGGAGCCAGAGCTTTGGTCCAGAGACTTTCCCCCACCCCTGGGTCAGCAGAATGGGGAACCCTGAGTCTGTAGGAGGCAAGTCCCTGGAGATGGCTGGCTGGGGCAAGGCCAAGCTGGACAGGAGGCCAGAGTTGCTCACCGGAAGCCATCGAGGGAGTGGACAGACGCTGAATACTGATTTAGGAAGAACCTCACGTCGCTCAGTGGCCAGTGGTCGGAGCGGCAGGGTTCCACAAACTGTGGGCCCAAGGGAATACTTAGCACTGGTACAGGCTGGGGACAGGCCAGGTTGGGGGTCAGAGGGCATGACAGCTCACCTTCTCCACAAGGTCCACAAACAAGTCTCTGACATCCTTATTGTGGGTCAGCTTGGCGGCCACATTCACCAGCCCCCGGGATAGGTTCTGTGGGGCAGGGATCCTGGGAGTTCTGCCTTCTGCCCCAGAAGTTGGGAGCTGAGCACAGAAGCTGGGGGAGGAGCAGGTCCCTCCCCAGATCCATCCACCTCCCTCCATCAACCAAGTCCCCATTGTTTGTGAGCTGCTCCCCTCTGCGGCCGCCAGAGGGAGCAGGACTGCCACCTGCCGGCCAGTCCCCTGCAGGGGCAGAGCTGCCTGGTAGGGGTGGTGATCTGGAGGCTGAAGATGCCAAGGGATAGAGGCTAGATGGGACCACAGACCTTGAAGTTGGCTTCCATCTCAGAGAAGACGCCCAGCTTTCCCCGGAGAGCAGTGCACACTAGGCTGCAGAGAGACAGGGTCATGCCTATAGCCACTTGGGCCCCTACTGCAGGCCCTGCCCCAAGGACCCCCTACAAGGTCACCTCTTGTGCAGGTCCAGAAGGTCCTTGTCAGCCACTAGCACCTTGAGCTCCTTCAAGTCCTGGAGAAATTCCTTATCTAAGTCCATGTCCATGTCATCCATCTGCGAGTCTGTGAGGCCAGGAAGGGAGTTGGGGTAGGTGATAAAAACCCCTCCCTTGATAGCCTCAGCCTTTCCTCACCAGCCACCCCAGGGGGCAGAAGAGGAAATGGAGTGGCAGAGATGGGGGAGTGACATGCCCCGGGCCACAGAGGCAATGGGACCTTTGTCTGCAGACATGGCATGTGTGGGGAAAACATCCCATGAGCCGGGGCAGCCTGGGTGGGGGCCGTGAACACCAGCGGATGCTGGGAACTGGGGGCCTGTGGGAGAAACTACTGGTGGGGAACCAGGTCCTGAGGATGGGGAGGTGTCCAGGCACCTGGGACAGTGGGGGCCTCACCGACGGCTCCAAGGGTCCAGTTTTGGATCATGAGCTCAGCGCAGAAGGCAAAGTCACCGAAGCTCAGATACTGCAGTTTTTTCTTCCCTGTCTCAAAGCGGTTGTTAGCAAAGAAAACGATGGCTGCATAGTCCCTGCACAGAAGAGAGGACAGTCCTCTCAGGGCTTGAAATTCCTTCTTAGGAAGCAGCTCCCACCTGCAACCTCAGCTGGGTGTCGGAATTCTGGCCTCTCTCTGCCTTAAATCACTGTGTGATGTGTCTCAAGTCACCTCTCTATGCCCCTCCTCATCAATGCGAAGAGAAGTTTCCAGCCCAAGTTTTCTTTATGTATATTTAAAGATGGGGTTTCTCCATGATGGCCAGGCTGGTCTTGAACTCCTGACCTCAGGTGATCCACCCACCTCGGCCTCCCAAAGTGCTAGAATTACAGGTGTGAGCCACTGCACCTGGCCAGCTCAAGTTTTCTAATGGCAGTGTGAGACCATAAGGGTAACAGTTACCTTTTACTAAGCACTCCCTAAGTGTGGCACCTTTCAACAGCCCAACTGGAAATTGCTGGACCATGCTTTGAATCCAGGTCAGTATGGTCCAAAGATCAGACTAAGCTGGGTGTGGTGGCTCACGCCTGTAATCCCAGCACTTTGGGAGGCTAAGGCAGGTGGCTCACTTGAGGTCAGGAGTTCAAGGCGGGTGGCTCACTTGAGGTCAGGAGTTCAAGAACAGCCTGGCCAACGTGGTGAAACCCTGTCTCTACTAAAAATACAAAAATTAGCCAGGTGTGGTGGCACATGCCTGTAATCCCAGCTACTTGGGAGGCTGGGGCAGGAGAACTGCTTGAACTGGGAGGCGGAGGTTGCAGTGAGCTAAGCTTGCACCATTGCACTCCAGTTTTACAAGAGTAAAACTCTGTCTCAAAAGAAGTAGAGGCCAAAAGTGGGATAAATATCCTCCCAGCATACTGAGGAGGCCAGAAGGGTTGGGGCAGGGAAGTGGTGTGCAGGATGGGGAGGTGGCAGCTCCTCACCTGGCCAACCGGTCAGAGAGGAGGAAGTGCTGCTGAATATTGTCCACCAGGGAGCCCCGCATTTCCTCTACCACCTTGAAGACTCGCTTAAAGTTGTCAAACTGCAGGGCAGTTAGGGTAGGAGAGAGGAGGGGTCAGAGTGCCCACTGCGTCGCTCACCCAATAAACCACTTTTTGAACATCTCTCCCTTACCCACCCACCTATCCAGTCAGCAGAGACTGATTTAGCATTTGTCATTCCTTCAACCAACTATTAGTTATTAGTACTTGCTGTCAACTCAAATGCTTATCAGCTCCTGCTGTATCTTGCCCTGGATAAATGTTTACTCAATCTTGTCTCTAAATCCAACCCCATTTAAGCACCATGCTCTCTAGATCTTTAGGAGTTTGAATTGGAAGAGACTTTCCTGGCTAAGCCCCAGGAACTAAAAAAATAAGTAAATGCTAAGCTATATACAGGAAGCTCACAGGAGATACAAAAAGAAAGGCATCAAAGGCCCAGAAGGGTTACTTCTTCCGGGTATATCAAAAAGGCTGTGGAGAAGGTAGCATCTCACCTCCCGTCTTGGATTTCAAGGGGTAGATACTGCCAAGAACAGTACCCTCCAGGTAGAAGCAACATGAGTAAAGGAAAGCCTGGGGCTGGAGAAATGTAAGCTTAGAAAGGTCCGCAGGGATGAGATCACAGGACAGTCCATAGGTTAAGGCCAAGGAGTGCAGCTACTACCCAGGGAGCAGCGGGAGCCAATGGGAGCCAGTGGAAGTTTATAAGCAGGGGTCTGATAAACTTTCAGGTCAGCTCTGGGCTTCTGAAAGATCACTCTGGCCATAGAGTACAGGATAGCTTAGAAGGGGCAAAAGGGAGCTGAGCACAGTGGCTCACACCTGTAATCCCAACAGCACTTTGGGAGGCCAAGGCGGGTAATCACCTGAGGCCAGGAGTTCAAGACAAGCCTGGCCAACATGGTGAAACTCTGCGTCTACTAGCAATACAAAAAGTAGCCAGGTGTGGTGGCGGGAGCCTGGAATCTCAGCAACTGCAAAGGCTGAGGCATGAGAATCGCTTGAACTGGGGGCGGGGGAGGAGACTGGAGGTTGCAGTGACCCGAGATCATGCTACTGCACTCCAGCCCGGGTGACAGAGCAAGACTCTGTTATAAAACAAAAAGAAGGGGCAGGGCCGGGCGCGGTGGCTCAAGCCTGTAATCCCAGCACTTTGGGAGGCCGAGGCGGGTGGACCACGAGGTCAAGAGATCAAGACCATCCTGGTCAACATGCTGAAACCCCGTCTCTACTAAAAATACAAAAATGAGCTGGGCATGGTGGCGCGTGCCTGTAATCCCAGCTACTCAGGAGGCTGAGGCAGGAGAATTGCCTGAACCCAGGAGGCGGAGGTTGCGGTGAGCCGAGATTGCGCCATTGCACTCCAGCCTGGGTAACAAGAGCGAAACTCCGTCTCAAAAAAAGAAAAAAAATGATTAAGAAGGGGCAAAAGGGGAAAGGGGGAGAAGGCTAGGTATGAAGCTGCTGCCACAACCAGAGGCTGGAGCTGCAGCAGTGGCCAACGGGAGGGAGTGAGGTACAGATGGGATGTCAGGCCCGTATGGGTGCAGTGCCCACCTGTCTCCGGCAGCTCTTGAGGGTGATGCCTGTTTTGGTGCTGATATCATCCAGGTCTTTCTTGGTGCCTTTGGACAGCTTCTTGCCCAGCACCTCCCGAACAAAGGCCTCGTCAAAGGCATAGTACCTTGTGGAGTCAGAGAACACCACTAACCCTCCATAAAAGAGAGGAAAGGGGGCCTGGCAGGGCCCGGGTCTGACCCCTTCTGCTCTCAACTTTCTGATGGCTAGGTAAGTCCCATCCCTCCCTGGGCCTGTTTCAGCACGCAAAATGGATATACAGTCAGACCGGTTGACGTGCCCCCCATCCCACAGGGTGAGCACCTCTCGATGAGTAGTGCCTGCCTGGAGGGCGGGATCTGGAAGATGAGCTGGTGCAGTAGCTTGGGCGGTGCGTGCAGCAGCCGCTCCAGCATGTGAAAGGTGCGGTAGTGGTCCATAGTGTCGCTCTGCAGCACCGCTGCCGTGGCGCCCGTCTGCTCCAGGATTCCCGAGCGCACCCGCAGGGCCACCGCGTCGGTCACTGGAAAGTGTGGGCTTGCATCAGGCCCCGCCCTGCCGACGCCAGAGGCCCTTCAGGGATTCCACCCCCGATCATTATAAAACCCTTTATTCCCAGGCAGCTGCCCAGTTCCCTAAATGATGCCCAAGTCCAAGCCCCGCCCTGCCTCCAATTCAAAACAATCGCTCCGCGGACGGGCTCCCCAACATGCTCCTCACGGACCCGAGTAGCCATCTAGCCAGAGGCGATACACGTCCTCGTCGATGAGTGTCGTGTTCCCCACAAAGATGTCCAGCTCGCTAGTCATGGCGACGCCCGGGGCCGCAGCGCCCCGAGCAGGACAGAGGACTGCTAGGGCCTGGCGCGCCGCCTCCGGGCCACTTCCGGGAGCGCTGACATTCCGCTCCGGGCACCCGGACCCAGCAGAGGATCACTTCCGGGACACAGCCAATGAGAGCGGGGACGCGGAGGGAGCGGTGAGGGAAGAGATGGGGCGGCCTGCGCGGAGGGGCAGCGCCTCCTCCCGCCGGGAGGGGGAGTCCCGGGCCCCGGCGGGTTGTCGTCCCCAAGCCGGCTGCCGGAGCGCGTCTGCCGGGAGTGCCTCCTCTTCGTCTCCCCGGTCCCCGCAACCTCTCCCCTCACTTCCTCCTGGCTTTTCTCCCACCTCCTCTGCCCTTTTTGGGACCGCCTAAGTTTGACCTGTATCCCGAAGTTAGGAGTTTCACAGGGCTCTATCCTAAATCTCTTCTCCGCAAAAGGGGTGTACGGCCCGACTTCCTCGGGCTCTTGCTGGAGACCCCTCTGTCCATCCTGTGCATAAGCACCTCTCCTGGGCTTGGGGCACCTGCCTCCAACTTGGTTTTAACCACACCCGCACCCCCAGGAGCTACTGACGTCTTTAATTCTGCCCTCGGAGCTCTTCCTGGAAGTCCACATCCGGAGGGGCCGCCCATCGGCCAAGTCTGTCCACTCTCTCTTCCCGTAAGCCCCTCAAAAGCTCGACATACTCCAGCCAGCCCTTTCTCTCTCCCCATCTGTTTCTTTCCTGCGTCCCTGTCTCAGTGACAAGCCTAACATCCACCAGTTTTCATGCGAGAAACCTGGGCGTTCTCCCAGACTCCTCTCCACATTCGGTTGGGCTGATTTGCCTCAGGAATAGTCCCAGTATCTGTCCCCCCCACCGCCACGGATGCTGCCCCAGCCGTCTTTCTGCTTAGCTCTCATCTCCCTGCCTGTGTCGCCTCCCCGCAGGATCCGGCCCGCACAGAGCAGCCCAATCTTTTTAAATGCATATTTTCAAATGTTACTCTCTTAACATCCTTACTGGCCTTTGGAAACGCTCCAACCTAGTACTGAAAGTTCTTAAGAATCTGGCTTTTGCCTGCCCTTGAAGCCTCACTCTCTCAGCATTTTCTGCACAGATCGGCTTTTCAAAAATCATCAAGCTATCCTCATTGTTCCTAAAGCAGCTAGGCTCTTTCAGGCACCGGTGCTTTTCACCATGCTGTTCTCTCTCCCTGAAATAGCTCTTGGCAAAGTCCTGGGCATCTACCAGAGCCTCTTGGATAGCATCTCTTTTGAGAACCCACTTAAGGACCCTCAGACCATACTCCCCACCCCCCATTTGTTTCTTGCTTAACACAGCTTGTCTCCCCAGACTGCGACCTCCTTGAGGACGGAATCAGTATTTTGGTTAAATCTATTTTTGCATGGGGCTTGCACATAAAACACGTTTATTGAGCAAACGAATCCTGTATGTTCCTCCCCCAAGGCAGGAAACGCTCCCTGGGAGGGTGAGTAGTCTAATGGTGAGCTAGGACGTTTGGACTCAGGCTTCCGAGGAACCGGGAGCGATCCTCAGTGAGCCAAGACTTCGGAACTTGACCAAAGGTAATGAGGGACTGGAGACCGGTCCCTCTGACTTCCGTCGGGCATAAGCGGGAGTCAGGGGGCAGACGCCTGCATCTTGGTTCTCACAAGAGCCGAGAGGCCTAAGCTCGAGCTTAGGGAGATCTGGAACTTGGCGGTTCGAAGCGCCCAGTTTCGGCTTCAGACCAATTGCGGAGGGCGATGACGCGAGGGTACCTTGACATCGAGAGTCAGTAACACCCGGAGTAGTTGAGGAAGGGGGCCCTCTGAGCTCAGGCCCCGCCCCTTTCCGGGGGGCGGCGTTTCACCGGATTGGTCGTCCTTCCATAACGTCATGCGGCTCCGCCCCGGCGCGCGCGCCCCGCCGCGTGCCCAGCCCAGGTAGCTGCAGCAGCCTACGCTGCCTCGGCCACTGCCAGCCGCGCGAGGAGCCGGAGCCGGAGCCCGAGCCTGAGCGGCGCCGGGCCCGACTTGGGGCTCCTGGGCTGCGGCGGCGGGCGGGCGATGCTCCAGCGGCCTGACCAGCCATGGAGGCCGAGGCAGGCGGCCTGGAGGAGCTGACGGACGAGGAGATGGCGGCGCTAGGCAAGGAAGAGCTGGTGCGGCGCCTGCGGCGGGAGGAGGCGGCGCGCCTGGCGGCACTGGTGCAGCGCGGCCGCCTCATGCAGGAGGTGAATCGGCAGCTGCAGGGCCACCTGGGCGAGATCCGCGAGCTCAAGCAGCTCAACAGGCGCCTGCAGGCAGAAAACCGTGAGCTGCGCGACCTCTGCTGCTTCCTGGACTCCGAGCGGCAGCGCGGGCGGCGCGCCGCGCGCCAGTGGCAGCTCTTCGGGACCCAAGCATCCCGGGCAGTGCGCGAGGACCTGGGCGGCTGCTGGCAGAAGCTGGCCGAGCTGGAGGGCCGCCAGGAGGAGCTGCTGCGGGAGAACCTGGCGCTTAAGGAGCTCTGCCTGGCGTTGGGCGAGGAGTGGGGTCCCCGCGGCGGCCCTGGAGGCGCGGGGGGCTCAGGCGCCGGGCCAGCACCCGAGCTTGCCCTGCCCCCCTGTGGGCCCCGCGACCTAGGCGATGGAAGCTCCAGCACCGGCAGCGTGGGCAGTCCGGATCAGTTGCCGCTGGCCTGTTCCCCCGATGACTGAAGGCGCTGCTTCCTCCACGCCGACGCCCGCCCTGATTGCTCCCCGAGCCCTGGGACTGCTGTGAACCGCCGGACCTGGACGCCGTCCTGGCTGCGCAGGAGGGGCCCACTGGCATGGACTGAGAAATCCTGACACCGAGGAGGGCCCCTCGCTCTTGCTGGCAGGGCAGCAGGGGGACTGAAGGCTGGAGTGGAGGGACGTGCTGGGGGTTGGATTGGGGTAATAAACCAGGACGGAAGCGGAGCCCTTGGCCTGGGCAGCGTCTGTTTGGTATTCGCTGGGGTTGGGGCAAGGGTGGGGCACTGAAACAGGGTACCATTCCCATCCAGAGGGCCTGTAGAACTAATGATCCCCCCCATTACCTCTAGCCAGTGGTAAACCAGACTTCCCCGATCGGGTGCCGGGACCCGCCATAATCCGGCCCCTGAAGTGGCTTCAGCTCCCTTCCCGGCTCCTTCCTGTCCAAGACAATGGGGCAGGAAGCAGGTGCTGGGGACCTAGAACCAGTCGGCTGCCTCCTCTGAGGCTGGAAGGGGCATAACAGCGCAACCCCCCACCCCACCCCCAGAAGGTACAGGCAGCAGCACTCTGGGCCCCGACGGGGAGAGGGACAAGCCTCTTTGCTTTTACGCCAGAGGACTCTCTCCTCTCAGTCCTGGAGATGGGGCCGAGCCGATGTAGCCCCACTTGTCAGATAAGACAAAGTCCAAAAATATCAAAGAATTTGTCCAAGGTCATGCAGTGAGTCTGTAGTGCTACGGCTGGGACCTAGGGCTCCAGATACACTCCCGTTAGCCTCTGGGTCCAGTGAGGCACCCAAGCCACAGCTTCCAGCCTTTTATTCCATTTTGGTAGATTTGTATAAAAATACTCTCTTTAGGAAAATAAATAGCAGCTGCCCTCGCTATGGAGGCTTGGATTCCCCTGGAGCTAAAGGCTTCTCAGAGCTGAGATCTGCAGATCAGCTCATCACCGAAATCTTGGGCGCCTCCTGAGCTGTGTGGTTCAGGAGGGACCGGCAGAATGCCCTGGTCCAATCATCTGCTGCTGCTGGCAGTGGGGCTGGTGAGTTAGTGTTCTAGGTGGGTAAAGTGGCACCTTCTGTCGGGGATAGGGTTGGGTGGATCGCAGGAAGAGAAAGGGTGATGGAAAATGTGGCAGTGGTCTGGAAGGTGTTAGGGCTCCAGAGGACCTCTATAGATCTACGAAGTCTCTGGGCTGCCAGGATTCCTCTGGCACAAATGGGAAATACTTTGTCTCTGATTTAGTGCAAATTGTGCTAGAGAAGCCAGCTCTAGAGAAACTGGGCAGCTTTGGTGGCCCCAAGTTGGCTCTACTGTGAAGCACAATATGATCAGTCTCATTAGAGGGATGGAGAAGAAACTGCTGGAGTTGGGTGTGAGATACCATCCAGGCCAGCTGGACTGGTGGGGGAAGGGGAGGAGACAATGGTTAGGGTGCTTCACAAAGCAAGGAGGGTTGGGGAGCCAAGGGGGTCAGAGGATGGGTCTCCGCTGCTGCTGCTACTCTTGCGATGAGCTGAGGCACAGGGCTCAGGAGTGCTGGGGTAGGTGAAGACCAGGCTGGGAGTAAAAGGAGTTAGGGAGGGTGTGGTCATGAGTGTGGGGGTGTGCAGTGCCTCAGGTTCAAGCACAGGCCCTGGGGAAAGGGAGATGCAAGGTACAGGGCGGCAGGATGCTGGCGGGCTGCTGGTGCGCCTGGTACTGCCTGTGTCCCCCTCCTTGTCTCCTTCAGGGATTTTGCAGATGGGTCGGTGGGCTTCCAGCACCAGCTCCAGGCGCTCCTTCTGCTTCTGCAGCTCCTCAATCTCTCGCTGCAGCCCGGATTTCTCATCTTCCAGTTTGTCAGTCTCCTGTAGATCAGGAGAGGAGTCAGGAAGGTGAGGGCTGAATACCCCAGAGCCTCAGATGTTTGAACTCAGGGTTCTGAGGAGCTGGGCTTGGCAGTGGGGGGTTGGGGGTGATGGAGAGTCTCTAGCAAGTCTGTACTGCAACTCCCATGAGCGCCTGGGAGAAAATGGGCACGACTCCCATCAGGCCCAGGCGTTTTAGGAGATTGCTGGCACCAGGCGGTGGCTCAGGCCTGTAATCCCAGCACTTTGGGAGGCCAAGGTGGGCGGATCACTTGAGGCCATTTCGAGACTAGCCTGGCCAACATAGCGAAACGATGTCTCTACTGAAAATACAAAAATTAGCCGAGTGGGGCAGTGGGTGTCTGTAGTCCCAGGTACTCAGAAGGCTGAAGCAGGAGAAATGCTTGAGCCTGGGAGGCAAATGTTACAGTAAGCCGAGATCACACCACTGCACTCCAGCCTGGGCGACAGAGCAAGACTCTATCTCAAAAAAAAAAAAAAAAAAAAAAAAAAAGAGATTGCTGGCTGAGCTTCAGCTCTGCTCTGCTACAAGTGAGACCTGCTGCAGTCAATTTGTTTTTTCTTTTATTTTGAGATGGAGCCTCACTCTGTCACCCAGACTGGAGTGCAATGGCGTGGTCTTGGCTCACTGGGCTCACTGCAACCTCCCCCTCCCTGGTTCAAGCGATTTTTCTGCCTCAGCCTCCCAAGTATCTGGCACTACAGGCACATGCCACCACACTTGGCTGATTTTTATACTTTTAGTAGAGACAGGGTTTCATGATATTTGCCAGGCTAGTCTCGCACTCCTGACCTCATGATCCGCCCACCTCGGTCTCCCAAAGTGCTGGGATTACAGGCGTGAACTACTGCAACCTCTGCCTCCCAGGTTCAAGTGATTCTCCTGACTCAGCCTCTGCTGCCACGCCTGGCTAATTTTTTTTTTTTTTTTTTTTTTAAGTAGAGATGGGGTTTCATCATGTTGTTCAAACTGGTCTCGAACTCCTGACCTCAGGCAATCCACCCACTGTGGCCTCCCAAAATGCTGGCATTACAGGGGTGAGCCGCTGTGCCCAGCCCAACTGCAGCCAATTTTTAATTGATTTTTCCTCATCCTTTCCCCCAGGGACTGCCCTTCGGACAAGGAGCAAGGATTGGTGGGGAGGGAGCTACATATACTGGGGCTCTGGGGCCTCCCGGGAGATGGGGTCCCTCTGAGCTTGGTGGGCCAGGGCCTGTGCTCACCGCCTGCAGGAAGTCGGTCAGTTCCTTCCTCCGGTTCCTGCACTTGGCCGCAGCCAACTTGTTCCGCTCGCGCCTTACTCGGCGGCGCTCCTCTTCCTCTGGGCTGATCTGGGGGTGAGAAGAGCAGTGAGGAGAACCCTGGGCCATTGGCTGCCTGGAACTCACCCCTCACGGTGGCCCAGTGGTAGGACCCTGGCAGAGGTCATGGCAACACAGGGGCCCCCTCCGCCTGTGATTTAGGGATCACTGCACCCAACCGGTTCCCTGCAATGAGGCACTGTCTTCTTGGATTGGTCAAATTTCCTCCTCACACCTAGCTTTAGGGCGCATTCCTCTCCCATAATGTCCTCCCCCTCCATAAACCGTAACCCTCCTCATCTCCTAGGACTCAACTAAGATGCTCCCACCTCCAGGAAGCCCTCTTATTCCCCAGCCAGAAGTGACCTTTCCTCCGCAGCCCCCTCTTTGCAGCACCCTCATCCTTCTGCATCTCTGGACAACCAAGTCTCCTCTTACCCCATGAGCTGTAAGCACTAGGAGGGGCTCATGAGTGTTGCGGATTAAGTTGCAATTCGTTGGAAACCTACTATGTGCCAGCTAAGTACTTTACATAGATTCTTGTTTTTTCACTGAGAATATGCAGAACAGAAACTTTTTTTTTTTTTTTTTTTTTTTGAGTCTTGCTTTGTTGCCCAGGCTGGAGTGCAGTGGCACGATCTTGGCTCACTGGAACCTCTATCTCCTGGGTTCAAGCAATTCTCCTGTTTGCCTTAGCTTCCTGAGTAGCTGGGACTACAAATGTGCACCATGATTGTGGCTGATTTTTGAATTTTTAGTATGCACTGGGTTTCACCAGGTTGGCCAGGCTGCTCTCGAACTGCTGACCTCAAGTGATCCAGCAGCCTCAGCCTCCTAAAGTGCTGGAGTTACAGGCATGAGCCACTGCACCCAGCCTTTTTTTTTCAGACAGAGTCTCACTCTCTCCCAGGCCGGAGTACAGTGGCCTGATCTCGGCTCACTGCAACCTCCACCTACTGGGTTCAACTGATTGTCATGCCTCAGCCTCCCAAGTAGCTGGGACTGCAGGCATGTACCACCACATGTGGCTAATTTTTGTATTTTTAGTGGAGACAGGGTTTCACCATATTGACCAGGCTGGTCTCGAACTCCTGACCTCAGGTGATCCACCTGCCTTGGCCTCCCAAAGTGCTGGGATTACAGGCATGAGCCACCATGCTCGGCATCTTTTTCTTTTGTAGTGACAGGTCTTACTGTGTTGCCCAGGCTGGTCTGGAACTCCTGGGCTCAAGGGATCCTCCTGCCTCAGCCTCCCAGAATACTTGGATTACCGGCGGGAGCCACCACACCCAGACTTTTTTTTTTTTTTTCTTTAACATAGATTCTTTTTTTTTTTTTTTTAAGAGACGAGGTTTCACCTTGTTGGTCAGAGTGGTTTTGAACTCCTGACCTCAGGTGATCCACTCACCTCGGCCTCTCAAAGCGCTAAGATTACAGGCGTGAGCCACCACGCCTGGCCTTAATACAGATTCGTAACCCAACTTTCCATGAAAAACTGAAGCCCGGGGAGGATAACTTGCTCCTGGTTCCAGACCAGAACTTAGAACCTACTGACTGTATTCTATACTGAGTGACAAGCCAGGTGAGGGAGACCATTTCGCAGAAATGATCCAACTCACAGCTTACAGACCTACCTGGGAGAACCCAGGATCAAAAGGTCACCCTCAGGACCAGGCTGAAAGAAGGACATACAAGAGGGGTTACCCCTGGCCCGCTTCTGTGGCTCACACCACGGTCCCTTCTCACCACAAAGGCCAGACATTCTGTTCTGGGAAAGCTGTCCTTGGCTGATCTTTCATCTTTCCCAGGGCCCTAACCTCTCTCCCATCCTCTACCCAGCCTGCAGAGCAAGCTTTGTAACCTCATCCCCTGGAGTCTCCTCCACCAAAATGCCCCAGGGAGGGGAAAGATGAGCCTCTCCTTTAAAGACTCTCTATCTCTTACTTATTTTGATAAGGGCCTTGGGGAGCCAAGAGTTCTCAGTTACCTCTGCTTCGAATCTTCTGTTAGCTCCCAGTGAGACTGAGTGGCTTGGTGATTTATTTATTTATTTTTGGTAGAGACAGGGTCTCTCTATGTTGCCCAGCCTAGTCTTCAGCTCCTGGCCTCAAGCAATCCTCCCGCCTAGATCTCTCAAATTGCTGGGATTACAGGCATGAGCTACTGTACCCAGCGCTGGCTTGGTGGTTTGGATCTGACTTCAGAGTTCGATAGACCTGGGGCCAAGACCAGTCCTATATCATTACTCACTGTATGCCTTCATTTCCTTGGTAGAAGATGGGGAAAACCAGGTACATTCCCCAGAGGGATTTTGTGAGGATTAAATGAGACAGGGAAACTGAGACTGAGGGAGTAGCTGAAGGGAACCCTCTTCCTGTTCTCTTCCAGGCAACATAAGCGCCCCATCTATGCACATGAGCAGGTAGACACCCCCTCACCATTCCATGTGCACATCTTACATGTTCTCACCTCCACCTCCATCCTTGATCCTGCTATCCCCTCTACCTGGAATGTCCTTTCCTTCATCTCTGCCTCTGCCAGTCCTACCCATCCTTCTAAACTAATATGCCACCTTTTCCAGGAAGCTTTCCCTAATCCAGAAGTGACTGATTTTACCCTCTGGGCCTCCACTTTGGGCTCCTATCACTTTTGGCCTTGGGCAGTAGTCACTTGCAGCCTACCCTCGCCCCTCCTAAATCTGTACTCTTCTGTCCGGCAAGAGCTTCTCCATATCCTAGCACTCCCAGGAGCAGCTGGAACCACTGCAATGCCTCTGTGCCTTACCTGTTCACAAGGCCTTCGACGTATCCCTGGAGGCGGCCCCAGGGCCCGGATGACTCCTGGCCGGGGTTGTGGGGGGCTGTACTGAGGGTAGGTCAGAGGCCTGGGGTAACTGCTGGGCCCCAGGAAGTGAGGCTGCACCATCCACTGCAGCTCCTGACTGCCACTCATGGTGTTGATGCTTGGCACGAGGTGGAACTTCTATGGGATAAGAAATGGAAGGCCACAGATGAGGTCCATGTGGATTGAGGGGCTCCCACTGGGCAGAGGCTACACTGCCGTCTACCTTCAAAGTACTGGCGAGCTCTGGGAACAGAAAGAGCACAGCTTGGCAGTCAGAGTCTGACATGGTGGCAAATCCCTACTCATAAGCTGTATGACTTTGGGCAGGTCACATAATCTCTCTGTGCCTCTATTTCCCCATCAGAGCTAACATCTATAAAGTATGAACTTCCAGGAACTGTCCTAACCACTGTACAAATACTGACTCATATAATTGGCACAATAGTGTCTTCATTTTCTTTCTTCTTTTTTTTTTTTTTTTTTTTTTTTTGAGATGGAGTCTCACTCTGTTGCCCAGGCTGGAGTGCAGTGGCACAATCTCAGCTCACTGCAACATCTGCCTCCAGGGTTCAAGCCATTCTCCTGCCCCAGCCTCTCAAGTAGCTAGTATTACAGGCATGCACCACCATGCCCAGTTAATTTTTGTATTTTTAGTAGAGACAGGATTTCACCATGTTTGCCAGGCTGATCTTGAACTCTTGACCTCAGGTGATCCACCTGCCTCGGCCTCCCACAGTGCTGGGATTACAGGTGTGAGCCACCACGCCTGGCATAGTAACTTCATTTTCAGACGGGAGAACAGTTGTCCACAGATACAGAGCCAGTGAGTAGGAAATGGGATTTGAGCCCAGCAGCTAGGCTCTTACCCACTCCTGCACTCATCTGCATGAAGAGGATAATTACAGCTCCCAACTCAGGGGATGACTGTGAGAATCAGGTGTGAGAATGTGTGTGACAGTCTAGTAAGTGGCAGGTGCCCAGTGCAGAGGGGCTGAGGCAGGAAAGATTCACTGCTCTGGGTTCAGGCTATTCCATTTTTTTTTTTTTTTCTTGAGACAGGGTCTCATTCATTCTGTCACCCAGGCTGGAGTGCAGTGAGCTGCAGTCTCAAGCAATCCTTCCACCTCAGCCTCCCAAATAGCTGGGACTACCAGTGTGCACCACCACATTTGGCTAATTTATTTTTTATTTTTTGAGACGGAGTCTTGCTGTGTCACCCAGGCCGGAGTACAGTGGCACAATCTTGGCTCACTGGAACCTCCACCTCCGGGGATCAAGCGTTTCTCCTGTCTCAGCCTCCTGAGTAGCTGGGACTACAGGTGCCCACCACTGTGCCTGGTTAGTTTTTGTATTTTTAGTAGATACAGGGTTTCACCATGTTGACCAGACTGATCTTGAACTCCTGACCTCAGGCAATCTGCCTGCCTTGGCCTCCCAAAGTGCTGGGATTGCAGGTGTGAGCGATCATGCCCAGCCTGGCTAACTTTTTAAAATTTTTTGTAGAGATAGGGTCTCACTAGGTTGCCCAGGGTGGTCTCAAACTCCAGCTGAAGCAATCCTCCCACCTCAGCCTCCCAAAGTGGAGATGATAGGCATTCTGGCATGAGAGGCTGTCTCAATTCTAATCTCAGCCCTCAGCCACTTACTGGCTGTGTGACCATGGGCAAGTTACTTAACCTTCATGTACCTCAGTTTCCTCATTTTTAATAGTGTTACAGGTGAGGATTACAGGATTTCATTGATGCTAAGAAGTACCCTTTAATAGGTGTGAAATCATAGTTTAATTGGCAATTTAAAAATTTTAGTGGGCTAGGCATGGTGGCTCACACCCAGCACTTTGGGAGACTGAGGTGGAAGGATCAGTTGAGCTCAGGAGTTCCAGGTCACACTAGCCAACACAGTGTGACTTTATTTCTAAAAAAATTTTAAAACTTAGTTGGGTGTGGTGGTGCGTGCCTGTGGCCAGGTTGCCTCCCAGCTAGGATCCCAGTAGGATCAGTCGAGCCCAGGAGGTTGAGGCTGCAGTGAGCTCTGATTGTGCCGCTGCACTACAACCTGGGCAACAGAGAGGGAGTCCCTGTTTAAAAAAAAAGAAGAAGAAGAAGAAGAAGAAGAAGAAAAGAAAAGTAAAAGAAAGAGAGAACATTAGTGGCATAAAGTAATGGGGTCTTAAATCCATGAGGGCTTCGATTCTGTGAAATACGGCAAGTGATGTGGCAAGCACCCAGCACGACGTCCCTGCGACCGTTCTATTAGCCAGCTATCAGAGGAGTGGGTTGGGATGGGGCTCAGTGTTCTGGGAGACGTGGGTTCGAGCTCTGCTGCTGTGCCCTGGGTGTGGGTTCCCGGTCGTCCGGGAAGCTTCCCACAAGCCCAGGCAAGTCCCGACAGCGGTAGCCCGAGCCCAATCGCTGCGGGCCCGGCGGCCCAGTGACCCCAGTTCCGGGTTCGAGGCACCGCCGGCGGCATCTCCCGCTCCCGAGGTTGTCCGGGCCCGGGCCAGGAAGGGAGGGGCGCTCCGGGTGACTCAGCCGCCGTGACTCGGCCGCCGTGACTCGGCGGAACGGACGCCCCTGTCGACACGTGCTCGCAGCCCCTCGATAGGAAACAGACACCTGCAGCCTCCCGGGTACCCCCGGTGGGCAGCGGGCGCCGTTTTTCGGGGGCGAGAGTGGGTCGCGGGAGTTGCCCGCAGCCTGACCCCGCGCAAGTCCCGGAACCTCGCGGGCTCTATTAGCCGCATTCAGCAACGGGGTCGAGGGCCGGTCTCCCGGGACCTGGAAGGTTCCACTGCCGCGGCCCCCTTGGGCTCCCCTAGCCCAGAAACGACAGGGACTTGGCGACGGAGGGGCGAAGGACAGACAGGCGGACGGACACGCGGACGGTGGCAGACGGGGCCGAGACTCCCACCCTGGCCCCGCTGCTCTCCCGACGGATCCCGCTTCCCTCCTGTGTGGGGACGTCTCTGCCCGGACCCAGGCTCCAGAGCCCAGGAATTCAGCCCGAGGCGAAGAGACCCTCCGACCCGTCAGGGCCGGGCCAACCCAGGCGCCTACGCCCCTTCCGAGGCAAGGGGGACGCACAAGTCAGAGGTGGGCAGGAGGCGAGAGAGCGGGCGCGGAGACGGAGGGACGGACGCGCGCGCCGAGGGACAAGGGGACAGCTAGGAGAAGGGAGGCTCGCGGATCTGGGTGACCCCGACTGCGCGGTGGGGGAAACTGGCCCCAGACGGCGAAGGGGCAGGATCGTCGCCCCGGCCCCCAGCCCGGCCCAGATTCCTGTTCGCGGCTCCAGTCCCGGAGCGTGCGGGAGCTGACCCCGGCCTCCCACGCGCAGTCCTCCCGGAGACCCCCGGCGTCTGACCCCACTCACCTGCTGGGCCGCCTGCCCTGCGGCCGGGGGCTGCGCCGGGGCGCCGTACCCGCTGCCGTTCCCGGAGCTCGGGCCGGGTTCCCCGAAGTCTCGGAACATGCCCGAGGCTGGCGGCTCCGTGGGGTCCGCGACTGCTGGTTTCTGACTCACCCGCGCTGTGCGGAGTCTTTTCTTTTTATGAATGAAAAGTTCTAGGGCTGAACCACTGCGACCGCGGGGGGTGGGGGCGTTGCAGCGGCGCGGTCACCTCCAGGCTCCACCCCTGAGACGCGCCGCCGAGGCCCGTCGGTCTCAAACTTGGTGACGCCTCCCCTAGCCCGGCGGCCGCTTTTTCACCGGCTTAGGGGCCGGCTCCGCGTCCCACGGCGGCGGCGGGCCCGCCCCCCTGACGTAGCTGCCCATACATGGTGCAACTTCCTCGCCGCGCCCAGGTGGAGCCCCGGGTTCCCCCGCGGACTGACGCACCTGCCTGAGCCCGCGCCACGCCCCAGCCCTCTCGCGGTCTGGGTTGGCCTCCGTTTCTGCTCCGACAAAATAGCACGAAATAAACACGTCTCAATAATAATAATAATAATAATAAGACAAACAAACAAAAAGACAAAAATAAAAATAAAAAATAAATAATCACGTCTCCAGGAGCCACGCCAACCGCCACCCAAAGCTTCGTGGAGATCTTTCCACTGGCCTTGTTTTAAGACTTCGAGTATATGAAAAGTGAATAAATGATAAACGAGGGTTACAAAAATGGTGACATTTTATTTTATTTTACTTTATATTTTTGAGACAGGGTCTCTGTCACCGAGTCTGGAGTGCAGTGGCGCGATCTCCGCGCACTGCAGCTTCAACTTCCTGAGCTCAAGGGATCATCCTGTCTCAGCGCCCTTTCCAAGTCAGTGTGACTACAGGCACTCGCCACCATGCCGGGCTAATTTTTGTGTTTTTTGTAGAGATGCGGTCTCGCAGTGTTGCCCAGGCTGGGTGATATATTTTGAATGTTTATGATGAAGTAATGCTTTGAACTAACCACACATATAATGCAATATAATTGTATCACTCAGATTAATTTCAGAAGCTGTGACAACTTTAATTCAGGGCCACTACAGGTGTCCTGAGGTCTGATAAACGCCATCTTCTTTACTGTCAGTGCCTTTTGGAGACTGTGTGGCCATCAGTTTAGTCTGGAGAGTATGTCAAAGGTGAGTGTGAATGTGAGGCCATGGCCAAATGGGAGGCAGGCACCATCCTCATCCCTGTTTTACAGGTGGGGAAACTGAGGCTGAGAGATGCTGAAATGAGTTGTTCCAGGTTACTAAGTGAGTAGCTGACACAGGTTGCCAAATCACAGCAGTGGGAGCTCCAAGCCCAGGCTCGGCCAAGATTTTTTAAAGCCCTTATGGCTTCACAGAAACCTTGTCGCACATGCAGAACATTAGTGCTGAGCACCATCCAAAGCTGCTTCTCTGATTTCTTCCATCTAACAGATGAGGAAACTGAGGCCCAGATGGAGTACTGAGCTGCCAGTTTTCACACAGCTACAGAAAGGGGGCTGGGGCCGGGTACAGTGGCTCATGCCTGTAATCCTAGCACTTTGGGAGGCCAAGGCGGAGGACCATTTGAGACTCCATCTCTACCAAAAATTTAAAACTTTTCCAGACATGGTGGTATGACTGCCTGTGGTCGCAACTATTCTGGAGGCCGAGGTGAGAGGATGGCTTGAGCCAGGGAGTTTGAGGCTGCAGTGGGCTGTGACTCTGCCACTTCACTCCAGACTGGTGGACAGTGCAAGACTTAAAGTAAATAAATCAAGAGGGCTAGGCTTTCCTGCTTCTCCACGGTCCTTCCATTTCATCAGCTCTAGCTTTGCCCTCTGGGCTACCTTCCTTGGTAACACAGGCCAGCAGTCTGTGGGTGCACTCAGGACTTTGAGCCAGGAAGGCCAGTTTGGGGCTGGGGTTCTAGTCCCAGAGCTACCATTTTCTGTCTGTGTGACACTGGGCAGGTCACCTTCCCTCACTTGGGCCTCCCTGCTGATCTCATGGAGCTGTTGTGGGATCAAATGAGATCACAGATGTGAAAGTGCTTTGTAAGCTGTAAAGTGTTGTGAGCTCAGAAAGTGGTTAGGAGCCTGGTGCTTCTCCTTCGCCTTTGCTCTACCCAGTGTTCTTGTCATCCTCTTGCCGTCATCATCTTTGTGTTTGTGTGTGTGTGTGTGTGTGTGTGTGTGAGAGAGAGAGAGAGAGAGAGAGAGAGAGAGAGAGAGAGAGAGGCAGGAGAGGAGAGTGTTTTTGAGGCAGTGTGACCCATGGACAGAACATACATGCCGGGGTCAGACAGCTCTGGGGTCCGGGTTTGAACGTGGTTAGGCTGCTCACCAGTTGTGTGACCTAGATGAGGCCCACAATCTCTCAGAGCCTCTGTTTCTTCATCTGTGAAATGGAGACATAATGTAACTATCTCAGGATTGTTGGAGGACAGAAATCATGTCACATGCTTACCGCAGCACAGAGTAAGAATTACCCTAGCTAGTTTTGGAATAAAAAGTCAGGGGCCAGGCATGGTGGCTCACGCCTGTAATCCCAGCACTGTGGGAGGTGGATCACGAAGTCAGGAGTTTATAGACCATCCTGGCCAACATGGTGAAACCCCATCTCTACTAAAAATTAGTTGGGCATGATTGTGTGCACTTGTAGTCCCAGCTGCTCAGAAGGCTGAGGCAAGAGAATCGATTGAACCTGGGAGGCGGAGGTTGTAGTGAGCTGAGATCGTGCCACTGCACTCCAGCCTGGGTGACAGAGTGAGACTCCACCTAAAAAAAAAAAAAAAAAAAAATGCCAGCGCAGTGGCTCACACCTGTAATTCCAGCACTTTAGGAGGCTGAGGCTGTAGCTGGGATTATAGGCATGTGCCACCAGGCCACCTCTGCCTCCTCAAATCGATAGAATCCAGGAGGTAGAGGTTGCAGTGAGCCAAGGTCATGCCATTGCACTCCAGCCTGAGCAACAAGAGCGAAACCCTGTCTCAAAATAAATAAATAAATAAAATAATTTGACAAATTGTAGTGAAAATGAATTTGCATTTTTTTTTTTTTTTTTTTTTTTTTTTGAGACGGAGTTTCGCTCTTGTTACCCAGGCTGGAGTGCAATGGCGCGATCTCGGCTCACCGCAACCTCCGCCTCCTGGGCTCAGGCAATTCTCCTGCCTCAGCCTCCTGAGTAGCTGGGATTACAGGCACGCACCACCATGCCCAGCTAATTTTTTGCACTTTTAGTAGAGACGGGGTTTCACCATGTTGACCAGGATGGTCTCGATCTCTCGACCTTGTGATCCACCCACCTCGGCCTCCCAAAGTGCTGGGATTACAGGCTTGAGCCACCGCGCCCGGCGAATTTGCATGTTAATTAAAAGCCCCAGGGATGAGAGTCTTTGGGACTGACCACATGTGAAGGCACTCATACAGGACATATGCACACACATGTGCCCATGCACACACACACACACACACACACACACACACACACACACACACCCCGATGTCCCAACTCCTCGGCAGAGCCCAGGCTGGACAGGTCAAGGGTGACACAGGTAGCCAGGGGAGGGATGACACAAGTCAGCCTTGACTGCATTCACTTGCCTGCTCCAGAAACATCACCCTGCACCTTAAGCAGTGGATGCTGGAGTCACTGGGGCAGCTGAGGGAGCAGAGGCTCAGGTCTGGGTGTGTGTATGTGATTACATGACTTTGAAAGTCTCTTCCTGCTCTAACCGTCACTGGAGCCACAAGGAGGTCCTTTCAGAGGGAGCACATTCCAACCTCCTCAGTCACTAACCCCCGCCTTGTGGCCGTAGAAACGTTCCTGGCCTCTGACCTCACCATATTCCACCCAGTGGAGGCCAGGAGAGAACCCCAGGGGGCCACAGCCATCGCTGGAAGTTTGGGGGCAGGGAGGCCTGAAAGACCATGCCACCGTGCCTTGGTGGCCCTCTAAGACTGGCTCAGTCCCTTCCCCTTTCTGAGCACCAGAGAATCCCCGCCTTTTGGGACTGCAGTGAAGGAAAGGAGACTTGGCACCCCATGGGTTCTCAGTGTGGCCAGGGCGTTGGAGGTGATATTTATGTTTATCCGTTTCTATTCACTTTTTAATTGAAGTTTACATTGTTTTTGTTTGTTTGTTTTGAGATAGGGTCTCACTCTGATGTCTAGGCTGGAGAGCAGTGGCAGGGTCGCAACCCACTGCAGTCTCAATCTTCTGGGCTCAAGCAGTCCTTCCTCCTCATTCTCCCGAGTAGCCGGGGCTACTGGCACATGCCACCATGCCCAGCTAATTTTTTTAGACCCAGGCAATCTGCCTGACTGCGTCTCACCAAGTGCTGGGATTACAGGCGTGAGCCACCACTCCTGGCCTTTGAAGTTTATGTTTTTACTTGAGATTACATTTGTGTAACAAACAACTACTTTAAAGTGTACACTTCAGTGGCATTTATTACATTCACAATGTACCACCACCACCTTTCTTTAGTTTCAAAACTTCATGACTCCAGAAAAATGCCCCATACCTATGGAGCAATCAGTCCCTATTTCCCCCTTCCCTCATCCCCTGGTATCCACTAATTTGTTTCCTGTCTCTATGGATTTGCCCATTCTGGGCATTTCAAGTAAATGGACTCATACATTATGTGGTCTTTTGTGTCTGACTTCTTTACTTAGCATAATATTTTCTCTCTGTCTTTTTTATTTTTATTTTTATTTTTTTTATTTTAAGATGGAGTCTCGCTCTGTCACCCAGACTGGAGTGCAGTGGCACAATCTCAGCTCACTGCAACCTCTGCCTCCTGGGTTTCAAGTGATCCTCCTGCCCCAGGCTCCTGAGTAGCTAGAATTACAGGTACCTGCCACCACACCTGGCTAATTTGTGTATTTTTAGTAGAGATGGGGTTTCACCAGGTTGGCCAGGCTGGTCTCAAACTCCTGACCTCAGGTGATCTTCCCACCTCAGCTTCCTAAACTGTTGGGATTACAGGTGTGAGCCACTGCACCCGGCCAGCATAACATATGAAGGCTCATTCATGGTATAGTCTGTATCAGTACTTTGCTCATTTTTTTGGCTGAGTATATACAACTATTTATTCATAAGTTGATGGACATAGCATAGTTGCACTGTTTGGCTATTATGAATAATGCTGTTATGGACATTTCTGTACAAGTTATTATGTGGATATGTTTTCCTTTCTTTTTTTTTTTTGTTTTGTTTTGTTTTTTTCTTTTTTGAGATGGAGTCTCACTCTGTCGCCCAGGCTGGATTGCAGTGGCACGATCTTGGCTCACTGCAACCTCTGCCTCCTGGGTTCAAGCGATTCTCCTGCCTTGGCCTCCCAAGTAGCTGGGATTACAGGCGGGTACTACCATGTCTAATTTTTGTATTTTTAGTAGAGATAGGGTTTCACCGTATTGGTCAGGTTGGTCTTGAACTCCTAACCTCGTGATCCACCTGCCTCAGCCTCCCAAAGTGGCTCATGCCTGGGATTACAGGCATGAGCCACCCCACCTGGCATGTTTACCTTTACCTAAGAGTGGAATTGCTGGGTTGCATGGTAATCTTCTGAGGAACTGCCAGACTGTTTTACAAAGTGACTATGCCATTTTACATTTCCACCAGCAATACACGAAGGATCTAATTTCTCCAAATCTTTGCCCACCCTTGTTATTTTCCGTTTGTTTATTTGTTTATTTTTGTAGAGACGGGGTTTCACCATGTTGGCCAGGTTGGTCTTGAACTCCTGACCTCAAGTGATCCACCTGCCTCAGCCTCCCAAAGTTCTAGGATTACAGGTGTGAGCCACCGTGCCTGGCCTATTTTCCATTTTTTAATTAAAGGCATCCTAGAGGTTATGCAGTGGTATCTCATTGTTTTGATTTGATTTGCATGTCCTTAATGACCAATGAACATCTTTTCCTGTGTTGTTGCTTTCATCTGTATATTTTTAGACGAATATCTATTCAAGCCTTTAACCATCCTCCCCCTTTTTTTCATGTAGAAATGGGGTCTCAACATATTGCCCAGGCTGGTCTCAAATTCCTGGTCTCAAGTACTTCTTTCTTTATTTCCCTTCATGCTGAAATTACAGGCGTGAGACACTCACTGCTCCCAGCCATTGCCCCTTTTTTTTTTTTTTTTTTTTTTGATATGGAGTCTCATTCTGTCACTCAGGCTGGAGTGCAATGGCATGGTCTTGGCTCACTGCAGCCTCCACCTCCCAAGTTCACGTGATTCTCCTACCTCAGCTTCCCAAGTAGCTGGGATTACAGGCATGTGCCACCACGCCTGGCTGATTTTTATATTTTTAGTAGAGATGGGCGTTTCACCATGTTGGCCAGGCTGGTCTCGAACTCCTGACCTCAGGTAATCCACCTGCCTCAGCCTCCCAAAGTGTTGTGATTATAGGCGTGAGCCACGGCACCTGGGCCTGAAAATTGTTCTTTGATGCACAAAAGCTTTACTATTTTTTCTTAAGTTCAGTGTGTCTTTTTGCTGTTGTTGCCCATGCTTTGGGTGTCTAATGTAAGAAGCCATTGCCAGCCTTTTAGTCCTTGCACACAGGGGAACAAGGTCGTGAAAAAAAGGTCCTGGTGAGGTGCCACCATTTCTTCCGTCCTCGGTCTCTGTGCCTTTCGCAGAGCTTCCAGCAGCGCTATGTTGGGCCAGAGCATCCGGAGATTCACAACCTCTTCGGTCTGTAGGTGCCACTACAAGGAGGGCCCTGGGAAGAATTTACCATTTTCAGTGGAAAACAAGTGGTGGTTGCTAGCCATGATGTGTTTGTACTTTGGACCTGGATTTGCTGCACCCTTCTTTATAGTAAGACACCAACTGCTTAAAAAATAAGGATGTTTCAGTTCATCCATTTAGCAGATATGAAGAGCATTTTAAGAGGTGCAGTCTCTAGGCTGGGTGTGGTGGCTCACACCTGTAATCCAAGCACTTTGGAAGCCAAGGCGGGAGGATCACCTGAGGTTGGCAGTTCAAGACCAGCCTGACCAACATAGTGAAACCCTGTTTTTTTGTTTTTTTGTTTTTTAAAAAAAAGAGGTGCAGTCTCTGGAAAATGCATCAAACTTGAACTATAGATGCGTGTGTAGGTAAACTTATGACGTGAAAAAAAAAACAGACTCCATGGCCAAATTCAAGGTCATAAAGTTTTACTCCTATGATTTCTTCTAAGAGTTTTTATAGCTTTAGCTCTTAGATCTAAATCGAAGTTAAGATTTAAACATACAGTGAAGTGCATACATCAGTGTGTTCAGCTTAATGACTTTATAAGAATTTATTATTTGTTATTATTTTTAAGACAAGGTCTTGCTCAGTCTCCTAGGCTGGAGTGCAGTGGTGCAACCATAGCTCACTGCAACCTTGAACTCCTGGGCTCAAGCTATCCTCCCACCTCAGCCTCCTGAGTAGCTGGGACTACAGGTCTGCCACCACACCAATTACTTATTTATTTATTTTAGTAGAGGGGGAGCTGTTGCTAATCTCAAACTCCTGAGCTCAAGTGATCCTCCCACCTCAGCCTCTCAAAGTATTGGGATTACAAGTATGAGCCACCATGCTCAGCCTCAATGACTTTACATATATATAAACCCATGTAACTACCACCTTATCATGATGATGTTTTCAGCAACTGAGAAGGCTCCTTGTGACTCCTCCCAGTTATACCCCCACCCATAGGTAGCCACTATTCTGACTTCTGTCATCATAGATTAGCGTGGCTTGTTCTTGAACTTCATATACATGGAACCATATGGTGTGTACTCTTTTGGGTCTGGCTTCTTTTACTCAACATGTCTGTGGGATTCTTCTGCATTATGGAGTGACCTGGTAGCTTGGTCTTTTCTGTTGCTGCATCCCGCTGCACAAATCTCCCACAATCAGTCTCTGCATTCTCCATTCCCCTGCTGATGACGTGGAGGGGGGCTTCCAGTTTTGGACTTTTATTTTATTTATTTATTTTTTTGAGGCGGAGTTTCACTCTTGTTACCCAGGCTGGAGTGCAATGGCGCGATCTCGGCTCACCGCAACCTCCGCCTCCTGGGTTCAGGCAATTCTCTTGCCTCAGCCTCCTGAGTAGCTGGGATTACAGGCATACGCCACCATGCCCAGCTAATTTTTTGTATTTTTAGTAGAGACGGGGTTTCACCATGTTGACCAGGATGGTCTCGATCTCTTGACCTTGTGATCCACCCGCCTCGGCCTCCCAAAGTGCTGGGATTACAGGCTTGAGCCACCACGCCCGGCCCCGGTTTTGGACTTTTATGAATAAGGCTGCCGTGAATATTCTCGATACATCGTTTTGGGAGCCAGTTACATTCATTTCTCTTGGCTATATGCCCAGCTTGGGAGGAATTATTGGGTCATATGGTTGGTGTACATTTAGCTTCAATTGATTCTCTCCACCAGTGCTCCAACGTGGTTGTATGATTTTACCTCCCACCCACACTGTTCAATGGGCAAGAGTTCCAGTTGCTCCACATCTGGAGACGACTTTTCTTTTTTAGACAGAGTCTTGCCGGGCGTGGTGGCTCAAGCCTGTAATCCCAGCACTTTGGGAGGCCGAGGCGGGTGGATCACGAGGTCAAAAGATCGAGACCATCCTGGTCAACATGGTGAAACCCCGTCTCTACTAAAAATACAAAAAAATTAGCTGGGGGTGGTGGCGCGTGCCTGTAATCCCAGCTACTCAGGAGGCTGAGGCAGGAGAATTGCCTGAACCCAGGAGGCGGAGGTTGCGGTGAGCCGAGATCACGCCATTGCATTCCAGCCTGGGTAACAAGAGCGAAACCCCGTCTCAAAAAAAAAAAAAAAAAAAAAAAAAAAAAAAAAAAAGGACAGATTCTTACTCTATCATCCAGGCTGGAGTGTGCAGTGGCACAATCTCGGCCCACTACAACCTCTGCCGCCCCAGTTCAAGCAATTCTCCTGCCTCAGCCTCTCAAGTAGCTGAGACTATAGGCACCTGCCACCACCGCTGTCTAAATTTTGTATTTTTGTAGAGATGGGGTTTCACCATGTTGGCCAGGCTGGTCTCGAACTCCTGACCTCAGATGATCTACCCACCCTGGCCTCCCAAAGTGCTGGGATTATAGGCATGAGCTACTGTGCCCAGACTGGACATCACTTTTTTTTTTTTTTTTAGACAGAGTTTTGCTCTTGTTACCCAGGCTGGAGTGCAATGGCGAGATCTCGGCTCACCGCAACCTCTGCCTCCTGGGTTCAGGCAATTCTCCTGCCTCAGCCTCCTGAGTAGCTGGGACTACAGGCACGCACGACCATGCTCAGCTAATTTTTTGAATTTTTAGTAGAGACGGGGTTTCACCATGTTGACCAGGATGGTCTCGATCTCTTGACCTCGTGATCCACCCACCTCGGCCTCCCAAAGTGCTGGGATTACAGGCTTGAGTCACCGCGCCCGGCTGGACATCACATTTTAATCCACTTCTACACACATTTATTTTCCTTGGTCCTGGCCCCATTCTTTTCCCCCTGAACGCCCTCCACAGCTTCCAGCTCAGCACTTCCCACCCACCAGCCTTAGGGATTATTTTAATCATGAAGAATTTTAAGAGTTCAAGACCAGCCTGTCCAACCTGGCCAGCATTTCACCCTCAGACTTGGACCTGCCCCAGCTATGGCACCTTTGGCATTGCTACGCAGGAAGTCTTGACGCTGGGGAAGGGATGGGCCGAGGGGTGAGCTTGGCGTACCCCATGTTCTTTTAGATTATGTGCTGCTTGGGAGGCTTGAAGGGCTAAGAGGATAGTAGTTCTTGCGCATTGAACTCTGTTGAACCATTCCAAGTAATGTATTGAATTCTCCCAGCAACTCTGTGAGATAGATGATATAATAATACTCTTTCTTTTCTTTTCTTTTCTTTTCTTTTCTTTTTTTTTTTTTTGAGTCGAAGTTTTGCTCTTATTGCCCAGGCTGGAGTGCAATGGTGTGATCTCCACTCTCAGCAACCTCCGCCTCCCAGGTTCAAGCGATTCTTCTGCCTCAGCCTCCCGAGTAGCTGGAATTACAGGCATGCACCACCATGCCCGGCTAATTTTGTCTTTTTAATAGGGAAGGGTTTTCTCCATGCTGGTCAGGCTGGTCTCCAACTCCTGACCTCAGGGGATCCATCCATCTTAGCCTCCCAAAGTGCTGGGATTACAGGCTTGAGCTACCACGCTTGGCCAATAATACTTACTTTACAGATCAGGAAATGGAAGCACAGAGAAATTAAGCAACTTGCTAACAGCCACACAGTGAGGAGGAAAGTGTGTGGAATCAAGACCCTCGCAAACCGGGTGGGGCTTGGCCGAATGCACAGGCTTTTTCTTTGTAGGCACCTATTCACTCTGTGCCAGGCTGCCAGATCGAGCCCCTCACCTTTGCACAGACGGTTTCCTCTGCCCGAGGGACCTCCCTGGTCCCCTCACCTGGCTGACGGTCTCTTGTCCTGCAGTTTTCAGTTTCCTCACTTCCTCAGCAAGGGCCTCCATGAGCCCCAACCCAGGTGAAATCCCTTATGCAATACAGTCCCTAGTACGATGCAGGACAGTAACGTTTTACTTTTTTTTTGAGATGGAGTCTCACTCTGTCGCCCAGGCTAGGGTGCGGTGGTACAACCTTGGCTCACTGCAACCTCTGCCTCCCAGGTTCAAGTGATTCTCCTGCCTCAGTCTCCTGAGTAGCTGGGATTATAGGTGCAGGCCACCACAGCAGGCTAATTTGTTTTTAATATTTTTAGTAGAGACAGGGTTCCACCATGTTGGTCAGGCTGGTCTCAAACTCCTGACCTTATGATCCACCCACCTCGGCCTCCCAAAGTGCTGGGATTACAGATGTGAGCCACCACACCCAGCTGAGGATATTACCTTTTATTCTCCCTGCGTGGAATAATGTTTGAAGGTACTGCATTTTGGAGAAGGATATGCATGTATCTATATGTATATATCTATCTGAATCTACCAAGTTGATGGCCATAAAAAGGGGGTGTGGAGAAGAAATTTTTATTTATTATTAGTTTTTAAGACAGAGTCTTGCTCTATCATCCAGCCTAGAGTGCAGTGGCACGATCTCGGCTTACTACAACCTCCTCCTCCTGGGTTCAAGCAGTTCTCTTGCCTCAGCCTCCTGAGTAGCTGGCATTACAGGCACCTGCCACCACACTCGGCTATTTTTTTGTATTTTAATAGACACAGGGTTTCACCATGTTGCCCAGGGTGATTTTGAACTCCTGAGCTCAGGCAATCGGCCTAACTTGGCCTCCCAAACTGCTAGGATTATAGGCGTGAGCTACCACACCTAGCCTGGAGAAGAAATTATTTTTAAACATTGTTTTTAAATTTTTTTTTACATTAAAAACATAATTGCATTTCTTTTTTGACTAGTTAATACATTAAGATATTTTAAGGCCAGGCACAGTGGCTCAAGCCTGTAATCCCAGCACTTTGGGAGGCCAAGGCGGGTGGATCACGAGGTCAAGAGATCGAGACCATCCTGGTCAACATGGTGAAACCCCATCTCTACCAAAAATACAAAAAATCAGCTGGGCATGGTGGCGCGTGCCTGTAATCCCAGCTGCTCAGGAGGCTGAGGCAGGAGAATTGCCTGAACCTGGGAGGTGGAGGTTGCGGTGAGCCGAGATCGCACCATTGCACTCCAGCCTGGGTAAGAAGAGCAAAACTCCGTCTCAAAAAAAAAAAAAAAAAGATATTTTAAAATCCAAAAGTTACAAAAGGGGTAGCTTGAGAAGCCTCCCCTCTACTGTAACCAGTTTCTTGTGTTTTTTTTTTTTTTTTTTTTTTTACCTAGAGGGTAGCTTATGTACATCCTTTCCTTTCTTGCTTTTTTGTTTTGTTTTGTTTTTTGCTTTTTTGTTTTCTTCTTATCTCGGAAGATCTTTCACTGAGCATATGTAGATCTGCCTCTATTAAAAGAAAAATCTGACAATCCATGAAAAAAAGAAAAAAATTGTTTACTATGATTTATGAAAAAAAGAAAAATCTGGCTGAACACTGTGGCACAAGCTATAATCCTAGCACTTTGAGAGGCTGAGGCAAGAGGATCACTTGAGCCCAGGAGTTGGAAGCTGCAGTGAGCTGTGATCAGGCCACTGCATTCCAGCCTGGGCAACAGAGTGAAACCCTGTCTCACAAAAATGAAAACAAAAGCTCCCTTGTTGAGGTGTATCTTACATTCAGTAGAACACACACTTTGTTAATGTGCCAGTCGTGTATACACCTGCGTAGCCACGTTCCAATCCAGATACAGAACATTTCCATCCCCCTAGAAAGTTCTCTCCTGTCCCTTTGCAGTCAACTCCCCCACCCCAGGAAATCACTTAACTCATTTCTGTTGTCACCAGTTAGTTTTGTCTCTTGCAGAATTTCATGTCAATGGTATCGTTCAGCACGTGCCCTTTCATGCCTGGCTTCTGTCTCCCATTGCACAGATGTCCCACCGTTTCTTTATCCATTCTTCTGAATTAACTGAACTAAAAGTTGAATGGAGCCAGATGTAGGGAAGGTAGGGACGATTAAAGACTTGGTCCCAGGCCAGGGACAGTGGCTCACGCCTGTAATCCCATCACTGGGAGGCTGAGGTGGGCAGATCACCTGAGGTCAGGAGTTCAAGACCAGCCTGGCCAACATGGTGAAACACTGTCTCTATGAAAAATCCGAACATTAGCTGGGTGTGGTGGTGGGTGCCTGTAATCCCAGCTACTCAGGAGGCTGAGGCACGAGAATTGTTTGAACCTGAGAGGTGGAGGTTGCAGTGAACCAAGATCATGCCATTCCACTCCAGGCTGAGCGATAGAGTGAGACTCTGACATAAAAACAAACCAACAAAAAAAAAAACCCTTGGTCCTCCTGGTCCCACAAGGCACTTGCACCCCGAAGAAGTGGTCAGACACTCAGAATAGTCCTGGTGCTAAGGAGACAGTGCTAGCGGGTAGCCAGAGAGTGCCAGGACCATTACTGGAGTCCCAGGAAGGAAGAGTTCTTTCCAACTGTGGTGGGGGTGGGTAGGAGAAGCCTTCCTGGCAGAGGAGGATTTGGGGAAGACACTCATAAAAAGTGGGGCTCCCTTTCCCTCATCAGCCACCTCTCCAGCCCAGGTCTGTGGGGCAAAGTCGAAGCCATAGTCTGGCCTGGATGGGTCTCTAGTAGTTCGTTAAGTGGCTTTGTTATGTGACTTTGGGTCAGTCTCTTTCCCTCTGGGAGCCTCAGTTTCCCCTTCTTGCAGATCAGTGGTTTACATACTGGGACCCTGAAATTAGAGGTTTCCATGGAGATGGCAGGGGCTGGGATGGGGTTTTGGGCCCCTCATCCTTGCTTCAGTGAGCGTCGCTCAGCAGGCAGGTGCGGCTCTGGTGGTGGATGGGTGGAGTTTAAATTTCAGTTCAGCCACTTCCTGGCTGGGCAAGCTAGGCAATTCCCTAACTTCTCAATGCCTCTGTTTCCTCACTTGTAAAGAGGCTCCTGGCCAGGCACAGTGGCTCACGCCTGTAATCCAGACACTTTGGGAGGCTGAGGCAGGTGGATCACCTGAAGTTGGGAGTTCGAGACCAGTCTGACCAACATGGAGAAACCCCGTCTCTAATAAAAATACAAAATTAGCTGGATGTGGTGACGCATGCCTGTAATCCCACCTACTTGGGAGGCTGAGGCAGGAGAATTCCTTGAATCTGGAAGGCAGAGGTTCCGGTGAGCTGAGATCGCGCCATTGCACTCCAGCCTGGGCAACAAGAGCTGAGCCGAGATCGCATCATTGCACTCTAGCCTGGGCAACAAGAGCAAAACTCTGTCTCAAAGAAAAAAAAAAAGGTAATAATCGAACCTGCTTTTCAGGGTTGTTGGGGAGTGCTGAGCCATGGCAAGGACAGGGCTGAGCATGGATAAACGTTAGTGAGAATTTTCTTGCTTTTGGACTTTATGGGCAATTTCCTCTGAAGGGAGAAGTCAGGGCTCTGCTGTCAGTGCCCAGGAGGGATCTGCCCATCAGCCTGGTCCCTTAAGTTTCTTGGAGTGGCTCCTGCTTCCTGCAGACCCAGGCTCCAACAAGTTGGAGCCTGTCACCCAGTTCTCAGTTTCCCCCTAACTCCTCAGACTTGGGACATACCCTGACCCCAGTACTCCATGGGTGCCAGCTCCTGCTCTGGGCCAGGAGTGGGATGAAACGCTCATCCTGGATGAAAGGCTGGCAGGCCTGGGCTGGGCCAATAAACCGCCCCACCCATCCTGGGAGGACCTCTGGGCAGCGGTGTAAACTGAGTCATGGGGGGTGAGGGGGTGAGTCACACAGCCTGGGAGTGGGAGCCAAATGGGGCAGAGCTCGCCTGTGTGGGGTCCCTGGCCCCATCTCAAACAGCTGCAACTCTCAGCCCAACTCTGACACCCACCAGGCCCCTGGCCCATGGCAGAGGGGAGTGGGGCCAGGCCAGGTTCCCAGAGGGCAGGAGTCCAGAGGCTGGACTCCCAGTGCTCACGAATGTGTCTGTGTGTGAGTTTGTGTCATGTGTTGTGAGGGGCGGGTGGCAGACAGGAAAGGGAGGCTCTGACTCGGAGGAAAGAATGGATTAGGGTTTGGAACAGAGTCAAAGCCCTAGAGAGATTTTGGCGGGAATGCTTCACTGCCCTCTCCTGGCCTCTGAGGGTTGGGCTGATTTTCCTGCCAGCTTTCTCCTTTTAGGGGAGGGAGGAGGAGGAGCTGGGGCCTGGTGGGTGACCTGCCTGTCCCCTGGGGTCTCCAGAGGGCAGAGTCAGACGGAGGAGAGAAGATCCCCAGAAACCAATTTGGACTTCTCCCCAGAAAGGCCTTTACCCTCAGGGGCCAGAGTTGCCCGGGGACCAGGGACGAGATCCCTGCGACACTGGTGTGTGCAAGGACTCCGGGGAGTCGTGGAGGCCCCAGAGCATTTCTAGCTTTGACCCCGGCCAAGTTGCCAAGTTACTTAACCTCTTTCTGCCTTGGTGGTCTGTGAGGACCACAATGAGTTAATGCACCTAAACGGCTTAGGGTGTGTCTGGCAGCGCAGAGTAGGTCTATATACATGTTTGCTTTTTTTTTCTTTTTCCAGACAGGTTTGCCAGGCTGGAGTGCAATAGCTGGATCACAGCTCACGGAAGCCTTGACCTCCCAGGCTCAAGCGACCTTCCTCTCTTAGCCTCCTGAGTGGCTGGGAGCATAGGAATGCACCAGCATGCCTGGCTTTTTCTTTTTATCTTATGGTAGAGATGGGGGTCTCACTGTGTTGCCCAGGCTGGTCTTGAACTCCTGGGCTCAAGTAATCCTCCCGCCTTGGCCACCCAAATTGCTGGGAGTATAAATATGACTCACCGTGCCCAGCCCCTGTTTACTTTTACTATTTGAGCTTGTTTTCTTATCTATAAAATGGGCGAGAAAGGATGCCTGAGGTGGCCCTTGTCCAGCTTTCTCTCTGGTCCCAGTCTCTGGTTTTATTCCCTGGGAAGTTGCCCCCTAAGCCTTGTCACCTTGCCTGACTCTATCTCCCTGGGTTTTTTCCCCAGTAAGCAAAGAAAGATGGGGTTGGTGGGCTTCTCAGCTGTGTGTCCTCGGGTTTACCCCTTGGTGCCTGGGGGATGTGTGTCACAGGAGGGGGGAGTTTCCCTCCTCAGATGAATCAGCCGTGTGACCCGATCCTCATCCCTGCCAGAGCCCTTCCCAGCAGGCGGGAGTGGGGCGCAGCTGCCCCACTGGGAAAATCCCCCAAATCCTGCCAAAGCTCTTGGTGAAGCGTTCTCCTGACTCAGCTGTTTCAGTCCTCTTTGAGTCTGCCTGAGTTCCAACCGGAGTCAGGAGTTGGGCGGATTCTGTCCTTCCCTGGACAGACCCTCTGGAGCCTCCTCCCTGGAATCTGGGGGTTTGCAGCATGTGGGATGGGAGGAAAGGAGTTGATGGGGGGCCTCAGTCACCCTTCCTCTGGTTTTATAAAAGGAGCAGAGCACAAGGCCTGTCCAAGTTTGCCCAGCGCCCCCTGGGCCGAAGGCAGTTCCCTGCTCCAATGTAGGAAGAGGCCAGCCAAACAAGGCAGAACCCGCTGCCAGCCCCAGGGGGCGGGTCTTGGGGGGCCATTGACCTGGCAGGGGAGCAGTGCCCACTGTAGACCTGGAGACCCTTCCTGCCCGGTGTGCTTGGTCATTGCACTTTCTAGGCCTCAGTTTCTTCATCAGTAAAAAAGGACTTTTGGCCAGGCATGGCGGCTCATGCCTGTAATCCCAGCACTTTGGGAAGCCGAGGCAGGCAGATCGCCTGAGGTCAGGCCTTCAAGACCAGCCTGGCCAACATGCAGAAACTCCATCTCTACTCAAAATACAAAAAAATTAGCCAGGCATGGTGGTACTTGCCTGTAATCCCAGCTACTCAGGAGGCTGAGGCAAGAGAACGGCTTGAACCCGGGAGGAAGAGATTGTGCTCTATTGCACTCCAGCCTGGGCAACAAAAGCGAAACTCTGTTTCAAAAAAAAAAAGGACTTTTGGCTGGGAACGGTGGCTCACGCCTATAATCCCAGCACTTTGGGAGGCTGAGGCGGCGGATCAGCTGAGGTCAGGCATTCGAGAACCATGTGGTAAAATCCCGTCTCTCCTGAAAATACAAAAAAATTAATGGGGCGTGATGGCATGTACCTGTGGTCCCAGCTACTCAGGAGGCTGAGGCAGAATTATTTGAACCCAGGAGGAGGTTTCAGTGAGCTGAGATCATGCCACTGCACTTCAGCCTCAGCCTTGGTGACAGAGTGAAATTCTGTCTCAAAAAAAGAAAAAAAAAAAAAGGGACTCAGTTTTGGCCCAGCTTCTCTCCCAGGTGGCTCTGAGGACCCAACCTCCCACGTGCTTTAGAAACCAGATTCTGAGTCCTTGCAGGGCTCATCTATCTTTGCAGCCTCACCCCAGGAGCACTTCAATAAAGCGGGGGTTCACCAGTGCATTAGGAGCCCTGGAGGGGGGTGACCTGGGTTTGAATCTTGGCTTTGCCACTGACTTGCTTTGTAACCTCCAGCCAATTATTGAACTTGTCTGGACCTCAGTGTCCTCTTCTGCAAAACAGCAATAATAATAGAGCCAGGTGAAACTTAGATGAAATCATGTAGGTAAATGCTTAGCACCATGCCTGGCTCTTGTTATGAATAGAATGAGGAAACGGAGGCCCAAAGAGAGAGTGGCTTTAATTCACTCACTCATTTATTCAAGAATGTTCACTGGGTGCAGTGGCTCATGCCTGTAATCCCAACACTTTGGGAGGCCAAGGCGGGTGGATTAAAAGGTCAGGAGTTCGAGACCAGCCTGGCCAATATGGTGAAACCCTGTCTCTACTAAAAATACAAAAAAAAAAAAAATGTAATCCCAGTTACTCGGGAGGCTGAGGCAGGAGAATTGCTTGAACTCAGGAGGTAGAGGTTTCAATGAGCTGAGATTGTGCCACTGCACTCCAGCCTGGGCAACAGAGCAAGACTCCAAGTCAAAAAAAAAAAAAAGAATGTTCTGCTGGGTGCAGTGGTTCATATTTGTAATTCCAGCACTTTGGGAGGCTAAGGTAGGAGGATCGCTTGAGCCCAGGAGTTCAAAGTTGCAGTGAGCCATGATCATGCCACTGCACTCCAGCCTGGGCAACAGTGCGAGACCCTGTCTCAAAAAAAATGTTTACTTGGCATCTGCACTAGGCTGGGCCCTATGCCGGATGCTGGAGGATAACGCATAGCCACTGTTCTGAAGGCACCTGACACGCAGATGAGAGAAGCAGGCGGGTGGGAGTTGTGGGAGCCTCGGGGACATGCCTGGGACAGTTGGGGTGAGGAAGGTTGCAGGAGGATCCTGAAAAATTAAACCTGAGCCGGTGGGTTTGTGACATGGAACCAGGAAGGGAACTGGGCGAGGGTAAGCCAAGTAGAGGCTACGGCACAAGCAAAGGCGTGAAAGTGAGAAAGGCCAGCGTGCGTGCAAGAAAGTCACACGCGGCTTAACGTTCTTGGACAAGGAGTGTGAAGCAGGGAGTGGAAATTGGATGAGGCAGAAGGGTCTGGCAGGGGCTGAACCTGAGTCACCAAGTACTTCGTGTAATAATTTATGGAGTCGTTCTGGCTAAGCCCTGTGCTAGGCTCTGGGGACAGGGCTGAGATCTAGACATTGTTCTTACCTTCACGGAGCACAGTATGGGCATGGGCCTTAGGGGCCAGCAGGAGACGGACATCAATCAAGCCATTACACAAGTCAACACACACTCCTGCCATCAGGGCTGCAAGGCAGGTGTTCAAGCAGAAGGAACAGCCTGAGGCCCAGGGCTGCTCACCAGGTGGTGAAGGAAGTGCCAGCTGGCTCCAGAGGGGTGAGCATGGGCAGAAAGGGGTGGCCGAGGGAAGCGGGGGCAGTCGATGGGCACCAGGTCATGTCCAGTGCAGGAGAGTGGACTCTATTCTGCAGGCCACAGGGAGTCACAGAAGGGCTTTTGGCAGAAGGACATGGTCACTCTGCAGGAGGGATCTGTTGACCTGGCTGTGGAGAATGGAGGGGGACAAAGGGAGAGTGGAGGTGGCTTGGGAGATGGGTTGGCTGGGGCAGGGTACGGGGATGGAGAGGGACTGTGTGTGTGACACACTCAGCTACAGAAGAAGCCAGCGCTGTTGACCCCACTTGGGCATCTCCGCTGGATCCATGAGGTGCCTTGGCCCACTTTGGTCGAGTGCAAGGCACTGATGGACCACCCAGCTCTGGGGACTTCCCAAGGCTGGGCAGAGGGGGACTCAGACCTGGGGAAGCTCAGGGTGGGGAGGAAGCTGGAGAGAGCACTGAGCCAGCATCTCATGACTCAGCCACTTCCACCCAGTCAGCCCGGTGGCATCTCCGCTCCCCTGCTCTAAATTCCAATTCGGTGAGACTGCTGGAGGCTGAGTCAGCCCCGGCATGGCACGAGAGCTGTGTCCCAAGGGGCTCCCTGCCAGACACCCTGGCACCCAACCAAGACCAGGGCCAGACACAGGGCTGGAGAGGTGGAGGGGTGCAGGAGCCAGGCTCCGACAGCAAGTCCCAGCAGAGCAGGGCAGGCTAGTGAGATCACGTGGGTGAAAGGTGCTTCGTGCGTTGTGAAAACCTCAGTGAGTTTTCCTTGGTGAGCGCAGGGACCTCACTGCCTGAGAAAGGGAGTGGGATGCAAGTCTCACTCTGCCCACCTCATCATATGACACTGAGAACACTCCTTTCCCCTCTTGGCTTCAATTTCCTTGACCACACAATGGGGCCAACGTCTCCTAAAGAAGTTCTAATAAATAATACATATGAAAAGTGCTTTGCAAACTGTCCAGTGGGCCCTGTAACAGTCAGGGTGGTAGGGGAGGAGCAATGGCAGGCTTCCAAAGAGACCACTCAGGGTTGTGCAGGTTGTTCACTGCACAAGGATGTCCAGCCCAGGGTGTGGAAATCCAGCCCATCCTCTGCTCCCAAACCATATACCCCAGCCTAGGACTGCTTGGACTTACAGGGTTCCTTTCTCTAATAAGCACGTGTGCACCCTGAGGGCTAGCAGTGGCCCCTTAGATGTTCCTGGAGGAGTCAACCCCTGGAATTATGGGAAATCACTGAGAAATTGATTTGGGATGGAGGAGAAGTGGGGCTGCTTTTGCAGAGGTTCTAATGACAGGGCCCAGCCTCAGCAGTGAGGCACATCTTACAGCTAGAGGCAGCTATGAGGGTCTGGCTGGGTCAAGGGGGTAGTCTCTCCTGGCCCTGCCTCTCTCTAGCAACCAAAGCAGGTAACCACCAAGACAGTATTTTAAAAAACACTCAAGACACAGACCCAAGATGGGTTTTATTGAAATGCCAGGAGCAGGCACATGTCAAAGTAGGCAAGGAAGGGGTGACAGTGGTGGTGCAGGCCGTGTGAATTGGCAGGGATGGGCAGGTCTCATGTCCATGGCCCTGGCATTCCCTCTGCCAGGGGATGAGTAGGCACAACTACCCTCCCCCCAAAATGGCATGCTCAGGCCAGCGGGGCCCCTACCCTCTGGACCATGAAGGCTCCAAGGACAGGGGCTGGAAGCACTAAGTTTTCTCCCTTGTGAGGGGGAAGGAGACAAGGGGAGATGCAGGAGGAAGGGGAGGTATAGCGGGGATGAGCGTGGCCAAGGAAGGCTCTCCTAGGTGTCTGCACCCAAACCCTTGTCCTGGGCAGTGGAGAGGAGCAGCATTAAAAAGGGGGGCTGAGGGTTCGTCCCTCGGGAACCAGCGCGCCCCAGCCTGTGGGGGCTTGAGCCAGCCCTGAACAGAGGGCAGAAGTTCAAGCGGACTGAAGATTCAGGTTGCTCCCAAGCGATCTAGTCCCCAGAGCTGGAGGGTTGGCCTTCATGGGACAAGGAGGAAGACAGGAGGATCCATCCACAGCATGGAGGAGGCACAAGGCAGTCTCCCCAATTTGGCCCCTCTAGGTCAGTTCCACGTTGTTGGCACGGTCAAGCACTCGGGAGCCACGGGCACCACCCCCAAGCTGGAAACGGCTCTCATAGAGAGTGGGGCAGAGGTGCCAGCGGTTGGCCCGGTAGATGCCCAGGTAGGTGTAGACGTCAGGCTTGTAGGTGAGCAGGCACTTAATGCCCGCTGCACGGATGGCTGAATCTGCCTCCAGTACACCCAATCGGTCCGTGAAGTCGTCCGTGTAAACACAGATGACCTGGCGCCCACCCTCCTTGGCCCGTGGGCTCACCTTGGCCACCTGAAGCTGGCCTTCAACCACGGCCCGGGCAATGCCAGCCCAGGCGTGGTCCAGCTTGAAGCCCGGTGCCAGATGCATCAGCCACTTGCCCGAGAGCACATGGTGGGTGATGGCCAGCTGTCGCAGGGTACCTGGAGTGATGGGCCGCCCGCTCGTCTGCAGAGCTTCCCAGGCTGCCTGCAGGCCCTGGACGTCCCCGGAGTTGGGGCTGTAGCCGTGCCCATACACTGCAATCCAGCCCACAGGCTCTGAGTTGGGTGAACCAGGGTCCCCATAGCGGGTAACTTGGGATGGTGGGTACTTGGCCAGCCAGTCATCCAGCTCGGTGGCAGGCGTTGTTCGGGCATCAAACACTAGCCAGGGGTCCATGTCAGCTGCCATGGCCTCTGCAGCCAGGTGCTCAGCGGTGAAGCCATCCTCACGGCCACCTGGAGAGTCCTCCTCTTCTAGCTCCTCACCTGGTTCCATCCTGCTATGAGGGAACCCAGACAAGGCGGAGTCAGAGGCAGTAACTACAGGTGCTAGGCACGGGATTAAACTGTGGCCCTGGGTAAGAGTTACTGTCGATGCGCCTCAGTTGCCTCATCTTTACAATGGACCAATAACTGTTCCTGTCCCGTAGATCCGTTGTGAAAATTAGATACCTGAGGAGTGGGCGCTCCAGAAGGGTTGCTACAGTTATTACTATTCTCCTTGACTTATAGACAAGGCAACTGAGGCTCAGACAAAAAGGAATTGCCCAAGGTCACACCCGTAGTGTGTGACAGAGCCGAAAGGTGAATCCAGGCGCGGGAGCATCGCCCCAGCTACACCTCCCGGCCCTGGCAAGGTCCCCTTTTCCGGCAGGTATCCGGAGCGCTAGCATTTAACGGAGAGAGGCAGAGAAGCGCACGTTCGCGCAGCGCCGGAGGCCGGCTCTGTAGGGCCAGGCCTCCTGGGCAGGCGTCATCGGGGCCACTTAAAGACGACGACACTGAGGCCCAGAGAAGGCACGAGCCGGTCCGAGGCCAATGGGGCGGTGCCCGGACTCGAACCTGGACTTGTTAGAGCCTGCAGGAGCGCAGGCTCCGGCCTTGCCGCGCCCGCCGCCATTAGCGCCCACGGCTCGAGCCGCGCCCCAGCCCCGGCCCCGGCCCTGCCCCTCCCGCTGCCCGCAGTCACCTCCGGCCTTCGCTGCGTTCGACGCCAACCCAGCCCCGGGCCCGACTCCGCTCCTGCCGGTGTTCCGCGCCCCCGCCGCCGCGCCCCGCCCCCGCCACGGTCGCCGCTGCCGCCGCCGCCATCTTAGCGCCGCGCCGCCACGGGGCGGGACCGCCGGCCACAGCGCCGCACCGCGGGGCGGGGCCGACAGGGGAAGGGGCGGGGCCTGCGGCGAGGTGCTGCTCGGGGGGCGGGGCCATCGCGGGAACCCAGGGAGGGGCGGGCCGCGGGGGGCGGGGCCAACGTTCGCTCTTCTAGCCTTGCGGGCGGGCGGGAGCGGCGGTCCAGACCCGGGACGGACGCGCACAATCCGGGAGGCTCCAAGCAGAGGGCACTAGGGCCCGGCGAGCGGCGTCTTAACCAGCGGCGCTAGGACCCCGCGGGAAGCAGCGGGGGCGGAGCGGGCGGCACCAGGACCCGGGGGAACCGCGGCGGGCGGGCGGCGAGCAGGCCCGGGAGCCGGGAGGCTGCGGGCGGCGGCGCTGGACCCGACGCAGAGGGAGAGGCCTCGAGATGCCGAGCAAGAAGAAGAAGTACAACGCGCGGTTCCCGCCGGTGAGCACGTGGCAGAGCCCGGCAGGAGTGGGCCCTGCTCCCGGGAGGCTTAGGCCCAATTCCCGCTGGGGAGGCGGGCGCGCCGCGGTGTTCGGGGGCCTGGACGCCCCGCCCCCTCCGTGTCCTCTCCGCGTCCGCGTCCCCCGCCCCTTTTCTCCGGGGATGCCCCTTCCTCCCCCAGCATCCCCTTCGGGGACGGAGGCGACGGGGTCTGAACTCTGCTCCCCCACCTGCAGGCGCGGATCAAGAAGATCATGCAGACGGACGAAGAGATTGGGAAGGTGGCGGCGGCAGTGCCTGTCATCATCTGTATCCTGTCGGGGTCTGGCCGGGTCGAGGGGCGTGGGGGAGGGAGGCAGCAGGTCGCCCTCTCCCGCCCCCGCGTTCTCCTTGACGCCCCTCAGCCCGGGCGCTCGAGCTCTTCCTAGAGTCGCTGTTGAAGAAGGCCTGCCAGGTGACCCAGTCCCGAAACGCCAAGACCATGACCACATCCCACCTGTGAGCGGCGGGGCTGGCGCGGGGAGTTCACACGCGGAGGGAGGCAGAGCCTGGATAGCGAGGGAGGTGGGCGGTGGCTGGGACACTAGCGAGGCCTCAGACTGGTGGAGGAGGGGCTGGGCGTCCCGGCAGAGGGAGCCACCTGAGCAAAGGAGGGCAGATCTGGGGGTGGTAATGGGGCCTGGGTGCCAGTCTGACATCCGGGGCCCCTTGCTGTCACTCGTTGAGGGTCTGGGTGTCTGGGCCCCTCTTGAGTGCCAGCCCCTCCCCACCTCTTCCAGGAAGCAGTGCATCGAGCTGGAGCAGCAGTTTGACTTCTTAAAAGACCTGGTGGCATCTGTGCCCGACATGCAGGGAGACGGGGAGGACAACCACATGGATGGGGAAAAGGGCCCCCGCAGGTGCGCCCAGGGCCTGGCATACAGTGGGGAAGGCCAAAGCCACAGGGCTTGGGGGTGGCCGAGGAGTAGGGAGACCTCTGGGCAGATGGACTGTACCTTCCCAAAGGGGCCGGAAGCCAGGCAGTGGCAGCCGAAAGAACGGTGGGATGGGAACGAAAAGCAAGGACAAGAAGCTGTCCGGGACAGACTCAGAGCAGGAGGTGAGTGAGGCCCCAACCCTTCGGCCTGCCCTTGGTGATGGGACCGGCTGGAGGCTAGCTCTGCCCTTTTCTGTGACCTCTTTGTACCCTAGTTTCTTTGTAAATTGGGGCTATGAGGTCTCCAGCTGTCTGCCACTCCCAGTGATGGGCTCATGCCTTTTCTTGTCAACTCTGACCTCTGCGGTGCTCACAGGATGAATCTGAGGACACAGACACTGACGGAGAAGAAGAGACATCGCAACCCCCAGCCCAGGCCAGCCACCCGCCTGCCCACTTTCAGAGGTGAGCAGCCCAGAGGCTCGGGAGGGCGCTGGCAGACTCCCCAGAGCTGGCTAACCCCTCCTGCTTTTCCTGGTTCTTTGGTCTTGCTGACTGTGGCAGATTTGGGGGTGGGAGGAGAATAACTGAGGAGGGCTTGAAGGCAGGAGACTGTTCTTCCGAAAGATCCTGTCCCACCCTGCCAGCGCCCATGGGTGGAGCCTGGGCCTACCCTGCCTGAACTGCCTTGAGCCTTGGTCCCATGCATCTGGAGGGTGGTAGTGGGAGGGAGGATGGGGAAGGGAAGGTCTTGGCAGCTGCCCCTGTGGAGGGCAGGTGGGGCTCAGGCCTGACTCCCCCCTGCCTTCTGCCCTGCAGCCCCCCGACACCCTTCCTGCCCTTCGCCTCTACTCTGCCTTTGCCCCCAGCGCCCCCAGGCCCCTCAGCACCAGACGCAGAAGATGAAGAGGATTACGACTCCTAGCGCCCTCTGCCCCCCAGGCAATAGCCCCTTTTAGTTGGTTTTAGTTGCTCTGGGGGGAGGAGGGAAGGTAGAGCTGTTCTTGAATTTATTAAAAAAATTAATAAAAAGGGAATCATCAGTGTCTGTCCCAGGCTGTCTGGAGGATGTCATGGTTGCTGTCCCATCCCCCCACCTGTCTTCCCACATGAAACTGGGAGCTGGGCCTGGGTCAGTGGCAGGTGAAGCGGTAGCGAGGGAGGGAGGTGTCAGCTGGGGAGGCTGGAGGCCCTGGCTCTGTTGAGCAGCACCAGGGCTGCTGACCGACTGAAGGGACATGGGAGAGCTTGCAGGTGCCGGGCACTCGGGGGACATTGCTGACCCCCAGCAGGCTGCTGCCCTGCCCTGAGCAGCCTCTTGTCTCTGATGCTGCTGTGATGGCGTAAGTGGGACAGGGAACAGGAACAGATCTTGGAAACTGTAGAGTCCTGCGCCCGGTGCAGTGAAGGGCATGTGGGAAGGAGCAGACATACTGAGATTGTGCAGGGCCTTGAAGGTGGTTTTTGCACAGGGCAGTGACACAGTCTGTTCATCCAGATGTTTCAGAGCGGACCCAGGAGCTGCACTGCCCATAAAGCAGAGGTACTGGGTGAGGCTGGGGTAGGTGCAGGTGGCCCATGTGGGGCCTCCTGGGGCCCGGGAGACATTCAGTTTTAAAGGTCTACTGGCACGATGGCACATACCTGTGGTCCCAGCTATTCAGGAGGCTGGGGCCGGAGTTCGAGGCAGCAGTGAGCCATGACTGCACCACTGCACTCCAGGCTGGGCCAACAGAGCATTACCCTGTCTCAAAAAGAAAAATCTCAAAAAAAAAATGTATGTATGTATACTTTGTTTCTTAACAAACTCACTGGCTTTCTTGTGGGCACTAGTGGCAGCAGAGAACCAACAGAAGTCTGGGTGAGGGTGATGGCAGCTAGAGCAGGGTGAGGTAGGGGCACAGTGAGCGGTGGGCAGGCTCGAGTCTGTGCTGGCCTCGGCCTTGAGCATGGAGATGGCTGGCCTGGACATGGAGGTTGAGGGGATTGTTAAGGGTGACCCCCGGGTTTCTTTCTGCAGTGGCTTTGGTGGGCAGGGGCTCCTTCCCTGCTGGGGGCCACAGGGAGAAGAACAGGATTCGGCCTGAAGATCACAGTCTGGCTGTGATGAATCAGCCGCCGATGGGAGGTGCCTAGTAGATTCGTGAACGTAGCGAGACAAAGATGCATGTGAGCCTCAAAAGCAGGTGACCTCGCTAAGCTGGGGTGCTGGAGCAGGTCACCCAGGGAGACGAGGGTGGCCAGAACCCAGGCCACCCAGGATCCATACTGGTGCCCACCCAGGTGTGTGTGGCAGCAGGGAGAGGTCAATTATCAGACGCCGTGGACAGGAGGTGGTACCTGCGAGCTGCCCCTCAGCTTTCCTGGAGCTTCCGCCAGTACTGCTTGGGCCTTGGTAGTGGTTGTAGGGGGCAAGGGGGTTAGAGGTGAGAGACCCTGAGGCATGTGAAAGCGGTACTTAGAGATCCCAACCAGAGACCGCTTAGAGTAAGGGGCACAGGAGTGGGGGGTGGTTTGTTTATTTAAATATATATATTTATATTATATGGTAAATATATATAAATTTCCCATACTATATGGATGTATGGGGGTGGATTTTAGATGGCAGGAATGTAAGCCTTTAGAGAGAGAGTGGCTGCAGGAACAGGATGGGAGAGAATTGATAGGGTGAGGTAGAGGAACCTCAGGCCAACCCCAACCTGCCAAGGGATAGGCAGTGAGTGGGTTTTGGGGAGAGGATTGAGGTAACATTTTTTTTTTTTTTTAATTTGAGATGGAGTCGCTCTTTCACCCAGGCTGGAGTGCAGTGGCTTGATCTCGGCTCACTACAGCTTCTACTTCCCGGGTTCAAGAGATTCTCCTGCCTCAGCCTCCCAAGTAGCTGGGATTACAGGCACCCTCCACCACTCCTGCCTAATTTTTGTATTTTTGCTAGAGGCAGGGTTTAGCCATGTTGGCCAGGTTGGTCTCAAACTTCTGACCTCAAGCGATCTGCTTGACCTCGCCTCCCAAAGTGTTGGGATTACAGGCGTGAGCCACCTCGCCCAGCCAGAGGTAACACTTTTTTTAATTTAAATTTGTTTGTTTTGTTTTGTTTTGGAGCTAGGGCCTCTCTTTGTTGCCAAGACTAGCATGATCATGGCTCACTGTAGCCTTCTGGGCTCAAGGGATCCTCCCATCTCATCCTCCAGAGTAGCTGGGACTATAGGCGTGTATTGTTTGTGTGTACATGCACGTGTGTAGAGATGAGGTCTCATTATATTGCTCTGGCTGGTCTCGAACTCCTGGTCTCAAGTGATCCACCCACCTTGGCCTTCCAACATGCCGGGCTTACAGGCGTAAGCCACTGCACCTGGCTGGTCTTTGCAGTTTTTATCTTCCCAGATCTCTGATTTCTCTGTGAAGCAGGGGGCGGGTCTCCTTCCCTGAGTGAGGGGCCCAAAGAAGAAGAAGATGGGTTGAAACAGCCAAGGCTGATGAGAGGGTCAAGGATTTGAGGCATGGAGAGGGGACAGCCCTGGGGAGCTGGAAACTGGGCATCTGCGGGCCTTGCCTGCCTCTTCACGCCCGCTTTGGTCACAGTGCCTTTGGTTTCCTTTCGGGAACCACCTCTTCTCTGCTGGATCCTGTGCTTTGGGCAGCTGGGCCCCCTCCCTAGGGTGAGGGGTGTGAGTGGTGTAGCAGCCTATCCCCTCACAGAGCCACCCACACTCTGCCATTGATTGGTGCAGAGGTGGGGTCCTGGGCCCTAGAACTTCAGGTGGGACCATCGGGAAAGCATTTTGACGAGATCGCTGGCGAGATGACAGCGGCCACACTGGGGCAGCGGAGCTGGTGGAATGCGTGTGGGCCGGGAGCTGTTGGAAGCCACTTATTACCCCAAGGGCCCATCCTGCCTGAGAACAAAGCCAGCACAGGGAGCAGAGCCAAGGGGTCCAGAGACAAGAGCTTTCTGATGCCATGTGGGCACTTGGGGCTGAGCTGGCCTGAGGCCTTGTGTACCTTGGACTTCTTAGTCACATGAGCCAATAAACACTTCCCTCCTCTGAGCCAGTTTGCTTTCTGTCTTGTCCTGAAAGAGCTCTGGTTGACATAGGGCCTGTGGACAGGAGGTGGATCCCACTGACCCAGGGGCAGCTTTCTCTCAAAACAGATGGGGGCAGACCCAGGGAAGGTAGACCCTTGGGGTCACCAGAAGGAGGTTGTGCCAAGCGTGTGTAAGGAGTAGGAGAGGGAAAAACCCCTGGGACCCTATTGCTGGGTCCATCCAAGAGATGAGGGTCAGAACAGGGAGCGTTCAAGGTGACACCTGGAAAGGCGAGGAGGCTGGGGTACAGGGGGTGCCTCTCACTGCATAGGCACGAAAGGCCCAAGGAGGCCTAGGTGGGCGGGAGGAGCTGCTTGGAACAGCTGGCCTGCACCTCTGTATTCTTGGCCTGCTCGTTCAGCCTTGAGGCAGAGTGCTTAAGACTGGAATCTCTGGAGCCAGGTCCAGGGTGCAAATCCTGGCTCTTCCATTTACTAATCTCAGACAAATTCTCCAACTTCTCTGTGTGTCAGTTTTCTCATCTGTAAAATCGGGCTAGTTGTTACCTATGCTAATTATATGTACTATGTATTTTCTCTTTTTAAAATATATATGCTATATATTTAATAGTCACTCCTCAGTGTCCTGGGGGATTGGTTCCAGGACCCCCATGGATACCAAAATCCGTGGATACCCAAGTCCCAAAATTGGCTCTGCAGAGCCTGCCAATAGGCAAAGCCAACCTTTCATATCTACAGGTTTTACATCCTACGAATATTGTATTTTTGGTCTGCAGTTGGTTGAATCCACAGATGTGGGACCCACGGGTGTGGAGGGCCAACTGTAGTGTATATACCTATATGAGGGCAAAGCTTGCTGATGTCATAAAGCCCAGACATACTGGTTCAAATGCAGTGGAAGTTTGTATCTTGCGTGTAGAAGGTTCATAATGGGATTTATCTGATCAGTGGGCAGCACTTCTCTAAGAGGGATTGTAGGGATGTGGCTCTTTTGGTGCCATCTTCCTCAGCCTGTGACTTCCAAGGTGACTGTGGAAGGGGAGAGCTCGGAGCTCTTGGAGGTTTTAATGGGCTAGGATGGGAAGTGGCCCAGTGCCTCTGCTCACCTGCCACTGCTAGGAGTTTCTGCTGACCTCACAGGCCATGGGCGGGGCTTGGCCCAGCCTGTGCCAAGTGTTAGGATGCAGCCTCCTGAGACAGAGAGCAGGGGCCCAGGGGAGATGGTGTTCCTGGCTGGGCGATGTGGCCCCTGGGCACCTCCTAGGAGTGGAGAAAGATGGCTTATGCCCAGTGGATGCCACTGGACACCGGGAAGGGACCTCCTATCAGTGCCCTGTCTGCAGGGCTCTGCTGGGGAACCGATGATTTTCTCTGTCTTTTTTCTAGCTGTGGGAAGCCTCCAGCCAAGTCCATCTGAATGTCTTAGTCTGATCTCAGCTGTGCCCAGGGTGTAGGTGTGACCAGCATGTGAAATGGGGAGCAGCTTCTGAGGCCAGCATGGCAGCCAATGACAGTGGTACTCCCTGCCAGGTGGAGAGCCACTCTCTGTAGCCCACCACAGGGTTCCATCAGCAGATGTTTCCTGAGCACCCAACATCGTTACTCAGCAGGGAAATGAGGTAACAGTCACCCACCAAAAGTCTGACAAGAGTCTGACATCCCTTGCCGGGAGCAGTGGCTCATGCCTGTAATCCCAGCACTTTGAGAGGCCGATATGGGCAGATTACCTGAGGCCTGGAGTTGGAGACGAGCCTGGCAAACAGAGTGAAACCCTACCTTTACTAAAAATACAAAAATTTAGCTGGGCATGGTGGCGGGTTCCTATATATCCCAGCTACTTGGGAGGCTGAGGCAGGAGAATGACTTGAACCCAGGAGGAGGAGGCTGCAGTGAGCTAAGATCACACCATTGCACTCCAGCCTGGGCAACAGGAACTAAACTCTGTCTCAAAAAAAAGGCTGGGCGTGGTGGCTCACGCCTGTAATCCCAGCACTTTGGGAGGCCAAGGCAGGCGGATCATCTGAGGTCAGGAGTTCAAGACCAGCCTGACCAATATGGTGAAACCCCATCTCTACTAAAACCACAAAAATCAGCTGGGCATGGCAGCACATGCCTGTAATCCCAGCTACTCAGAAGGCTGAGGCAGCAGAATCACTTGAACCTGGGAGGCAGAGGTTGCAGCGAGCCGACATTGTGCCACCGCACTCCAGCCTGGATGACAGAGTCTCAAAAAAAAGAGTCTGACACCCCCAAATACTGGAGAGGAAGTGGCTACACAGCACTCACACATGGCTGGCAGAAATGTCAGTAGGTACAACCACCTTGGAAAACCATTCAGCAGTTTCTTTTTAACACACACACTTCCCCTATGACCCAGCAGTTCCACTCCTAGGTAGCTACCCAAGAGAGATGGGGGCATAGGGCCACCGAAAGACATGTACAAGGCTGTAGCCCCGAACTGGAAACATCTCAATGCCCGTCAACAAGAGCATGAATGCATAAATGGTGGAATATTTTATGATAGAACAGCAGTCAAAGGAACCGCTGTCACAGGCAACACCGTGGGAAGGTCTTATAGACCTTATGTGGAGCAAAAGAAGCCAAACAAGAAAGTGCACGGACGAGGCCGGGCACAGTGGCTCATGCCTGTAACCCCAGCAATTTGAGAGGCCGAGGTGGCCGGATCACAAGGTCAAGAGATGGAGACCATCCTGGCCAACGTGGTGAAACCCCATCTCTACTAAAAATACAAAAATTAGCTGGACGTGGTGGTGGTGCACGTGAGCTATTTGGGAGGCTGAGGCAGGAGAATCACTTAAACCTGGGAGGTGGTGGTTGCGGTAAGCTGAGATCATGCCACTCCACTCCAGCCTAGTGACAGAGCGAGATTACGTCTCAAAAAAAAAAAAAAAAAAAAAAAAAAAAAAAAAAAAAAAATACATGGACCAGGTGCAGTGGCTTACACTTGTAGTCCCAGAACTTTTGGAAGCCAAGGCGGGTGGATCACTTGAGCTCAGGAGTTCAAGACCAGCTTAGGTAACATAGTGAGACCCTGTCTCTACAGAAAAATACTGAAATTAGCTGGGCATAGTAGTGGCTGCCTATAATCCCAGCTATTCAGGAGGCTGAGGTGGGAGGATGACTTGAACCCAGGAGATAGAGGCTGCAGTGAACTGAGATTGCTCCACTGCACTCCGGCCTGGGTGAAAAACAGACCTGGTCTCAAAAATTAATTAGGTAAAATAAAAAAGTACACACTGATGTAATTGGTTTAAGCCGAGTTCAGGAACAGTTAAAACTCATCAGTGGTGATAGAAGTCAGTACATACATAAAGGGTGGGGGATTGGCTGGGGGTGGGGTACAGGGAGCCTTCTGGAAGTGTTTTTTTTTTTGAGGCAGAGTTTCGCTCTTCTTACCCAGGCCGGAGTGCAATGGTGCAGTCTCGGCCCACCGCAACCTCCACCTCCTGGGTTCAGGCAGTTCTCCTGCCTCAGCCTTCTGAGTAGCTGAGATCACAGGCACGCACCACCATGCCCAGCTAATTTTTTTGTATTTTTTAGTAGAGATGGGGTTTCACTGTGTTGACCATGATGGTCTCCTCGTGATCCACCCGCCTCGGCCTCCCAAAGTGCTGGGATTACAGGCTTGAGCCACCGCGCCCGGCCTCTGGAAGTGTTTTTTAACTTGAACTGGGTTACATATAAAACTATTAAGCTGTACACTTAAGACTAGTGCATTTCTTTGGTATCTTCATTGAAGTTTTACTTGGCTAGGTGCAGTGACTCACGCCTGTAATCCCAGCACTTTGGGAGACCGAGGCAGGTGGATCACCTGACGTCAGGAGTTCAAGACCAGCCTGACCAACGTGGAGAAACCCTGTCTCTACTAAAAATACAAAATTAGCCAGTGTGGTGGCACACACCTGTAATCCCAGCTGCTTGGGAAGCTGAGGCAGGAGAATCGCCCAAACCCAGGAGGCAGAGGTTTCGGTAAGTGGAGATCGCACCATTGCACTCCAGCCTGGGCAATAAGAGTGAAACTGTCTCAAAAAAAAAAAAAAAAGTTTTTCTATCAAGACCCTATTGCATGCCAGACACTGTTCTAGGTAGTGGTGATTAAGCGAACAAAATGTTCTTGGAGTTTATTTCTGCAGGGGTTAGACAGACAATAAAGATGAATCATGCCAGGCACGGTGGCTCATGCTTGTAATCCCAGCACTTTGGAAGACTGAGGCAGGGGGATCACCTGAGGTCAGGAGTTCGAGACCAGTGTGGCCAACATGATGAAACCTCCTACTACAAATACAAAAAATTAGCCAAGTTTGGTGGTGCATGCCTGTAATCCCAGCTACTCGGGAGGCTGAGGCAGGAGAATTTCTTGAACCTGGGAGGCAGAGGTTGCAGTGAGCCAAGATTGTGCCATTGCACTCCAACCTGGGTGACAAAAATGAAACTCTGTCTCAAAAAAGAGAGAAAAAAAGATGAATTGCATGTCAGATGGTGATCCATGCTCTGGAGGAAATAAAGCGTAACGGGAAGAGCAGGCGGTCCAGTGTGAGAAGGGGGTCAGCATTCTGTTTTTCTTATTTTTGAGATGGAGTCCCACACTGTCACTCGGGCTGGAGCGCAGTGGCACAATCTAGGCTCACTGCAACCTCCACCTCCCAGTTTCAAGTGATTCTCCTGCCTCAGCTTCCTGAGTAGCTGAGATTACAAGTGCATACTACCATGCCCAGTTAATTTTTTGTATTTTTAGTAGAGATAGGATTTCACCATGTTGGCCAAGCTGGTCTTGAACTCCTGACCTCATGATTCACTCGCCTCACCCTCCCAAAGTGCTGGAATTACAGGCATGAGTCACCGCACCCAACCTGGGAAGCCAGCATTCTTTTTTTGTTCCAAGATGGAGTCTTGCTCTGTGACCCAGGCTGGAGAGCAATGGCATGATCTTGACTTACTGCAAATTCTGCCTCCTGGGTTCAAGTGATTCTCCTGCCTCAGCCGCCTGAGTAGCTGGGATTACAGGTGCCCGAAACCACGCCCAGCTAATTTTTTTGTATTTTTGGTAGAGATGGGGTTTCACTATGTTGGCCAGGTTGATCTCAAATTCTTTACCTCATGATTTGCCCGCCTTGGCCTCCCAAAGTACTGGGATTACAGGCGTGAGCCACCATGCCCAGCCTAGGGGGCCAGCGTTCTTTACTGGGTTCAGGGAAGACTCTGGTGACAGTGAGCATGGAGTGAGTGGGGCTCCCAGCCCTCTGTGGGGAGAGGGCTCCAAGAGGGAATAGCAAGGGCGAAGGCTGGGAGGATTAGATTTTATCTGTCAGGTTTCCCTGTGGTCTCCTCTGCTCCCACTGCCTCAGCCACCACCCAGGGCCTGACTCAGAGGCCACCAGCCCTGGACTCAGCCCACCTTAGCTGAGGGGTGTCCTTGTAGCATTGGCAGCCGCTCGGGCCCAAGAAGCTCGGTGCAAGGGGCAAAGGTAGAGGCGGGGGTGCATATCACATCCCTGCCCTGGGTGCTGCTGGACCTGGGGCCCCAGAGGCCAGGGCAACAGGCAGTGGAGGAAGGAGAGTTGAATGACTGAGTGACCCTGCCTGTCCTCTCCTAGCCTTGCCCCTGGCCTGGTCGGAGAGCTGACGTGCTGTTGGCTTCCCCTTCCCTGCATCCCAGTCCTATTCTGCTGCCTGCGCCGCGACACCCCCTTGTCTAACACATTCCCTTCCAATCTGCTTTCCAGGCACTTCCATGTATGTTCATCACAGCAGGCACCATTTATTGGGTGCTTACTCTATGCCAGGCATACAGTAAACCTGTTGGATCTGTTGCCTTCCCCTTTTCCTCTCTGGGCTTTGCCCTCCACAGCCATGAAATAGGGCCGCGGATGCCCTCCTCCATGGTTAATGAGGGGCAGGAGGCATTGCAGCAGTGTGTTGCTCTGTGTGAGGCCACTGTCAGTTCCCCTGCACCCCCGAGCCCTCCTCTAGGAGAGATGTCCTCATACCTCCACCTTATGGATGAGGAGACTGAGGCTCTAGAAGTGAGGCAGTGGCCCAGAGGTGGACAGGGGCTTCATCCAGGCATGTGCGTGGTCCAGGGCGTGGAGAGGTGGAGTTAACAGCTTACCCCCAAGTACACACCTGAGGGCCATCCGTTTCTCAGGTGCAGGGACACTTAGCTCCAGGACATGGATGTGACCAAGCTCCCACTCTGCTAGGCTATGGGCCCTGAGGCAGGGGACTGGCACCCATGATCTGGGTGATCTACCAGGGGCCTGGCCCGTCTTTGGTGCAGGGCCTTTGATGAGAGTGGGCCTGGACTTTCTCGGGGGCACCTTGTAGCTGGGGAGTGACAGGGCTGTGTGACTGCCACCTCCCATCATCAGAGTGAACTATCTCTAATCTGAAATCCCATTTTTTCTATGTGTGTGTTCAAATGTCATTTTAAAAAATGGAATAAAGGGCTGGGCACGGTGGCTCACGCCTGTAATCCCAGCACTTTGGGAGGCCGAGGCGGGCAGATCCCTAGGTCAGGAAGTTGAGACCAGCCTGGCCAACATAGTGAAACCCCGTCTCTACTAAAAATAAAAAAATTAGCTGAGTGTGGTGGCTCATGCCTGTAGTACCAGCTACTTGGGAGGCTGAGGCAGTAGAATCACTTGAACCCGGGACGTGGAAGTTGCAGTGAGCCAAGACTGCACCACTGTGCTCTTCAGCCTGGGAGACACAGACTTTGTCTCAAAAAAAAGAAAGTATATATTCATATATCTATATATATACACATACACATATAAACACACATATACACAAATATACATATGTACACACATATAAATATATATTTGTGTATAGAGATATATACATATATGTTTGTATCTATATGGGGTTTCACTATGTTGGCCAGGCTGGTCTTGACCTCCTAACCTTGTGATCTGCCTGCCTCAGCCTCCTAAAGTGCTGGGATTACTGGCACGAGTGACTGCACCCAGCTATATGCATATATATTTTTAGAGATGGGGTCTCACTTTGTTGGCCAGGCTGGTCTCAAACTCCTGACCTCAAGTGATCCACCTGCCTCAGCTTCTCAAAGTGCTGGGATTACAGGCATAAGCCACCCCACCTGGCCTCTAACTCTAACTTTTCTTATCTGCAGAATGGGATCATAATAGCACCTCCTTTAGGGACATGATGGTTTCATGAGATCTGATACATAAGTTGCTCAGCACAGTGTCTGGATACTGTAAGCACCCAATAAATGGGGCCTACTGTTACAGACCTTTATGGAAATAAGTGCCTGGAAAGCATTTTGGAAGGGCATGTGTTAGACAAGGAGGCGGCGTGGCTCGGAGCTGCAGGAATAGGACTGGGATGCAGGGAAGGGGCAAGTCCGTTGAAAAGAGAAGCTTTAGGCCAGCAGCAGTGGCTCATGCCTGTAATCTCAGCACTTTGGATGGGTGAGGTGGGCAGATCACCTGAGGTCAGGAGTTTGAGACCAGCCTGACCAACATAGAGACACCCTGTCTCTACTAAAAATACAAAATTAGCTGGGCGTGGTGGCACATGCCTATAATCCTAGCTACTCAGGAGGCTGAGGCAGGAGAATTGCTTGAACCTGGGAGGCAGAGGTTGTAGTGAGCCAAGATCACGCCATTGCATTCCAGCCTGGGCAACAAGAGTGAAACTCTATCTCCAAAAAAAAAAAAGGAAGCAGCAGCTTTTCAGGGCCCTGTGGCTTCGTGGGGTATCCCAAACTAAGGCGCATGTCTGCTTGATTCTATGTACCCTGTGTTCAAAAACAGAAAAGATACTGCCAGATTGAGAATGGACCCGACCTCAAGGGGCAGCATCACACAGGGCAGGGTAAATGTGGCTCTGCAGGATGCAGGGGATCATACATTTTCTTCAGTCACTCAACAGACATTTGCTGAGTACCGACTCTATGCCAGACTCTGTTCTGGTATTGGGGAAGGTGAACTCAGAGAAAACACACAAAGCCCCTGCTCCTGCCTGAGTTCAGTGTAGTTGGGGGAAGGAGCAGCAGGTCGATGGTAAACAAATAGGCACACACGCCTCACCAGGGATACCAAGGAGAGGGGACTCCGAGGAGGCCAGGATGTTGAAACTGCAGCAAGCGAGTGGGTAGGCAGGGCCTTGCTTCCTCTGGGGTGGTGGCTGCTCTGTTTCCAGCCACAGAAGGCTCTTCCACCCCAGCCTAGTGCCCAGAGTTGGTTTCACTTTGAAGAGTTTGGTTTTCTTAAGAGTTTGGTTTCTGCTTTGTGGAAAGCCCCCCTCTGCCTTTGTCTGGAGTTGCAGATTAGCCTAGTGATTCTAAACCTTGGCTACACCTTAGACCCTGGGGAGCTTTGTTTGTTTGTTTGTTTGTTTGTTTGTTTTGGAGAGAGGTTCTCATTCTGTCTCCCAGTCTGGAGTGCAGTGGCATGATCTTGGCTCACTGCAACCTCTCCCTCCCAGATTCTCCTCCCGGAGCCTCCCCAGTAGCTGGGATTACAGGCACTGCTACCATGCCTGGCTAATTTTCTCTATTTTCAGTAGAGACAAGGTTTCACCACCTTGACCAGGCTGGTCTCAAATTCCTGACCTCAAGTGATCCACCCGCCTCGGCCTCCCAAAGTGCTGGGATTACAGACGTGAGCCACCACGCCCAGCCAACCCTGGGGAGCTTTAAAATACCCATATCTGGGCCTGTCTTCAGTTAGATCAGATGCCCTGAAGATGAGCCTTCTCAAACTCTGGTCTCATCTTAACTCGGTGAGATCAATGGGCCCCTCCAAGAGCTGCGGTAGGTGAATCACCTCTAGGCAGGTGGCCGGACCTAGACAGTGTCAGGGCTCCCCTCCTTAATTTCTCGTGTCTTAGGGACCACAGCCCTGTGCTGCCTGTTGTCTAATATCAGTAAACAGTTGTTGCCTGTGCTTTGCCCAGTTTCTTAGCTGTTTGTGGAAAAACAGCAATTTCAGTCCACCTTACTTCAAGACCAGTACCCAGAGTCCCTCCCCATCCTTTGAACTCCCCAGATCTTTCACCTGTCCCCTCTCCAAGTTCCTTTCTGTGCTCTGGCTGGGATTATAACTGTGTGTGCAGGTTTCGCCTCCACTTCTGGAAAGTGCCCCTCTCAGGGGCACAGGGCCTGTCATATTCACATCTGTGTCTCCAGTATGTGTTACAGGACCTGCTGCATGGTAGGTATGTGGTGGGCATGTTTTTGTGCATGGGTCTGCCCTGCCCTTCTTCCTTCAGGCCACCCCAAACATATCCGTATCCCTAGAGAACTGATGCCCACCCCACTCTAACCAGGTGGCGCCTCCGGGACTGCTGGTCAAGATACCCTCCCCACAGCCATTGGTTCAGGGGTGGCCGTGAGGCTCAAGACAGTACATGTGGCCAGGTGTGGTGGCTCAGACCTGTAATCCCAGCATTTTGGGAGGCTGAGCCAGGCAGATCACCTGAGGTCAGGAGTTCAAGACCAACCTGGCCAACATGGCCAAACCCCATCTCTACTAAAAATACAAAAATTAGCCAGGTGTGGTGGCAGGCGCCTGTAATCCCAGCTACTCAGGAGGCTGAGGCAGCAGAATCATTTGAACCCAGGCAGCGGAGGTTGTAGTGAGCAGAGATCATGCCAGCTTGGGCGACAGAGCGAGACTCCATCTCAAATAAATAAATAAATAAATAAATAAATAACATATGTCAGAGTCCTTCCCTGTTTTTATATTTATTTATTTATTTATTTTTTAACCTGGCTATGTGGGAAGAGTCCTCTCAATACTCTGGTGGCAAAGGTCCAAAGACTGCAAGGTGGTGCTGCCTGCAGCCAGCATTTCCACGGGAGAAAAGCCAACAGAGAGAGAGAAATGAAGATGAAATGACACACACACACACACACACACGCAGACAAAGGGATTTAAGTCCCTTGATCCAGACAAAATTGACATCAGGAATGCCTCTGCTCTTGTTATGATTTGGTAAAATAAGCCAATAATTTCTTGCTGTGGCTTAAATATTTGTCTCCTCCAAATATCCCCAATGTGTCGATATTGAGAGGTGGGGCCCATAAGAGGTGATTGGGTCAAGAGGGGAGCCCTCATGAATGGGCGAATCCATCATGGATGACTGGGCTAATGGGTTGATGGATGAATGGGTTATCATAGGAGTGGGACTGGTGGCTTTCTAAGAAGAGAGATCAGAAGCAGCACTCTCAGCCCCCTTGCCACGTCCTGCCCTGTGCCACCTCGGGACTCTCAGAGAGTCCCCACTGGCAAGAAGGCTCTCAGATGTGACCCCTCAACCTTGCACTTCTCAGTCTCCACAACTGTAAGAAAGAAACTTTCTTAAAAAATAAATTACATGCCGGGCGCGGTGGCTCACGCCTGTTATCCCAGCACTTTGGGAGGCCAAGGTGGGTGGATCACGAGGTCAAGAGATCGAGACCATCCTGGTCAACATGGTGAAACCCCAGCTCTACTAAAAATACAAAAAATTAGCTGGGCATGGTGGCGCGTGCCTGTAATCCCAGCTACTCAGGAGGCTGAGGCAGGAGAATTGCCTGAACCCAGGAGGCGGAGGTTGCGGTGAGCCGAGATCGCGCCATTGCACTCCAGCCTGGGTAACAAGAGTGAAACGCTGTCTCAAAAAAAAAAAAAAAAAAAAAAAGTTACCCAGTTCTAGGTTTTCTGTTATAAGCAACAGAAAATGGACGAAGACATTTATTTTTATCTTTATTATTTTGGCCAATTGCATGCCAGAGAGACGTGACTACTACAAGAAAGACACCACTGTATACTTGCTGCATGAATAAAATACCATCGATTAATTTACATACCGCATTCCCAGTGCACCTGAAGTGGCTTCCAACAAGAATAAGGAAGATAAAATTTAAAAATCAGAAATGGAGATTCAAGAATGTGGGTGGGTGCAATGGTATACACCCATGCTACCAGTTGTGAATTTCCAGCTACTCTGGAGGCCGAAGAGGGTTGCAGTGAGCCAAGACCATGCCATTGCACTTGAGCTCAGGAATGTGAGTCCAGCCTGGGCAACAGAGCAAGATCTTGGCTCTAAAAATAAAAAATTGTAGGCCACATGGGATGGCTCATGCCTGTAATCCCAGCACTTTGGGAGGCTGAGGCAGGAAGATCACCTGAGGTCGGGAATTTGAGACCAGCCTGATCAACATGGAGAAACCCTGTCTCTACCAAAAATACAAAATTAGCTGGGCGTGGTGGTGCATGCCTGTAGTCCCAGCTACTTGGAAGGTTGAGGCAAGAGAATCCCTTGAACTCAGGAGGCAGAGGTTTCGGTGAGCCAAGATTGTGCCATTGCACTCCAGCCTGGCAACAAGAGTAAAACTCTATCTCAAATAATAATAAAATAAAATAATAAAATTAAAAATGTAAAAATATAATTTAAAAAATGAAGATCAAAAACAATAGCATAAATATATAAATATGCAGCCCATAAAGGCCTACAAAAGTACTTTACTAATTAAATATCAAATTTAGCTCTGAGCCGCTGGCAGCCAAAGCAAAAAGTTTTTTTGTTTTTTTGTTTTTTTCCCAGAGAAAGCTTCTTCAGTGGAAAGAAATTTTTTCCTAGACTTTAGCTCCAAAGGAACAGTTTCAGATGGGGCCCACCGTGTGATGTGGTAAAGGCCAGCCTCGGCCACATTCCCACAGCCAAAGCCTGTAATAAGCCTCCCACAATGAGTCCTTGGAGAATGAGTCCAGGTGGTTCAGTTGTTCTCATTTGGGCTCGCCTTGACCTCTCAGTGGCTCTTGTCATAGTTGGTCACTTTCCTTCTCTTTGAAACACTTTGTTCACTTGGATGGGGGCCCTCACTCTTTGCAATCTTCTTTCCCACTGTGGGCTCTGCTCTTCCCTCCATGGCCACATCTCCCTGACCTCTCTTGACCGCTGAAGGGTGTCAGGCCCAGGCTCAGACTCCTTTCCCCTTCCTTTCCCTTCCCTCCCCTCCCCTGCTCTCCCCTCCCCTTCCCTCCCCTCCCCTGACCTCCACTCCCCCTCCCTCCCCTCCCCTGCCCTCCACTCCCTTGCCTCCCAGTCTTCTTCCTGGATGGCAAGCCACTGTTACCCCAGGCCCTCCAGTCTAATTTCTAGTCACAGCCAGAGGGAGTGCAGCCATTACATTTTATACCATTTCCTCGCTGTCCTGTGATCACCTAAAGTTACTAAACCTCTATTAAAAAGTGGCCAGTTGTGTGTAGTAGCGAAATCTCAGAACTTGATTTAGAATGAAATAGTCTTGGGTGGGGCGTGGTGGTACACACCTGTAGTCCCAGCTGCTCGTGAGGCTGAGGCTGCAGGGATTGCTTGAGTTTGAGGCTGCAGGGACCTGAGATGGCACCACTGCACTCCAGCCTGGGCAACAGAGCAAGACCCTATCTCAAAAAAAGAATGAAGTATTTCCCACTTCTGGCCACTGCAGCCCCCACAGATAAGGAGTGGGGAAAGTCACCTCTCCCTGGCCCCACTCCCAGGCTTGAGAAGACCCTGCCTTTGGGGTACAGGGAGGAAGGGAGGGCAGTGGGTGCAGAGAATGTGTGCTGGATTGGCAGTGGTGTAAGATGGCATCTCACTCCCTAGATGGCCGCTGTCTAAAGCTGGCTCCTGCCCTCCGAGGGGTTTGATGGGCTCCTGGAGTCTCCCTTATGCACTGTCCCCTCGACTGGAACTCCTGGGAAATGGGCAGGGGCTGGCTTTCTTTCAAGTGGTATGCACTAGCCCACTCTGTTGCATACCCTGTGCCAGAGAATACAAGCCTGCTGGGCCAGACCCCTTTTTCCATTCCCACTGGCCAGTGCCCACCACAGTTCACCACCTTTCTAGAGGCCTCACCTACCAATACCCACTGGGCCACCATGACTGTAGTGAGCCCACCTCAGCTCTCTGGGGGGCTTCCTTGAGGCGCTTCTCACCAGATTTGGGGTTAGAAGGCAGCTCCCCAGTTCCACCCCCTGCAGACTCAGTGCTACAGCAGCTCTTTCCAAATCTAATCACTGCAAACTGCCCCTTTCAAATCCACCCTTGATTGCTTTATACTCTTGAGATGGATGAGGGGCTTCAACAGTGGCAATGTGGGTTTCTGCTTTCTTTAAAATTTTGCATTTTGTCCAGGAGCAAGCAATTCACCATGGCATTTCATGTCTATTCCACTCTGGAGCCTCAGTCGAATGTTCTTTCATGCTGTTTATCATGCTTAGGACAAACCCAGAATTCCTTCCTACCAGGCCCCACGTGATCTGACTCTTGAGTCCCCTATGGAGACATATATAAATATATATATGTATATATATATAAATATATATGTATATATATAAATATGTATATATATAAATATATATGTATATATATAAATGTATATATATGTGTGTATATATAAGTATATATGTATATATACGTACATATATATGTATATATATACACATGTATATATTTATATATATACATATTTATATATATACATATATATTTATATATACATGTGTATATATATACATATATATTTATATTTATATATATACATATATATTTATATATACATATATGTACGTATATATACATATATATGTGTATATATATACAGGTATATATACATGCATATATATACATGTATATATACATACATATATATGCATGTATATATACATACATGTATATATATATATATATATATATATATTTTTTTTTTTTTTTTTGAGGCAGAGTTTCACTCTCGTTGCCCAGTCTGGAGTGCAATGGTGTGATCTTGGCTCACTGCAACCTCCACCTCCCAGGTTCAAGTGATTCTCCTGCCTCAGCCTCCCAAGTATCTGGGATTACAGGCATGTGCCACCATACCTGGCTTATTTTTGTATTTTTAGTAGAGACAGGGTTTCTCCGTGTTAGTCAGGCTGATCTCAAAACTCCTGACCTCAGGTGATCTGGCCGCCTTGGCCTCCCAAAGTGCTGGGATTACAGGCATTGGCCACTGTACTCAGCCTATTTATTTACATTTTTGAGACAGAGTCTCACTCTGTCACCCAGGCTGGAGTGCAGTGGCACAATCTCGGCTCCCTGCAACCTCTGCCTCCCAGTTTCAAACAATTGTCCTGCGTCAGCCTTCCAAGTAGCTGGGATTACAGGTGCCTGCCACCATGTCTGCATACATTTTTTGTATTTTTAGTAGAGATGGGGTTTCACCATATTAGCCAGGTTGGTTTCAAACTCCTCACCTCAGGTGATCCCCCACCCACCCTTCCTGGCCTGCCAAAGTGTAGGGATTACAGGTGTGAGCCACCGTGCCCAGCCTAACCTCAGTGCTTTGGGAGGCTAAGGCAGAAGGATCCTTTAAGGATAGGAGTATAAGATCAGCCTGGGAAACATAGCGAGACTCTGTCTCTTGGAAAAAAAACAAAACTAAACTAAAACTAAAATAGGCCAAGTGCAGTGGCTCACACCTGTAATCTCAGCACTTCAGGAGGCCAAGGGGGGTAGATCACCTGAGGCCAGGAGTTCGAGACCAGCCTGGCCAACATGATGAAACCCCTCTCTACTAAAAAATACAAAAATGACCCGTGTGTGGTGGCACACACCTGTAATCCCAGCTACTTGGGAGGGTGAGGTACAAGAATCACTTGAACCCGGGAGGTGGAGTTTGCAGTGAATTGAGATCACACTACTGCACTCCAGCCTGGGTGACAGCAAGACTCAAACACACACACACACACACACACACACACACACAAGCCTAAAAGAAAAAGAAAATTGTAATCAGAGACTCCAGTGTGAAAGAGCCCATTGGAAATGTTTTTATAGGGCAGTTCTACCAGCCTTTCAAGGAACAGATGGTCGTTATCTCATCCCAGTTGTTTTTATGACCACCGCCCCCTCCACCAAACGAGATTAGGACACTATCAGAAACGGAAAGTCTGTACAGAGCATTGTATTATGGACACAGATGTTAAGCATAAAGTAATATAATAGAACATAGGAAAATACCCCACCTAGGGGTAGGAAAATAACTTTTTTTTTTTTTTTGAGTACCAATAAGTCTTTATTTATTCATTGTTTTTTTCCCAGGGAAAGGAGAAGGGAAGGGAAGAGTCAGCATGTGTTAATAAATGATTAGAAAATTGGAAAGGAAATACCCAGTACAGCAAAATCAACCATCAAATAAACACACCCCAGTGATGGGGTCATCAAAGCCCAAAGGGGCTCAATCTCCTGCAATTTAGGAATGAGGGAAACGGATCAGGAAAAGAACAGACAGGTACAGGCTTTCCTATCCTCCCTCCCATACCTTCAAGATTTTACACAAAGCTTTGGTTTCTAGCAGTAAACATGGAGTTACATTTGTTCGTCTCCTATTAAACAATCTTGTGGCCACTTTGACGTAAGTTTTTAGCACCTGCATAAAAGTTCCTGCGTGACGTGGATATCCATTCATATTCCCTTTCTTGGCCTCCTGACCCCACTTTCTACATGGAAGGCCCCCAATTGCATCTCTCTACTTTAGGATTAAAAATTAAGTAGGTTTGATCCATCTAAAATACAGCAGTGTCTTTTTTTTTTTTTTTTTTTGAGACGGAGTCTTGCTCTGTCACCCAGGCTGGAGTGCAGTGGCGCGATCTCAACTTACTGCAACCTCTACCTCCCAATTTCAAGTGATTCCTCTGCCTCCGCCTCCCGAGTAGCTGGGATTACAGGCACACACCACCATGCCCGGCTAATTTTTTGTATTTTAGTAGAGATGAGGTTTCACTGTGTTGGCCAGGATGGTCTTGAACTCCTGACCTCGTGATCCACCTATCTCGGCCGCCCAAAGTCCCGGGATTACAGATGTGAGGCACCACGCCTGGCCTACGGCAGTGTCTTAAGTGTTTGTCATGAATACATCAAGAAATGTTTGGCTGGACATGGTGGCTCACCAAAACAAATGTACTGGTCTTGATTCAGGAGGCTGGAACAAGGAATGGAGGGTTTCTAGCTTCTTTCAGATTTTTGCATACATTGTTTAAAAGTTGTGGAGACACGCCAAGCATTAAATGCGTATGAGTGTGGGTGTGTAGGTTTTCTTTTGGGGATGAACAGAAAAGAAGGCACGGTGGAAGAAACATTTTTAGGACAGAAGATCTGGTCTGATAGGTAAAGAGGAATATAAAAGAAAGGATGGTTCGAGATCCCCACTTTAAGAAGAGGCCCCCCCCAAACTAATGTTTCAGATCTTTTTGCCTGGCAGAACCTTCTGTCAAAGATGCTTTGGCTATTTTTCTCTCAATACAAAAGGAAGTTTGTAAACAAAACCCCAAAGAACATTGAGAAAGACCAATACATTATTTACACAAACTAGGCCACCTAGCAATCACCAAATTAGTGAAGCCCTACAAAGCCCAGACAAATACAATAACTAGAGGGGGGCGGTATTTAGGGGAGACAAGAGCCCAGGATCAGACACACACCACCCAATGTGTTCTATTGCATTTGTCCCGTTTCAACACGGTGAGGTAGGTTTGCGGTGATCTCACGGCATGGAAACAAAACCCCCTTTTCTCCTTTAGCTACTGTGACACTACTAATCACTACTGCAGCAGGGCAGGACACGGGCCCCAGGCACCACAAAGCCCTGCTCGTGTGTCTTCCTGGAACCCAAGAATTTGGACAGCTGAAGGATTTTAGACCTTTCTTCATGCAGCCGTCCCTTGACAGCACAGGATTCAGTACGGGGTACAGGTCTTACCAACCCCGGTTTTATGAACATACACACCCTGTTGTGCACGGTAGGTCTCGTCTAATCTGGTGAAGAATGGATCTGGGATGTAAAGCACGTCCTGTGCCCTCGGATCAGACAACGCTCACCTAATCTTGGCTTCGTCTCTGGGCCTTTCACCTGGCCCAGCCTCTCCTAGCCTCTCTGCACCACCATTTCCCGTTTAGAGTAATTTCCAATCTTCCAGTAGGAGGCAATCAAGTCATGGGGCAACCCAGTTAAAACCTAGTCTCCCATAAAACATTTTCAAGGCAGAGGGGGTTTCAAGAGGACACGATGGCAGAAAAGCCAGCTCTCATCGGCAAAAATGAGGTAGTTCAACAGGCTGTGCACTCCAAACAGTTGCTCTCCACGGTGGCAAAAACAACAAAAAGTATTCCCGCTGTGCAGACCTGGAGCTGCTGCCGACTTATCCCTGAGATTGCTCATGTACCTGAGAATACAGTACAGGAAATGAGGGCCTTAGATTAAAATATACAAAAATACCAAACCAGAATATTTATATTAAGATAAAAAAGTCAAAATGCACAAGATACGTCATTCGCGCACAGCTAGTGCCGTTGGCATCCTGGAGAAAGTGGGACCCAAGGTGCAGTATCCAAGGGAGCAAATAAATAAAATCGCATTGACCCAGAATGGGGCGGAGTGAGTGTAGGCGCAGCGGGTCTGCAGCTATTCCCCCAAACAGCCTTTTTGCCATCATCAGTACCCATTGCTTGGAACAGTTGCCAACACCCTATCCCAAAAGTGGGTACGAGGATATAAGCTGTGGAAAAAAACCCTGCCTTATTCCTGAGAGATTCCCTTCCACAGAATGTAGTGGCTTGGCTCTGTGAATCTGGTCTTATACTTAATCATTTCACTCTGGCATGGGAATTACTGTTATTATACATCCTTTTTTTTTTTTTTTTTTTTTTTTTTTTGAGACGGAGTTTTGCTCTTGTTACCCAGGCTGGAGTGCAATGGCGCGATCTCGGCTCACCGCAACCTCCGCCTCCTGGGTTCAGGCAATTCTCCTGCCTCAGCCTCCTGAGTAGCTGGGACTACAGGCACGCGCCACCATGCCCAGCTAATTTTTTGTATTTTTAGTAGAGACGGGGTTTCACCATGTTGACCAGGTTGGTCTCGATCTCTCGACCTCGTGATCCACCCGCCTCGGCCTCCCAAAGTGCTGGGATTACAGGCTTGAGCCACCGCGCCCGGCTTATACATCCTTCTTTAAAAGGAAAACAACTTTCCTAACCAGGCCACTTTCAAAAGTCGGAAATTCTGGGGATGGAGCCTCAGATAAAGTGTGCGGGTTGTAGGGTGATTCCCTCCTCAAATGCAAGAGAACTCTCACTTGCATTTGCACAGAGCATGGATGGAGTTCCTTTGACTCACCCTTTCCCCCAACCTAGAGGGAAGAAAGGGTTGCGAACCCCAGCCTGAGATATATGGCAGTGCCAACTAGCCCCGATGCACCCTATTCCCACTTTCTCCACTCTGCCTGCTCCTCGAAACTTCCTGATAGCAAAAGAATAGCCCCCACCCACTGGGGCTCAATTCTAGGCCTCCGGGAGCAGGGCAGGGCTGTGGATTTCTTCTTCCTCCCAGAAGTATGTTGGCTTTCCCTGTGTGCTAGGGGCCTGCTGGGCCTTCAGTGAACATGAGGCTACCATATGGCTGATGCTCTGGCAGAAGTGGCACTTCCTGGGCTGGGGTGGCAGCTGCATTCCTTGGCACGATGGTCTAGACCCCCACAGTTGCAGCACCTGTCTCCTTTCGATCTAGGCTTCTGCATGTTCTTCCCCTTTGGCCGCCTCTCACTCCCAATACAGGACACCCCACCAGGTCCAGTGACACGGATGGATTCCAGACCCTTGGCTGACTTCTTTTTTTTTTTTTTTTTTGAGACGGAGTCTCGCTCTTGTTACTCAGGCTGGAGTGCAATGGCGCGATCTCGGCTCACCGCAACCTCCGCCTCCTGGGTTCAGGCAATTCTCCTGCCTCAGCCTCCTGAGTAGCTGGGATTACAGGCACGAGCCACCATGCCCAGCTAATTTTTTGTATTTTTAGTAGAGATGGGGTTTCACCATGTTGACCAGGATGGTCTCGATCTCTCGACCTCGTGATCCACCCGCCTCGGCCTCCCAAAGTGCTGGGATTACAGGCGGCTGACTTCTTAAAGGTGAACTCCACTGCCTCACCCTCCTTCAAGCTCCGGAAGCCCTCCATGTGCAGCTTACTCTGGTGCACAAAGACGTCCACTGGGGGGTCAAGCGTGACCCCAGCGCGGGCAGTCATGGACAGGAAGCTGAATCCCATGCACACGTTGAACCACTTACAGATGCCTGCACCGTGCAGCAGCTGAGGCTCGTCCGCCGCCGGGGCCGCATCCTCCGGCACCTCCTCGGGCGCCTCGCCTGGGCGCAGCCACCTGCAAACTGTTGGTTGGACACGGAGCCCATGGTAGTCGGCTGAGCCCATGGCCCCGGGCCCCTGGTCGGGCGGCTGCCGGCCCCAGAGAAGTCCGAAGGCCAAAAATAACTTCTTAAGACTCTCCAAATACAAAGCTCTATTCAAAACATTCATGAATTTAACTCCATCAAAATTAAAGATTTTTTGACTAGCCTTAAAAAAAATTAAGGATTTCTGGTCGGGTACAGTGGCTCATGCCTGTAATCCCAGCACTTTGGGAGGCCAAGGCGGGAGGATCACTTGAGGCCAGGAGTTCAAGAGCAGCATGGCCAACATGGTGAAATCCCATCTCTACTACGAAAGTTAGCCAGTTGTGGTGGCACATGCTTGTAATTCTAGCTACTCAGGAGGCTGCAGCAGGAGAATTGCTTGAACCCAGGAGGCAGAAGTTTCAGTGAGCCAAGATTGCACCACTGTACTCCAGCCAGGGTGAAAAAATAAGGATTTCTGTTGCATAAGAGCCCTCAGAGACAATGTTGACAGGTGACTGAAATAACTCCTTCGGCCAGGCACGGTGGCTCAAGCCTGTAATCCCAACACTTTGGGAGGCCAAGGTGGGTGGATCATTTCAGGTCAGGAGTTCCAGACCAGCCTGGCCAACATGGCAAAACCCCATTTCTACTAAAAATACAAAAAATTAGCTGAGCATGGGTCATGTGTCTGTAATCCCAGCTACTCTGGGGGTTGAGGCAGTAGAATCACTGGAACCTGGGAGGTAGAGGTTGCAGTGAGCTGCGATCGCACCACTGCACTCCAGCCCAGGAAGCAGAGCAAGATTCCATCTTAAACAAACAAACAAACAAAAAATTACGAGATATCATTCTATGGCCACAGGGTTAGTCAAAATTCATAAGCTGAATAATGCCAACATTTGGTGAGAATGTGGGCAGACAGAAATTCTTGGTCCTCTGTAGGCACATCAACTGGCACAGCCCTTCTCTCAAGCAATCTGAAGTTGGGTGTATGTTTATACCAAGACTTTACACTCTCAGTCCTTGTTAAGTAGGCCAGAGAGATTCTCATGCAGGTGGACAAAGAGGCGTGTGCAGGGGTGTTGTGTCCCTTGTGAGAAGAGGAGTTGGGAGCTACTTTGGCATCCATCATCAGAAGGATGGATTAAGTAAAGGGTACATAGGAAACTACAGACACTATGCAACAGTCAGGATCGACAAGGCTTTTAAAACACAGCTTTTTTTTTTTTTTTTTTTTTTTAGACGGAGTTTCGCTCGTTACCCAGGCTGGAGTACAATGGCGCAATCTCGGCTCACGGCAACCTCCGCCTCCTGGGTTCAGGCAATTCTCCTGCCTCAGCCTCCGGAGTAGCTGGGATTACAGGCACGCGCCACCATGCCCAGCTAATGTTTTGTATTTTTAGTAGAGACAGGGTTTCACCATGTTGACCAGGATGGTCTCGATCTCTTGACCTCGTGATCCCCACCCACCTCGGCCTCCCAAAGTGCTGGGATTACAGGCTTAAGCCACCGCGCCCGGCCTAAAACACAGCTTTTAAAAACACAGTGTTGATCGGGTGCAGTGGCTCACACCTGTAATAGCAGCACTGTGGGAGGCCGACATGGGTAAATAGGTCAGGAGTTCAAATTAGCCTGGCCAACATGGCGAAACCTGGTCTCTACTAAAAAATATACAAAAATTAGCCAAGCATGGTGACACATGCCTGCAGTCCCAGCTACTTGGGAGGCTGAGGCAGGAGAATTGCTTGAGCCCGGGAGGCAGGGTTGCAGTGAGCTGAGATTGCCCCACTGCACTCCAGCCTGGGCAAAGAGCCAGACTCTGTTTCAAAAGCAAAACAAAACAAAAAACCACAGTGCTAGCAGGGGAGGGTGGCGTGTGCTCATAATCCAGATACTCGGGAGGCTGGAACGGGAGGATCTCTTGACCTCAGGAGTTTGAGGCCAGCATGGGCAATATGAGACCTTGTCTCTCAAAACAAAACACATGGTGCTTCATGCCTGTAATTTCAGCATTTTTTTGAGACAAAGTATTGCTGTGTCGCCCAGGGTGGAGTGCAGTGGCACGATCTCAGCTCACTGCAACTTCTGCCTCCCGGGTTCAAGCAATTCTCCTGCCTCAGCCTCCTGAGGAGCTGGGATTACAGGTGAGCGCTACTACGCCCAGCTGATTTTTGTATTTTTAATAGATACAGGGTTTCCTCACATTGGCCAGGCTGGTTTTGAACTCCTCACCTTAAGTGATCCACCTGCCTCGGCCTCCCAAAGTGCTAGGAGTACAGGCATGGAGCCACCGTGCTCAGCCCAGACTAGACATTTCAATTTCTGAGGCTGTTCTTAGTGATCGAAGGACTTTTTATCACCTAAGATGACTTGAGGAGTCATAATGCCTGCTCATGTTTTATCCAGGCCTGGGAACAGCTTGGCCCAAGGGGGAGTGGGTGGGTGGAGAAGGATGCAGCTGTCTCTGCCCGAATGCTGGGTCCTCTTTGCTCAGGGTGTCAGTGCCACGTTTGTTTGTGTTCACAGGGGAAAAACACGGTCCAAATACACATTCAATAGTTAACAGTAGTTCTACTGCACATATTTAAATTTTTGACAACATACATATATAACTTGTATTATCTGAAGAATCAATAAAGATATGTTTTCTATCTGTACATGTATTTATTATTTTATTTTATTTTATTTTATTTTATTTTTTGAGACAGAGTCTCCTTCTGTTGCCCAGGCTGGAGTGCAGTGTTGCAGTTTCAGCTCACTGCAACCTCCACCTCCTGGGTTCAAGCACTTCTCCCACCTCGGCTTCCCGAGTAGCTGAGACTACAGGCACACACCATCATGCCTGGCTAATTTTTTGTATTTTTAGTAGAGACAGGGTTTCCCCATGTTGCTCAGGCTGGTCTCAAACTCCTAGGCTCAAGCCATCGTCCTGGCTTGGACTCCCAAAGTGCTGGGATTACAGGCGTGAGCCACTATGCCAGGCTCCCATTGCAGGTTTTAAGTAGAATCTTTAAAAATGGCTCAGGCTGCTGGGTTGGAAATTGACCATGAAGAAGCAGAAAGTCTATGTAGGAGACAACTGATGTTAAGAATGGTCCAAATGGGTGGTGGTGGGAGTTCAGATTCTGAATACACTTTGAAATCAGGAACAACTGCTGGATAGGACATCGCATGTCTGAGAAAGAGAAGAGCCTAGGTTTTTGGCTGGAGAAACAAGGATAGCATAATCACTAGGCCTAGATGGAGGGAGCTGTGGGGAGGGTCAGGGGGTCAGTTTCAGATTTGTTAAATGTGAATTGCCTGTTAGACACCTAGTGGAGTGAGCCATTGGAGTTTGCGGGGCAGGACTCACCTATGTTTGAGGGAGAGTACTGAACTACAGATAAAAGTGGGGTTCATTGGCTGATCGATTTTTTTAAAACATGAGCCTGTCATACCTGTAATCCCAGCACTTTGGGAGTCTGAAGTGAGAAAATCTCTCAAGTCTAGGGATTTGAGACCAGCCTGGGCAACTTGGCAAAACCTCATCTCTACAAAAAAAAATACAAAAAATTAGCCAGGCATGGTGGTGCATGCCTTTAGTTCCAGCTACTTGGGAGGCTGAGGTAGGAGGAGCTCAGGAGGTCGAGACTGCAGTGAGCCACGATCATGCCACTGCACTCCAGTCTAGGCAACAGAGTGAGACCCTGTCTCAAAAAACAGAACCCCAAGACTCAAAACACAGAAACATGAGCCTGGTGAGTCCAGTAGGAGAGTAGAGGTGGACAAAGAAGAGAGAACGTACAGCTGTCCCTCTCCTGGAAGGGGAGGAGGAACTGGCAGAGGAGCTGGGGAGGAGCTGACCAGTGACCTTAGCTTAGTGGGAGGGAAGGCACCAGTGATCTTGGCAGGTGCGGGCTCACAGGGTGGTGGAGGTGACAGCCTGCCTGGAGTGGGTTCAAGAAAGAAAGGCAAGGGGGAGATTAACGTCTAGTGAAAACTCTTTCAGGAGATTTTGCTGCAAAGGCAACAGAGAAACGAGGCAGTATTGAAGAAGGGGAAGTGGGTCAAGAGAGAAGCAACAGTACCTTTATGCTGATGGAAATGATCCCAGAGAGAGACGGGGAGGACAGCTGGAGGCATGTCACTGAGCCGGCAATCAGCAAGTGAATGAACGTGTGCCAAGTGTGATAAATGAAGCAGAGTAGGGGGTGGGGCCTTTTAGGGACTTAGGAAATCTGGGCAGGGAGGGTTTCTTTGGCAAGTGTCATTTTACAGAACCCTGGAGGTCCTGAGAGAGTGAGCCATGTGGATTCTGGGGAGAGAGCCTTTCAGGAAGAAGAGACAGCCAGTGCAAAGGCCCTGAGGTGGGACTGGCTGATGTACTGAAGAGACAGTGTGGTTGGATCAGAGCAAGAAGGGGTCGTAGTGGCACTTGCAGGTAGACATGTGTGAAATGTGCCAGACCTAGTGGGCCAGTAAGGACTTTGACTTTTAGCCAGTGAGAGCCAGGACCCATGAGCAGGTTGTGAACACAGATGTGATGGACTCTGTTCTTTTTTGTGATGGATTCTGGTTTTTTTTTTTTTTTTTTTTTTTTTTTTTTTTTTAGTTAAGGTCTTGCTCTGTCACCCAAGCTGAAGTGCAGTCATGAAAATATCAACCTGAGAAATCCAGACCTGCCCTCTGCCAAGGAAGAAAGTGGCCCAGGGTTCTAGACTGTCCAGGAGATCAGCTGGGTTGAGGTCTGGAGGGGGCTCCATTTCTGAAAGTGGAGCTGCCTACCCCTGTGACTTCCGCTGGGCTCCAGGGGTGGGAGAAGGATGGCAGCCCCCAGAAAGAACAGAGTTTGCATATTTTGGATGGCAAAAGAGCTTCACCTGTAGGAGCAGCACTATGTAGGATATTTACACTGGACGTGCTCACTGTGAGGTGCTACTGGGATGGAGCCTGAGAGCAGAAGACGGGCCACAGGGCCACTGGTAGGTCTGAGAAAAATTCTGCCTCTAGGGCAACTTCCAGGATAACCTGCCGCACTGGGGGTGCATCATTGATGAATTAATAACAGCAATGTGGCCAGATGCGGTGGCTCATGTCTGTAATCCCAGCACTTTCAGAGGCCAAGGTGGGTGGATCACCTGAGGTCAGGAGTTCAAGATGAGCCTGGCCAACATAGTGAAAACACTTCTCTACAAAAATTCAAAAAATTAGTCAAGTATGGTGGCACACACTTGTAATCCCAATTATTCAGGAGGCTGAGGTGGGAGAATTGCTTGAACCCCAGGAGGCAGAGATTGCAGTGAGCCTAGATTGCATCACCGCACTCCAGCCTGGGAGACAGAGCGAGATTCCATCTCCAAAAAATGATGATAATAATAGCAACACTAACATAACAGTTCCCGTGAGTCATGAGGATGTTTTGTTTGTATCTGCATAGTGATTTAATCCTTACTACTACCCTGGGTGTAGATATGACTATAACCAGGCCCCCACTTCCCATGAGAAAACAGGCACTGAGAGGGCACAGGACACGTGGAGGAGCCGGGATTTACACCCAAGCGCTTCCTCTGCGCTCTTAGCCACTACGCTCTGCTGCCTCAAAAGAATGGTCAGTTAGTGTTAGTAATAATAACATTAACCAGTTTCATTGTTTGGGGTTTCATGTAGTCCTTGCACAAACCTGACCTAGGGCCATGATTCCAGTTTTGCAGAGTGGTGAATCCGTCACAGAGCTAGTGAGAGGCCACACCAGGCCTCCAGTCCAGCTGGTCCATCTCTCGGGCCTCAGCTCAGCACCATGTCCTCGTACTGCAGGCCTCAGTAGTCAGTACCAGGCGTCCATGGGGACTTAAGATTCCAAGGCTTTTGAGCACTGCTTAGAAGTTTGGGGTAAGATCTTTTAATCCTTTTAAAATTTTATTTTATTTTTGGGATGGAGTCTCACTGTTTTGTCCAGGCTGGAGTGCAGTGGTACAGTCTCAGCTCATTGCAACCTCCACCTCCTGGGTTTAAGTGATTCTTGTGCCTTAGCCTCCCGAGTAGCTGGGATTACAGACACCTGCTACTAATGGCAGCTAGTTTTTTTGTATTTTTAGTAGAGACGGTGTTTCCATGTTGGCCAGGCTGGTCTTGAACTCCTGACCTCAGGTGATCCCCTGCCTCAGCCTCCCAAAGTGCTGGGATTACAGGCATGAGCCACCACGCCTGGCCTCGGGTGAGATTTAAATGTTATAACTCCTTCTGGAACCTCATGGCCTATGAAGATGCCCTGTCTCCTGGACACAACATTCAACTTCCTGACTGGGGCTGGGAGTGCAAGGATTTGTTTATTTTTTCTTGAAACAGAGTCTTACTCTTTTGCCGTGGCTGGAGTGCAATGGCACGATCTGGGCTTGCTGCAGCGTCTGCCTCCCGGGTTCAAGCGATTCTCGTGCCTCAGCCTTCCAAGTAGCTGAGGTGACTGGCCTGAGCCACTGGGCATGGCTAATTTGTTTTGCATTTATGGCAAAGAGGGTATTTCGCCATTTTGGCCAGGCTGGTCTTGAACTCCTGGCCTCAGGTGATCCACCAGCCTCAACCTCCCAAAGTGCTGAGATTACAGCCCTCAGACACCGCCCCCCGCCCCCCGGGAGTGCAAGGATTTATTTATTTATTTATTTATTATTATTTTTTTTGACGGAGTTTCACTGTTGTTACCCAGGCTGGAGTGCAATGGCGCGATCTCAGCTCATCGCAACCTCTGCCTCCTGGGTTCAGGTAATTCTCCTGCCTCAATCTCCTGAGTAGCTGGGATTACAGGCACGAGCCACCATACCCAGCTAATGTTTTACATTTTTAGTAGAGACAGGGTTTCACCATGTTGACGAGGTTGGTCTCGATCTCTTGACCTTGTGATCCACCTGCCTTGGCCTCCTAAAGTGCTGGGATTACAGGCTTGAGCCACCGCGCCCGGCTTGAGTGCAAGGATTTAAATAAAATCTTGTGAAAGTCCAGTTTGGCTCCTTCGGGGCCTCAGCTGGGCCTGCGGGGGCAGTGCAGGAGACAGGCTGATGGAGAGGGCCTGCCTCAGGCACTGCCTGGACATCTTCACGGGTGTGAGGACTGCGAGATGGCCAAGTCCTGAGGTCCCCTGTACAGACAGATGGGGAAACACAGGTGAAGTGGGGCCAGGGACTTACATCAGGTCACATGGGGAGCCAGTGGCTGAGGCAGGAGCAGAGGCAGGACCTGGCCCGGGGTCTCTGCGCTGAACCATTCCTGGGCATCCTGCTGAATTTGCCCCCAGAAAGAAATGGGCCTCACATATCCCACTGCCGCCTCCTAGCATGCTTTTGTCCAGACCCCTTGAGACTGGCTGAGGACTGGTTGCCATAGAGATGGCCTGTTGGGCAGTTCCACAGTGGGGGTGGGGGATGGGGCAGGATGGGGAGGACACCGATATGCTAAATACCTACCAACAGTTGGTTAGGGCCCCGTTGGCGCGACCAGGGCAGGACACACGGCTTCAGGCTCCGGGGAGCAGCTCTAGGCTGCTCAAGCTGCTGTCGACGATCTCTCGGGACAAGCAGGTGAGGGAGGCCCAGTGGGGGCATTTCCAGGTGAGCCGCCTTGGGTCAGGGAGGCCTGGGCTGGGGAGGCTCTTGAGAAGCCATGATACCTGAGCTGAGGTCCAGGTGAAAGTCAGGGGGCAGGAGCAGGACAGGGACCACAGGGAGCCCTAAAGGCCTTGGGGGAAGCTGAGGGATGACGCCCAGGGGTGACTCCCAGGGATGATAGGGCAGTTTAGGGAACGCTGCGGGAGAAGGGTTTCAAGAAAGACGAAGACCACCTTGGTTTCCGCCTTGGCTGTAGCAGGTCCAGGGCCCAATGGGACATTTGGGAGTGCAGTCCAGGGCCCAGAGGCGGCCTAGTGCAAAGGTGACGAATCTGGGCTCCACCGCTTTCCAGCTGTGTGACCTCAGTTACTCAGCCTCTCTGAGGCTCAGCTTTCTCCTCCGCATGAGAGGGGTGATCTCCTCCGCATGATGGGGCCTCCTAGGGTCCTTGGGAAGGTAATGTGTGTTCATGCATGAAAGTCCTGAGCACATAGTAGGTGCTCAGCAGATGGCGGCTGTTGCTATTTTAATATGCAGAATGGAGGTGTTCAGTCGAGTTTATTTGTTTTGTTTTGTTTTGTTTTGTTTGAAATGGAGTTTTGCCCTTGTTGCTCAGGCTGGAGTGCAATGATGCAATCTTGGCTCACTGCAGCCTCTGCCTCCCAGGGTTCAAGCGATTCTCCTGCCTCAGCCTCCCAAGTAGCTGGGATTACAGGCACAGGCCACCACATCTGGCTATTTTTTTTTTTCTTTTTTTTTTTTGTATTTTTAGTAGAGACGGGGTTTCACCATGTTGGCCAGGCTGCTCTCAAACTCCTGGCCTCAGATGATCTGCCCACCTCGGCCTTTCAAAGTGCTGGGATTACAGGCATGAGCACCGCGCCCGGCTGTGTTGCATGGGTTTTAATGGTAACGAGGGCCCAGAGGGGCCCAGTCGGGCCCAGCCAGGTGCACAAGAGGAGGGCACCCAGGCAAGGTGCAACACAGTCCAGGAGGCTGCTTCGAGCTGGCCTCCCCCACTGTCTGTGCCCAGGGCCGCCTGGGGAGTGGTGACGGTGTGCCAAATCAGGACCTGCAGCAGAGGTCTCAGAGCTCAAGGCAGACAGCAAAGAAGGAGCGCAAGCCCAGGGGTCAGAGCAAGAAAGGACAGGGCTCTGAAGAGGCTGAGTAAGGAGCAGTGGGATGGGTCAGGTGGGTGCTGGGGGTCAGGCCCCTCTGGGGGCTGGTGCGGAACCTGACCCCCACCCTCTCCTTCTTCAGTCTCTTCACCCCTCCTGCTCGGAAGCCCTCCTTCCCCTTCCAGTGGGCCTGGGAGAGCATTGCCACAGACGTCCGGGCTGTGCTTCAGCCAAGCTCCCCAGCCTCTAGCCACCAAGCCCTGCCCCTGACCTCTTCACTTTCCCAGCGCCAGTTCAGGCGCAAGTCCACGGGCAGCCTCCCAGAGACCCTTGGCTGCTGCCAGAAGACAGAGACACAAAACCTAAAGGTGAGACAGCGGCTGAGAGCCTGGGGTGGTGTCTCCATCCTTCCTGACAAAGGAGGGCAAGGACCAGAGCCCCGCTGTGAGTGTGGCCTCCAGCTGCCTGGGAGGAGGCCAGGATCAGGATCGGTGTCCGAAGAGCATGTCCAGCTGCCAGGCCCAGGTGCTGAGAAGGCCGAGAGGGGTCTGAGTTCTGCGGAGCTGCTCCAGTGCCCCAGGAAGGGGCCGATCTCAGAGGAGGAGCAATTCTCAGCAGCCACAGAAGAGGCTGAGGAGGGGGAGCACAGGGCTACCCGCAGAAGGAGGGCTGGTTCTCAGAAAAAGGGGCAGTTTTCTGGAGAGGAGGCCTCAGATGAGGGGGAACAGGGCCAGAGCCAGGAGAGCATCCCCAACTTCAACAACCTCCAAAGGCCACGGAGGAGGAAGACAAGGGCCAAGGAGCTACAGGAGCCGTGGGACCTGGAGAAGCTACACAGGCAGCTGCAAAGAGACCTGGATTGTGGTGAGCATGTGGCTCAGAGCCTGGGTTCCCCAAAGCAACACCACTGGGAGAGCACTCAGGGAGGCAGGAGCTCAGGCAGGCTAGGCTGTGCTCTGGGGGGATTGCCTGGCGGGCTGGGAGAGAGAGGGCAGTCCCTGACTTGATCTCACTGTGGACAGGTCCCCAAAAGCAGCCCTGGATGGCTTTGAGAGATGCCTTCCAGGCATCCAAACGGAGTGGAAAGGCCTATGCCTTGGGAGGCGATGAAACCTTCCTATCTGCCAACCTGCCTAACCGCACCTTCCGCAAACGACAGGAAGCCACCAGGTAAGAGAGTAGAGAAGGGAGTGGGAGGCAAGGGTGAGAAGTAGAGATGGAACCATTTCTCCAAGAGATGCTGAGGCATTTGAACTCTCATTCATTTCTTTGTTTATTTATTCACCAAACTTTTGGATCCTCCATCCATTCATCCACCCATCCATCCATCCATCACCCATCCACATATCCGTCCATCCATCACCCATCCATCCAAACATCCATCCATCCAAACATCCATCCATCTATCCATCCACCCACCCACCCATCCACCCACCCATTTATCCATCCATCCATCCATCCACCCACCCATCCACCCCGCCATTTGTCCATCCATCCATCCATCTAAACATCATCCATCCAAACATCCATCCATCCAAACATCATCCATCCAAACATCCACCCATCCATCCATCCATCCACCCACCCATCCACCCACCCATTTATCCATCCATCCATCCACCCACCCATCCACCCACCCACCCATTTATCCATCCACCCACCCACCTATCCATCCATTCATCCATCCATCCATCCATCCATCCATCCATCCAACTACTGATAACATCCACTCAACCATTTATCCATCTCTCTGAATACCTGGCCAATTATTTATTGACACAGCCATTTTTATTACCCATCTTTTCTTCTATCCATCCATTAATCTATTAACTAAGTGATTAATGCAACATTTATTACCTACTCATGGGCCCTTAGGATATAACTATTACAAGACTTGGGGCTAGCTGGGCATGGTAACATGTGCTTGTAGTCCCAGCTACTCATGAGGCTGAGGTAGGAGGATCTCTTGAGCTCAGGAGATTGAGACTGCAGTGAGCTATGATCCTGCCACTGCACTCAGCATGGGCAACAGAGTGAGACACTGCCTCTAAAAAAGAAGTTAAGGGGACAGGCACATTGGCTCATACCTATAATCCCAGCACTTTGGGAGGCTGAGGTGTGCGGACTGCCTGAGTTCAGGAGTTCGAGACCAGCCTGGGCAACTAAAAATATAAAAAATTAGCCAGATGTGGTGATGTGTGCCTATCGTCTGATCTACTCAGGAGGCTGAGGCAGAAGAATTGCTTGAACCCGGGAGGTGGAGGTTGCAGTGAACCGAGATCGCACCACGGCACTCCATCCAGCCTTGGTGACAGAGCAAGCCTCTGTCTCAACCAACCAACCAACCAACACAGCCTGGTCAGCATAAAGAGACCGCTGTCTCTAAAAAAGGAAAGAAGATTAACCTGGCTTGGTGGAAAGCGCCTGTAGGCCCAGCTTCTCTAGAGGCTGAGTCAGGAGGATCTAGAGGCTGAGCCAGAAGTTTGAGGCTGCAGTGAGTCATGATCATACCACTGCATTCCACTCTGTGCAACAGAGAGAGACTCTGTTTCTAAAGCAAAGGAGACAGTGGGAGCTGAAGGGGAGACTATTGGCAACACCGGGATGAGGGACCATGAGGCCCTCAACTGGGAGGCCCTGTGGATGGAGGGAGGAGATCCATTTAGGAGACATTTAGAGACCGGTTCAGTATGCCTTGGTGACTGGTGACAGGTGGCATGTGAGAGCAGGGGAGAGTTCATTCACTCTGTTGCCAGGCTGGAGTGCAGTGGCTCACTGCAACCTCCGCCTCCCAGATTCAAACAGTTCTCCTGCCTCAGCCTCCTCAGTAGATGGGACTACAGGCACACGCCACCATGCCGGGCTAATTTTTGTATTTTTAGTAGCGATGGGGTTTTACCATGTTGGCCAGGATAGTCTTGATCTCTTGGCCTCGTGATCTGCCCTCCTCAGCCTCCCAAACTGCTAGGATTACAGGTGTTAGCCACCGTGCCCAGCTCATTGAGCATTCTTATAACACTCCACATTTTTTTTTTTTTTTTTTTTTTTTTGGAAACAGAGTCTCTCTGTGTCGCCCAGGCTGAAGTGCAGTGGTGTGATCTCGGCTCACTGCAACCTCTGACTTCCAGGTTCAAGCGATTCTCCTGCTTCGGCCTCCCAAGTAGTTGGGACTACAGGCTCCTGCCACCATGCCTGGATAAGTTTTGAATTTTTAGTAGAGGCAGGATTTCACTATGTTGGCCAGGCAGGTCTTGAACTCCTGACCTCATGATCTGCCTGCCTTGGTCTCCCAAAGTACTGGGATTACAGGCATGAGGCACCATGCCTGGCCATAATTCCTTTTTTTAAAAAATTATTTTATTTAATTGCTAAATAAAAATTGTATTCATGAACAACATGAGGTTTAGAAATATGTATATATTATGGAATATCTAAATCAAACTAATTAATATATGCATTACCTCACTTTTTGAGACGGAATCTTGCTCTGTCCCCAGGCTGGAGTACAGTGGTGCGATCTCGGCTCACTGCAACCTCTGCCTCCTGGGTTCAAACAATTCTTTCTCAGCCTCCCGAGTAGCTGGGATTACAGGCACACGCCACCAGACCCAGCTAATTTTTGTATTTTTAGTAGAGATGGGGTTTCACCATGTTGGCTAGGCTGGTCTCAAACTCCAGACCTTGAGATCCTCCCGCCTCAGCCTCCCAAAGTGCTGGGATTACAGGTGTGAGCCACTGTGTCCAGCCTTACTCTTTGTGTGTGTGTGTGTGTGTGTGTGTGTGTGTGTGTGTGTGTGTGTGGTGAGGACACTTAAAATCTACTCTTTTAGTGATTTTCAAGTATACAATACATTGTTTTTAACTACAGGCACCAGATCATACAATAGATCTCTCGAATTTATTTCTCCTCTCTAACTGAAATGTTTTATCCTTTGACCAACCTCTCCCTTCTTCTCCCCACAAACCCATTGAGACCCTGATAACCACCCTTCAACTCTCTGCTTCTGTGAGTTTGACTTTTTATTTATTTATTTAGAGACAGAGTCTTGCTGTGTTGCTCAGGCTGGAGTGCAGTGGCGCAATCACGGCTCGCTTCAGCCTTGACCTCCAGGGCTCAAGTAATCCTCCCACCTCAGCCTCCTGAGTATCTGGGACTACACACATATGAGCCACCATGCCTGGCTAATTTTTAAAGTTTTTGTAGAGATGGGGTCCCATTATGCTGAGTTTTACTTTTTTTAGATTTGACACATGAGCTTATATGGCATTTGTCTTCCTGTGCCTGGCTTATTTCCCGTAACATAGTGTCCTCCAGGTTTATTCATGTGGTTGCAAATTGTCTTCTTTTTAAGGCTGAAGAATGCCATTGTTTATATACACCACCTTTTCTTTATCCATTCATCTGTTGAGGGGAACTTAGGTTGATTTCAGATCTTTGCTACTGTGAATATTTCTGGAATGAACATAGGATTACAGCTACCTCTTCAACGCTGATTTCATTTCCTTTGAATATGTACCCAGAAGAGAGTTGAGAGATCACATGGTAGTTCTATTTGTAATTTTTTGAGGAACCTTGATTTTACCACATGATTGATGATTAGTGATGAAAATGACTGTCTTTTTTGAGAAATGTCTATTTGGAGTCCTCTTTTTTTTTTTGGTCTAGAGTCAGGATCTTATTCTGTCTCCCAGGCTGGAGTGCAGTGGCATGATCATGGCTCACTCTAGCCTTGGATTCCTGGGTACAAGCAACCCTCCTGCCTCAGCCTCCTGAGTAGCTGGAATTACAGGTGCACACCACCACTTCCAGCTGATTTATTTTTTTAACTTTTTATTTATAGAGATCCGGTCTTGCTATGTTGCCCAGGCTGGTCTCCAACCCCTGGCTTCAAGCAATCCTGTTGCCTCTGCCTCCCAAGGTGCTGAGATTACAGGTGTGAGCCACCATGCCCTGCCTCTTTGCCTATTTATTTTATTTTTTTATTTTTTTGAGTTGGAGCCTTACTTCATCACCCAGGCTGGAGTGCAGCAGCGTAATCTTGGCTCACTGCAACCTCCGCCTCCCAGGTTCAAGCAATTCTCATGCCTCGGCCTCCCGAGTAGCTGGGATTACAGACATACACCACCGTGTCCAGCTATTTTTTTGTATTTTTTAGTAGAGACGGGGTTTCACCATGTTGGCCAGGCTAGTCTTGAACTCCAAACGTCAAATGATCCACCTGCCTCAGGCTCCCAAAGTGCTGGGATTACAGTCATGAGCCACCATGCCCAGCCTTTGCCCATTTTTTAATTGAGTTATTTGCTTTCTTGTTACTGAGTTATTTGAGTTCACATGTTTTGGAATATTAACTCCTTTTCTGATGTATGGCTTACAAATATTTTCTCCTGTTCTGTATGTCATCTCTGTTGACTGTTGCTGTTGCTGTGCAGAAGGTTTTTGGTTTGATGCAACCTCATTTGTCCATTTTTGCTTTTGTTGCCTGTGCTTTCTGGGTCATATCCAAAAAACTAAAGCCCAGACCAGTGTCACTAAGCCTCTTTTTCTTTTTTTTTTTTCGTGGCAGAGTCTCAATCTGTCGCCCAGGCTGGAGTGCAGTGGCTCGATCTTGGCTCACAGCAGCCTTGACCTCCTGGGCTCAGGTGATTCTCCCACCTTACCCTCCTGAGTAGCTAGGACTACAGATGTGGGCCACCACACTTGGCTAATTTTTTGTATGTTTAGTTCAGAAGAGGTTTCATCATGTTGTTCAAGGTGGTCTGAAACTCTGGGCTCAAGCGATCCACCTGCCTCCACCTCCCAAAGTGCTGGGATTACAGGTGTGAGCCACTATGCCTGGCCTTTTTTTTTTTTTTTTTTTTTTTTTTTGGTTCAAGATTGCTTTGGCTGTTTGAGGCCTTTTGTGGTTCTATATTAAAATTGTTTTTTCTATTTCTGAGAAAAATGTCATTGGAATTTTAATAGGATTGCACTGAATCTGTAAATTGCTTTGGATAAAATGGACATTTTAATAATATTAATTCTTCCAAAGTACCCTTCTTTTTTTTTTTTTTTTTTTTTTTTTTTTTTTTTGAGACGGAGTTTCGCTCTTGTTACCCAGGCTGGAGTGCAATGGCGCGATCTCGGCTCACCGCAACCTCCGCCTCCTGGGTTCAGGCAATTCTCCGGCCTCAGCCTCCTGAGTAGCTGGGATTACAGGCACGCGCCACCATGCCCAGCTAATTTTTTGTATTTTTAGTAGAGACGGGGTTTCACCATGTTGACCAGGTTGGTCTCGATGTCTCGACCTTGTGATCCACCTGCCTCGGCCTCCCAAAGTGCTGGGATTACAGGCTTGAGCCACCGTTTTTTTTTTGAGATAGAATTTTGCTCTTGTCGTTCAGGCTGGAGTGCAATGGCATGGTCTCAGCTCACCACAACCTCTGCTTCCTAGGTTCAAACAATTCTCCTGCCTCAGCCTCCCAAGTAGCTGGGATTATAGGCCTGTGCCACCATGCCTGCCAATTTTTGCATTTTTAGTAGAAACTAGGTTTCACCATGTTGACCCGCTGGTCTTGAACTCCTGACCTCAGGTGGTCCACATGCTTCCGCCTCCCAAAGTGCTGGGATTACAGGCATGAGCCACTATGCCTGGCCTGGAAGCAGGAGAGTTCTGCAAAGAGTAGGGAAAGGCCCTGACCTGGGCCTGAGGGCTCAGCCTCTGTAGCAGCCTTGGTCATGGACTTCCATGACAAACTCTATTCCCAGAACACTGGCTCTGGACTCTGCAATCCCTTTCCACAGGCTCCCATACTGCCCTGATATTCAGCCCCTGGCCCTCCGTGAGGCTTCTGCTTCCCATAAACGTCTCATCCCCTTCCCTTCCCTCTCTCACCCAAGGAGCCTGCTGCAGGCCTGGGAGCGGCAGCGGCAGGAGGAGCGGCAGCGGGCCGAGCTGCGGCGGGCCCGCACACAGCACGTACAGCGGCAGGTGGCCCGCTGCCTGGCAGCCTACGCACCCAGAGGGAGCCGGGGGCCCGGTACGGCCCAGCGCAAGCTGGAGGAGCTGAGGTAGAGAGCCCGGGCTTTGGGGGGCCTGGTGGGGAGAGGGCAGGTAGGCCATGCCAGGTCTCAGTCTACAGGACCGAGGAGCACGAGCCCTCGCCTTCCCAGGGGCTGGCCAGGCCACTTCGCCGTGTTTACAGATGAGGATACTGAGGCATGGGGAGAAGGGGCCCATCGAAGGCCACCAGTTAATATAATGACAATCTCTGCTGCTGTTGAATGCTGGAGGTTAAAATATTCTACATCTACGATCATACCTTCAAATCTTCATTTCCTGATTTCCAATGCCAGACGTACTTGCTATAAAATGTCACAAAAATATTGACTGGAGAAGGTGAACAGCCCCGTGACCCCACTCTGGGAGATAACCATTGTTCACAGTTGGCTGAAGAGTCATGTTTTATTCTCTTCCTATATTGTGACCATTTTCCTAAGAAGCAAATTTGTGGGCAAACCTTTTTTGGACTCCTAACAGGCCCGTGAAGCAGGCAGCCCTGCTGGTGGGCCAGGTCAGATTCTTCCCTTGGTTGCACGAAAGAGTTTGAGAGCAAGTCCAAAGGAAGGACAGGAAAAGAAGGTTATTGCAAAGCAAAGGCTACCGTGACCAACATGGTGAAAGCCCATCTCTATGAAAAATACAAAAATTAGCTGGGCACGGTGGTACATACCTGTAATCCCAGCTACTCGGTAGGCTGAGACAGGAGAATCACTTGAACCCAGGTGGAGGTTACAGTGAGCCAAGATTGCGCCACTACACTCCAGCCTGGGCAACAGAGCAAAAACTTCATCTCAAAAAAAAAAAAAAAAAAAGAAAAAAGGGAAAAAAGTTCATAGGAGGCTGAGATGGGCAGATTACATGAGGTCAGGCATTCAAGACCAGCCTGACCATAATGGAGAAACCCCGTCTCTATTAAAAATACAAAAAAAAAAGGCCAGGCGTGGTGGCTCAAGCCTGTAATCCCAGCACTTTGGGAGGCCGAGGCGGGTGGATCACGAGGTCAAGAGATCGAGACCATCCTGATCAACATGGTGAAACCCTGTCTCTACTAAAAATACAAAACATTAGCTGGGCATGGTGGCGCGTGCCTGTAATCCCAGCTACTCAGGAGGCTGAGGAAGGAGAATTGCCTGAACCCAGGAGGCGGAGGTTGCGGTGAGCCGAGATCACGCCATTGCACTCCAGCCTGGGTAACAAGAGCGAAACTCTATCTCAAGAAAAAAAAAAAAAAAAAACCACCAGGTGTGGTGGCGCATGCGTGTAATCCCAGCTACTTGAGAGGCTAAGGCAGGAGAATTGCTTGAACCCAGGAGCAGAAGTTGCGGTGAGTGTCATTGCACTCTAGCCTGGGCAACAAGAGCGAAACTCCGTCTCAAAACAAACAAAACAAAAAACAAAAAAAACGAAGCCCACCCTGAGGACTGCTCAGAAGGAAAGACAGCAGCTTGTGCCTTAAAAGGAATTCCTTTCATGGGAGTTGTACATACATATTCACAAAATACTGGTGAGGTCAGGTATGCAGAGGCGGACCTGTGACTGCACATGCGCTCAGCATCTGCATGCCCTACGCACATCACATGTATCATTAGCATATAAAATCTCCACCTAGGGGTGTGTTTTTACTATTAAAATGAGGGAAATGTTGCTATAAGCTAAACCTTGAGCCTAACTGTGTATGCAGGACACCGAGAAGTCCTTAGCTCCCTCAAAGGCAGGACTTTGTAGCTAATAGCTTCCAGGGCTTTTGCTGATTGACTGGAGATTGGGGAAGCTACATTATGAATAAGGGGATTTTGTTTTCTTTCCTGGGCTGTTCTAGGTATCAGGGAACTTGTAGCCATCTGGTATCCCCCAGGACTGCTATCCTGAAAAAGAGTTAGGTACTCAGCCGGGTAGAGTGTTTCATGCCTGTAATGTAATCCCAGCACCTGGGGAAACCAAGGCTGGTGGATTACCTGAGGCCAGGAGAGACCAGCCTGGCCAACATGGCGAAACTCCACCTCTACTAAAAAAAAAAATACAAAAATTAAACATTAGCCAGGTGTGGTGGCTGTAGTCCCAGCTACTTGGGAGGCTGAGGCAGGAGAATCACTGAACCTGGGAGGCGGAGGTTGCAGTGGGCTGAGATCATGCCATTGCACTCCAGCCTGAGTGACAGAGCAAGACTCTGTCTCAAAATAAATAAATAAAAATAAAGAGTTAGGTGCTGATGCATGAGAGCACAAGTGATGCACAGCTACTGTGAAAGGAGCCCCGGGGCTTCACACAAGGGGACAAGTCAGTATGGCCTGCTCACCTGCATATCTCCACCTGCATAACCCCGCCGGTGAGGAAACTGAGGTTCAGAGAGCTTAAATAATTTGCCAAAGGTCACGGGTGGGTAGCAGAACTGAGTTCCAGCTGCCTTGCCTGCCTGAGTGCTCAAATTCTCCCTTTAGATGAAAGATACCAGGACCTTCCCACAAGAGCTCAACCTAGTGAAACAGGTAACACGAATAAATGTGACCAAAACTAGTGCCATTGATTTGAGCACCTCCTGGGTGCAGTGAGCACAGGGCATCTTTTTCTGCACCGTCTCCTCTGGTCCATGGCAAGTGGGGTGAGGATCCACAGAGGTTTCAGCGGGGTTCTGATCATCTATTCTTTGAGGCTCAATCTTAGTTGCCCCAATTTAACAGATTTGGAAAGAGCGGCTCTGAGAGGTCTGGTGTGTTTTTAAGGGACTGCTTGGGCCACTCCCTTCTTCTTCCCAATCTCGCTCTGTCGCCCGGCTGGAGTGCAGTGGTGTGATCTCAGTTCACTGAAACCTTTGTCTCCCAGGCTCAAGCAATTCTCCTGCCTCAGCCTCCCAGGTGTGGTGTGCACCACCACACCTGGCTAATTTTTTGTATTTTTGGTAGAGCCAGGGTTTCACCATATTGCCCAGGCTGTCTCGAACTCCTGACCTCAAGTGATCCACCTGCCTCAGCCCCACAAGTTTCTGGGATTACAGGCGTGAGCCACTGCACCCAGCCAAATGTTTTGTTTTGATAGCAAGGCAGAAAGTGGCAGGTGCGGCAAAATAGTGATTCAACCTCACTCCTTTCACTTTCTACTTGAGACTGTTAAGGCATAAGTAGATGTCTCTCACGTGGTCTCTCAGCCCTTACAGCCTGTGAACTTCACTGTCTGACTAGAATAGGAGACTCTCTCCTGCCTAGGAAGGACAGGCACAAAAGAGGTTGTCCTGTGGCAGGGAGGATGTGTCTTCTTTCCATTCTGAGATGATGGACGGGGCTGACACCCACAGGCACCATTTCCCTTTCTGCTCAGGACTCCTCTCATTTTTAACAGATACAGCATAAAGTGGCTGGGTGCAATGGCCTGTAATCCCAGCACTTTGAGAGGCCAAGGCAGGCGGATCACCTCAGGTCAAGACCAGCCTGACCAACATGGAGAAACCCTGTCTCTACTAAAAATATAAAATTAGCCAGGCATGGTGGCACATGCCTGTAATCCTACCTACTCGGAAGGCTGAGGCAGGAGAATTGCTTGAACCTGGGTGGCGGAGGTTGCGGTGAGCCGAGATCGTGCCATTGCACTCCAGCCTGGGCAACAAGAGCAAAACTCTGTCTCAAAAAAAAAAAAAAAGAAAGAAAGAAAAAGAAAAAGAAGGGCCGGGTGCGGTGGCTCACGCCTCTAATCCTAGCACTTTGGGAGGCCGAGGTGGGTGAATCACCTGAGGTCAGGAGTTTAAGACCAGCCTGGCCGTCATGGTGAAAACCCATCTTAAAAAAAAAAAAAAGGAAAAGAAAAAAAAAAGAAAAAGAAATAGCATAAAGTATCCAGTGCACATGATGTCACAAAAAGATAGAGACTGCCAGCTCATTTTCCACATCCCCTTGTAACTGCTGTGAATTCCTTCCTAAATGGTGAAAACCCTTTTCACGGCAACTTATGTTCCTGGCCAAGGGTTTTCAAGTCCGTCTTTTTCTCAAGGGAGGATGCTTCCTTCCTGCCACAGGGCCAAGGGCGCATGACCCAGCAAGGTGGCGTTTTTCCACGGGGCCCAGCATACTTCCTGAGGTCCCAGCACAGGTCCTGAGGTCTTGTCCGCTTCTCCCCTCCCCTCCAGTCCACGAGTGCTGCCTCCACACCTCAAGGTCTCTCTTATGTGCTTCACAGAAGGATGTCTGGTCCCATTTTGGGTGTGGCCCGAAGGCCCCTCTTGCTGACAGGGTACTCTTTTCAGGAGGGAGAGTGACACTCAAGTTTGTCAAGCAGACACATTCTGACAAGTGCACAAACTGGGTTTTGGGTTTTTTTTGAGACAGGGTCTCTCTCTGTTGCCCAGGCTGGAGTGCAGTGGCACAATCTCAGCTCACCGTAGCCTAGACCTCCCAGGCTCAAGGGATCCTTCCACCTCAGCCTCCCAGCTAGCCGGGACTACAGGTGCATACCACCACGCTCAGCTAATTTTTGCATTTTTTTGTAGAAACAGGATTTCACCATGTTGTCTAGCCTGGTCTCAATCTCTTGGGCTCAAGGATCCGCCCTCTTTGGCCTTCCAAATTGCTCAGATTACAGGTGCTAGCCACCGCACCTGGCCAAACTGGGTTTTTGTAAATGAAAACTGTGCTTCTCCAGTGGAACCCTGATCTCTCCGGGATGCGTTTTTTTTTTTTTTTTTTTTTTTTTTTAGACGGAGTTTCGCCCTTGTTACCCAGGCTGGAGTGCAATGGCGCGATCTCGGCTCTCCGCAACCTCCGCCTCCTGGGTTCAGGCAATTCTCCTGCCTCAGCCTCCGGAGTAGCTGGGATTACAGGCACGCGCCACCATGCTCAGCTAATTTTTTGCACCATTAGTAGAGACGGGGTTTCACCATGTTGACCAGGATGGTCTCGATCTCTTGACCTCGTGATCCACCCGCCTCGGCCTCCCAAAGTGCTGGGATTACAGGCTTGAGCCACCGCGCCCCGCCCCGGGATGTGTTTTTTAAATTTGAAACACTATTTTTTTTTTTTTTTTTTTTTAGTTTCTCTGTCCCATTTTCCAAGCTGTCTGCTTATATGAACCACAGAGAATGCTGGAAAGCTTGTCCGATCCCTGCTACAGCACAGTGAAATAAACTAAGCCCAAAGCCCAGAGAGAGGCCTTGTCCAAAGTCACACAACTAACAACCACAGCTTCCCCTCAAGGGGAAGAGGACGGGGAAAGGGAAGCTATGGAAGCAGGTGTCTAGAAGCTCAGAAGCCAGCACTGGCTCCTTTCCCACGGGGATGGCACAGGAGGATGGGAAGGCCCTGGCTGCATTAGGGCTCAGTCTCACACTTCCCAGCTTCACAGCTTTGAACAAGTCCCTCAACCCTCCTGAGCCATCAGTAAATTGGTGAATAATGTCCACACTGGCTGACCTCACAAGGAATCCAGGGCCAGAATGGGCATGAAATCGCTTTGTAAAGGTGAGGGTGAGGACATGAATATTAAGTCCTTAGTAAAGATGAGCAGGCTCAAGTGTGGGGATGAACAGTTGTGTCCATGGTTAGCTGCCCAAAAGCCTGTCTCCCCTGCAGGCGTCAGGAGCGACAGCGCTTTGCCGAGTACCAGGCAGAGCTGCAGGGCATCCAGCACAGGGTGCAGGCCCGGCCCTTCCTGTTCCAGCAGGCCATGCAGGTGAGGCTGGCACCTGAGCAAGCACACAGCTGCCCACTGCGAAGAGCTTGCTGAGTGGGTAGGGAAGCAGCATGGGCATAGGTCCTTGCAGATAGGATCCCGGGCTGGGGAATCCCTGGGACCCACTCAGTAACCAGAGCCCCAGCTTGCTCTCGGCAGCCCTGGTGTAGAGCGGGAAGCCCTCTTCTCTCTCCTCAGGCCAATGCCCGTCTCACTGTCACCCGGCGCTTCTCCCAGGTGCTGTCAGCACTGGGGCTAGATGAGGAGCAGCTGCTGGCTGAGGCAGGAAAGGGGGACACAGTGGGCACCCCCAGAAAATCCAGGTGAGTCCCCCGGCAGGTCAAGAACTGGCTCTGCCACGCTGCTGCGGGATGGGGCACCCACACCAGCACTCTGGGCTCTGGAGGGCCTCCCCTAAGCCCCGTCCTCCATGTCACCCAAGGAAGTCTAGGCCAGGGTTGTCACTCCTCCTTCTCAATGAGGAAATTAAGGACCTGACGGGTGGGGCCTTGCTTAGGACACAGGAACCAACAAGCAGCAGAGTCAGTCTGGGAATTTGCAACCATCTGAGCTGCCGCACACCAAGCCCTCATTAGGGGCTGGCACCACCACACTGGTTACTCCTTGGATATCTCTCTTATGCCTTAGAATAACCTGGTACAGAGCAGGGACCATGAAGCCCACTTGACAATCAGGAAAGTGAGACTTGAGAAGGGAGAGTCACTTGCCCAGGATCACACAGCAAGCCAGGATAGGAGCAGGGTTTGAAGCCACATTGTCAGTGGTTTCCTTGGGCATGGGGGTGGCAGCTGAAGAGCCAGGGGCCTCTATCTGTGTCTTGAAGGAGCCACAGGCCAATGGGGGTGAGAATGGAGCACTCTCTTCCAAGCCCTCCAAGGAAAGAACCCACCGGCAGCCAGCCTGACAGGCACCACACCCCCAGCCTGGACCCGGAGTGCAGTCCCTGAGATAAAAATTAAAGGCTTTTTGGCAAACACAGCGTGGAATTTCTGGTGCTGGTGGTGGTGGAGGCTCCAGGTTGGAAGTGAGAGGTGGCAGGTGGGTGGGCAGCCGGCTTAGCTCTGTCCCCACATCCCCTCCTCTCCAGGAGCTCTGGCTCTTTTGGTTCCCCCTACCCAGCACACACAGCCCCTTCTCTCCTCCTGAGGAGTGGGGACATCTCAAAGAGCAAGAACTGTGACTTCCCCACCCCATCCTCAACGTATATGCTGGGTCCTAGAAATCCAAGCGTGAATAAGGTGGAACGACTCCCGCCTCTGAGGACGCCCAGTCAGTGGGAGAGGGGGTGGACCCTCAGAGGGGTGCCTACAACATACCCTAACACAGGCTGACTTGTGCCACACAGGGAGCCACACACTGAGCAACCATTGGGTGGGGGGAGGGGTTTCAGGAAGGAATGTGTGCATGGGGCTTTTTAAGTTCCAGTAGTTTTAAGTTAGGGATCCTCTCCTCAAGAAAAAAATCATACACGCAGAGGTGCCATATTTTGCATTCAATTTCAGGGGTTCCACGGACACACTGACGCCCATGTGGAGCTCCTTAACAGTTCACAGGTTTAAAAAATCCAATCCAGGGCCAGGCAGAGTGGCACACACCTGTAATCTCAGCACTTTCGGAGGCCAAGGCGGGTGGATTGCTTGAGCTCAGGACCAGCCTGGACAACATAGCGAGATCCCCGCCCCCGTATCTACCAAAAAATACACAAATTAGAGGGGCGTGGTAGCGTGCGCTTGTAGTCCCAGCTACTGGGAAGGCTGAGGTGGGAGGATCACTTGAGCCCGGGAGGTCGAGGCCGCCGTGCACTGTGATTGCGCCACTGCACTCCAGCCTGAGGAACAGAGTGAGGTCCTGTCTTAAGAGAAAAACGACCAAGGGGACGTGGGAAGGCAGCGTTCCGAGGATACTGGTTATAGGGAGTCGGAGGCTGGGCTATGTAATTGGGGATCACGGGAAAACAACACCCGTTGGAGCCACGACCCCAGGAGTCTAGGAAGCGAGCGCCCATTGAAGGACGGAGGTGTCCACGGAAAGGCCAAGAGGTAGTGAACACCCGGTTGCCGGGGAAGTACAAGCGCAGGGAAGTCAAGGAGGAACTTCCAGCCTCGAAGACACTGGCTTAAGGTGTCCGAACACATTTGATGGCGTTCAGTAAAGTTATTTGCTGTTTGTGAGGTGGGTGGAGCAGGTCTAAATCCTTCCGGTTTTGGGATCCCATCTCCGGGATTCATTCCGCGTCCCTTGAGGAGCGCATGCGCAACGGGACCACCGGCTCGGAGAACACACAGGACCGGAGACCGCGCGAATGCGCACTGGAGCCCTGATCCCCAGCCTTCCCATGAGCCTCCGGGGCAGGCTCCAAGGCAAGCGGCGGAAGCAGCCGCTCTTAGTTTCCCGCAACACGACAGCGGCTGCCGAGCGACCCGGAAGTGTTCCCATTTTGCGTTGTCTGGGCTCGGCGGCGGCCGGGCTCGGGGTGGACGTGCCACTATGGGGTCGTCCAAGAAGCACCGCGGGGAGAAAGAGGCGGCCGGGACGACGGCGGCGGCCGGCACCGGGGGCGCCACCGAGCAGCCGCCGCGGCACCGGGAGCACAAAAAACACAAGCACCGGAGTAGCGGCAGTGGCGGTAGCGGCGGCGAACGACGGAAGCGGAGCCGGGAACGTGGAGGCGAGCGCGGGAGCGGGCGGCGCGGGGCCGAAGCTGAGGCCCGGAGCAGCACGCACGGGCGGGAGCGCAGCCAGGCAGAGCCCTCAGAGCGGCGCGTGAAACGGGAGAAGCGCGATGACGGCTATGAGGCCGGTGAGGAGGCGGGGCCTGCGCAGGGGGCGGGGCGGGCAGGGGTCCCGGAGCGGGCGGGTCTGGGTGTGCGCGCAGTGTCTGCGAAGCTCTCCAGGCCGGGAAACCCCCACCTGTCTACGTCAACTCTTATTAAATAGTCTTTCTACGGCATCTCTCGAGCCCAAGAGTTAGAGGCTGCAGTGAGCTGCGATCGCGCCAGAAGCACTCCAGTCTGGTCAAGAAAGCGAGACTCTGTCTCAAAAAAAAGTATTTTCTATGGTTGTTTAGGATTAGAGATTGACTTTCTCCACCTAGTTCCTTGAGGACAGAGGGCTTCTGTCTTCCTCAGTTGTCTGGTACAATTACAGATCCTCAAAAAATGTGTTGAATGAATGAATGACGTAGTATCAGCGTATGCAGAGGCAAGAGAAACCTGGTATTGGACGAATCGTGTAGGGCTCATGGTAGCGAAGTGAGGGAGTAAGATAGAGATAGTTAGGGATGTGAACACAAAGGACCGTGTACTGTAGCCTCCGTTAAGAAATATAGATTATATTGAGGGTGGTAGGGAGCCATGGATGTGAGTTGAGGAGTGAGTTGCTCAGATCCATATTTTGTAAACATCACTGGATTGAGAACTTAGTCAAAGGTAGTCAGGATTGGAGACTAGGAAATCAGGATGGCTGTAGACCACGTGAGGGCTGGTGGTAGCCTGCACCAAGGCAGCAGCAGTGGGATGGAGAGAAGTGGACAGGTTGGAGAGGTGTTCTGGAGGAGGAATGAACAGAACTCAGTACTTGTATGAGGCTGGGAGGGAAAAGGCATTGAGAATGACTCCTTGAATTTTGGCTTGAGCAGCCAGATAGGTTGTGGGTGTCATCTCTACTGAAACTGAGGAGTAGAGAAGAGAAGCAGATTTGGAGGGAGATGGCTAATTCACTTTTGGGGTTGTCACGGTTGATGTGCGTGTGAAAAGCCAGAGTTTGGACTGTATAAAGCCATTGGGAGTCAGTATCTGGGTGGCCAGTGAAGCTTGTAGGGCTGATGGCTCACAGGGTTGTGGGGTGTGCCTTATGCTGTGCTGAGGCACAGGATCCAAGGAATAAAGAGACGGGACGCAGAAGTACAGGGAAAACGCAGCTGGGCTCGAGGGGCATGCCCCTATGAGCGGAGTCAGGTGAGGCCCCGAATGTCCAGAAGCGTGAGTATTTATTGTGTATAGGTTAGGGGGCAGGGCAGTGAGTGAAGTCATCTTTAAGGGTAGTGAAAGGGTTGTGAGCAATAAAACAAGGGGTCCACCCCCATTAGGTCACCTAGGCTGGGAGGTGGACAGTGCGCAGCAAGGAGTCCATTCCCATTAGGTCGTCCAGGCAAGGGCCGTGTGCAGTAAGGGGTCCACTCCCATTAGGTCACTGAGGCATGGAGGTGGGCCATGTGCAGTGAAGAGGGTGCCGTGTGCAATACCTCTATCTATAGGCAAGCTACTAAGAAGATTTATAGGAGGATGCTTTAAGTCACATAGCAGTGACAGAGCTGCCAGGGTCTATGCCACCTGCTGGCAGCTTTCAATGAATTATATAGAGGAATGCTTTTTGAGCAGCACAGTAATAAGAGCTGATAAAGTTCACCGTCATTAAGGTGTGATTGCCGGTCTAAGGGCAGCCTTCCACAAGAACTGGAGCAAGGTCCTACAACTCCTTTATCAGGAGGAGTGGCTCTCGCCCCAAGCCTGCCATACAGCGGGTATCTTTATAATACTGAATGCTGCCGCCTAGGCCATGGATGCTTGTCCTGGTATAACTCTTTTTCCCCTTAAACCATACTGTGCAGTGTCTGTTCTAGGCATTCCTCCGATTATAAGCTGCTTATTCCTTAATTCATGCTCTGTACTGTATATACTCTAGGCATTCCTCTGATTATAAACTTAGATATAGTTATGTATGTATGTATATGGAAATAACTGAGTGGTAAGATATTCTTTAGGCACTCATTCTGTGAACTAATGTGTGATCATGTAGAGAGGATTGTATAAAGGGAAGTAACTGAGTAGTAACACTATAAACAGATACTCTCTAAGCCCTAATTCTATAAACTAATATACGACTATATAAAAGGAAATAACTGAGTAGTAATACTATAAACTGAGATATTCTCTAGGTCTTAATTGTGCCAGGATTCTGCTTAGCTTTTCTTCCTCGGTACCTATATGGGGGGTTACCCACGAGGCTCCCAAAATAATGTGTCATGAAAAGCCAGGGTCAGGAATAGCACCTGAGAAATGCCCTTATTTTAGTAGTAGGCAGAGAAAGATGTTACCAAAAAAAGGAGATAGGAACCAAAAAGGCAGGAAAACCTTTGTGTCATGGGATCTTTAGAAAGAGGCTATTGTTAGAAGGAGGGAGTGATCAACCGTCCCACACACTACGGGACATCAAGCAAAACCAGACCTGAAAAGAGCCCATTAGATTTAGAAATAAGGAGGCTGGTGACTTTGGAGAGCACCTGGAGAGATTGGGATCCAGGGCCCAGGTGGAGAGAGGAGCCTTTGAGATAAAGGAAAAGGTAAGATGCAGGATAGGAATGCAGGAAAGGAAGAGCTCATGGTGGCAGCTGGTTGAAGGAGTTCATCTGAGGGTGTTCAGTAAGTGATTTGCTGTTTGTGAGGTGAGTGGAGCAGGCCTGTAGTGCTTATTTATCTGTGTCCTCAGCGTCCAGCACAGAACAGGCACCAATAAGTGTTTCTTGACTCCCTGAGTCCCACAAAGGACAAGGTCATGCAGCTGCCATATTTCCTGTCCTGTTGGGAGAAACATACACAGAAATGACTTGATTGTGAATTCGGGGGAGAGCAGTTAATTCTGATCAGTCATTGAACAGGACTTCATGAAAAAGGTGGTGTTTGATTTTTGCATTTGGATAGGATTTTGCCAATGAGAACAAGACCAGAGAGGACAGTTTAGGTTGAAGACACAGAATATATAAAAATGGAGAGGTCCAGGGGCAGTGGCTCACACCTGGTACAATCCAAACACTTTGGGTGGCCCAGGTGGAGGATCAGTTTAGTCCAGGAGTTTGAGACCAGGCTGGTCAACATAGTGAGACCCCATCTCTAAAAACAAAACAAACAAAATTAGCCAATTTTGGTAGCAGGCACCTGTAGTTTCAGCTACTCAGGAGGCTGAAGCAGGAGGATTGCTTGAGCCTGGGAGGTCAAAGCTGCACTGAGCCAAGATCATGCCACTGCACTCCAGCTTGGGCAACAAAGTGAGACCTTGTCTCTTTCAAAAAAAGAAAAAAAGAAAAAAAGGAGAGGGCAGAGTGGGGGCTGCAGTAGTTTGGATCTCTTGGGTTAGGAAAGGAAGATGTGAGAAGAGGCAGGAGTCTGAGGCTAGACTTGGGCAGAGGAGCTGCTGGGGAGCTTGGGTGGAAGAAGCTGCTGTTTTCTGGTGTTTCAGCAGGCCCAGGTGCTGGTGAGGGGCCCTCATCTTTGATCCTGCAGCTGGAGCCAACGATGCTGGCTTCTTGGCCCTATGTTCAGCTCCTGAACCATGCTTCTTCTTATTCCAGCTGCCAGCTCCAAAACTAGCTCAGGCGATGCCTCCTCACTCAGCATCGAGGAGACCAAGTGAGTACTGTCTTCCTTGTTTCTACTTTGTGTTTCTAAGAGAGGTGGCTCTGGGGCCAGCACCGGGGTGGCTTTGTCACACGAAAATATGCTAATTGGAGTTGGAAAGGTCCTATAAATCATCTTAGCCAAGGTTTGAGTTATAGAAGAAAAAACTAAAACTCAGAGGAAGGTGGCATTCGCTGGTTAGATGCAGGCCAGGCTGGCGCCCATGTTTCCTGCTTTGGAAGCCAGGGCCCTTCCCAGTGTCCCAGGCTGTGGGTCAGACCATGTGTTTGGGATCCATGGGACCACTCACTCCCACCCTGTTTGGCCTCCTGTCTGTCTAGAAATGCACATGATGCCCTGTGTCTTTGATAGCCCCTAACCCTTGTGTCTCTTATTCTCAGTAAACTCCGGGCAAAGTTGGGGCTGAAACCCTTGGAGGTCAATGCCGTCAAGAAGGGTGAGTATAGGGCTGAGGTTGGGGTTTGGGTGGGGAAAGAGGCCATCTGAAGGAAGGAGGGGTTAGAGGCAGATTCAGCACCATTTAGTGGTCTTACTCATGCATATTTGCCGGGAGGTATGAGGGCCTTCCTTGCTGTTATAATGGGGATCTGGGGCTCTGCTTGGTCTCCGAGTTGGAGCCGTGGCCATTGCATACTCACTGTGGCTGTGTGGTGTTGTTAGATGGACTGAGAGACGTGCACACTTGCTGCAGACTGGGCTGGGGAGAGGTGGGTTTGTTGTTTTTCTTCAAAGCACAATTTGAGGGGCTTTGGAAGGCACAGAGGGTCCTGTCGTGCTGCGTGGGTTGGCCAGGAGTGTGGGGGTGAAGTGGGAGCAGGGAGGTAAAGGATTCTTCCTTCCTGTCCTGACCCCTTCTGGCCCCCTGAGCTGGAAGGGGGCAGGGTGAGTGGCTCCCTCCTCTCCCCACCAGCCATGGGCGGGCATAGCCTCACGTCTGGGCCCCCATTCCAGAGGCGGGCACCAAGGAGGAGCCCGTGACAGCTGATGTCATCAACCCTATGGCCTTGCGACAGCGAGAGGAGCTGCGGGAGAAGCTGGCGGCTGCCAAGGAAAAGCGCCTGCTGAACCAAAAGCTGGGGTGAGGGGTCCTGGCCAGAGCAGGAAAGGGAAGGGCTAGGGAGGCCACCATCCTTGGCTGCCTCTTGGGTGGGGAGCAGGAGCCGGGCTCCTCAAGCATCACTGTCTCCCCTCCTCAGGAAGATAAAGACCCTAGGAGAGGATGACCCCTGGCTGGACGACACTGCAGCCTGGATCGAGAGGAGCCGGCAGCTGCAGAAGGAGAAGGACCTGGCAGAGAAGAGGGTGAGCGCCGGACAGCATGGGGTGGTTGCCTGGTGCCTCTGGTGGCCTGACTGGGCACTGAGGCAGGAGCCGACCCCGGAGCGGTGAGACGAGGCCTGGAGAGGGAAAAGGCCACGGCCGCTAGCGTCCGCTTTGGGTTCTCCGCAGCTTGCCTGCAAGGCCGGCCCTTTTTACACTCCCGCTTGGTAGAGCCCTGCGTGTTTTCTGGTGATGCTGAGCGGCCTGAGGTCCTAGGTCACCCCTCCCTGTTTCATAGGCCAAGCTACTGGAGGAGATGGACCAAGAGTTTGGTGTCAGCACTCTGGTGGAGGAGGAGTTTGGGCAGAGGCGGCAGGTGAGGCTGCAACGACCGGGACACAGGGGCACAGGGGCACTGGCAGCCTTGCTACAGGGATCCCAGTGTTGGGTGGGTGGAGGGAGGTTCCTAACTCACCGTTTCTTCCCTTAGGACCTGTACAGTGCCCGGGACCTGCAGGGCCTCACCGTGGAGCATGCCATTGCTTCCTTCAGAGAAGGGGAGACCATGATCCTCACCCTCAAGGACAAAGGTGACATGAGCTGGGCGACTGGCGGGGGGGCACAGCCTCTGCTGAGTTGCGGGCAAGTGTGAACGGCCACTGCCCTGTGCTGCCCCCAGGCGTGCTGCAGGAGGAGGAAGATGTGCTGGTGAACGTGAACCTGGTGGATAAGGAGCGGGCAGAGAAAAACGTGGAGCTGCGGAAGAAGAAGCCCGACTACCTGCCCTATGTGGAGGATGAGAGCGTGGATGACCTGGCACAGGCACGCGGCAGGCAGGCTGGGCGGTGGGGGATGGGGCGGAGAATGTCGGGAGTCGGGGCTCTGAGGAGGTGGTGGCTCAGTGGCTTTTCAGGGGCCAGCCTGGGTTCCAACCTGTACCTCTTGCCTTGCAGCAAAAACCTCGCTCTATCCTGTCTAAGTACGACGAAGAGCTTGAGGGGGAGCGGCCGCACTCCTTCCGCCTGGAGCAGGGCGGCACAGCTGATGGCCTGCGGGAGCGGGAGCTGGAGGAGATCCGGGCCAAGCTGCGGCTGCAGGCTCAGTCCCTGAGCACGGTGGGGCCCCGGCTGGCCTCCGAGTACCTCACGCCTGAGGAGATGGTGAGCCCTCTCGCGCCTCGTACTCGGTATCACAATTCTCCCTCCCTCTCCGCTCGAGCACTGCCCGTAGGCACTCAGGAGAGAGGGCGAGTGTTCATGTTCACAGAGTGCTTGGCCTTGTGGGCGAGCAGTAAATGGCATCCGGGGGAGTACCGGGTGGGGACGGATCAGGGCTGCCACATGGTTCTCAGTCTGTGTTCAGGCTCTGCCATGTTGCCAGCCCGTGCCCTGGCTGAGCCATTTAACTGTGAGCCTGGGGCACCCCATCTGGAGTGGCAGTGACAAGAGTCGCCTCCTGAGGTTGCTGTGAGGATGAGTGACAGCATGGGTGAGGGGTGACTGGAAAGATGTGTGTGGCTCTTGCCTGTGGAGTGACTGTGTAACATGAGGTAGACGGCCAATGCAGGGGGTAAGGTCTTGCTAAGTGGGTAAGAGCAGGACTTGAGCCAGACTGCCCCACCTCCCTCACTTAGGAGTGGGCAACCTTGGCAAAGTCCTTAACCTCTCTGTGCCCCAGTTTCCCCATCTCACGAGTGGATTGGAGATAGTAAGCACCCCACGTGTTGCTCATGTGTGGGAATCGCTCAGCAGACTGGCTAGCACAGAGGAACACCAAAGAGGTTCGCCCTTGAGGGCCGTGGTGGCCCGCCTCTCCCCCGCCCCTGCTCTATGTCTCTCCTCTCTTCCTCTCAGGTGACCTTTAAAAAGACCAAGCGGAGGGTGAAGAAAATCCGAAAGAAGGAGAAGGAGGTAGTAGTGCGGGCGGATGACTTGCTGCCTCTCGGGGACCAGACTCAGGATGGGGACTTTGGTTCCAGGTGGGCTTAGACACGATGGTAGGAGGAGAGGGCTGGGCTGGGGTGGCCTGGGGGCTGGCGCTCACCAGAGAGGCCTTCTTCCCTCAGACTGCGGGGCCGGGGTCGCCGCCGAGTGTCCGAGGTGGAGGAGGAGAAGGAGCCCGTGCCTCAGCCCCTGCCATCAGACGACACCCGGGTGGAGAACATGGAAATCAGTGATGAGGGTGAGGGCCCGGCACGGGGTGGAAGGGGGGCAGGGACAGGGTTGGGGAAGATGGTCTGAGCAGGCATCCCCTGTGTATCTCCCAGAGGAGTATGGAGCTCCGCCGCCACCGGGGTCCCCACAGGTACTGGAGGAGGACGAGGCAGAGCTGGAGCTGCAGAAGCAGCTGGAGAAGGGCCGTCGGCTACGACAGCTGCAGCAGCTGCGAGACAGTGGTGAGAAGGTGAGGCTGGGTGCGGGCAGGCCTGGGGCTCCCGGTGCATTGGCACTCACCTGTCCTCACGAGCACATGCCCCTGTGTCGTGGCAGGCAGCCACATTCCCATCTGAAGCCTCTTTTCTGTTTGTTTTTTGGGTGGGTTTTTTTTTTTTTTTTTTTTTTTTGAGACAGTTTCACTCTGTCACCCCAGCTGAAGTGCAGTGGTACGATCTCTGCTCACTGCAACCTCCGCCTCCTGGGTTCAAGCGATTCTCATGCCTCAGTCTCCCAAGTAGCTGAGATTACAGGCACCCACCACCGAATCTGGCTAATTTTTGTATTTTTAGTAGTGACGGGGTTTCACCAGGCTGGTCTTGAACTCCTGACCTCAGGTGATCTGTCCACCTCAGCCTCCCAAAGTGCTGGGATTACAGGTGTGAGCCACTGTGCCCGACCCTGTTTTCTGTTCATGTTTTGTGCAGGTTTTGAGACGTCTGCAGTGTTTTCACCACCAGATGCCTGCTTTAGTGGGGGATCCTTTCCTCTCCTTTCTCTTCCTGTGTGTGTTTGGTTTTTTTTATTTTTTTATTTTTTTATTTTTTTTTATTTTTTGGAGACAGAGTGTCGCTCTTGTTACCCAGGCTGGAGTGCAATGGCACGATCTCGGCTCACCGCAACCTCCGCCTCCTGGGTTCAAGCAATTCTCCTGCCTCAGCCTCCTGAGTAGCTGGGATTACAGGCACGCGCCACCATGCCCAGCTAATTTTTCGTATTTTTAGTAGAGACGGGGTTTCACCACGTTGACCAGGATGGTCTCGATCTCTCGACCTCGTGATCCACCCGCCTCGGCCTCCCAAAGTGCTGGGATTACAGGCTTGAGCCACTGCGCCCGGCGTTTTTTTTTTTTTTGAGACGGAGTTTCGCTCTTGTTACCCAGGCTGGAGTGCAATGGTGCGATCTCGGCTCACCGCAACCTCCGCCTCCTGGGCTCAGGCAATTCTCCTGCCTCAGCCTCCTGAGTAGCTGGGATTACAGGCACGCGCCACCACGCCCAGCTAGTTTTTTGTATTTTTAGTAGAGATGGGGTTTCACCATGTTGACCAGGATGGTCTCGATCTCTCGACCTCGTGATCCACCCGCCTCGGTCTCCCAAAGTGCTGGGATTACAGGCTTGAGCCACCGCGCCCGGCGTGTGTTTGTTGAATGCGTACTGTGAATAGTGCATTATTCTTGGTCTGGGAGGGTCATTGGTGAACAGGACAGCCATAGGGCCCTGGGTTCATGGAGCTGGCTTTCTAGAGTGTGTGGGGGAGAGGGGTGGCAGCAGGTGGACAGGCTGGCATTTAGGCCATAGACCAACCAGGAGGTATCTCAGAGTGAGAGGGTGGCATGAGCTGAGATGGAGAGGCCGGGGCCAGTGCAGGGGGAGCCTGGAGCCCATGGCCGTCACTGCCTCACTGGCACAGTGTGCTGGGCCCTGCTCTCGGGTTCTGTGTTTGTTCCTATGAGGAAGGTTCTGTCACCTCCATCGTTGCTGAGGCCACATTTTTAGCCCTGCCCCACACTTTTTACCTAGGAAAAAGCCAAGAAAGGGTATCCAGGAGAGGGAGTGAGGGAGGGAGGCTTCTGATACGACTGGGAGGTAAACTGGAGACTGTTCAAGCGGATTCAGGCCTGGGAGGATGAGAGTTGAGAAGGTGAAAGTTGCGCCTGGGATGGAGGGCAGGCTTGGTGTTGAAGGGCTGCAGAGGACAGATTTGAGGTTTAAGGGTGTGTGGTCTCTGTCAGGCCCCTTGTGTGCTCTGCTATTGTAGGAAAAACAGCCAAGACAATCTGTGAGTGGGGCGTGGCTGGTTTCCAGTGACACTTTATTTCTAGGTAGTGGGACGTAGTTTGCCTGGCCTGTCTGTAAAAAAGAACAGAGAAGGCCGGGCGAGGTAGCTCGCGCCTATAATCCCAGCACTTTGGGAGGTTGAGGTGGACGGATCACGAGGTCAAGAGATCGAGACCATCCTGGCCAACATGGTGAAACCCCATCTCTACTAAAAATACAAAAATTAGCTGGGCATTGTGGCACACGCCTGTAGTCCCAGCTACTCGGGAGGATGAGACAGGAGAATTGCTTGAACCTGGGAGGCGGATGTTGCAGTGAGCTGAGATCATGCCACTGTACTCCAGCCTGGTGCCTGGCGATGGAGCAAGACTCTGTCTCAAAAAAAAAAAAAAAAAAAAAAACAAAACCCAAAAAATATGAGAAATGGGGTGATAGACTGATAGGGCTGTGCGTTTTATGACTGAAATGAACATAAGGGTTATTAGTCCCGAGGTTCATAGCCTGCTTGCACATTAGACACCTAGGAGGTTGTTTTTGTTGTTGTTTTAAGAAACAAGGTCTCACTCTGTTGCTCGGGCTGGAGTGCAGTGGTGCGGTCATAGCTCACTGCAGCCTTGAAATGCCAGGCTCAAGGGATCCTTCTGTCCCAGCCTTCCAAGTAGCTGAGACCACAGGCATGCACCACCACACCTGGCAAATTAAAAAAAATTTTTTAGCAACAAGGTCTCATGTTGTTGCCCAGGCTGTTCTCAAACTCCTGGGCTCAAACGATCCTCTCGCCTCTACCTCCCGAAGTGCTGTGGTTACAGGCATGAGCCACCTGGCCTGGCCTAGCCTAGAAAGTTTTTAAAATATATGAGCCACACCCCACACACCATACCAGCAGAAAAGTGAGTGTATCACGGTGAACACCTGTGTCTTCTAGAGTCAGTAATTATAAACATTGTTAAACTTCTTTTCTTTTTTTTCCTGAACCACTGCAAGTTGCAGATATGGTGACACTGTACCCTTAACTACTTCGGCGGGCATTTCACGAAATAAGGGACTTCTGCATAGCCATGCTGCCCCAACGAGTCCATTAATGCTGTAAAACAGCAGCTCGCATGCCCCCATTTTCCAGTGAGCTCCCAAAATGTCTTTTTAATTTTTTGTTTTAACCAGTATCCAATCAAGTTTCATACCCACAAAGGAGTCTTTTTCTGACTAATGGAGATTCTGGAGTATGTGGGAGAAACAAATTAATGATGAAAGAAGAAAAGGAGATTTTTGCAGGCATTGGTGGGGCCTAGAGTACAAGTGGAGGGTGGCCTTGAGCGAAGCCAGGTCATGTCATTTATTTCAGGAGGGAAGGTGGGGAGGTTACAGCAGCTACAACCAAGGTGACCTTGGTTGGGGGATGTCAGAGCAGCCCATGTCCGATTGTTCCGGCGTTTTCCAGTGACGAGGTGGCAGGGGTGGCAGTTCAAGGAGACGTGAGATGCTATTTTGGAGGGTGGAGGGCAGGTACACCATGGAAGAGGAACAGACCTGCTGGGCAGTGCGGGCTGCCTGGCCGCTCCCGATGGCCTTGGACGTGATGGGTTTTCTGTCCAGCTGCTCCATGCGATCAGCTGAAGAGGAGGATGGTGGGATTAATGGGGAGCTGAGGAGGAGGATGGTGGGATTAATGGGGAGCTGAGGAGGAGGATGGTGGGATTAATGGGGAGCTGAGGAGGAGGATGGTGGGATTGAGGATTGGGTTTTCTAGGGAGGAGAGGCAGGACAGTTAAGGTTTTCATAAAGGGGAGGTTCTGTTGATGTACCCCAACTCTAAACTGGGTAATGGGGGACATAACAGAGTGATGGGTGTGAGGACTGGCCTGGAGTCATGATGTTGTTGAAGAATTACTGGATTGTGGTTAATACAGTCAGTGAACTAGAAAGAAAGGATGTAGAGGACAGAGAGGATCCTTGGAATTGAGGGTTTTTTTTTGTTTTAGTTTTGAGACAGCGTCTCACTCTCTCCCAGGCTAGGGTGCAGTGGTGCTATCTCGGCTCACTGTAATCTCCATTTCCCAGGTTCAAGTGATTCCTGCCTTAGCCTCCTGAGTAGCTGGGACTACAGGCGCATGCGACCATGCCCAGCTAATTTTTCTGTATTTTTAGTAGAGATGGGGTTTCATCATGTGGGCCAGGCTGGTCTCGAACTCCTGACCTCAGGTGATCTGCCCCACCCTCGGTCTTCCAAAGTGCTGGGATTACTGGTGTGAGCTTCCTTGTGGCCTGGGTCCCAACCCTGATGACCTCATTTAAACTTAATTACCTCCTTAAAGGTGCTCTGTCCAAATACAGTCATTGGGGAGTTAGGGCTTCTCTGTATGAATTTGGGGGGTACACAGTTCCTGGAGAGGACAATATTGTAAAGATGTCGTCTTGTCTAATTCATTTCTAGGTTAAATGCAATCCCAGTAAAAATCCCAATGGGGGACTTTTTTGGAACCTGGCAAACTGATTCTGAAATTGGATAAAGTAGGGTAATTGTGGCAGTGTGGGATTGTGGAAGGACAGACTAATAGGGCAGAGAGACCAGACGGGCCCCAAGACAGAATCGCATCCCAGTGGAAGAGATGCTCGTCAGTGCGGCAAGTGGGCTTGGGACTGTCAGTTATCTATTTGTGGAAAAAATGAAATTGGGTTTGTACCTCACACCTTGCAGATAGATTAAGAACTTCAAAGTAAAAACCTAACATTTCAGAACCAAATTAAGGAAATTACATTTATGATTTTTTGGTAGAAAAGATTTTTTAAGTTGTAAGCATAGCCAAGGCAGAAGAATTGCTTGAGGCTAGGAGTTTGAGACCAGCCTGGGCAACATAGCAAGACCCCTACCCCCACCCCCATCTCTAAAAAATTTTTTTTAATTAACTGGGCATGGTGGCATGTGTCCGAAGCCTCAGCTATGCTGGAGGCTAAGGCAGGAGGATTGCTCAGCTATTGTTGCACCACTGCACTCCAGCCTGGGTGATAGAACAAGATCCTGTCTCAGAAAACAAACAAACCAAGAAACCCACACGTTCCGTGGGTGGGTTTCTTCAGGAAACCGTGAAGAAAAAAATGAACATGTTGGCCGGGTGTAGTGGCTCACGCCTATAATCACAGCACTTTGGGAGGCCAAGGCAGGCAGATCACAAGGTCAAGAGTTTGAGACCAGACTGGCCAATATGGTGAAACCCCGTCTCTACTAAAAATACAAAAATTAGCTGGTGTGGTGGCACACACCTATAATTCCAGCTGCTTGGGCAGGCTGAGGCAGGAGAATCGCTTGAACCTGGGAGGCAGAGGCTGCAGTGAACCGAGATCGTGCCACTGCTCTCCAGCCTCGGTGACAGAGCAAGACTCTTGTCTGGGGAAAAAAAAAAAAGAAACACACACACACACACAAAAACACACAAAAAAAACCACACATGTAATTACATAGAAATTGAGAAGGTAAGTTTTTGTTTGTTTTTTACAAAAGATATCATGAAGCATAGAAAAAGGCAGACCAGAAGGGAAGATATTTGCCCACAAATACAACCAAGAATGGGTTGGTGTCAAGAGTATACAAACAGACAGAGCAGATCAACAACACGGAAAACTAGGTAAAAGATGTAGGTAAGACAGGCGGTTCACAGAACAGAAAGCCTGACTGACTGGGAAAGTACCCGGCAAGCCCAGCTTCAGGAGGGGTCACAGAAAGGTGAGCCAAAACAGTGAGGCAGCTGGCGCCCCCAAACAATTCCACAGAAAGGTCCAAGCCTGACAGTAGCAAGTAGGAATAAGGACGTGGAGCAGCCAGAATCCTCAGCCACGCTGCTCACCGCCATGGCCATGAGGTTAATCAGACAAGAGAGGGAACGTGTGTGTGCCTGGGCCACCCCCACCTTTCACTCCCGAGTGTGCCCCACGTGCACCAGGAGACAGTGTCAGTGGCCTGCAGTCGCAGTACTTGTTCCAACAGAAAAAAAATAGTCCATCCTCAGTGGCCAGATCAGGGAGCACCCAGCTATGGGTTGTGATTCCATACTGTAAACTGATGAGCTACAGCCACTTGCATCAGGGGTACTCTCAGAGGCAGAGATTTTTTTTACAAAAGAAATCATAGAATCTGAGTCATACAGTATGGTTCAGGTTATGTAACACTTAATATACAACACAATTAACTATTCTGGGGCAGGTCCTTATGTGGTAGAGCCATGAAGACAAGCCAGTGAGTCATGACCACGGATGGAGGGAACACTCAGGACTGTTAGTGATGTTGCTCCAGCCCCAGGCAGAGGGATGTGTATATGTTTAGTTACTGTTTTAAAAAGCATATTAGCTGGGCTTGGTGGCTCAGGCCTGTAATCCCAGCACTTTGGCAAGCTGAGGCGGGCAGATCACTTGAAGTCAGGGGTTCGAGACCAGCATGGGCAACATGATGAAATCCTCCCTCTACTAAAAATACAAAAACTAGCTGGGCATTGTGGCTTGCACCTGTAGTCCCAGCTACTCAGGAGACTGAGGCAGGAGAATCCCTTCAACCCAGGAAGCAGAGGTTGCAGTGAGCCGAGATCACACCATTGTGCTCCAGCATGGGTGACAGTGAGACTATCTCAAAAAGTAAATATATGGGTCAACAAAACAAAATCTCATAGAAAAAAAGAAAAAAAAGAGAAAATAAATAAATAGCATATGATGAGTTCGATATGCCCCCTTTTATGTTTATGATGAAGTTATTAAAAAATAAATGTTCCTGGATGTCCTGGAATTTTTTTTTTTTTTTTTTTGAGACAGGGTCTTGCTCTGTTGCCCAGGCTGCAGTGCAGTGGCAAGATCACAGCCTACCACAGCCCGACCTCCAGGCTTAAGTGATCCTCCCACCCCAGCCTCCCAAGTAGCTGAGACTGCAGGCGTACACCACCATGCCTGGTTGATGTTTACAGTTTTTGTAGAGATGGGGTTTCACCTTACTGCCCAGGCTGGTCTTGAACTTCTGGGCTCAAGTGATCCTCCAGCCTTGGCTTCCTAAAGTGCTGGGATTACAGATGTGAGCCATCGCAGCTGGCCCCTGGAATAATTTTTTTTTTTTTTTTTTTTTGAGACAGGGTTTCACTCTGTTGCCCACACTCTGAGTGCAGTGCTGTGATCTTGGCTCACTGCAGTCTTGATCTCCCAGATTCAAGCAGTCCTCCCACCTCAGCCTCCCAAGTAGCTGGGACTATAGGCTAATTTATATATTTTTTGTAGAGATGGCATTTGGGCATGTTGCCCAGGCTGGTCTCAAACTCTCGAACTCAGATAATCTGCCCGCCTCAGATTTTTTTAAATGGAAGAGGGTGCAGAAGTGGACATGGCAACTCGAGCCTTCACTGAGGAGTTTGCTGTCAGGGCTTCAGGGTTGAGGGAGGAGTTTTTTAAAGAGGGGAGCTAGTGGGCAATTGTGTGTGTGGCCGGGCATCTACAACAGGAGGGAAAGCAGAGGGTACTAGTGCCCATGGGGGGGTCCTGGATTTAGTGCTGGTGGCACGAGTGGGTTCTCTTAGCATGTCATGACACCTGCTTTCTTGGTGAAGTGGGAAGCAAGAAGCCGGGCCGTGGGAAGTCTAAAGAGTGGGCCTCTCACCGCCCTGTGGGTTCTAGAAGTGCTGTCTACAGAGTCTTGAAACTGGAGTTTGTTGGGGGAGGGGCGGGTGGCAGGAGGGACCCTGGAGGAAGGTGCTTGAGGCTGAGGTAGTGTGCCATGGGCTTTGCAGCAGGGTTGGCACAGGCCTGGTCAGGAAGGCCCTGTAGGATGTTGGGTGTTCATTCAAAGGGTAGCCAAACCCATTGGCGGGCTGGGAGCAGAAGAGTGACCCCGGTGAAATAGGTGTAGAGTGGAGTTAAGAGGCAAAGATCAGCCAGGGCCCACATGGGCTGTGGGTGTGGCCTGTCTTGCTGCTGCCAGGGAGGACCCTTGGGTTCCTGGGTCCCAATGGCATCACCCCAGAAACTGCTGGGTTTGCCCACAGCTACTCCCTCCCCCAGGTGGTGGAGATCGTGAAGAAGCTGGAGTCTCGCCAGCGGGGCTGGGAGGAGGATGAGGATCCTGAGCGAAAGGGGGCCATTGTGTTCAACGCCACGTCTGAGTTCTGCCGCACCTTGGGGGAGATCCCCACCTACGGGCTGGCCGGCAACCGTGAGGAGCAGGAGGAGCTCATGGTGCGTCTGGGGCAGCCCTACCCTGGGCTTCCCTTGGCTGGGTAGGCTGGCTGGGGGCTAGGGGCTGGGGCTGACCCTGGTCTTTTGTGCCCCAGGACTTTGAACAGGACGAGGAGCGCTCGGCCAACGGCGGCTCTGAATCTGATGGGGAGGAGAACATTGGCTGGAGCACGGTGAACCTGGACGAGGAGAAGCAGCAGCAGGATGTGAGGGCCGCGCTGTCACCACGGGGGTGGGGCGGGTGGGGTGTGCAGGGGCGGGAGGGTCGAGCTGGAGATGAGTGCCCGGGCAAGTTGCTCGGTGTCCTCAGCCTCCTCATCCAGAGTGCGCTCTGCATTCCTCCCAGGGTGATCTGAGTATTACATGAGGAAATTGAATGAAGTTAAATGTGGCTGGTGCCTGGTGGGGGGTGACTGGTGGGTGGGGGTGAGAAGAGGCAGTGTGCCTTGCTAACCACCGCTGCCACGTGCCCCCCAGTTCTCTGCTTCCTCTACCACCATCCTGGACGAGGAGCCGATCGTGAATAGGGGGCTGGCAGCTGCCCTGCTCCTGTGTCAGAACAAAGGTAGGGAGCTCAGGGCAGCTGTGGCTTGGGTGGGCTTGGGTGCTTCGGCAGGAAAAGGGCTTGTGGGGGCTTCGGTGCAGCAGGTGCAGGCAGGGCTGCCTCCATCCTCTCTGCTGCCTCTTTCAGTCCCTATGCTAGAGCCAGCTGCCTGGCCCAGGGCCGTTCCTTCCCCTCCCCCTGGCATCTGTCTCTGCCTTCGGAGGCTCCACATGTGCTCCAGGAAGGAGAGGGGAGTTGACATTGTTACAGCTGTAGCACAGAGAAGCCCTGATGTTAGGACCCCAGCTCTGCCATTTCCTTGGCCAGTGGCCCTTGGCAAGGGGCTCATTTCTGCACCTTTGCTTTAGAATAGGCCTGATGGCTTTCCAGAGGCAAGGAGAGGGAGGTGCCCCCCACAGGGCCCACTCCACCTTCTCAGGAGGCCCTGGAGCGGCGCCTCTCACAGGGTTGGGCAGCCTGGAGTTTCACAACCCCTCCATCCCTAGGGCTGCTGGAGACCACAGTGCAGAAGGTGGCCCGGGTGAAGGCCCCCAACAAGTCTCTGCCCTCGGCCGTGTACTGCATCGAGGATAAGATGTGAGTGTGCAGGGCTGGGGGTCCTGTGCCAGCTTGGGGCTGCAGGAACATGGCAGGCAGCTGCTTCTCACACTGAGGCCACCTTTATCTCGGGCCAGGGCCATCGATGACAAGTACAGCCGGCGGGAGGAGTACCGAGGCTTCACGCAGGACTTCAAGGAGAAAGACGGCTACAAACCTGATGTTAAAATTGAGTACGTGGATGAGACAGGCCGGAAACTCACACCGAAGGAGGTGAGCAGGGCCCTGTGCGGGCAGAGCCCTGGCCTGCGAAAGGGAGGCCGAGCCTGGGACTGTGCAGTACCCCAGGGGCCTGGTGAAGTGCCACGGATCGGGAGGGGGCGCTCAGGGTTGGGAAGAGCTGTGCCTCAGTTTCTGTCTCTAGTGAGCACAGCAGTCCCTTGGCAGGCCTGGCAGGAGGATCAGACAGGCACTCGGGACCTCTGTCCTCCTGTCTCTCACCCGAATGAGCCCTTCACCGGCTTTCCTGGCCTGCAGGGCCATTCCATCGTCCTGGCCCTTCCAGTGCCCTCGTAGGCTGCCCGACCCTCCTGCCCCCCAACTCAGCTGCCCCCATGCTCTCCCGGGTTTGTCTCCCTCCAGCCCCAGCCTCCAGCCTTAGCCCCTACGAAGCAGGTCTCACTCCAGGTTCCCTGTGCCCTGCACCCATGGCAGCACATCTGCTAGCCAAGCTGGTCTCCCGGCCTCTGCTGGGGCCCTGGAGGGTACCAGAGTCTGTGCCCTTTTCCCATCCCCTTCCCACTGCCTCCTAGGCCTGGCACTGGGTGAGGTGAGTCAACACCTGACCCCACCTGCCCTATTACACACCTTGTGGGCACAGGTGGCTCTGGCCCCAGCCAGGGCCCTGCAGCTCCCCTCATGCCCTGTGTCCCCAGGCCTTCCGGCAGCTGTCCCACCGTTTCCACGGCAAGGGCTCAGGCAAGATGAAGACGGAGCGGCGGATGAAGAAGCTGGACGAGGAGGCGGTCAGTGCCCTTGGGGACGTGGGGGACCCTGCACCTGCCAGGGCAGGGGTGGCTGGTGTGGGGGGCCTGCTCCAGCCCTTGCTGAGTGTCCATGACCCTGCAGCTCCTGAAGAAGATGAGCTCCAGCGACACGCCCTTGGGCACCGTGGCTTTGCTCCAGGAGAAACAGAAGGCCCAGAAGACCCCCTACATTGTGCTCAGCGGCAGCGGCAAGAGCATGAACGCGTGAGTGGCTCGAGGCTGGTGGGGTGGTACAGGGTGGCCTGGCCTGCGCCTGCCTTAGTAGCCTCACGTCCCTGTTCTCTCTGCAGGAACACCATCACTAAGTGACGGCGCCCTCCATCCCCCGCCCCGCCTCAACCTTGGTATTAAATAAAGCTCCCTCCTTAGTTTTTCCTCCCTGGTCGTGGTACAGATTCCAGGGTTAGATCCTTGGTCGGGTGTGGCCCAGAGTCTGGCTCCCACTAGGTGAGACCCGGCCATCAGATTACACAAATAACTAAATGACGGGAGAGAGCCCCGGTCCTCTACGGCTTCTTCTCCCCTGGCCGTCAGTCACACCTCTGCAGGGCCGGCTCTCTGATGGAAAGTGGAGGCAGTTTGAGAAACTCGTCACCCTGCTCTCTCCTGGCCTCCAGGGCTGATAAGTCACTGTCCTGTCAGAGAACCCAGGGCAGCCCCAGACTGCCCAGCCAGGTGTGTGGGGATTGGGCTTTGTGCAGGGCACAGGTGCCATCTTCTGTCCTGGCTCTCCTGTGTCGCCATGGTCTGTGTCTAGAGGAGTGAAACTCCCAAGGTTGGGCTGGGATTTTTTGGTGTGCAGAGTATGGGGAGGGCTGAGCCCAGTGCCTCCTGGACCTGACCTGAGCTCTGTGATAGAGCTAGACCGAGTTGCTGGCGGACATGTGAGCCTCAAATCCATAGAAAGACAAACAGCTACCTTGGGTGCCCAGGACACTGGTGCCCAGCCACATGTACACCCACATATTTCCCAGGTGGCACCCACGTTTTAAGATTTAAAAAAGGAAACCAAAAAATAAATAGAATAAAACTGAACTTACAATCAGCCGGGCATGGTGGCTCACACCTGTAATCACAGCACTTTGGGAAGCTGAGGCAGGAGGATCGCTTGAGCCTAGGAATTTGAGACCAATCTGAGTAGCATGGCAAAACCCCATCTCTACCAAAAATGCAAAGATTAGCCAGGCATGGTGGTGAGTCCCTGTGGTCGCAGCTACTTGGAGGCTGAGGTGGGAGGATCGCTGGAGCCCAGGAGGCACAGGCTGCATTGAGCCCTGATCAAGCCACTGCTCTCCAGCCTGGGTGACAGACAGACCCTGTCTAAAAAAAAATTTTTTTTAAATAATCTTTGGGTAAGAAAAGTGTAGACAAGGTGCAAAACCCAGTAGCCTGAAAATGCACAGTTGGCACTGATGCCCTTGCTTCTGCATGGCAGAAGGTGCAGGGCTGAGTTCGGGGTACCCTTCCTTGAGCTCTTTATCCTCTGTAGTTTGATGTCTGATTCTGATTCTGTTTTCACCTTGGCTGTGTCCTTGGCTTCCTCAGGAAGGGTGACCTGGGGTGTCTAGGCTGGGTCTAGGACTTGGGCAGTCACAGTCTGTTTCTCTCAAAAGCCTAGGAGGTGGCTGGGTGCGGTGGTTCATGCCTATAATCCCAGCACTTTGGGAGGCCGAGGTGGGTGGAACACCTGAGGTCTGGAGTTCTAGACCAGCCTGGCCAACATGGTAAAACCCCATCTCTACTAAAAGTACAAAAAAAAGTTAACATGGCATGGTGGTGTGCACCTTATAATCCTAGCTACTCAGGAACCTGAAGCAGGAGAATTGTTTGAGCCCAGGAGGCTGAGGTTACAGTGAGCTGAGATCGTGCCATTTTACTCGGGCAACAGAGGAGTACCCTGTTTCAAAAAAGGTAAAAGAAGCCTAGGAGGTGCTCCTAGAGTTGGGACCAGTCAGTCAGGGGTCCCTGGCATGGAGCTCCGGCCCCGGCTGAGTGACCAAGCTCACGCCTTGACATCTGCAGGAAATGGCCCATTAGGAGGCTGTTGAACTGCTGTCACAGCTGAAAATGACCAAGGCCTGGACTAAAGCCAAGGTGGAGCCAGGGTAGAACAGACCAGCTTTGCCCCAAGGCCTGTTAACTTTCCAGCCCTAGTAACTAGGCAGACTGCGTGATGAACCGGGTGCCTCCTCATTCATGCCGCTGCATCTCTGGCTCTTGGTCTCAGCCCAGAGAGTTGTTCTGTGCCCTGGCATACTCTACCCCACTCCCCAGGCTGTGTCCTGCCTGTGTGCTGGGGGCTGGGGACTGCCAAATCCCTGGAGGCCTGAGCCCCTGGGGCGGACGAACCCAAGGAGGCTTCCCAGCTCTGCTGTTTGGTAGCCAGACAACACCTGGTGCTTCCCTACCCTCAGGTACCTGAGGGGCAGTGAGCCCTCAGCCAGGGCGTCAGGAGCCAGGTGGGTGGCACTCAGGGAGGAGAGGGTGCTTATGTTTGGCCTCTGCATTTCCCTTTACTGCTGCCTGACCTGGGGTAGGTCACCAAGTCTCCATCTCACCTATAAAATGGGGGTTGTGATCCCGCTTCTAGGGCTACCCTACTGCAGAGCTGAGGCCTGATCCTTCCACAACAAACAAAATGTACCCAGCATCAGCGAGCGCTGCCTAAGAACCCAGAGGAACAAAGCTGGACTGGCTGCCTGGAGCCATGGGGCTTGGGTCTCAAGGGCAAGCAGCCACTGCAAGAGTGCAGCTAGGTGTGAAGGATGGGAGCCGGCCCAGCCCCTGCCCTCCCAGGGCCTGTCTCCTCAGGATGTGCCTTCTGGGTGTGGCAATACCAACCCCAGCCCAGAGCCCAGTGGTCCAGTGCTGCATGGCCTTGGCTCTGAGCAAGGCCAGGTCAGGGTCCTCCCCTTGCCCTCAGGTCCTGCTCCTGTGCCCACGCCCTGCCTAGGTCTTCCAGGCTCCTCCAAGCCCCAGCCTGTGGCCCCAAACCTGCCCCACCCAGCTCCAGGCAGGGCCCTGCCTCTTTCTCCACAATTCAGAGATGCTCTGGAGGGCCCAGGCAGGCCCTGCCAGCACAGCCTCCCTGTGGACTTGGGAAAAGGTGCCGTCTGGGCAGTGGATGCAGGCCTCAGGAGCATGGCCTGGTGGGCAGATTCACGTCTATTCATCCTAGAGTGTGGTCCCTGGCGCCCCTCAGTGCCAAACCCATGATTGCCCTGGGACGTTGGCTCCCTGCCCTGCCCTCCCCAGCAAGAAGGGCTCAGCCCAGGTGTACACTGGGCAGTGGCTGAAAGTGACAAGCAGGCTGAGGACCTGGCTCTACTTGTGTCAGGTCTCTGGGCTTCAGTGCCATGGGTGGGAGGGGCAGACTGGTCCCAGGAAAGTGGGGGTTCAGCAGTAATTCAGTGGGGAAGAGCAGGATTAATTGGCTACAGTTCTCAGAGATCCGCCAGCAGACAGGTGGATAGTGGAGAGCAGGGTAGGGCCGGGGACCCTGGCAATAGCAAAAAGATTTTCCGAAACTAATACTGTTTAGAACCCATAGGAAGAGTTGCTGGAACAATACAGAGTTTCCCCTTGAACTATTTGACAATCAGTGGATGAAGGGATTGCACACCACCCCAACTAAGTGTGTGTTTCCTACAAACAAGGGCATTCTCTCACATAACCTAAGCCACCCAGGACGTTGAGAAAAGGGCCATCCATGCATCACTTCCACCTCATGTTAGACTCCAACTGTCCTAAGGTCTTTTTTTCTTGTATCATGACCTTGTTTGTTTGTTTATTTATTTATTTATTTATTTATAGGCAGAGTTTCGCTCTCGTTACCCAGGCTGGAGTGCAATGGCGCGATCTCGGCTCACCGCAACCTCCGCCTCCTGGGTTCAGGCAATTCTCCTGCCTCAGCCTCCTGAGTAGCTGGGATTACAGGCACGCGCCACCATGCCCAGCTCATTTTTTGTATTTTTAGTAGAGACGGGGTTTCACCATGTTGACCAGGATGGTCTCGATCTCTCGACCTCGTGATCCACCCGCCTCGGCCTCCCAAAGTGCTGGGATTACAGGCTTGAGCCACCGCGCCCGGCCTGACCTTATTTATTTACAAGCACTGGATGAGTCTCTGGCCTCCCCCAGGACAGAGCAACCCTACGCAGCCCCAGCCCAGTTAAATCCTGCAGTTGGGAGCTAGGGGGCTGGAGGGAGGAATGAAGGGAGATACAGGATTAGGGGCACATACCCCATTAAATGGTCACATGCAGGCCAGATCCTGTGAGCCTGCAGAGCCACAGCTGTCACCACCCCCACACCGGGATGCGGAAGGGAGGGAGCCAAGGCAGGCCCAGGGGTGTCCACGTGCCGTGCCCTGGAATGTGGAAGGGACAGGAATGGCTCTCAGGGAGTGTAAAATGGGAAGGACGAGGCTTGAACTGTCTTCTTGTGGGACCCAGTTTTCGGGACAACACCTGGTCCACTTTTCCATGAACACGGCAGCCTTGAGGAAGCGGCTGGCCAGCAGAGGCCCTGCCTACCCCAGGCCCGAGCACAGCCCGGCTCCTTCCCACTGTCCCCAGAAAGGACGGCGGCTGCTGGCTCCCAGCTCCCTTTGGGGAATCGCTTTCCCCACTGGGAAGGGGCCAAGCACAGCCTGTGAGTCCTCGTGGGGCTTAGGAGAAGCTCTGGACAGGGTGGCTGACCCTCAGGCAGGCCCAAAAGAGGGCCCAGCCCAAACACAGCAGGGCCAGCAAGATGACAGACACCAGGCTGCATAGAGGCCTCCATGTTGCCCTGCATACTTCCTTGGGCCAAAGCAGGCAGCAGATATGTCACTTCCACAGACATCTGCACCCATCGATGACACTTTCCTGCCATGAGGGTGGCACTCAAACTCTGTCCACGAAAGTATTCCTGCAGTGCCCACCGATGGCTCTGACACCTACCGGAGGTTCTGGATCCCACACTGATGATTTCTGTGCAGTAGGGCTGAGGGTAGGTAACCCTCTGGGAAGTCATTTTGCAGATGAGACAGGTGTGAGGACTTCAGACGTATTTCTCCCTGCGTTCCGGATTGAAGCAGCTTTGTTGCAGGCACCAAGTTGACTACAAGCTGATGCGTCCTGACTTCTACCTTGATGAGCAGTGGGCACTCTTACTCCCCAGGCTGGTCAGGGTGAGTAGAGGGCTGGGTGTCCCTCATAGAAAGGGGTATGCCTGGGGTGGGGCAGGTTTACTGGCTTCACTCAGTGGTGCAAATGGGGTCAGCTCCTCTGGGCCCAGCCCCACCCCATCCTGCCCCACTAAATCATTGCCGGGGGCAGCCTCTCAATCTGCGGCCACCACTAGTGGGTCACTAGCCTAGTAATGTCCTTTTTATTTATTTATTTTAAGACAAGGTCTTCCTGTGTTGCCCAGGCTGGAGTGCAGTGGTACAATCATGGCTAGCTGCAGCCTTGACCTCCTTGCTCAAGTGATCCTTCCACGTCAATCTCCTGAGTAGCTGGGACTACAGGTGCATGCTATCATGCCTGGCTAACTTTTTTGCAAAGATAGGGTCTTATTATGTTGCCCAGGCTGGTCTCAAATTCCTGGGCTCAAGCAGTTCTCCTGCCTCAGCTTCCCTAAGTGCTGGGATTGCAGTATAAGCCACACCCAGCCAATAATCTGTTCTAGCAAAAGGATTCCGTTCAGGCAATTACATCCACTGTCGTTCTGGCCGTGAGCCACCACACCCAACCAGAACTATTTACAATGATTTAAAAATACAGTATTTTGACCTCACATCCATAGTAGGATACCTACTAAGAGGTTTTTTTTTTTTTTTTTAAATCTTAAAAAAATTAACATTATAAAATCTTAAACGTATTTAATAGTCTTATGGTTAGTAATAATGATAATGATATTGGCCGGGCATGGTGGCTCATGCATGTAATCGCAGCACTTTGGGAGACCGAGGTGGGAGGACTGCTTGAGGCTAGGAGTTCAAGACCAGTTTGGGCAACAGTGTGAGATCCCCATCTCTACAAAAATTTAAAACATCAGCCAGGCATGGTGGCATGCACCTGCCGTCCCAGCTACTCAGGAGGTGGAGGCAGGAGGAGTTGAAGAGTGCAGTGTCTAGGATCACACCCTCGCACTCCAGGCTGGACGACAGAGCAAGACCCCGTCTCAGAAACAATACAAAAAACAAAACTGAAGCTGCGTGATAGGTACAACGGGATTCATTATTTCCATTCCTTCTACTTTTGAGTATGTTTGAAAATTTCCATTTCAGAACTTTTTTTAAAAAGAGAGAGCAAGAACATGTTGGCTTAGCAACAGAAAAGTATACATATGTTCAGCCAGAGACATGAACGAGAATGTTCTTAACAGTGCTATTTATAACAGCCCCAAACTGGAAACAACCCAAATGTCCATTAACAGAAGAATGAATAAATAGCCAGGCATGGTTCTTTGTGCCTGTAATCCCAGCTACTTGGGAAGCTAAGGAAGGAGAATCCCTTGAGGCCAGGAGTTCAAGGTTAGCCTGGGCAACATAGAGAGACCCATCTCTAAAAATAATTTTAAAATTCAGCTGGTTGTGGTGGCTCATGCCTGTAGCTCTAGTCCCAGTGACCTGGGAGGCTGAGGCAAAGGATTGCTTGAGCCTGGGAATTTGAGGCTACAGTGAACTATCCGCACTCCAGCCTGGGTGACAGAGTGAGAACCTGTCTCTAAAAAAGAAAAAAAAAAATCAATAAAGGGTAAACATTCATATAACCAAATGAGTAACATGGATGAACCTCACAGACATGAAATTGTACATTCTATCTGCTTCCATTTAATACAAAAACTGGCAAAGTGATTTTATTCTGTTAGAAGCAGGATAGAAGGCTGGGTGGGGTCACTCATGCCTGTAATTCCACACTTTTGGAGGCCAAGGTGGGAGGATTACTTGAAGCCAGTAGTTCAAGAGCGGTCTGGGCAACAAAACAAGACCCTGTCTCTACAAAAAAAAATTTTTAATTAACTGGGCATCGTGGTGATGTGTGTGCCAATACTCCTAGCTACTCAGGAGACTGAGGCAAAAGGGTTGCTTGAGCCCAAGGGGTTGAGGCTGCAGTGAGCTCTGATCACACCACTGCACTCTAGTCTGGGTAAAGGGAGAGACCCCACCTCTCTCTCTCTCTTTTTTTATTTTTATTTTTTTGAGGCGGAGTTTCACTCTTGTTACCCAGGCTGGAGTGCAATGGTGCAATCTCGGCTCACCGCAACCTCTGCCTCCTGGGTTCAAGCAATTCTCCTGCCTCAGCCTCCTGAGTAGCTGGGATTACAGGCATACGCCACCATGCCCAGCTAATTTTTTGTATTTTTAGTAGAGACGGGCTTTCACCATGTTGACCAGGATGGTCTCGATCTCTTGACCTTGTGATCCACCTGCCTCGGCCTCCCAAAGTGCTGGGATTACAGGCTTGAGCCACCGTGCCTGGCCCCTCTTTTTTTTTTTTTTTTTTAATTCACCTGGGTGCAGATGAGCTGAGGCCGAAAAGGGTGTCAGACTATTTATTTATTTATTTTTTGAGACAGAGTTTTGCTCTTGTTGCCCAGGCTGGAGTGCAATGGCTCGATCTTGGCTCACTGCAACCTCTGCCTCCTGGGTTCAAGTGATTCTCTCACCTCAGCCTCCTGAGTAGCTGGGATTACAGGCATGCACCACCATGCCCAGCTAATTTTGTATTTTTTAGTAGAGATGGGGTTTCTCGAACCCCTGACCTTTGGTGATTCACCTGCCTCGGCCTCCCAAAATGCTGGGATTACAGGCATGAGCCACAGCACCTAACCTGAGACTCCATCTCTTAAAAAAAAAAAAAAAAAGTAATGGGCCGGGCGCTGTGGCTCACGCCTGTAATCCCAGCACTTTGGGAGGCGGAGGCGGGTGGATCACGAGGTTGAGAGACCGAGACCATCCTGGTCAACATGGTGAAACCCCGTCTCTACTAAAAAAATACAAAAAATTAGCTGAGCATGGTGGCGCGTGCCTGTAATCCCAGCTACTCAGGAGGCTGAGGCAGGAGAATTGCTTGAACCCAGGAGGCGGAGGTTGCGGTGAGCCGAGATTGCGCCATTGCACTCCAGCCTGGGTAACAAGAGCAAAACTCAAGTCTCAAAAAAAAAAAAAAAAAAAAAAAGTAATGATAGTGATTCAGGGTAGCAGAGAGTGCAGAGCTTCATGGGACTTTCGGGGGCATGTTTTGTCTCTTGATCTGGGTGCTAGATAAGGGAGTGATCACTTTATGAGAATATATTGAGCTGTATAATTAGTATTTGTGTACTTTCTTGTACACATAGTAGTATTCAAGAAAAAATTGATGTTGAGTTCATGTTACAATATATCAAGCATTGGCAGGGCACAGTGACTCACCTGTAATAACAGCACTTTGGGAGGCCGATGCAGGCAGATCACCTGAGGTCAGGAGTTTGAGACCAACCTGGCCAATATGGTGAAATTTCATCTATACTAAAAGTACAAGTATTAGCTGGGCGTGGTGGCGCACGCCTGTAGTTCCAGCTACTCAGGAAGCTGAGGCCCGAAAATCGCTTGAACCTGGGAGGTGGAGGTTGCAGTGAGCCGAGATCACACCACTGCTCTCCAGCCTGGGTGACTGAGCAAGACTGTGTCGTTAAACAAAAAAAAAAGAAAAAAAAATCAAGCATTATTTAAAATAATAATATAAAAAATGGCCAGCATGAGGATGAAAGTTCATAAACTCTTCCTATGGTGCCTCACATACGGCATAAGGAACTAGCTCTCTGGTTTTGCCTTCTTTCTCTCTTCTCTAAGGTTCTGTCATTTCCCAGGCCTGTAACTTGCTGTCTTCCCACTACGGTGCCTTCTAATAAAGAGCTATCAATTTTCTAAAGCTAAACACAGTGTAAATGTTTGCTGTGGTTATTTTTTGACATATCAAAAAAGGCACCAAGCCTAGATATTTTTTAAGCTTTAAAAATTTATTGGCCAGCACCATGGCTCATACCTTTAATCCGAGCACTTTGGGAGGCCAAGGTGGGTGGATCACCTGAGGTCAGAAGTTTGAGACCAGCCTGGCCAACATGCTGAAACCCTGTCTCTACTAAAAATACAAAAATTAGCTGGGCATGGTGGCACATGCCTGTAATCCCAGTTACTCAGGAGGCTGAGGCAGGAGAATCACTTGGGCTTGGGAAGCAGAGGCTACAGTGAGCCAAGATCATGCCACTGCACTACAGCCTGGGAGACAGAGTGAGACTGTCTAAAAAAAATCTAAAGGCTTTATATTTAGATAATAGATCATTCAAATGCTATTTAAACGACTCCAGAGAAAAAGATGGTTAGCTCTCTTACCATATTTTATGATATTAATAAAATATTGGGCTGGGTGGGGTGGTGCACCCTTGTAATCCCAGCACTTTGGGAGGCCAAGGTGGGCAGATCACGAGGTCAAGAGATCAAGACCATCCTGGCCAACATGGTGAAACCCTGTCTCTACTAAAAATACAAAAATTAGCTGGGCATGGTGGCACATGCCTGTAATCCCAGCTACTCAGGAGGCTGAGGCAGGAGAATCGCTTGAACTTGAAAGGCAGATGTTGCAGTGACCCAAGATCACGTCAGTGCACTCCAGCCTGGGTGACAAAAGCAAAACTCTGTCTCAAAAAAGGAAGGGAGGGAGGGAGGGAATGTGTGGCCACAGATTGTAAATAGGATCGATAAGACAGACCTCCATTTTCAAAAGCTGAATTATGGCAGACATAAGGTTGCTGGGGGACCCACATCAAAGAAGACACTTGGAGCCTTTGGAGAACTGTGGGAGGCAAAACCCCCAAACGTGCCTGAAAGCAAGAAGGGGAACTCAATACATGTGCTGAGGGGTCCTTGTAGAGAAGACCTCTTCAGAGGCTGCAGTTCTTAGGTCTCGCCAGCCCCTCCCTGCTGCCCACCTATAAGGTCCCAGGCTCCCTGAATCCTCAGACAGTAACTACAGGGGTACCTTCTCATCCTTGTCCAGAGCAGGGTTTCTGGGGGACACGGCCATAGATATTACCGTGAGTCCTCCTGCACCTCAATTTGGGTGCTTTCAAATGGAAAGAGCAGGGCAGTTCCCCACCACCCTCCAAGCACTGTACTCTAGCCTGTGAATGCTGCTGGGGAGGAAGGCCACTTCTGGTCATGCCTTGGTGAGTTAGTCCATCTCTGCAGGTGTGGCTCTTCTGTTCGCAGTGGTCTACCAGTGTCCTAACTGCTGTTCGGGCATGTGGACCCTTTGATTGCACTGAGAATGCTGTTCCCTTATGAGACTGTGTAACTGGATTAGATGCTTTAGGGTTCTGCAGCCTAAGGCAAGGCGCTGACTTGCTGGTTTTACGTGCTTAGGGTGACCTCTGCTGGTGGCTTCTCTAAATATTGGCTGACTGCTCAGCCAGGAACTGCCTGTACCTTCTCACACCAGCAGGTAGTTGGAGCCACATTGCTTCCAAGAGAAAAAGAGAGTGCTCTTCTCCTGTAAGAATTATTAGAACAAAGTGATGCCCAATACTATTCAAGAATGAACAACCTGGTCTGGTTAGTAACAAAGGATTCTGTAACTTGGCAACTCCTTGTGATTTAGCAAGGGTTAAATAACAAAGTGGGTATTTTAGCGTCATGAGAATCCATCACAATAACTGAAAGAATTGCTGCCAGTACTGGCACCAGGTGTACAGCCCTGGGCATTGCTAATTTTTTTTGGTGGGGGGAGGGATGCAGAGTCTTGCTCTTGCCCAGGGCGGAGTGCAGTGGTGCCATCTCAGCTCACTGAAACCTCTGCTCCCTGCCTCCCCTTCTGGGTTCAAGCTATTCTCCTGTCCCAGCCTCCCAAGTAGCTGGGATTACAGGCATGCACCACCATGCCTGGCTGATTTTTGTTTCTTTTTTCTTTTTTTTTTTTTTTTTTTTTTTAGTATAGACAGGGTTTTCGCCATGTTGGCTAGGCTGGTCTCAAACTCCTGATCTCAGGTGATCCGGCTGCCTCAGCCTCCCGAAGTTCTGGGATTACAGGTGTGAGCCATCGTGCCCGGCCTGCACTGCTGATTCTTCATTCCTCAGCGTCACCAGACGAGGCATGTGGTGAGCCTCCACACCTCCCACAGGGACTTTCTGATTCTCTTGCAAATGTTGCCAGTCGATTAAACACATGCACAGCATGAACAACTGGTGGTGTCCTGACATCTCATTTCATTGATGATTTTCTGAGAATGGCTCCCACTGAGGCAACTGCCCACACTTCTCTGCATGCTTCTCAGACACAGGACAGAAGAGATGGTTGGGCCTTGAATGAAGACAAAATCCAGGGTTCTGTGGCCCCAGTCGCTTTCCTAGTGGACAACTGGGCAACTACTGAAGATAAAGCACCAGGCTGAGCACAGCAGCTCACTACTGTCATCCCAGCTATGTGGGAGGCTAAGGCAGGTGGATCACCTGAGGTCAGGAGTTCAAGACCAGCCTGTCCAACATGTTGAAATCTCGTTCCTAATAAACATACCAAAAAATTAGCCGGGTGTGGTGGCGCACGCCTATAGTCCCAGCTACTTGGGAGGCTGAGGCAGGAGAATTGCTTGAACCCAGAGGTAGAGGCTGCAGTGAGCCAAGATTGTACCACTGCACTACAGCTTGGCTGACAAGAGCAAGACTCCATCTCTAAATAAATAAATGGAAAAATAAAACCAAATAAAAAGAAAACGTGCACATGGAATTCAGACAATGGTTACCTTGAGTGGGGCAGCAGAGAATGGGACAGGAGGGCAGGATGCCAGGTGGAGTATGTTGCTTGGGTTATTGTTAAAGTCCTAGCTTTATTTTGTGGTGGTGAGTTTGAAGCTGCTCGCATTATTAAAAATAACCAACTAAATATTTAATAATTCTTGATTTAATTTTTGATTGAAACGGAGTCTCACTGTGTTGCCCAGTGTGGCCTCAGACTCCTCAAGGGCTTCCTTCAGCCTCTCAAGATGCTAGGATTACAGGCATGGGCCACCATGCCTAGCTCCAATGTTTAAATATATGCCAGACACGGTGGCTCATGCTTGTAATCCCAGCACTTTAGGAGGCCAAGGCAGGTGGATCACCTGAGGTCAGGAGTTTGAGACCAGCCTGGTCAACATGCTGAAACCCTGTCTCTACTAAAAATATAAAAACTAGCCAGGCATGATGGTGGGTGCCTGTAATCCCAGCTACTCAGGAGGCTGAGGCCAGAGCATGGCTTGAACCCGGCAGGCAGAGGTTGCAGTGAGCTGAAATCGCACCACTGCCTTCCAGCCTGGTCAACAGGAGCAAGACTCTGTCTCAAAACAAACAAATAAATAAAATTTATAGGCCAAAACAGGAACCGTAAGAGAAATTAGAAAATATTCAAAACTAAACTATAATTAAAGTACTAGATACTTCATATACATCAGAATGCCTGCTAAGAAAAGAAAACAGCAAGTGTTGGCAAGGATGGGGGAAAACTGGAACTATTGGATGGGGAGGAACCGGGACCCTCTGATGGTAAGAAACGGAAACCCTCGGATGGGGAGAAACTGGTACCCTCAGATGGGGAGAAATTGGAACCCTCGGATGGGGAGAAACCGGGACCCTTGGAGGGGGAACCGGGATTCTTGATTGGAGAAACCGGAACCCTTGATTGGAGAAACTAGAACCCTCGGATGGGGAGAAACTGGTACCCTCAGATGGGGAGAAACCGGGACCCTTGTGCAGTGTTGGTGGGAATGTAAAACGGTGCAAGTGTTATGGAAAACAGAATGGCTATTCCTTAAAAAATTAAAAATAAAATATATGAGCTGGCAATTCCACTTCTGGGTGTATACCCAAATAAACTGAAAGCAGAGGGTCACAGAGATATGTGCACACCATGTTCATGGCAACACTATTCCAAACAGCCAAAAGGTGAGGCCACCCAAACATCTATCAGTGGACAAATGGGTAAACAAAGTGTGCTATATATGTGCAATGAATTTTTTAGCCTTAAAAAGAAAGTCTGACACATAACAACATGGATGAACCTTGAGGACATTACGCTAAGTGAAATAAGCCAGTCACAAAAAGACAAATACCAAGTGATGCCACTTATCTGAGGTAACTCAGAAACAGAAACCACAAGGGAGGGGTGCCAGGGTCTGAGGAGGGGCAAATGAGTTGTTGCGGATGGCATGAAAAGGCAATTCTGGACACTGGTTGCACAACACGAATATACTTAACATCACCTAACTGTACACTTACTTACAAAAAGGCTAAAATGATACATGTTATATTATGTGTATTTTACCACAGTTTTTTAAAAAAAAATACTGGCCCAGTGCAGTGGCTCATGCCTATAATCCCAGCAATTTGGGAGACAGATGCAGGCAGGTTGTTTGAGCCCCGCAACATGGCTACAAAAACAAAACAAAACAAAAATAACCAGGTATGGAGGTGCCTGCCTGTAGTCCTAGCTGCTTGGGATGCTTAGATGGGAGGTTGAGGCTTGGGAGGCTTAGATTGAGCCTAGGGAGGTCAAGGCTGCGGTGAGCTGTGTTTGCACCACTGCACTCCAGCCTGGCCAACAGAGCAAGACCCTGTCTCAAGAAAAACACTACAAAACAACAACCAGCCAACGAAACCAGCACTTAACAGTGCTGCATCAAGGGTAATTTTAGCCTTACAAGGTAGGACTAAAATTTTTCCTTCAAAATATGACTGAAAAACAGAACACCTGAGTAATCTATTGCCACTGACAATCTACTTCAAAACCTACCCACCCAGCCACCCAAGAAAATGCCAGGCATGGTTGGTTTTACAGCAAGTTTTACCAAAAAATTTAGAAACACAAAATTCCCCACAGATTACTCAGTAATGACAAAGGGAAAACAGCACTTTATAGGCTTTATGGGGAAACATCTAGAAGCATCCTTTTTTCTTTTTTTGAGACAAAGTCTCACTCTATTGCCCAGGCTGGAGTGCAGTGGCCCAGTCTCAGCTCACTGCAACCTCCATCTCCCGGGTTCAAGCGATTCTTGTGCCTCAGTCTCCCAAGTAACTGGGATTATAGGTGAGTGCCACCATGCCCGGCTAATTTTTGTTTTTTGGTTTTTGGTTTTTGTTTGAGACGGAGTTTCACTCGTTACCCAGGCTGGAGTGCAATGGCACGATCTCGGCTCACGGCAACCTCCACCTCCTGGGTTCGGGCAATTCTCCTGCCTCAGCCTCCTGAGTAGCTGGGAGTACAGGCACGCGCCACCATGCCCAGCTAATTTTTTGTATTTTTAGTAGAGACGCTGTTTCACCATGTTGACCAGGATGGTCTCGATCTCTTCACCTAGTGATCCACCCGCCTTGGCCTCCCAAAGTGCCGGGATTACAGGCTTGAGCCACTGCGCCCGGCCTAATTTTTGTATTTTAGTACAGATGGGGTTGGCCCGGCTGGTCTCCAACTCCTGACCTCAGGTAATCTCCCCACCTCGGCCTCCGAAAGTGCTGGGATTACAGGTGTGAACTACCACGCCCAGCCTAGAAGCATCCCTTTAATCAGGTGATTGACGTTATCGGCAGTTGGACATCCCATCATCATGCCTCCTAATAATGAAAAACATACCACTGCGTTTGTGCTAAAAGTGTTTAACCCAAATGTAGACATGCAAAACAACCACACAAATCCAAGGAGTCATTTTCATAAGATGACTGTCCTGAATGCATGAAAAAGTCAGTCTTATGGGAGGAGGGGAGAGTCTGTTGTATTAATAAATTAAAAATGGCCAAGGAGATGTAAGAATTAAGTGTAAAACCTGGCTGGGTACAGTGGCTTGCATTGGTAATCCCAGCACTTTGGAAAGTCAAGGCGGGTGGATCACCTGAAGTCAGGAGTTCAAGACAGCCTAGCCAACAGGTGAAACCCTGCCTCTACTAAAAATTTTAAAAAATTGGCCAGGTACAGTGGCTCATGCCTGTAATCCCAGCACTTTGGGAGGCCGAAATGGGCAGATCATGAGGTCAGGAGTTTGAGACCAGCCTGGCCAACATAGTGAAACCCCGTCTCTACTAAAAATATAAAAAACTAGCTGAGCATGGTGGCAGCCACCTGTAATCCCCGCTACTCAGAGGGCTGAGGCAGCATTGTTTGAATCCAGGAGACGGAGGTTGCAGTGAGCCGAGATCGCACCATTGCACTCCAGCCCAGGCGACAGTGTGAGACTATTTAAAAAAAAAAAAAAATTAGCTAGGCATGGTGGTGGGTGCTTGTGATCCCAGCTACTTGGGAGGTTAAGGCAGCAGAATCCCTTGAACCAGGAGGCAGAGGTTGCAGCAAGCTGAGATTGCACCACTGCACTCCAGCCTGGGCAAGAATTGGAAAACTCCATCTCAAAAAAACAAAAAAAGTAAAAACTCTATGTGTACATGTGTACAGAAATAGAATGCGGCAAAATGTTAAACTGGTGACCTTGTTGAAGGGCAAACAAGCACTTATTTTACAATTCTTTCACCTTTTCTTTAGGTTCGAAAATTCTCTAAATAGTTTGGGGTGAGGGAGGAGGTAAAGCTAAAAAGTAACCAAAAGGGTTAGAAAGAGAACTTCAGGGAGCAGACATGGTGGCTCACGCCTGTCATCCCAGCACTTTGGGAGGCCAAGGTGGGCGATCACCTGAGGTCAGGAGTTCGAGACCAGCCTGGCCAACATGGTGAAACACCATCTCTACTAAAAATATAAAAGCCCAGCATGGTGGTGCACGCCTGTATTCTCAGATACTCAGGAGGCTGAGACATGAGAATCGCTTGAACCCGGGAGGCAGAGGTCGCAGTGAGCTGAGATGGTGCCACTGCAGTCCAGCCTGGGCGTCAGGGCAAGATCCTATCTCAAAAATAAATAAATAGAAAATATGAAAATATGTTTCCTTGAAAATGTTCTGACTGAAAAACAGAACACCTGAGTAATCTACTACCACCGACAATCTAGTTCAAAACCTCACCCACCCAGCCACAAAAACGCCAGCACAGTTGGTTTTATAGCAAGTTTAACCAGAATTTTAGAAATGCAAAATTCCAACCTCATACAAACTCTCGTAATGAAAATAAAGGGAAAACACTTTCCAACTTATTTTATAAAGCTGGTGTAACCTTGATACAAAACAAAGGGTGGGAGAAGTACAGGAAAGGAAAAGCTTAAACCATTTTACCTATAAACCTGCATGCCAAAATATTAGAGAACCAAATCTGGCAATATAGTAACAAATCCATCAGGACTGTCTTCTTCCAGGAATGCAAGGATATTTTAACGGGAGAGAATGTCATGATACTCCACCACATTCACAGATTAGAGGAAAGCCATGTGGTGAGCTCAGAGTGCCATCTGTGCTCCCTGGCACACACACAGGGGTGGCTGGGTGGCAAGGGAGGAAAGCGCGCTGGGCCGCATGGGGAAGCCCTGCTGAAAATGACATGGCTGTAGAGGCTAGTCCTGAAGTGACAGAGGTGCAGAGTCTGAAGGGCCAGAAAGTCTCAAGCGTAACTGCCAGAGAAGCCAGTAAGTACTATTAGGAGCCAGTCACATGGACTCATCATGGCATCAAGGACAAGGGGCTCTTACTTCAGATCTCACTCAGCTCACTCTGGGAGATCTATTCATACATGGTTGGATCCCACCTTTAACTTGGGAGAACAGAGGTGAAATCCAGCTGCAGAGAATGACAAAGGAAAGTAGCGTGCAGAATGCAAGGACCCTACCTCCATCAGGACCCTTAGCTACAGCCCACAGAAGCTGAATGACTGGCAAGAGATGAAGAAGTAGAAACGAAAAGGTTTTAGGGGAAAAAAAGATGTTACTAGGTAGATCACAGTATTGCTGAGAGCTGGAGAAAAACGTAAGACCAACCTTACAGATACAACGCAAAACACACACACACACACACACACACACACACACACACAGTGGGGAACAGAGGACTACTTAGAGAAAATGTATAGCCCCGACTATATTAGAAAACAAACTGAAATTAGCTAAGCATACATCTCAAGAATTCAGAATGAGCAAATAAACCCAAAGAAACAAAAGGAAAAGGCCAGTAAGGAAGACCTCTTGCAGAGCTAAGCCAAATAAAATAAAATACACAGAATATAAACATATGTTTGTTGATTTCACCTGGCCTCACCCCTTGTCCCATTTTTTCTGGTAATAGAACCTCTCTATTCCATGGGAAACACATCATAAGAATCAACTGTAGCTCATCCTGCCCCACCCTAGTCCTCCACACCCTCCCACTCCAGCCCTGGCCGTAGTGACTGCTCAAGCACAGCAAGTAACCTGAGCAAGACTGACTGTCTTCACTGAAATATAGGGATCCTCAAGAAGGGGCTCTGTCTACAAGGACTGTGTATAATCTCAAGCTTCCTATAGAAAACATCTGTAGGAGGGAAAAAGATTGATCAGCTGCGAGCTGAGATGACAGAGACAAATGAGGAGAGAGCCTGAGGAATCATGCTGGCACGGGCTCAGCCCTGTGTGAAGCGCGCAACTCAGAGACCTCAGGTCAATGAGCCTTATTTACTTCTCCTAACTTGAGTTCAATTTTGTCATTTATAAGAAAGTCCCATATGGGTCAGGTATGGTGGCTCGCACCTGTAATCCCAGCACTTTGAGAGGCCAGGGCAGGAGCCTCACTTGAGCCCAGGTATTTGACACCAGCCTGGGCAACATAGGGAGATCCTATCTCTACTTTAAAAAAAAAAAAAAAAAAAAATTAGCCGGGTGTGGTGGCAGGCACCTGTGATCTCAGCTACTCAAGAGGCTGAGGCAGGAGAGTCACTTGAACCTGGGGGGGCGGAGGCTACAGTGAGACGATACAGCACCACTGCACTCCAGCCTGGGCAACAGAGCAAGACACGGCTTCAAAAATAAAACAAAAACAAATGAACAAAAAAAGCAAGTTCCAAATAATACAAATATTATGCATGACCTTTGGCCCACAAAATTTAAATACATATGAAATATGATCCTAGAATGATACAAATTATCAAAATTGACTCAAAGATAGAAAACTTTAGACAGAACACAACTGAATAAACTAAAAGGCAGTCAAAGATCAATGCCTCAAAAAGGTACCCAGCACAGATGTTTTTGTAAACATTCTATGCCTATTTTTTTTTAATTCCTTAATTTCTTTTCCCTTGAAAGACTCAGACAAATGCCTGTTTTATAAACTATCCAAGCCTGAAGAAAAAGACATCTTCAAAGCCATTTGCAAGGCTAGCATAAAGCTAATATCAAAATAGAACAGGAAGTTTTTTTTTTTTTTTTTTTTTTTTTTTTGAGACGGAGTCTTGCTCTGTCACCCAGGCTGGAGTGCAATGGGGAATCTCAACTCACCAAAACCACTGCCTCCCAGGATCAAGTGATTCTCCTGTCTCAGCCGCCCAAGTATCTGGGATTACAAGCACACGCGACCACACCCAGCTAATTTTTGTATTTTTAGTAGAGACGGCGTTTCATCATATTGGTCAGGCTGGTCTTGAACTCCTGACCTCAGGTGATCTGCTCACCTCGGCCTCCCAAAGTGCTGGGATTACAGGCATGACCCATCATGCCCGGCCAGGAAGGTCATTAAAAAAAAAAAAAAAAAAAAACGAGGGGATTGGCCCAAGGAGAGAGATAAAACTCCTAATAAATAATATACTGTAAAACTAAGCAAGGTCTATATCAGAATGCAAGGTGTGTTCAATGTTAGGAAAGCTATTAATATAACTCAGTACAATAATAAAACAAAATCTGTTGATTTTTTCCATAGATGTCAATATTCATCACTGTTAAACAAAAGGGAAGGAAAAAAAAAAAAAACCCAGTAAGCTAGAACAGAAGGAAACATCTTCAGCCTAATGAAGATCATCTACTGTAAGCCCAGAGCAAGTGCCCTACTTCAGGATGCAACGTGAGAACCGTTCCCACTGAAAAAGGGGCAATCAAGGGTGCTATGCAGCACCACGCTGGACATCCTGGCTTCTGAGATTTACAAGAAATAGACATGAGTGTAGAGGAGACAAAGCTGCCACTAGTGGGATATGATTTGCTATCTAGAAAGCGGCGAGATCAACTAAGAACTCTGAGCATTCGACAAGGTGAGCGACACAAAGATGGACAAGCAGATGGAAGCCAGCGACCAGGGCAAGATGATTTCCACAGATCCCTTCTCTACCAGTAATGAGGACTTTCATAAACTCCTAAGACTAAACCAAACTGGAAATAAAGGCCTATTTGAAGATCACACCACCTTACCAAAGAAAATACCTCATTTCTAGATAGGAAGATTAAAACCTGTTAATTTTTCTACAATATTTATTTTAAAAAATTAAAATAGGTGGGGGGAATTGGCTCATACCTGCAATCCTAGCACTTTGGGAGGCTGAGGTGGGAGGATCACTTGAGATAAGGACTTCAAGACTAGCCTGACCAACATGGAGAAACCCCGTCTCTACTAAAAACACAAAATTAGCTGGGTGTGGTGGTGCGTGCCTGTAATCCCAGCTACTCGGGAGGCTGAGGCAGGAGAACTGCTTGAACCCGGGAGGCGGAGGTTGCAGTGAGCCAAGATCATGCCATTGCACTCCAGCCTGGCAACAAGAGCGAAAGGCCATCTCAAACATAAATAACAATTAAAAAAATAAAAAATAAACTTTTAAGATACCACTTCTTAACTAGGCATAGTGGTTCACACCTGGAATCCCAGCCCTTTGGGAGGCCAAGGTGGGAGGATGGCTTGCCCAGGAGTTTGAGATCAGCCTGAGCAACCTAAGACTGTCTCAAAAAATAAAAATAAATAAAAATAACAAAAAGTAGCTGGACGTGGTGGTGCACACCTGTGGTCCCAACTACTCAATAAGCTGAGGTAGAGGGATCACTTGACCCCAGGAAGTGGAGGCTACAATGAGCCGTGATTGCACTACTGTGCTCCAGCCTGGGCGACAGGAGTGAAACCCTGTCTCAAAAAAATAAATTAAATGTTGAAACCCTGTCTCTACTAAAATTACAAAAATTAGCCAGGAATAGTGGCAAGCACCTGTAATTTCAGCTACTTGGGAGACTGAGGCAGAAGAACTGCTTGAAACTGGGAGGCAGAGGTTGCAGTGTGCTGAGATTGCACCACTGCAATCTGGGCAACAAAACGAGACTGTCTCAAAAGAAAAAAAAAAAAAAGGCTGGACATGGTGGCTCACTCCTGTAATCCCAGCACTTTGGGAGGCTGAGGCAGGCAGATCACAAGGTCAGGAGTTCGAGACCAGCCTGACCAACATGTTGAAACACTATCTCTACCAAAAATACAAAAAAAATAGCTGGGTGTGGTGTTGCACACCTGTAATCCCAGCTACTCAGGAGGCCAAGACAGGAGAATAGCTTGAACCTGGGAGGCAGAGATAGCAGTGAGCTGAGATCACGCCACTGCACTCCAGCTTGGGCAACAAGAGCAAAACTCCGTCTCAAAAAAAAAGGCAGCACGGACACATAGATCAATAGGACAGATTAGAAATTCCCAAAAAGATCCACATATGTGCAGAAATTTATGTTTTAAAAGATTATTTCCCGTGAGCAAAGAATGAACAATTCAATAAATATTAGAGACAACTGGCTTTCCCTTTAGGAAACGTTAGCTTGCTACCTCTCAGAAAAAACAAACCTCAGATGAATTAAAGATAGATAAGCACACATACATATCTTTAACCCATCTTATTTTTTGTATATACATCTACATACACTTTGTACCTGTGCATTCATACATACATATATACAAATGTATATATGTTTAAAGCCACACTGTAAGAGGAAGTGAATGAGAAACAGATAAATGAACTGGTAGCTGGAGAAGATGTGGGTATCAGCACAAGTTTTTACAGTAATTTCAGAAATGGGAGATTCTACAGCACAACTCGACACTAACACATCACATTCATAACACATCATATCCGGTAGACAGGACAACCAAAAACAAAACAACAACAAAAAGCAAACAAATCAAACGCCCAGACAGAACAAAATCCAACAACACAAAAACACAACCAAAGTCTTTAAGAACACAAAAGAGGCCAGGTGGCTCACGCCTGTAATCCTAGCACTTTGGGAGGCCAAGGTGGGCGGATCACGAGGTCAAGAGATTGAGACCATCCTGGCCAACATGGTGAAACCCCGTCTGAACTAAAAATACAAAAATTAGCCAGGTGTGGCGGCACGCGCCTGTTGTCCCAGGTACTTGGGAGGCTAGGCAGAAGAATCACTTGAACCGAGGAGGCAGAGGTTGCAGTAAGCCAAGACTGCGCCACTGCACTCCAGCCTGGCAACAGGTCAAGACTCCGTCTCAAAAAAAAAAAAAAGCAGCAGATGGATGGACCATTCAAAACAAGGTTAAAGATAGAGAAATTTGCCAGCCAGCTTCTGGAGGTAACAGATGGTTAAGATTGGGAGAGATGAAGTTGCACATGGGGATGGACAAGGTCACTGGAGGTGAGCACTCCTGTCCACAGGGTGACTAGAAAGGCAGGGAGAGCAGCAGGAGGCACCATGGGCTTGGTCCTGAGTGTCTCTGAGAGGCAGGTGGCGGTTAGGTCCTAGGGCTGTCATCCCGAATGCTTGAGTCAATATGAACTGCAAGCAGGTAATGAAGCAGGAGTGATCCCAGTTGTTAAACACAGGCAGGGAGGCCCAGTACAGGGCCTGGCATGTTCTAACTGTCCAGTAAGAAAGAACAAACCACCCAGGAAAGACTCCAGCCATTTCCCATTTCCTTCCATTCAGCCCACCCGCCCACAAGGTCTCTGCCAGGGAACAGTTTTTCACTTCACCACCAGTTTCCCTCCTCTGAGAGAGCCACTCAGACACCAGAACAAGTCACCACCCACCAGGGGTTTAATTTTCCTAATCAGAAGATCAGTTCAAAGAGGGGCCCTGCTTTGTCTCCATCCAGGGGTGAAGATCTGCAGAGCACCCTGGGAATGTCCAAGCCCAAAAGAGCCAGGGGCCAGTCCCTGAGCAAGTGGAAAAGTGGGTCCTGGGGTCTCAGGCCTCCTCCTCCTCTTCGCTTTCCTCCTCACTCTCATGATATTGTCTGCGGTTTGTGTTAACAAACAGGTCAGAATCATCTTCTGAGCTGGACTCCTCTCCTGATAACTGTGGCTCAGCTGGGAGTTCTGGTTGAGTTTGTCTGCACCGGGGAAAGAGAGCAGTTAGCCCAGCACCTTCTGGAAAAACCTGATCTATAATCAAGGCGTTCCAAAAAAGGAGGATCATCTGGCCCAGCAATCAGGGCCCTACAGCACCCTTTAAAGACTAAAAGAAGGAACGGAGGCAGGGCAAACAGTGGAAAAACGTGGCTAAAGAAACATGCTAAAGACTGACCCCACTCCCCAAACGTGTGCTACAGCCATTTATGTTAGTTAGGAATAATGATTCTACGACCACCAACACTTAACGGACCCATACCACATACCAGATACTACACTAAACAATTTTATAAGCCACCCACTCCTTTAATCCTCACGAAGCTCCCATTTTATACATAAGGGAAATAGAGTTGGAAAGAATTAAATAACATGCTTAAAGTCACTCAGCAAAGTCAGGATTTTAAGCAAGAGCATCTGACCTTCAAGCCATATTCGTAACTGTATTATAGCACTTATCTATGAGCTCTCAACAGATACCCTACGTAAGGAGGAAAGAAGGCTCTATTTTTCCCTCAAGGCATCAAAGCATGAACCCCCTATTTTCCATGTACCCCACCCCAAGGCTTGTTCCTCACCTGTTCATGTTGTTGTGTTTCTCCGCCACTTCAGAGAAGGCCTCAGGCCTATGCCAAGAGATGAGCCAGAGTCAGAGAAGACAAAGACATTTCTCACAAAAGAGCTGTTTCCAGCTGTCTCTGCCTGGGATGCCATGACCTTTCCTCCCCTATTTCCCAAGCTAGGAAGGCAATGCCTCCAGAAGCCAGAAAACCAATGATCAAGGGGACCACCCTACCAAAGCCCCTGCTTCTGCAGTGAGCGCATGTGGTCCTTGCAGAGCACAAAGGAGATCTCAGCCTTCACCTTTTCTCCCTCTTCAATGGGGTCAACAATGAGAAAGTCCCCTGTAGGTAAGAAGAGAAAAGGGAAAGTCAGGCCTGCTTGCAATAAGGAAAGCCAAAGCTATAGGAAATGGTTTTATCGCCTAGAGAGGGCTGCCTCTCTCACCTCTCTCTCTTTTTTTTTTTTTTTTCTTTTTTGAGACAGGGTTTTGCTCTTTTGCCCAGGCTGGAATGCAATAGCATGATCATAGCTGACTGCAGCCTCCAACTCCCAGGCTCAAGTGATTCTCGGGCCTCAGCCTCCTGGGTAGCTGGGATCACAGACACGTGCCCAGCTAATTTATTTTTTTGTAGAGACAAGGTCTCATTATGCTGCCCAGGCTCAAGCGATCCTCCCACCTCAGCCTCTTAAAGTGCTTGGATTACAGGAGTGATCCTCTCACCTCTCTTGATCCAGATGTTCTTGCGGTATTTGGAGGGCATGCTCACAAGGAAGCGCTGCCCTTGGGCCGTCTCCACCTCATGCAGATTGTTCCCTGGAGTCCTGAGTACCTGGTTCAGGAAAGACCAAGAATCAGCCTCATCAGTCAGATCAAACACCCTCTCAACCACACGGCACCCTACCCCCTGCCCCAGGGGCCCTACAGGGGTTGGGGGAAGCAGAGCAGCTTGTGCCCAGAGCCACTCACCCGGACAATCTGCTGCCGGTCGGAGGGCACCATGTGCTCCCCCAGCACCTCCTTCACCACATGCTTCCTCTTGGTGGCCTGAGACATGCTGAAGTTGTCCCAGGGTGGTTAGGGACGCAGAGACTGTCAATTCCTCCTCCTGAGTTCCTTGGACGGCAGGCTCAGAACCCAGGACTGTTCTGAAGATTGGGGAGGAGCCTTTTACTGAGGAGTGACACAGTGTCTTGGTTAAGAACATGGGCTCTGAAGTCTTAACTGACTGGATTCAAATCCTACCTTGGTTTATTTCCTAACTATTCAACTTCTCTAGGTCCCAGAGAAAATAACAGCTAACTCAGCATTGTTGCAGAATGGGGCAATACAGTGCATGTTATATAAAAGTAACTCCTACAGTCATAACTACTGGTATAATATAAAACTATACACACGCTCCAGAGAAATCATCCTGGCAACCTCTCTGGAAGGCGTTTGAGATAAATCGCATCTTTCTCAACACGCTTGTAGACCCCAAGTCTAGCAGAGTCACACAACAGAGAAGTTCGGTCTGGCAACACACTACAGCCGGAGACAAATTAGGTGGCCACCGCGATGGTCCAAGCCAAGAACTAGTTAATTAAAGGTGGAGGTGAGCGGGCTTGCCTGTGACATTTACATATTTGACTTTCATACTTAGAAGACGAGGGCCAGTACCCTTGAGACTGACGGTTTTCGAAGGAAACTCCGATATGTCATATCTAGTTGCCGTCCTCTTTCCTCCTCCCCGTCTATCCCGGAGAAAAGACCCTCGGAAAAAAACCCACACTTAAGTCTCTGGCCCTCGGCTCCCAGGAACGCTGCTGGAGCAACCCCGCTGTCCAGGCCGGACGCTGAGAGAGAATCGTCCACGACTCACTTGAAGACTGAGCCAAGAAAACACAAACTTGCCGGCGGCCGCGACAGTAGCGTGAGCTTGAAATCTGGTCTCCAATGTTTTCAGTTCCCACCAGTCCTACTGCTAAGAGGGTGACGTGAGTCTGAATCGGACCGCTCCGAAAACTGTACTTCCGGCGCTGTCCCGGAAGCCTATCGGCCACCCGTCCCTTCCCTTGTCCTGTCTTCCAACTCTTCCCCACGCCAGGTCGGTCAAGCTTAAGTCCTTGAGTTCCGGATCCGGGCAGCAGAGAGAGGAAGTCTTTCTCTGGAGGCCTGTCTCCCTCGAACTGCTCAAGTAGCGAGACCTTGCAAGGCAGCAGGGCTTTCCGCGAAGGACCGGAAAGGCGGGCCTACCACGGAGGCCGTTGAGGTCCGGGGCGTCTCAACTCTATAGCCCTAACTGGCTAGAAGTGCCCAACGTGGAGGGTTTTTTTTTTTTTTTTAAAGGAGGCTCTTGAGGCGACCCGGAAGCGGAAGTGGAAGAAAGTTCTAGTGGCTTGAGGTATCGGCGGGAGCGGCCGGGTGGCGGTAAGAACCGTTACGGGAACTGAAGCTGCTGGTGAGCGCCAGCCGCAGAGCAGGGCCCTGGCTAGAGGCCAGAGGGGTTGCGGGGAGAATGGGATGAGAGGCGCCGCAGGCGCTGGGGTGGGCCCTTGGGTAGAGCTTAGCCGCGCTGCGGGGAGGGGGCGGGGCGCGGCGCGTGTGAGCCGGCCCGCGGGAGGGGGGCGGAGCTGGGGCGCGGCTTGAACTCCGTGGGCGGGGAGCGAGTGTGCGGAGCGCTTGATTTGCGCTTTGCTCTGTGGGCAGAGAGACTCTTTGGTTAGCTTTCCTTGCCAAGTGGCCGGTCCAGGCAGGGTCAGTGCCTTCTTGGCTCAGCCAAGGTCACAGAGGGAGTGACAGCTTCCGGGCAGCCCTGGTTACTGACTCTGGGAATCTTTCCACTTACCCGTTTGCGCCACCTGTTAGCCAGGATCGTTTTTCCTCTGGGGCAAGATCAAAATCCAGATCCTGCAGGGAGAAACTTCTCTTCAGAATAGTAGGGAAGTATCCTGGACCTCAGTTTTCTCCTTTTTTGATGAGGGACATCGAGCAAGCCACCATAACGCCTGGCTTAGCTTCCTCTTACTATGAGATTGCTAGTGAGCCCTTAGGAGTTCCAGGTCTTCAGCCCTAACCTTCCTTTTTTTGGGATTTCTAGATTAAGCCTGATCAAGATGACAACCTCCCAAAAGCACCGAGACTTCGTGGCAGAGCCCATGGGGGAAAAGCCAGTGGGGAGCCTGGCCGGGATTGGTGAAGTCCTGGGCAAGAAGCTGGAGGAAAGGGGCTTTGACAAGGTGTGGGGTGGCTGCGTGTACCTGGCACAGGCTGAGGGTGGGAGGGAGGTGAGTCCATCTGCTGTGGGGTGGATGGTGGAGTATAATCTGAAGAGACTGCCAGAACCCGGGCACCTGGTAGAGAGGAGATGGGGGCAAAACCCGCCCTGCTTCCTGAGCTTGTGTGCTCTGAATGGCACAGGAATGGCCGACTTGCTCTTATCCCTCACTGAACACTGAGCAGTACATCCCTTCCTTTTCTCTGTCTCTCAGGCCTATGTTGTCCTTGGCCAGTTTTTGGTGCTAAAGAAAGATGAAGACCTCTTCCGAGAATGGCTGAAGGACACTTGCGGCGCCAACGCCAAGCAGTCCCGGGACTGCTTTGGATGCCTTCGAGAGTGGTGCGACGCCTTCTTGTGATGCTCTCTGGGAAGCTCTCAGTCCCCAGCCCTCATCCAGAGTTTGCAGCCGAGTGGGGACTCCTCCCCTGTCCGCTACAAAGGAAAAGATTGCTATTGTCGTCCTCACCTCCGACGTACTCCAGGGTCTTTGGGAGTCTCCTCCGCTAACCATTTCAACTTTTTTGGATTCTCGCTCTTGCATGCCTCCCTCTTCCTTTTTCCCTTGCCGGTTCCCTGGTGACAGTTACTGGCTGTCCTGAATGGATTCCTGGCCCTGTCCCTCACCCCCACCCTCACTTTCAGTCCGTTTGATACCATTTGGCTCCTTTTTTGGCAGAACAGTCACTGTCGTTGTAAAGTTTTTTAGATCAATAAAGTCAGTGGCTTTCATGACTGGGCTTTGTGCATTGAAAAGCAAGTGGGCTGGGAGTTGCCTCTCCTCCAGGGACTGACCACGTCTCCCTCAGTCCTTATCAGTGCAGACCGAAACTGGCAGCTTCCCTTCCACTCCCAGAGGGCAGCCACCCTAGCCATGTAGGCCTCAGGCAGGTGACTTGGAGTGTCTCAATCCCCAAGTGATGTGGGAGAGAGTGTGGGTGGATCTTTTCCTGGGAGCCATCTGGACTGTGCTCCAGATGTCAGTTAAGTCAACAGCTGGGCTAGGCAGCACCTGGTGGAAAAGTCAGTGGGAGTCAGAGGTACCAGACAGAGGGTGGATTGGATGTGGATGTGAGTTCACCTACCAGTCATCGTATCTGCTCTCCTGGCCTCTGGCAAGGGTAGGCAGGGGGCTTGCCATCTTCCCTGATCTCTTAGGAAGGAGAAAGAGCACAGGCATCACAGCTGGAAGCATGTGAAGGGATTACACCTCAGTACATTTTAGTCCTTTCTATTTGTTTACTTTTAAAATTAGTAGAGACAGGACCCTGTTTTATTGCCTAGGCTGGTCTTAAGCAATCCTTAAGCCTCCCAAAGCTCTGACTGTAGATGTGAGCCAGTCTACCTGGCCAGCCTTATTATTTCTTGAGCACTTAGTATGAACCAGACTTGAAGTTAAAATCTTTGCAAATATTTTTTTCTTTTACAATAATAAATCATTATATTCTCTTTTACAGGTGAGGAAATTGAGACTCAGAGAGGCTGATTTGCCCATGGACTTGCTGTTGGGAAGTAGACAGACTGGAGCTCAAACTAGCTTGGAAACCCTTGAACCTGGCCATGTCTCCCTTGGTCATGTGGCTTATCCTCTCTGAGCCTCAGTTTCCCCACTTGGAAAATGAGGCGGTTGTAGGGAAAGGATATTTGTAGCAATATAAACAACAAAGGACGATTTCCAAAGCATATACAGAACTGTAATCCAGAAAAAGGTGGACTGGCCGGGTGCAGTGGCTCACACCTGTAATGGAGCACTTTGGGCAAGCGGATCACCTGAGGTCAGAAGTGTGAGAACAGCCTGACCAACGTGGTGAAACCCCATCTCTACTAAAAATACAAAAATTAGCCAGTATGGTGGTGGACACCTGTAATCCCAGCTACTCAGGAGGCTGAGACAGGAGGATCACTTGAACTCAGGAGGCAGGGTTTGCAGTGAGCCAAGATCACGCCATTGCACTCCAGCCTGGGCGACAAGAGTGAAACTCCGTCTCAAAAGAGACAGACACAACAGAAAAATGAGAAAGACCCAGGACAGCCTCAGAAGAAGGTTCCCTCCCAGTAAACAAGGACAGGAAAGGTGTTCCATATTGCTGGTAATCAGATGTTGCATGCCATTAGCACCCACCTGACTGGCAAACACTTAAGTTGGACAATACCAAGTATTAATGAGATAATGAAGAAACAGGAACTGATACCCAGCTGGTGGGAGTATAAATTGGTCTAAACAGTTTGGGAAGACAGTTGGGTGTTATTTAGTAAAACCGACACACCCTGTGACCAAGCAGTTCCGCTCTCAGGACTGTGCCTTGAAGAAATCCCCGAACACCTGCACCAGGACCTAGATGAGTTCACAGCTGCATTGTTGGGAGCAACACTAGTGCTGTCAATACTTGAGTAAATAGGCATTCATGCCTAAGGACACTGCACGGAGGTGAAAATGAACAAATGGTAGCTGTGTACAACACAGGAATCTCAACAGCAAATGAAGCACATCAGATTCTTAGGAATTCCTACGTAGATGGTAAAACTAGAAAGCAAAGGAAATGATTATTGTAAATAGTAAAGGAAAAAAGTCTACAGCGACTATCTTTGGGGGAGGGTATGGAGGAGCTTGAGGGTAGGCTTGGCACTTTCTGACCTGTCGGGTGGTAGTACAGGCATTGACTGAATGTGGATGTTCTGCGCCCTGTTTTGTGTGTTAGTTACATCTCAGAACAGTAGGAAGATAAAAGGAAAACCAAAAATAAAGACCTGAACCTAGAACGATTGCGTGATAGGTCAGAAACTAAGTTGTTATTTGTAGGGATGAGAGTTTCATGCAAGGCTGGGGCTGGGAAGTCAAAGTGGCCCATCCTGAAGGGGACACCAGGTGGCTGCAGTAGGGCCCAGCTTGTGCTTCAGGCTGCTTTCTGGGAGGGTGCTGGTCTGAAGCTCGGCTGAGGTGATCACAAGGGCTCTCTCTGGAGTTTCAGACTGTTTCTTTTTCTTTTTCTTTTTTTTGAGACGGAGTCTTGCTGTTGCCAGGCTGGACTGCAGTGGTGCGATCTCAGCTCACTGCAACCTCTACCCACTGCAACCTCCACCTCCCAGGTTAAAGCGATTCTCTTGTATCAGCCTCCTGAGTAGCTGGGAATACAGGTGCATGCCACCATGCCCAGCTAATTTTATTTTTTTTTATTTCTGGTAGACAGGGGTTTCACTGTGTTGGCCAGGATGGTCTCCATCTCTTGACCTCATGAGCCACCTGCCTCGGCCCCCAAAAGTGCTGGGATTACAGGTGTGAGACACTGCCCAATCCAGACTGTTTCTGATGTCTTCCCGGATAAGTCCCCTCAGCCTTGATCCTTGTGCTGTGATGCTGTCGCAGGCCTGGCGTGCTTAGGTGGGGGCTTTGCAGGGCCCTGGCCTCGCCACACTTGCCCTGATGCTGCCAGATTGTTGCTGGTGCTCTGTGAGGTCATGGAGACCCCCTCCTCCACAGCCCTTCCCCGGGCTCCTGCTCACGATGGCCTCCTGGCTTGGCCTCGCCTGGCTCTGGCATTGGGGCCCTGCTGGAAGCCTGCAGCTCATGCTGTCTGCCTTATTTCCTTGTCCTCTGCCTTCCCTGGCTCACCCACAGACTTTGCCTCAGAAGCGGGTGGAACCCGCTTTCTCATCTCTCCCTTGGGGCGCAGGCAGTGTGTGTACTAGGTGGCTGACCACGAACCCTTTATCAGGACTCCAGATTGCATCCCACACAAGTTCTTGGCTCTGCTCTGGGACAGCAGTAGACAAAGGGCACCTAGAATGTAGCTTGTGACAGCCTCTCAGATCCAGCCTGACTCAGCCAGCAGGACAAAGGGACCATGGCTTGGAATGCTGACACAGAAAGCAGACCTGAGTGGTGAGGGGTAGGAGTCAGGTTGGCTAAATGTCAGCCCATGGTGACCAACGGGACATGCCTGACCACTGTGGAAAGGATGCGAGTGGGTCCAGAAATAAGCAAATACGCAGTGGCCCCAGCCCCACACCTAGCCAGAGCTTGACCCTCCCCAGCCGGTCTAGTCATGCATGCTCAGAGCCAGCCTAGAACTTGGTGTGAACCCGGCCCATGCACTCCAGGGTCCTGAAGGGCTCCTGCTGCCCCCGGAAAAGAAGTAGGGGTAGGCTACCTGGACCGCCACAAGCCCTGCCCTGCGGCAGCCTGGTGAGCATGGAAGGCTCCCAGTAGGTGCTTGTGACTGCTGATCCCCTTCCAGGACAGTCCTTCCCTGCAGGGACCAAGGCTCTTTCCTGTCACTCTCAACCTTGACTGGTGGCAGCCTTGAAGAGCCAGCCAGGCCCGATTCGGGGCCTTTGCTCCTCATGTGATCTGGAACAAGTTGCCTTACTGCTCTGAGCTACAGCCTCCTCTGCCAGCTGGTGCAGGGTTGTGAAGATCAAACAGTGAACCAGCGGCGCTTGGGAGCGCTGCTCCCCAGAGGGGAGCTTTCATCCCTGTTGGATTACAGGTTTCCTTGCTGAAAGATCTCCTTTCCAGAACATGGGGCTGCAGAGCCCTGGGGGAGGGAAATATCCTCTGCCCAATTGAAGGTTCCAGGAAGAGGGTTCTGGGGGAAGCAACAAGGCCTTGGAGGGCCTGATCCCAGGGTGAAGGAGATGTCAAGAGCCTGCCCTGGTTATCACCACCCATCAGGCCAGGGGCAAGAGAGGGGTGTTGTGGACAACCTGGGTTGGGGTGTCTGGGCCACTGCAAAACTGGAGGCTGTGCCCTGTGGCCAGTGCATTTGGCCAACCTCAAGCTCATGCTTGGCCCAAGCCTCCTGGAAGCCAGAATGGTCGAGAAGGGATGGAGTCAATCCCTGGGAAAGTGCTCAGGGACCTCCCACCTGCAAGAAGCAACCCCCACCCATGCACAGCAGACCTCATACCCCTGTAGAGCAGCCCAGGACTTGTGCACCAGGACTCACCACTAACCTTTTGACCTCCCATTTCCTCCTTGTAGGAAGAGGTAATAATCATTGCCTCTGCAGAGCCGCTATAGGAATGAAAGAACATATATTGAATCCCTGGGACAAGGCCTGTCACATAGCAAGTGCTCTTGTAATTGTTAATGCCCTCCTCCATCTTTTCTCACCAAGATACCACTTCTAGCTGTGTGACCTTAGACAAGTGTCCCGACCTCTCTGATTAACTTTTTCATCTGCAAAATGAGAATAATATGTACTACCTCAGGGTGCTTGTGAGAATTCATCAGTGGGTGAAAAGTGCTTGGAAATTGCTAGGTTGTAGTGCAAAAGAGTCCCTGGCATCAGCACAAAGCAGCGGCAGGTGGGGTGAGTGCCCTTGGAGAGTCGCAGACAGGCCTTGGCTAGTTTTTGAGAGTGCTGTTGGAGGTACCTGTGGCCATGGCTAAGCTCCAAGTGATGAGAAAGCAGGCCTAGGGGAGCTGCCACTCTCACCTTGCACCTGTGGCGCGATCCTGGGATTCTTCCTCTACCCCTCCCAGGCTCTTAGCTCAGAGTCCCGGCCAGGCTTCATCCTCCTCATCAACTCAAGCTCGGCCAGCACTTCCACAAACTGGAATCTGTCCCTTTAAGGCAAACACCTGAGCCCTCCAGGAACTTGTGACAGTTCCTTGGAATCCCAGGAAGACGGCAGAGTTGGTTTTCCACAGCTGGGCTGAGGAAGTGAGGGAGGTAGCAGGCTGGCAGCTGCCCTGGGTAGTGAGTGACTGCTCTGGTGTAGGTAGGTCTTGGTGTGAGAAGTCACCTCCTTTTGTGGTCCTGGGATTCTGAGGCCCAGAATCAGGAAGGGAGGGTGACACACTGGATGCCTACATGTGATGTTCATCACAGTCACGGCTGCCAGCTGCTTTTCAGGTACTGTGACCTAGCGCCTCTTCTAAGCCCCAGTGAAGCCCCTGGAGGCTGTAAGCATTTCAAGATCTTAGTGTCCCGGGACAGTGAGCCCCTACTCACTCCACCCAGCAACATGGAATGACAAGTACAAACTACACTGAACTCTAAAATGCAGACGAAGAATTCCAACAAAGCCTGCCTGTAATCCTAGTGCTTTGGGAAGCTGAGGTGGGAGGATCTTGTGATCTCTTGAGGCCAGGAATTTGAGACCCACCTGGGCACTACAGTGAGACCCCATCTCTACAAAAAAATTTTAAGAATTAGCCAGGTGTGAAAAAAAAAAATAACCAGGCATGGGGGCATGCTCCTGTGGTCCCAGCTACTTGGGAGGCTGAGATGGGAGGATCACTTGAAGCCAGGAAATCAAGGTATAGTGAGCTATGATAGTGCACTCCAGCCTGAGTGACAGAGCTCTGTCTCACACACACACACACACACACACACACACACACACAAAATAATAATAATCAACAAAATCCAGACTTTTCCTATGTTGAATACTTGAACACTGCTTTTCATCTGTTCCTTTTTTTTTTTTTTGGAGACAGGGTCTTGCTCTGTCACCCAGTTGAAGTGCAGTGGTACCATCATTGCTCACTGCAGTCTTGACCTCCCAGACTCTAGCAATCCTCCCACCTCAGCCTCCTGAGTAGCTGAGACCACAGGTGTGCACCACCATGCACAGCTAATTTATTTTAGATCTTTTGGTAGAGATGTGGGCTCATTATATTGCCCAGGCTGGTCTCAAACTCCTGGCCTCAAGTGATCCTTCCAAAGTCCTGTGATTACAAGTGTGAGCCACTATGCGATTAATAGATTACCACCCTGATCTATTAATTAATGATGAATGGAGTCTTTTTTTTTTTTTTTTTTTGAGATGGAGTCTCCCTCTGTCACCCAGGCTGGAGTGCAATGGCTTGATCTCAGCTCACTGCAACCTCTGCCTCCCAGATTCAAGTGATTCTCGTGCCTAAGCCTCCTGAATAACTGGGATTACAGGCACCCACCACCATGCCCAGCTAACTTTTGGTATTTTTAGTAGAGATGGGTTTCCACCATGTTGGCCAGGCTGGTCTTGAACTCCTGACCTCAAGTGATCCACACGCCTCAGCCTCCCAAAGTGCTGGGATTACAAGCGTGAGCCACCACGCCCAACCTTCTTTTTTTGAGTCAGGGTCTAGCTTTGTGGCCCAGGCTGGAGTACAGTGGTGAGATCACAATTCACTGCAGCCTCGAACTCCTGGGCTCAAGTGGTCCTCCCATCTTGGCCTCTCAAGTGCTGGGATTACAGGCATGGCTAGGCACATGAATCACTCACGCTTCAGGCTGGTTGTCAGGCAGCGCTGAGCTGGAGCATCTCCTACTCGCCTGCTGTTTATGCAGCACTAGGCCCCTTGTAAACACTTTACCTGCATCAGCTCACTGAATCCTCACAACACCCATTGTACAGAAGAGGAAACTGAGGCAGCGAGTGGTTAAGTGACTTCTCTGAGGTCACACAGCTGGGGAATGGTGGCAACAGTAAGAGCCTGTGAAGAGTTGTGGTTGGTAGTTCATTCTGGACAGCCCTCCAGACAGTTCCCATTCGGGAACCGTCCCTGTACTGGCACTTGTTGGGGACTGTCGCAGTCTTCTCCCTCCCTGGCCGGGTGTGTTCTGGTGGACAGGGAAGCGTCTTGGCACGCGGGTGCACGCCGCCCCCTCGGCCTCCTGGGCTCCCCGAGCCTCGCAGGACCCCGGACGCCCGCGACCTCGAGCCCCGCCCCAGCTCCGGGCCGCGGGGGCGAACCGCGGGCGTCGGGCGGGGCGGCGGAGCGGGTAAAAACGGCGCCGCCCCAGGCTCGGCACTGACGACTCCGACTACGACTCCGACAGCACTGACAGCTATGGCGCGTGCGAGCCTCCCGCTGGCGCTGGGCCTGGCCCTGGTAGCGTTCTGCCTCCTGGCGCTACCTCACGACGCCCGTGCCGGGCTACAGGGGCGCATGGTCGGAGAACGCCAGGACCTGTCGCCCGATGACCCTCAGGTGCAGAAGGCGGCGCAGACGGCCGTGGCCAACTACAACATGGGCAGCAACAGCGTCTACTACTTCCGAGACACGCACATCCTCAAGGCGCAGAGCCAGGTGCGGCGGGCCACGGGCGGGGGGCACCGGGCCCAGGCGGGGGAGGCCACAGGTGCTGCCCGAGCGTGTGTGAAAGGGGCCCGAAGGCGCAATCGGGATATTTTCATGCAATATCTAAAAAATCGAATTAATGCCAAAACTCCATGATGAACAACCATCTAAATTTCAAGGAAAGACAGAATCCAACCCTGTATCACACCACCTGCCTCCCTGGCTGACCTGGCCCTAGTCTCTGCCCTGATGGGGTGGACTGGGGAGGGGAGGCAGATGGGGACAGTGGGCAGCTCTCCAGGTGGGCCATGTCTGATGACTGCCCCGGCTGCCAGTGGGGCTCAGCCTCCAGGTCTCTCCACCCCGAATCCCCACCAGAACATCCACCCCCGCACCCAGGTCTGAATCATCCCCTCTCCCCTCCCGCAACCTGAGTGCCTGGGGGCAATGGGAGAATACCCCAGGAGGTGAGAGGTTGGGATCAAGGGTCAAGACCCCTGACCTGCCCCTACCCTATGTCCCCAGCTGGTGGCCGGCATCAAGTATTTCCTGACGGTGGAGATGGGGAGCACAAACTGCCGTAAGACCAGGGTCGCTGGAGACCACCTGGACCTCACCACCTGCCCCCTGGCGGCAGGGGCGCAGCAGGAGGTAACAGCGGGGCTCCTTCAGCCCCAGCCCTCCCCAGAGCCTCAGGCCCTCCCATTGTCCAGCCTGAACTGGTTTGGCTGAACACGCAGCTATCTAGATGTCTGGCTGAACCTGTTGGCCTCCTGGATGAGTCAGCCTCCGGGCCATGATGGGGTGCAGAAAGGAGGCTGGGGCTTCCCTCAGGAATGGGGAAGTTGGCTACCAAGATCTGGAGTCTAGCCCCAGCCATGTAGCTCAACATCCCTTGGGCCAGTAACTGCCCCTCTCTGCCCCGGAGCAGCATGGCAGGCAGAGGGCTGGCTGCTGGGAGAAGGTGGATGGAGGCTGGGCTTACCCCTCCTTCTCCCCATATTCTCTCTACAGAAGCTGCGCTGTGACTTTGAGGTCCTTGTGGTTCCCTGGCAGAACTCCTCTCAGCTCCTAAAGCACAACTGTGTGCAGATGTGATAATTGCCGGAGGGTGAATGCCATTGGGTTTGGAGCCACGGTGGAGGGCACTTCAGGTCCACGGGCCACAACTGTCACAATAAATGGCCAGTGCCGCTTCTTGCATTGGTTTCTTCTAAGTGCTTCACTTCTCCCCCCAGCCCCGACTCCTACTTCTGGCAGCTCCCAGCTCCCCGGCCCGAGCTGAAAGGGCACCCTGCCACCTGCAGCAAAGCTGCTGCTGTCCCAGTCCAGACAGTGCTGAAGGTGCAGGGCCGAGCCTCCAAATGTGGAGCCCCCTAAACACCCCAGCATCACAGGCATAGAGAAGCAAACCTCAGAGCCAAACACACAGCCAGAGACTCCCAATATTCTCAGAGGTAAGGGGTGGGGGCAGACTCACAGAGAAGGGGTGATGCTCTGAACAGGGCCAGCTGCCTGGGAGCATTCTGAGGAGTCGTCTGTGCTCTGCTCCCACTCAGCCCCAGGAGGGACTCATGGGTGGCATATAGGGCTTCAGCCAGGTGGTGTCCTCACTCAGGACACTGAGCTTCCAGCCTATAAAGATTCCTCCACCTGCATGTGGCCCAATGATGGCAGAACCCCTGCAGGCCAAGAGACCATGAAGGCCAGGACAGTGCCTCTCAAGTCCACGCTGTGGGCTCCACACCACAAAGATGCCTCTCATGCCTTGCCCTGGGCGTGACGCCTGGATGGGGCTGGACTGGGAGCCCTAGAGGGGCAGAGCTCGTTACCACCCACAGGAGGGATGAGGGGACAGATTCAACCTAATGTCATTTAAAGAAAACAGCATTGCAGGCGGGGTGCGGTGGCTCACGCCTGTAATCCCAGAACTTTGGGAGGCCAAGGCAGGTGGATCACGAGGTCAGGAGTTCAAGACCAGCCTGGCCAAGATAGTGAAACCCCAACTCTAAAAAAAAAAGAAAGAAAAAGAAAACAGCATTGTGGCCAGGTGTGGTGCCTCACGCCTGTAATCCCACCACTTTGGGAGGCCGAGGCGGCGGATCACGTGAGGTTCGAGACCAGCCTGGCCAACATGGCAAAACCCCGTCTCGACTAAAAATGCAAAAATTATCTGGATGTGGTGGTGGGTGCCTGTAATCTCAGCTACTCAGGAGGCTGAGGTAGGGGAATCACTTGAAGCTGGGAGGCAGAGGTTGCGGTGAGCTGAGATCTCGCCACTGCACTCCAGCCTGGGAGACAGAGCAAGACTCCATCTCAAGAAGGAGGAGGAGGAGGAGGAGGAGGAGGAGGAGGAGGAGGGGAGAAAAGAGAAGAAAAACAAAGAAGACAGCATTGCAACATTTGCACACCTGAATTTGCAGCTACAATTCATGCCCCCAACACATAGACACATGCACACACCCAAAGCACAGCACACCAGACATACACACACAGACACCCAGAGCACACACTCATGCTGGCAGATATCACACGCACTCCCAGAGAAACACAGCCTAGCAACTCATAAGCACAGAAGCAACACGCCCTAGAGAAACAACCTGGAGATGTACACACAAAACCTAAACACAACCCAAGGCCACACCCAGAGGTGTTCCTCAGAGGCACAAGCACACACCCACACCTGGGACAGGGGCCTTGGGGACGCTAAGTGTCGGCACCATCAGGCCCAGGCAGGCAGCACTATAGTGGCTGCGGAGAGCATCCGAACGTCCCTTCCCTTCTGACAAGGCCTCACACCCTGCTTGTGCCTGCCTGGTCCCCTGTCCAAGGCTGGGGCCTAATAAGCAGCAGCCCCAGCTCCCGGGCCCTGCCCTCTGCCTTCAGAGGCCATATTGGGGTGGGGATGGGGAAGTGGAAAGTAGGCACTGGCTCCCATCTGGGAGTCGGCAGCTGAGGGGGTGGCATTTGACAGGAGCTGGGGACCCAGGAGATGACATCCTGCTCTGCTGCTGCCCAAGCCTGTCAGATGGGGCAGCTCAGACAGCCCAGGGTGTGCAGCGGGGGGGCCTGCTGTTTGGAAGGTCTCCCCTGTGCCACCAAGCAGGGGCTCCCAGCATGGGGCGGGCACAGGGTAGGTGGCAGGAAATGCCTGTTGAATGAATGTGTGAGGTGGTGGGGAGAGGCAAGGCCCAGAGACGCCTGCCAGGTGACCTCTCCGCCCTGGAATCTGTGCCCAAATCCCAGATGGCATTTCCTCTGCACAGTTTATTCCAGAACCCTGGGTTGGGCCAGACCAGGGAGGGGGCATGCTTCTTCTGTCCTGGGGCCCTGGAAGCTCCAGCACTGACTGGCCCAGAGATGGGAGGGTTGGCAAAAAACAATTGCCCTTCAGCCCCTACTCCTGACTCCCTCCGGCCTGCAACACACCCTGGCTCTGCCTCTGCTAGAGGTGAGATGGCTGCTGTAGATCATGGAAAACCCTCCACCCAGGGAGAAACCCCCAGGGCCAGGGCTAGGCTTGAACTTGACTCAGTGCTAGATCTCCAGCACCCAGCATAGGCCAGTGTCCCACTGTCACCCCCAGGCATGGGGACAGGGGCTCTGGACATCAGCCTAGGCTCAGACTCTAAGTCGGGGAGCTCATCTAAGCCCTAAAGCAGGCAGTGGAGTGCAGTCTTCAACCTCATTCCCTGCTTCCCTCTCCCAGCAGCAAGATCCTCCCCACACCCCTGCCTGCCCCCTTTCCCTGAGGCCAGAGGACTTGAGCAGCCCCCACTCTACCACCCCTCAGTGCGGCTCTAGAGTCTGACTCCAGGAAGGGCAGGATGGCAGTGACCTCTGACCTCTGGGTTCCCGTTATCCCCATCCAGAAGGCGCTCTTCTCCAGGAGCTGAGGGTCCTGGCAGAATTGAGTTTCTGCGCTCTGGGCCCCCATTCCTGGGGCCCACTGGTCCCCCAGGCCCTAGCAACCCTCGGCTGTTCCAGCCCATTCTTTATTCTCCTGACTCTGGGCCAGATGGGCCTTCCTCCCCAAAGCAGGGTTACTGTGTCCTCAGCCCTCCCGGCACCACCGGTACCTGAGCCCAGACCACGTTCTACCTCAACCTTCCGGCTGCTGCTAATGTCCTGCTGGGCTGAGCTAGGATGTGGGCCCTGGTGGGGCTGGAGGGGATCCAAAAGCAGCCACTTTCACATACAACGCTGGCACACACACAATGCTGGCACACACGCAATGCTGGCACACACACGCAATGCCGACACACACGCAACGCTGGCACACACGCAACGCTGGCACCCGCTCGGGTGTGCGTGTTCGCCAATTCCTTCCCTGTGCCTAGGTCCAGTCAGTGAGGACATGGAGCCTCCTGGGGTTTAAAAACTCTGTTGGGGCCCCAACTCTGCAGGGCTCAATCATTCCAGCAGATCTGGGGATCTGCTCCAGCGCACCCAGGCGGGCAGACTGCCAGGACTGAAGTCTGTATCTGGTGTTCTTTTCCTGGGGTCAGTTCCTGAAGTCCTCATCTCCAACCTGTGGAGGTTGGTGGGGCACAGCTGGGTGAATGAGCCAGCACAGCCTCTGCCCTCCCAGATCCCCATGGGAATGTTACTCAAGGCCACTTCTGGCTACAAGCCCCTGGGTTCCCCTCGCTGGCCCCTTCCTGTTCCTGCCTGGTTCACCTCAAATGTGGTGTCCACAATCTCATCGACTATGGCTGCCTGGGAGCGGAACTTCTGCTGATGCTGCTCCACGCTCGCCACCAGCTGCAGGTAGAGGAACAGTAACTCCTGCTGCCTGTTGGTAGGGGGATGCAGAGGCAGGGGCTGGGCTGACCTGCCAGCTGGGCTTCCTGGGCCCCAAAGCCACCCAGAGGCTCTTCTTGCCTGCCTCCTCCCTGCACAATTTATGTGACCACCTCCTTTCCAGGAGGTCTCCTTTTCCACATACAAGAAAGCCCCACGTCTGCCTGCAGCACAGAGGCTTCCGGCTTTGTTTATCCTCCTAACTGCCCATCCCTCCATCCTCCCATTCATCTGCCCCGTACCTCTCCATGCACCCACTCGACCATCCACCCATCCATCCACCCACCTCCTGATCCAGTCGCTCACCCATCTGGCTCTCCAGCCACTCACAACTCACCGCCCCCTCCATCCACCTGCTCTTCCCTGTAGCCACCCTCGCAACCCATCGACACCTTCCATACTGTGTAGTCAGTTACCCACCTGTCCTTCCACCCACTCGTCCACACACCACATTACACATCCTTGACCCATTCACACCCTTGCTCCATCTTGTCAACCCATTCATCAAATAACACTGGAAACTAGAGGCACTGCAAGGGGCTTCAAGGAGATGCAGATGAACGAGAGACTTTGCCCTCAGAGCCGATAGCTGCTGACACTCTAAGGCAGGTGTCCCCAAACTACGGCCCTCGGGCCGCATGCGGCCCCCTGAGGCCATTTATCTGGCCCCCCGCCGCACTTCAGGAAGGGGCACCTCTTTCATTGGTGGTCAGTGAGAGGAGCACAGTATGTGGCGGCCCTCCAATGGTCTGAGGGACAGTGAACTGGCCCCCTGTGTAAAAAGTTTGGGGACGCCTGCTCTAAGGCATGAACTTGGGTGCTGAGGGTCCCGGAGGAGGGAAATCTTGCCCAGTGCTGGGGATCTGGAAAGGCTTCTGGAGGCAGTATCAATGAGCTGAGTTTGAACGATAAGTGAAAGGCTGGGCGCAGTGACTCACACCTGTAATCCCAACACTTTGGGAGGTTGAGGCAAGCAGATCATTTGAGGTCAGGAATTTGAGACCAGCCTGGCCAACATGGGGAAACCCCATCTCTACTAAAAAAGTCCAAAAAAAAACCAACAACAACAAAAAAATAACCAGGGGAGGTGGTGCATGCCTGTAATTCCAGCTACTCAGGAGGGTGAGGTGGGAGAATTGCTTGAACCCGGGAGGTGGAGGTTACAGTGAGCCTAGATTGTGCTACTGCACTCCGGCCTGGGTGACAGAGTGAGGCTGCCTCAAAAAAGAAAGAAAGAGGGAAGGAGGGAGGGAGGGAAGGAAGGAAGGAAAGAAGGAAGGAAGAAAGGAGAGAGAGAAGGGAGGGAGGGAAGGAAGGAAAAGAGGGAGGGAGGGAAAGAAAGAAAGAGAGAAAGGAAGGAAGGAAGGAAGGAAGGAAGGAAGAGAGAAAGAGAGAAAAAGAAGAGAGTTTGCCAGGCTTGGGCCGGGCTCCTGGTGCTCCAAGGCCTGGCTCCCCAGAGATCCTTCTCATGAGGACAGCATGAGTCCCCAGCTGTCCTGGTCTAGCTGGTCACTCAAGTAGACAGGAATGGAGGTTGAGCATCTGGGTTCCAGGCCTTGACCTAAGCTGTTCGTCCAATCGCCTCATCATCCCTCCACCCCAGCTGAAGTCCACTCATCCTCTGTGGCCCAACACAGGTCTTTAGATGTGGGGTCCTCATGAGCGGGGGCTGAGTCTGTGTCCTCTTTGGGTCCCCGGAGCACTCACAGGGACCACCCTGACAAAGGTTGGGGATGGTTCTGGGGTGAAGGAATGGGTGGAGTCCTTGCTGCTGGGATTACCCAGGTGGCATACACCCCTCTGGATGTGCAGGAGCCACTCCGGGTCTCCATGCTACACCCACAGTCTCATCCACAAGTCTCAGCACTCCATCCCCTTCCAGAGGGCCGGCCATGCCCCTTCTCCCCAGCCCTTCCAGCCAGGCCTTGCCCTTCGACACTGGCCTCGCTCCCTTCCTGTTTCCTCACTTCTGAGTCATGGTCCCAAACTTCTTCTCGATGAGTCGCTTCAGCATGGTGCCTTCACTCAACACCTCTTTGGGCTCTGGATGTAGAAAAAGAAGGGTGAGGTCAAGAAGATGCCTAGATGTGGAGAGGAGGCAGAGGAACCCCCTGTGTCAGGAAGATAACGGCTAACGGCGTTGCTGTCCAGGCTGCTCCAGGAGGCTGCTTTTCCAGGCGTGCAGCTCTATGCAGTTCTTTTTGTTTGTCTGCCTGTCCGGCACCCACCCCACTTCTTTCTGGTAGAAGTACCCCCATTTGCCTGAGGAACCAATCACTCCTACACCTTTTCAGTCCACATCTTTTGGCTGAGGTTAGCCCCACCCTCCAGCTTCAAAGACAGGTGACTTAACGCCTGGCCAATCAGAACCTTTTTTTTTTTTTTTTTTTTTTTTTTTGAGCTGGATTCTCGCTCTGTCTCCCAGGCTGGAATGTAACGGCGCAACCTCGGCTCACCGAAACCTCTGCCTCCCAGGTTCAAGTGATTTTCCCGCCTCAGCTTCCCAAGTAGCTGTGATTACAGGCACCCACCACCATACCCAGCTAAGTTTTGTATTTTTATTAGAGATGGGGTTTCACCATGTTGGCCAAGCTGGTCTTGAATGCCTGACCTCAAGTGATCCACCCACCTTGACCTCTCACAGTGCTGGGATTACAGGCGTGAGCCACCTCGCCCAGCCTCTTTTTTTTTTTTTTTTTTTTTTTTTTTTTTTTTTTTTTTTTTTTTGAGACGGAGTTTCGCTCTTGTTACCCAGGCTGGAGTGCAATGGCGCGACCTCGGCTCACTGCAACCTCCGCCTCCTGGGCTCAGGCAATTCTCCTGTCTCAGCCTCCTGAGTAGCTGGGATTACAGGCACGCGCCACCATGCCCAGCTAGTTTTTTGTATTTTTAGTAGAGACGGGGTTTCACCATGTTGACCAGGATGGTCTCGATCTCTCGACCTCGTGATCCACCCGCCTTAGCCTCCCAAAGTGCTGGGATTACAGGCTTGAGCCACCGCGCCCGGCCCAGCCTCTTTTTTAAAACAGAATCTCAATCTGTTGCCCAGGCTGGAGTGCAGTGGCACCATCTCGGCTTATTGCAACCTCTGCCTCCCAAGTTCAAGTGATTTTCCTGCCTCGGCCTCCCCAGTAGCTAGAATCACAAGCACACACCACTAAGCTGGGCTAATTTTTGTATTTTAGTAGAAACAGGGTTTCACCATGTTGGCCAGGCTGGACTTGAAGTCCTGACCTCAATCGATCTGCCTGTCTCAGCCTCCCAAAGTGCTAGGATGAAGGCGTGAGCCACTGCACTTGGCCCCAAGTGGTTTTAAGGTTAGACAAGCAGGGCTGGGTTCAGTGCTCACACCTGTAATCTCAGCACTTTGAGAGGCCAAGATGGGAGGATCATCTGAGGTCAGGAGTTCAAGTTTGAGACCAGCCTGGCCAATATGGTGAAACCCCATCTCTACTAAAATATACAAAAATTAGGTGGGCGTGGTAGCACATGCCTGTAGTCCCAGCTACTCAGGAGCTGAGATGGAAGGTTTGCTTGAGCCTGGGAGGCAGAGGCTTCGGGTGAGCAGAGATCCACTTTAGCCTGTGCGACAGAGCAAGACTCTGGAAAAAAAAAAAAAAAAAATTTTGACAAGCAGTTTAATTGGCTTTGGGAGGATTGTCCTAGAGTCCTCTGGACTAAAGTCCTCCTGAGTCTCAAATTCTAAAACTCTAAAACTGAGCCTGGGACTCTGTGTCTGACTGTGGAAGGTGGTTGGGGGCCTGGAGAGACTGGCCCCCACCGAGGTCGGGCAGATGGGGCCAGGGTAGGCCGAGCTGGTACCTGCAGCTTTGAGCTCTGTCAATGAGTCTTCCAGCAGATTCTTTTGGATCCGGGTAGCCTTCTGGGAAGAAGAGGCCTCAGATCTGCCAGGGTCCCAGGCCTGCGTATCCCTGGAGCCCTCTGGCCTCGCTCCTCCAGCTTCCTGATTGGGTCCACCCATCCCACCCCACTTGGTACCTCCTGCTTCACTTTCTCGGGGACTTTCAGCAGTGCCATCTGGAAGTTATCCACCAGGACAGCAATCAGCAGGCTGGGAGGGGGACAGGAGGGTGCCCTCAGCGAAGAGGCCAGAGGAGAGGGGCACCCTGTACTTCCTGTGGGTTCAGCGTGGCATGATCAGAGTGAGAGGGCTGGGGTAGGGGTCTCAGGGGTGATGAAGAGTGGGGGTGGCACTGGGCAGCAGAGCAGGGCTGGGTCCTCACTTGAGGAAGATGAAGTACTGGATGATGATGTAAACCATGAGGATGGGAATGATGTACCAGGCACCTGGGGGGAGCAGGTCAGAGGGAGCAGTCAAGCTGTGCTTAGGCCCCAACCAGGATCTGCCCCCCCACACCCCGACCCACAGGCATCAGAAGCCCCACTTTGCTGATGGGGTCACTGAGCCCTCAGGGCCAGTCCATCCGGCCAATCCCCTGCCATGCCCGCAGACTGGGGCCTGCCCTACCCTGGGCACGGCTGTCCATGTAGATGAGGGACCAGTCATCCAGCGTAAGCAAGGTGAAGAGGGTGAAGATGGTGGTGAAGATGTTCTGGAAGCGCTTGGGGTCTGATTTGCGGAACAGTGCTCGGAGGACCACGGAGAAGAGGACTGGCTGGTCAGGGCCAATCTCGGCTCTTGGGTCCTATCCCTGCCCCAGCGCCCTGCCCTATCCCCAACCCCCACACCCTTTCCACTGTAGCCCCTCGGCCCCGTCCCCAGCCCCTGCAGCACCAGGATACAGAGGCAGGTAAACATGAGGATGAGGATGGCTGTGATGGATGGCAAGGACTGGCCCAGGGTCCCTGTCACTTCCTGGACACTGTTCAGGAAGCTGTGGGCAGAAGAGCAGGGACTGAGTCATCAGGGTGGGGTGTCTGTACCCAGCAGCCAGAGCTAGTGCTGAAGGCAAGAGGCCCTTGACTTGGTGATTTGGGTGAGTCCCGGCCCCTCTCTGGAAGAATGAGGGGGCTGATTCCAGTGCATGGCAGGAGGCAGAAGCACGCTGGGGTCAGCAGCCTTCTGTGCCCCCAACCCTTGAGCAGGTTACAGTGGATTTCTTGGGGGCCCCGACCTGTGACCCCTCTTCCTTTGGAGCCATGGCCACGGACCTGAGCCTCCGCAAGACCCGGATGGCCCTCAGGACCCGAAGGCTCTTGAAGACCTTGATGATCCGGAAGAGGCTTTGGTGGTAGATGGCGAAGGAGTGGGTCAGCATCAGCACGAAGTCCAGCACAGCCATGGCCATGATGAAAAAGTCTGAGGGCGCAGGGGCACCTGAGCCTGGCAGGATCCCAATGACAGCGCCCACTTCCCCACCCCTCTCTCGATCTGAGCACCCCCCACCCCAGACTAAACACCGGCAGCCATCTGGAAGTTATCCACCAGGACAGCAATCAGCAGGCTGGGAGGGGGACAGGAGGGTGCCCTCAGCAAGGAGGCCAGAGGAGAGGGGCACCCTGTACTTTCTGTGGGTTCAGCCCCACCCACCCAGATTGTTCCAGAAGTCGTAGAAGTACGAGAGGCCCAGGGCGATGATCTTGAGCAGGGCTTCCAACACATAGATGCAGAAGAAGATGGAGTCCAAGACCATGAAGTACCACTCTGCAGGGACACAGGGTGCGCACAGGGCTGTCCCAGCACCCAGAACCCTCTCTCTCCTCAGCATGAGCCTCACACAAGCCCGGATTCCTAGGCTCTCCCCGGTTCTGCTTAAGCAGCTTTGTGACTTAACCACTGCTCTGTGCCTTGGTTTTCTTGTCTTTAAAATGGGGATAACTGTGGTTGTGCACAGTGGCTCATGCCTGTAATCCCAGCACTTTGGGAGGCCGAGGCAGGCGGATCACCTGAGATCAAGAGTTCGAGATCAGCCTGGCCAACATGGTGAAACTCCGTCTCTACCAAAAATACAAAAATTAGCCCGGTGTGGTGGCTCATGCCTGTAATCCCAGCTACTCGGGAGGCTGAGGCAGGAGAATCACTTGAACCCAAGAGGCGGAGGTTGCGGTGAGCTGAAATCACGCACTGCACTCCAGCCTGGGCAAAAGAGCGAGACTACGGCCAAAATAAAATAAAATGGGGATAATTGAAGTCCACTTGATAAGAGTTGTGAGCATTAAATGCATGAACACAAGCCAAGTGCTTAGAATGGAGCCTGAGGTAGCGAGCCGTGCGGCTCCCAGCCTCCACCCTGCTCCATGGCGTCGGAGGGCCCAGCCTTCCCCGGCCTTCCATCCTCTCCCTCCTGGGCCTTCTCCGCTCCCGGCACTTCCCGCGAAGCTCGGGCCCAGGCGCCCGCCGGCTCTCAGACGCACATTTCGAACAGACGCGTCCCCTCGTGGCTGCGGCGCGAACAGCACCGCCTCCCGCCCAGCTGGTCCTCCTGTCTCTGGCCGGCCAGCCGACCTCAGCGGGGTCTTTCTGAGCCGCTACCACCAGGCAATACCATCTACTTCCCAGGGGTGAGGATCAAGTGAGCCGAGTCCTATGAACCGCCCCGCACTGGATCAGGCCCACGGAGGCCCTGGAACAGCACAGTGGCTTCTCCATGGGAACAGGACTCCTTGGCTCTTACCAAGCCGGATCTCGACTTCTGCAAAGGTCTGGGCCAGCAGCATGATGGTGTTGAGACAGACGATGAAGAAGATGAAGGTTTCAAAGGCCAAGGATTGGGTCAGCGACCGGATCATTTCCCGGAAGCCCTGAATGAGATGGTTTAACTTTTCCCACAGCCACTGTAAGAGACTAGTAGACTGTCCCTTCTTGTGGGTCCGCTGGAACTGGCCAACTGAAAAGAAAAGGGCCGGGCGTGGTGGCTCAAGCCTGTAATCCCAGCACTTTGGGAGGCCGAGGCGGGTGGATCACGAGGTCAAGAGATCGAGACCATCCTGGTCAACATGGTGAAACCCCGTCTCTACTAAAAATACCAAAAATTAGCCGGGCATGGTGGTGCGTGCCTGTAATCCCAGCTACTCAGGAGGCTGAGGCAGGAGAATTGCCTGAACCCAGGAGGCGGGGGTTGCAGTGAGCCGAGATTGCACCATTGCACTCCAGCCTGGGTAACAAGAGTGAAACTCTGTCTCAAAAAAAAAAGAAAAGAAAAGAAAAGAAAAGGGATAGAAAGTCAAGTGTGTGCAGGCGTGGGACACAAGGTCCCAAGCACCCTCCCAGCCTGCATCAGCATCCATGATCACTCCCGCCTGCTTGCTGGCCCTCCGCTGGCTAAGCGGCTTCTGTGCTCGCCCTGTGCCTTCTGTAGCAGGACCCAGCCTGTTGGGGATTTGGAGTTGACTTCTGGGGATCCTGAGGGCTCCCACTTCTACGGAAGGTCAGTGTGGGGCCCAGGTCAGGTCTGGAACCTGCACCAGGCAGCGGGAGTTGGCATGAGGGGCCCAGCAAGGACTCACTTTTGCGTTTCCGAGATTGCCCCTCTCCTTTGCCCCAGCTTTCTGAGTCTTTGGCGGAGGTAATCTGGGGATGGAGTTTTTTGGACATCTGGTTAGCATGTGAGTGGATTGCAGTGACGGATGGACTCATGCTTCGGGCCAAACCCCTTGGGTGTGCCACATGAGAGGGGAAGGCTCCTGCATGAGAAGCACCAGGGCTGAGGGCATCCTGCTGTGGTATGGAGAGCTGGGAAAGGCTCTGGACGTAGTCCCTATACTGGTAGTCGCTGCGGAGGTGACTGGGATGATGTGCGCCATGGTGATGGTCTCGGTGGTCTCTGTGGTCTTGGTGCTGGTGGGTCCGGTGGTGGTGGCGCTGTGACTGGTGGGCGTGCTCATTGCGGTGGTGCTCGCCAGGGTGGCGATCACCTTGGCGGTACTCGCCGTGATAGTCAGGTATACCCACAAAGGAAGGTTGGGAAATGGCCTCTCCGTGATGAGGAGGCCTTCCATGCTGTTGGACTTGGCGATGGTGGGGCCCGCCACGTTGGTGGGCTTGGCGATGGTGGGTCCCATCAGGTTGGATCCCGCTAATATCGAAAGCCTCATTTTGGTGGAAGGACTCACTGTAGGCAACAGCTCCATGGGGCAGGTAGGACCCATCACGGTGGGAAGGCTTGTTGCGTTCGTGGGACATGCCAGAGGAAAAGCGGGACAAATTCTCACCGAGATGGTGCTGTCTGCCATGGCGGTGGGACCCCCTGTGGTAGCGGGAGTCACTCTGCTGTTGGGACCCACTGCGTTGGGACACGTCGGAAAGCCTCCTGTCATCAAGGTAGTCCTCAGCATAGGGATGCTGGGAGGGGCCGGCGCCTTGAGGTGGAGCCAGGCTGAAGCCTGTGGGGCTGTGGGCCCTGCCACGATTCCGTGCCTCGTTGTGGCGGTAAGACTGGGGGTCCTGGGAGGAGGAGGCACGGCCGTGGAAGTCTTGGAACTCCGGAGAGTGGCGAGATTCATCACGATGATGGGGCACGCCGTGATGTGACTTGTGACGGTGGTGAGATCCACGGTGGCCTGACCTGTGGCCCTGGCCTGGGGGTGATGAGTGGGAGTGGAAGAGCACGTCTGCGTTATTGGTGTCTGCCATATTCTGAGCCTTTTCAGGCCTTAAGTTTTGATCCATGACTGTGCTGGGAACTCTGGAGGGAAGAGGGCTCAAGACCTAGGCCCAACAGGCCCCACCTGGATTTCCCTTCCTTCCTGAGCCCAGCTCAATGCAAACTGTGGCATTGGGCATTCAGAAAGGCCTGACTATTCTTGCGGAACCCTCCCCTCTATGATGTCACCAGCAGGCCAGGACCTCTTTCCCAAATGCCTCTTCCTGGGCTACAGTTCAGAATCAAGAATGATTGTGTCTAACTCCTTCATTGTAAATGAGGAAGCCGAGATCAAGAAAAGGGAAGGCCTGGACCGAGGTGACTCCACAGGTCACTGGCAAAGTTGGACAAAGAAGTCCCTGGGGCCGGGCGCGGTGGCTCATGCCTGTAATCCCAGCACTTTGGGAGTCCGAGGTGGGTGGATCGCCTGAGCTCAGGGGTTCAAGACTATCCGGGACAACATGGTGAAACCCTGTCTCTACTTAAATACAAAAAATTAACCCGATTAGCCCGACGTGTGGCATGTCCCTGAAGTCCCAGCTACTCCAGAGGCTGAGGCACAAGAATTGCTTGAGCCCAGGAGGCGGAGGTTGCAGTGAGCCAAAATTGTGCCATTGTATTCCAGCTTGGGTGACAGAGTGAGACCCTATCTCGAATAAAAAAATAAAGAAAGAAAAAAGAAAAACAGGACTGTGTTCATTCAGTTGGGTCTTTCTCATTTTTTAACATGACATTGGGGAAGTCTGTTGATAATTTATGAGCATGCGTGGCCTGGGGAGGAGGTTAAGGCTGATGATACCATCCTTGGCCTCCTGAATTCCCTCCCCAGCCTCCCTTTATGTACCAGCAACTGACTTATGGGAGCAAAGAAAACTGAACTAGTGTAATAGAAAATCAGAGGAAAATTTCCTTCTAAAGAAAGAATTTCTAAGTGCTGTGACTCAGCTGCCTCCCTGCTATTTTGCTGTTGAAGTAAACATGATAAAACATGAATTACGCAAGTTAGTATTATGGTAAATTTCGTTTTCTTTTTTTTTTTTGATACAGAGTCTTGCTCTGTTGCCCAGGCTGGAGTCCAGCGGCACGATCTCGGCTCACTGCAACCTCCACCTCCCAGGCTGAAGCGATTCTCCTGCCTCAGCCTCCTGAGTAGCTGGGATTACAGGCGCCTACTACTGTGCCCTGCTAATTTTTGCATTTTTAGTAGAGACAGGGTTTCACCATGTTGGCCAGGCTGGTCTCAAACGCCTAATCTCAGGTGATCCTCCCATGTCGGCCTCCTAAAGCGCTGGCATTACAGGTGTGAGCCATCGTGCCCAGCCCAAATAGACTTTTTTTTTTTTTTTTTTTTTTTTTTTTTTTTTTTTTTCTGAGACGGAGTTTCGCTCTTGTTATACAGGCTGGAGTGCAATGGCACGATCTCGGCTCACCGCAACCTCTGCCTCCTGGGTTCAGGCAATTCTCCTGCCTCAGCCTCCCGAGTAGCTGGGATTACAGGCATGCGCCACGATGCCCAGCTAATTTTTTGTATTTTTAGTAGAGACGGGGTTTCACCATGTTGACCAGGATGGTCTCGATCTCTTGACCTCGTGATCCACCGACCTCGGCCTCCCAAAGTGCTGGGATTACAGGTTTGAGCCACCGTGCCCGGCTCAAATAGACTTTTTTAAAATGGCACATTTACTTGGCTCCAGCAAAATGGAAAAATAACCTAACTACAATTAAGTTGTAATTCTTTATCGATAACCAAGCTTACCAGATTTGTCCATAGACCTGGACCTAGAATTCTCCCCTTTCATTTCATACCCCATTTTTAAAAAGACCCCATATTGGTCTGTTAGACTCATTTGTAAAACACAGAGGCTAATAAGGTATAAAATAGAAGGGCACACAGATGACTAAACAAGAAACTTGCAAAAAGTATGAAATCCTCACAATGAAATTTACTATAGGCTGGGTGTGCTGACTCATGCCTGTAATCCCAGCACTTTTGGAAGCCAAAGTGGGGAGGATCACTTGAGGCTAGGAGTTCAACGCCAGCCTGGACAACAGAGAAAGACCCTCTGTATAAAACTTTTAAAAATTATTTGGGTATGGTGGCATGCTGTGGTCCCAGCTACTCCAGAGGCTGAGGCAGGAGGATCACTTGAGTCTAGGAGGCTGAGGCTACAGCGAGCCGTGATAACGCCACTGCCTGGGTGACAGAGCGAAATCTTGCCTGTTAAAAAAGAAAAAAAGAAAAAAGAAAAAAGGCCAAGTGCAGTGGCTCACACCTGTAAACACAGTACTTTGGAAGGCCAAGGTGGGTGGATCTCCTGAAGCCAGGAGTTCAAGACCAGCCTGGACAACATGGTGAAACCCTGTCTCTACTAAAAATAGAAAAATTAGCGAGGCATGGTGGCGGGCACCTGTAATCCCAGCTACTTTGGAGGCTGAGGCAGGAGAATTGCTTGAACTCAGGAGGCGGAGGTTGCAGTGAGCTGAGATCATGCCACTGCACTCCAGCCTGGGCAACAAGAGCCAAACTCACTGCTTTCTTTGCAGAGATGCTGGTGTCAGAAACTCTTGGAGATAAAAAGAAATGATGCAGCAAAATGTTTGGCTTTATTCAATAAAGACTAGCTCACTTGAAAGTGTTTTAAAAACTGGCCAGACAGGTGGGGTGCAGTGGCTCATGCCTGTAACCCCAACACTTTGGGAGGCCAAGGCAGGCAGATCATCTGAGGTCAGGAGTTCGAGACCAGCCTGGTCAACATGGTGAAACCTGGTCTCTACTAAAAATACAAAAATTAGCTGGGCGTGGTGGCACATGCCTCTAACCCCAACTACTCAGGAGACCAAGGTAGGAGAATCACTTAACTTGGGAAGTGAAGGTTGCAGTGAGCCAGCCTGGGTGACAGTGCTGGGATTATAGGTGTGAGTCACTATGCCCGGCAATATATTTCTTTTTAATTTTAAAAACTGAAAGAAAAAAAAAAAGCCAGCATGGTGGCTCATGCCTGTAATCCTAGAACTTTGGGAGGCCAAAGCGAGTGAATGACTTGAGGCCAGGAGTTCAAGACCAGCCTGGCCAACATAGCAAAACCCCATCTCTACTCAAAATACAAAAACAAAAACAAATGTAGCTGGGCATGGTGGTAGGAGCCTGTAATCACAGCTACTCAGGAGGCTGAGACTCGAGAATTGCTTAAGGTGGCAGTTACAGTGAGTCAAGATTGTGCCACTGCACTTCAGCCTGGATGACAGAGCACGACTCTGTCTTGAAAAAATAAATTTAAAAAAACAAAAACTAATTAAAAGCTCTATATAAAAAACATGGACAGGCCAGGTACAGTGGCTCATGCCTGTAATCCCAGCACTTTGGGAGGCCAAGGCAGGTGGATCACGAGGTCAGGAGATCGAGACCACCCTGGCTAACATGTTGAAACCCCGTCTCTACTAAAAATACAAAAATTAACTGGATGTGGTGACGCGTGCCTGTAGTCCCAGCTACTTGGGAGGCTGAGGCAAGAAAATCGCTTGAACCAGGGAGTCAGAGGTTGCAGTGAGCCAAGATCATGCCACTACACTGCAGCCTGGCAACAGAGTGAGACCGTGTCTCAAAAAACAAACAAACATGGACAAAGACATTCCTCTTTTTTTTTTTGAGATTGCGTTTCACGCTTGTTGCCCAGGCTAGAATGCAATGGCGTGATCTCGGCTCACTGCAACCTCCGCCTCTCAGGCTCAAGTGATTCTTCTGCCTCAACCTCCTGAGTAGCTGGGATTACAGGCATGCACCACCATGCCCAGACTGAGCACAGCCATTTTCTAGCACACACAGACATTTGGTGGCGAAGCATTCTGTATGGCACCATTGAGAAAGCACGGGGCTGGCTGGGGAAAGACGCTGACACAATCTACAGCATGAGTCATCCTATTTAACCACTGACGGCTCCTCCACCGATTGCTCTCTGATGGGCATTTATTTGACTATCTTCCCACCCTGTGACTATTTTGAGAAGCTGTCCACAGTCCTGTCTCCTAAACTATCAGATGGCCAGTTGTGCTCTTTCCAAGTGTCTGCAGCTGGCAGGTCTATCAGACACTGCTCATGCGTCCATATAAATCTGTTCCTTAGGCCACCTTTCCTTCCACAGAAAGCACCCACCGATGCATTGCCCCGAAGTTCCACCCACTGGGACAATTTTCCTTCACCACTGTCTGTAACCTCTAACTCCTGGGCTCAAGTGATCCTCCCGCTTCAGTCTCCCAAGTAGCTGGTACTACAGGTATGCACCATCACACCTGGTTAAATTTTTTTTTTTTTTTGTGAAGTCCAGGTCTCACTATGTTGACCAGGCTGGTTTGAAACTCCTGGGCTCAAGTGATCCTCCCACCTCAGCCTTCCAAAGTGCTGGGATTCCAGGCATAGGTGATCATGCCTGGCGTTTTTGTCTTATCTTTTTCCTTTCTTTTCCTTTTCTTTTTTCTCTCTCTCTTTCTTTCCCTTTCTTTTCTTTCTTTCTTTTTTTCTTTCTTTCTCTTCCTTTTTTTTTTTCTTTCTCTTTCTTTACTTTTCTTTTCTTTCTTTCTTTTCTTCCTTGATGGAGTTTTACTCTTGTTGTCCAGGCTGGAGTGCAATGCACAATCTCGGCTCACTGCAACCTCTGCCTCCTGGGTTCAACCAATTCTCCTACCTCAGCTTCCCAAGTAGCTGGGATTACAGGCAGCAGCCACCATGCCCAGCTAACTTTTGTGTTTTTAGTAGAGATGAGATTTCACTATGTTGGCCAGGCTGGTCTTGAACTGACCTCAGGTGATCCACCCACCTTGGCCTCTGAAAGTGCTGGGATTACAGGTGTGAGCCACCAACCCCAACCTTTTTTCTTTTTTCTTTTTCTTTTTTTTTTTTTGAGACAGAGTTTCACTCTTGTTACCCAGGCTGGAGTGCAATGGCACGATTTTGGCTCACCGCAACTTCCGCCTCCTGGGTTCAGGCAATTCTCCTGCCTCAGCCTCCTGAGTAGCTGGGATTACAGGCACGTGCCACCATGCCCAGCTAATTTTTTGTATTTTTAGTAGAGACGGGGTTTCACTATGTTGACCGGGATGGTCTCGATCTCTTGACCTCGTGATCCACCCGCCTCGGCCTCCCAAAGTGCTGGGATTACAGGCTTGAGCCACCGCGCCCGGCTTTTCTTTCTTTTTTTAAAGACTGAGTCTCACTATGTTGCCCAGGCTGAAATGCAGTGGCACAACCTTGGCTCACTGCAACCTCTGCCTCCTGGGTTCAAGTAATTCTCCTGCCTCAGCCTCCTGAATAGCTGGAATTACAGGCACCTGCCACTACAGCCAGCACATTTTTGTATTTTTAGTAGAGACAGGATTTCACCATGTTGGCCAGGCTGGTCTCAAACTCCTGACCTCAAGTGATCCGCCTTGCGTTGGCCTTCCAAAGTGCTGGAATTACAGGCATGAGCCACCATGCCTGGCCCCTCCTGTGTTTTCTTAAGTCCAGGCTAGCGGTCAGCGAACTCATTCCATGAAGTGGTAAAGTCTTAGGCTTGGGGAGCCATATGATCTTCTTGCAGTTACTCAACCTTGCCAGTGCATAAACAGCCTTAGACAATAAGTATATGCATGAGTGTGGCTGTGCTCTAATAAAACTTTATTTACACATTAGGTGGCAGGCCAGATTTGCTTGTAGTTTGCTTACCCTGGTCTAGACAGTCAACAAATCAATAAAACCATTGATAAATGATGCTTGTTGATTTGTGGTGTAAATACTCCCACCATGGCTGATTTCAGGCTACCAATGTAACACCACCAAGAGCTGTCCTGGAAGAGATAGGCAGTAAATAACACACCACTGGCTGGGTGCGATGGCTCACACCTGTAATCCCAGCACTTTGGGAGGCCAACACCAGCAGATCTCTTGAACTCAGGAAGTTTGAGACCAGCCTGGATAACAGTAAGACCCTGTCTATTAAAAAAGAAAAAAAAGCGCCGGGCACGGTGGCTCAAGCCTGTAATCCCAGCACTTTGGGAGGCCAAGGCGGGTGGATCACGAGGTCAAGAGATTGAGACCATCCTGGTCAACATGGTGAAACCCCGTCTCTACTAAAAGTGCAAAAAATTAGCTGGGCATGGTGGCACGTGCCTGTAATCCCAGCTACTCAGGAGGCTGAGGCAGGAGAATTGCCTGACCCCAGGAGGCGGAGGTTGCGGTGAGCCGAGATCGCGCCATTGCACTCCAGCCTGGGTAACAAGGGCGAAACTCCGTTTCAAAAAAAGAAAAAAAGAAAAAAATAACCTGACACAGTGGCGCTAGGGGTGCCAGGCTGAGGTGAGAGGAGGATCACCTGAGACCAGGGAGGTGGAGTCTGGAGTGAGCTGAGATCGTGACACTACTCATCTGAGTAACAGAAGTGAAACCTGCCTCAAAAAAAAAAAAAAAAAAAAAGTAAATTGTAGTGAACTTATTAGTAAGTGATAAGTTTTGAGTATTTATTCTTTATTATTAATATAATTTATTTAATTGTAATTGCATACAATTTAGTTTTTTAGGGGGTGGGGCAAAGTCTTGCTCTGTCACCCAGCCTGTGGTACAGTGGCAGGATCTTGGCTCACTGTAACCTCCGCCTCCTGCGTTCAAGCGATTCTCCTGCCTCGGCCTCCTGAGTACCTGGGATTACAGGCACACGCCACCACACCCAGCTAAAGTTTTGTATTTCTAGTAGAGATGGGATTTCACTGTGTTGGTCAGGCTAGTCTTAGACACCTGACCTAAAGTGATCTGCCTGCCTGGGCCTCCCCAAATGCTGGGATTACAGGCGTAAGCCACTGTGCCCAACCATAATTTAATTTTTAATAATGGTTGTGTTCAACAACTGGCTTACACAGTTCAGCTTTCAAGAGCCAATAAAAGGCTCACCTGGCATACTGCTGTGTTCAGGGATTGGAATGTAATCCAGTGTGGCTGGAATATGAAGGGGCAGGGGGCAATGGGAGATGTAGCTGGAAGGTTTTGGGGGTCAGACTAGGTTGACCCTCATGGGCCTGGTAAGGAGGGTGGCATGGGGAGAGGTGGTTTCAAACAGGGGAGTGAAAGGATCAGATTGATTTAACAAGGATCACTCTGAATGCAAAGTGGGAAGGTGTTTGGTGTGGAAACCTCGAGGCAGACCCACTAGGAGGCTGTTGCAGTGGAGACGCTGCTGGACTGAGGCAGATGTTATAGGGAGAGAGGTGTGCGGAGTCACAGTTACGCAGGAGTCGGAATCTACAGACATGGTGACAGGTGGCACTCGGGGAAGGGGGAAGGAGGCATTGGGAGGTGCCAAGGTTTAGGCTTGAGCATCGGCTTGAGTAGGGGTTGCCAGTCATGGAAACTGACAGACTGGAGATGGAGCCAGTTTGGATAAAAGATCAGATGTTTGATTGTGAGACTAGTGGCTTTGATCAAGCTGGGGTACCCCCAAAGAGGGAGCCCTGGGCTGGAAACAGAGTTGGGATGCAGGAGCCAGGGTGCTGCCCCTGTGGCGCCAGCTCATGGGATGTCTTCACTCTCAGAGGTCTGCCCTGGCTCTGGGGCACCTCTGGGAGTCACATTCCCTCTCTAGGTCTCAGTCTTCCCATTTGTTTTTTGTTTGTTTGTTTGTGTTTTGTTATTGAGATGGAGTCTCGCCCTGTTGTCCAGGCTGGAATGCTGTGGTGTGATTTCACCTCACTGCAATCTCTGCCTCCTGGGTTCAAACAATTCTGCTTCAGCCTCCCTAGTAGTTGGGATTACAGGCTTGTGCCACCACGCATGGCTAATTTTTGTGTGTGTGTATATATATATAGTGAAGGAGTTTCGCTCTTGTTACCCAGGCTGGAGTGCAATGGCGCGATCTTGGCTCACCGCAACCTCCGCCTCCTGGGTTCAGACAATTCTCCTGCCTCAGCCTCCTGAGTAGCTGGGATTACAGGCACATGCCACCATGCCCAGCTAATTTTGTGTGTGTGTGTGTGTGTGTGTGTGTTTTTTTTTTTTTTTTTTTTTTTTTAGTAGAGACGGGGCTTCACCATGTTGACCAGGATGGTCTCAATCTCTTGACCTCGTGATCCACCCGCCTTGGCCTCCCAAAGTGCTGGGATTACAGGCTTGAGCCACCGTGCCCGGCCAATTTTTGTATTTTTAGTAGATACAGGGTTTCACCATGTTGGCCAGACTGATCTCAAATTCCTGACTTGAAGTGATCCACCTGCCTTGGCCTCCCAAAGTGCTAGGATTACAGGCATGAGCCACAGCACCCGGTCTGAGTTTTCCCATGTGTAATGGGGTATGAGAGCCTGACTCCTTCGCCCTCTGTTGCCTGGGTGTTGTGGCAATCCCATGAGATCAGGATGAAGGTAGAGGATGAAGGTGGCGAAGGGCAATCCTGTCCTGTCCTTTGCCCACTGGAGGGCACCAGCGGAACTCTTGCTGGAGAGAAGAGGATTGGCTGGCAGGAATCCTCAGATTTCTGTATCCCTGCTGGCTCAGAGGAGCTAATCTAGAGTCTAGGAAGTTGAGAAAGGGGCCCCCCTTCCTCTCTTCCATGCCCTCCTCTGGCTGGAACTGTCTGGTCCCTTTCTTCAGGCATCCCTGCCCCACAGCCCCTCTCCATCCCTCTGGCACATTCTGGGAGGCTGCCTGGTTGTATTGGCGGAGCACCAGCTTCTCTCTCCGTACCCCACCTCACCTTGGGTTCACAAAGCATTTGGGCTCTCTGCCCCTCCCTCCCACTCAAACCTGCTCCCAGGAGGCTTTTATAATGAGGCTGTTTAATAAGGAGGCTGCAGGGATTGCTGGGAGTGTGTATCAGGGGGTCGGGTAGTGTATTGTGGTGGCAGGACCTGGGCTTTGAAGCATGAGCACTCTGGTTTCTGTCCTAGCTCAGCTTCTCCCAGCTGTATGAGCCTGGGCACTTCAACTTTTTGTATCTCAGTTTCCTCTTCTACAAGAGGGGATATACCTGGATGTTTAGTGGTATGTGCCTATAATTCCAGTTACTCGGAAGGCTGAGGAGGGAGGATTGCTTGAGCCTGAGAGTTTGAGGCTGCAGTGAGCCACGATCACACCACTGCCCTCTGAGTAGCTGAGACTTGTCACTTGGGTACAAGTGAGACCCTGTCTCTAAAATAAAGCAGGAAGAGGAGGAGCAGCTACCTCTCAGGGTGTTGTAAAAATCGAATAAGTTGGCCGGGCATGGTGGCTCATGCCTGTAACGCCAGCACTTTGAGGGCCCAAGACAGGTGGATTGCTTGAGGTCAGGAGTTTGAGACCAGGCTGGTCAACATGGTGAAACCCTGTATCTTCTAAAAGTATAAAAACTAGGTGGGTGTGGTGGCACAGGCCTATAATCCCAGCTATTTGGGTGGCTTAAGCAGGAAAATCACTTGAACCTGAGCAGCGGAAGTTGCAGTGAGCTAAGATTCCGCCACTGCACTCTGGCCAGGGTGACAGAGCAGGAAAAAAAACCCATCTCAAATAAAATCAATTAAATTAAAATACATAAAGTGCGAAGAAGAGCACCTAGCAGAGGGGTCCCCAACCCCTGAGCCACAGACATTACTGCCTGAGCTCTGCCTCCTGTCAGATCAGCATGAGATTCTCTTAGGAGCATGAACCCTATTGTGAACTGCATGTGCGAGGGATTTAGGTTGTGCACCCCTTATGAAAATCTAATGCCTGATGATCTGAGTTGGAATAGTTTCATCCCAAAACCATCCCCTTTAGCCCCTCACACCATGGACGAATTATCTTCCACAAAGCGAGTCCCTGGCGCCAACCGACCTAGCATATAGTAAGTGATATGGTTTGGTTGTGTGTCCCCCAACCAGATCTCATGTTGAAATGTGATTGCCAGTGTTGGGGCCTGGTGGGAGATGTTTGGATCATGGGGTGGGGCCCTCATGAGTGGCTTGGTGATCAGTGAGTTCTGGCTCTGAGTTCCATCCCCTTGGTGATCAGCGAGTTCTTGCTCTGAGTTCACAGTGATCTGGTTGTTTGAAAGTGTGTGGCACCTCCCCTCAGAAGGCAGTGACCTCCACACTGCAGCCTGGTTGACAGAGTGAGACTACGTCTCAACAAAAGAAAAAAGAAAAAAATGACAAGATGTCTATCCCTTAGCTCCCTTCCCTCCCTCCTCCTGCTGCTCCTCAGTCCCCAGATTGAACCCCTGAGAGGGGCAGATCAGCCCCCCTCAGATGAGGTCAGCAGCCTTGAGCCAGCTCCTCAGTGGAGGTGATGTACAAGGTCTTCGTGTCTAGAAGAGTCCCCCTGTCTTCTGCTATCACCGTGTTAAGAGCTACACCCTTATGGCCAAAACATCCACATGACTGATTCTATGAATATCATTTTTCCTGTTGGTGGGAAGGTCACAGCTGATGATTAAAGAAACCTGGCACATCCATGCTCTGCTAGAGCCAGAATGGATCTTCTCATGATCATAACTTGTTCCTTTTGGTTCATATCTCCATGCATGGCAGAAACAGTGGTCTCTGGCATGCATCTTCTCAGGGAACCAATCAACCTTCCTTTGGGTATTGGTGAAGATGACAGCCTGGATGATGATCAGGGTTCCATACAAGTCACACAGTGGGCGCAGCTTCCACTCCTCTTGTTCTATGCTGATGTAGAATTCAACATTGTTGTTCTAATTAACGTGCCTTCTCCCAGTGGCATTTGCAGCTTTTTTTTTTCCCCCCACAGAGGGGTGGGATGGAGTCTTGCTCTGTCGCCCAGGCTGGGGTGCAGTGGCACAATCTCGACTCTCTGCAGCCTCTACCTCCTGGCTTCAAGTCACTCTCTTGCCCTAGCCTCTTGAGTAGCTGAGACTATAGGCACACCTAACAACACCCAAAATCAGTCATGTGGACTTTTTCTTCTTGACAAGGATTCTGGCAGGGTCCTTCATGAATTTCTTGGTCACCTCAAGCACATCAGAAGGCACTATAGCTGACAGCAAAAGCATCTGAGTGTTGCTGTTGAGCTTTATTTATTATTGTTATGTTTTTAAAATTTTATTTATTTATTTAGAGATGGAGTCTTGCTCTGTCTCCCAGGCTGAAGTGCAATGGTGCAATCTCAGTTCACTGCCACCTCTGCCTCCCAGGTTCAAGCAATTCTGCCACCTCAGCCCCCAGAGTGGCTGGAATTACAGGTGCCTGCCACCACTCCTGGCTAATTTTTGTATTTTCAGTAGAGACGGGGTTTCACCATGTTGGCCAGGCTGTTGTCAAACTCCTGACCCCAAGTGATCCACCTGCCTTGGCTCCCAAAGTGCTGGAATTACAGGCATGAGCCACCATGCCCAGCCTATTATTATTATTTTAAGAGATAGGATCTCAGTCTGTCACACAGACTGGAATGCAGTGGCATGATCAGAGCTCACTGCAGCCACCAACTCCTGGGTTCAAGTGATCCTCATGCCTCAGCTTCCCAAGTAGCTGAGACTACAGGTGCATGCCACTATGACCAGCTAATTCGTGTATCTTTTTGTAATGGCTGTGGTCTCACTCTGCTGCCCAGGCTGGTCTCCAACTTCCGGGCTCAAGCAATTCTCCGTCCTTTGCCTCCCAAAGTGTTGGGATGTGAGCCACTGTGCCCGGCTGAGCTTTTGGTGTATGTCATAGATCTGGTTCTTGAATCTACGGCTTAACATTTTATCAGCTTCATCCAGTTCAAACTTCTTGCTGTATTTGAGAGACAGATATCTCCAGCGAAACACATCAAGTATGTGGCCAGGAGTACCACGATGATATGGGGAGCTTCCACTTCCAGCTTCTGCACTTCAGCATGCACGTGGGTGGCCCCAGTGCAAATGTGACAGGAGGCACACAGGTAATCTCCTTATGCCATGGCCACCTTCTACATCTACTGAACCAATTCTCAAGTGGGTGCCAGGACCATGGTCTGGGTGGCCTTAAGATTCAATTCAATCTGCTGCAGAATGGATATGGCAAATGTGGCCATATTCCCCCAGATTGGCTTGAGCAATCAATCACATCATAACCTTTGATAGAAGGAATACTGGTTTGAAGCTGGAAGGCAGAGGGCTTCCCAAAACCTTAGGTACAGAAGCCATGGAGGAGGAACTCCAAGAGGTCCCTGTCTGTGTGCCAGGCAGTGTGCCAGGGGCATTATCTCAGATACTGTTCACAAAGCCCATGCAGGAAACTATTTATTTCACAGTTGAGGAAAGCGAGACTCAAAGGCTAAGCTCAAAGTATGTAACTGGTATATGGCAAAGCCCGGGTTTCAACTCCAGTGCCCCAGTGGTTAACCACTAGGCAAGATCACACTGGTCTGGAACTTGAGTCATGTTTGGCCAGGTTTGCTGCCTCCACATCTTCACTAGACCTTAAAATGAGCTCCTTAAGGCAGGGACCACGTTTAACTCACTGCCAAAGCTCTGGGAACATTCAGAGTAGACATAGAGTGGGCAGAACCAAGTGTTTGTTGGTGGAAGGAGCCTCTTTGCAGGAGTCCTAGGGGCTGGGGTTTAAGGGGCTGAGGGCTGTTCCCCTGGATTGTGGCTGAAGCTGTAGCTGTTTCTGCCAAAGAGTTCCAGAACCCCTGCTCAGCTTTAGGATTTGTCCTTGTTCCTGAGTTAAACAGAGAGCCCTCTCCTAGTGCCTGATGATTCCATTTGCCCCTGATTCTGGATTTTTCTGAGGCCAGAGTTGTGCTCTATGCTGGAAATAGGGCAAGGTTTATAAAGGAAGGTCCACCTGCCTGAGGGTCAGGGAGGCCAGGAGAGGCCTATCGCAGTGGTTTGGTTGTCTTAAACCTCATGTTGACATTTGATCCCCAATGTTGGCATTGGGCCCAGTGGCAGGTGTTTGGGTCATGGGCATGGATTCCTCATGAAAAGATTATGCCCTCCCTGGGAGATAAGTGAGTTTTCTCACTCTTAGTTCCAAAAGCTGATTGTTAAAAACAGCCTGGCACCTTCTCTGACCCCCTCGCTTCCTCTCTCACCTTGTGGTCTCTGCATATTTGGGGTCCTGAGCGGAAGTAGCATGAGACTCTGGCCAGATACATATACCAATACTGAACTTTCCAGTAATCAGGATTGAGTCAAATAAACCTTTTTCTTTACCAGCCTCAGTCGTTCCTTTATGGCGACACAAAATGAACTAGGACACCTATCAAAGTAGACTTGGCCAGGCGCGGTGGCTCATGCTGGTAAGCCCAGCACTTTGGGAGGCCGAGGCAGGGGGATCACCTGAGGTCAGGAGTTTGAGACCAGCCAGGCCAACATGGTAAAACCCTCTCTACTAAAAATACAAAAATTAGCTGGGTGTGGTAGTGGGTGCCTGTAATCCTAGCTACTCAGGAGGCTGAGGCAGGAGAATCGCTTGAACCTGGGAGGTGGACGCTGCAGTGAGCCGAGATCACAGCACTGCACTTCAGACTGGGTGACAGGGTAAGACCCTGGACCCTGTCTCACAAAAAAAAAAAAAAAAAAAAAAAAACAAAAAAAAAAAAAACAGACTTAAAGGCATGTCTGAATTTTCCAGGCTAACTGAGGGCAAGGTGAAGGATGTTTCTGGGAGAGGTATGACCAGAGAATAGGGCTGGGGGTGCAGATGTAGACAGTGGCAAGCACCTTCTTGCCTGGGGGCCAAAGGACACCTGTTTTTGGATAGATCACTTTGAGTCTAGTACAATTCTTTACTGCTCCTTAATTTTAGAAACTTAATTATGCCTTTGCATGATTCTAATTATTGCCTTTTTCAGAGCTCTGCTGGCAAAAAGTGGGGTGCCAGACAATCGCCTTTCAAGCTGAGGGTGCGTCATGTAAACTGCCAACCAATCACTGCAATGTCCATTGTCCAAACAGGTCAACCGTTGTCTCCATGAAAAATAGGATAAAGAGATGCTGATGGCAGTGTCTTGGTTCTTCACTTTACATTCTTTTGGGGGAAGGTGCCGGGAGTCAGCCTAGCCTGTGGCATGTGATCTTTTTTATTTGAATGGCACTATAGACAGCACTTAAGAGCACAGACTCTGAAGCCACACTATCTTGGTTCGGATCCTAGTGGTTAGTTTCTGGCTGTGACCCTGACTTAATGTCCCCCAAGTTTCAGTTCCCTCACCTGGCAAACAGCACCTATCTCCAAAGTCAAGCCCTTTAATGGTGGCTGGCACATCGTAGACCATAACAGCTATTGTTTTTATTACTGTTACAGATACGTTGATCTAGCTCTGAAGAAAGGAACAGGAAAAGTCCTGATTCTCTGCTAGTCTTTTTTTTTCTTCTTTTTTCGTTACCTCCAGTAATGGCGATAGTCTCAACGGAGATTTCATCTGGAAGTGCTGGCTGTCTTGCTGTGTTAAGGCAAATTGGAGAAAGGGATTGGTCTTCATCTGAGTCCGAGTTGTCTTCTTGTGAGGAAAGCAGGCCATTAGAAGCAGTGACTCACAGCGGGAGGTAAAATTCTGAGTTAGGCAGCTCCTTACCTGAAAATGATCCTCCTTCCACCCAAGGAAGGGTTGTTTTGCTCAAACCCCTCCAGTCCTTCCTCTTTGCTTACCTGCCTTCCTGCCTTGCTCCTGTTACAATGTTTCCCCATGAGCGCCAGAAAATAAGGCCCTATCTGCCTGGTTCACCGGTATCCCGGAGTTACAGAGATGATGCTCAGTAAATGTTGCAGAATTTTATGAGAAAGAACGACTCGGAAAGTGAATGGGGCTGAGGTGGCCAGTCTGTGTTGGGGGCCCAGTCAGTCAAGCAACTGAAGAGGGTTGTGGGTCTATGTCGGGTGGCGGGGGACCTCGAGTCCACACCCCCATCCTCATGGCTCCAGCCACAGCTCCTCCTGGGCATCCACTTCATCCTCAAATGTGGGGAATCCGGCTTCTATGACTGACATATAACCCGCACATTTTAAAGATGTTTTATTTAAAAAAAAAAAAAAAAGAAAAACCAATCAAACAAAAATCCCAACCCAAGAACTTTTGGTTCCGGGAGACTGGGAGCAGCTTAGGTCTGTAGGGAGGGTAGAACCTGGAAGACAGCAAAGTACAGGGAGCCCCCAGCCCTGGGAGGAAGAGCAAGAGCAGCCTTTCCCCAGGGCTCAGCTCCTCTCCGCGGGGCCTGGGCCTATCCAATAGGAAAAGACAGGTGGGGAGGGGGCTCAGCCCCCAGAAAAAGGCAGGGTATGTAGTGCTGGACAGCCATCAGGCCTCTTGTCAAAATCACCAACCAGTTGGGAAAGACAGGGTGGCCCAGCGCTAGATCCAGCCTATCAGTGCCATGCCCGAAGGCGGGGTTCAGCCCACGATAGGGAGCGAGGCTCAGGGAGCTGCATCCCAAAGTTCAGAGAGGGGCTCAAGCCCCTCGAAAAGCAAGGGCTCTCACGGGGCGGGACATGGAGGCAGCCCCTGGCTGGACTCCTGGGAGGGCAGGGCAGGACCCAGACTCCTGGAGGCCTGCGGAGCTCAGGGACCCTGAGGGACGCGAGGCAGCACTCGAATGGGCCTCGGCGGGGGATTGTCCAGGACAGGCTCGGGCCGGGCCCGCGCACCGCCCCGACGCTTCTGCTTGCGTAGCAGGTAGTTCGAGTACTGGACCTCGGGCATGGCCAGCTTGAGGCAGGCCTCGGTGGCCGGGCCGGCGCCGCCGCCGGGCAGGTCGTAGCCCATGATGTCCACCTTGCGGCTGGGCTGCCACGGCTGCAGCTGCTTGGTGCGGATCTGCGCGGCTGGCCGCAGCACAGGCTCGTCGCCGAAGCAGCGCCGCAGCAGGCGCTGGCGGGCCTCGCGCAGCTCGCGCGCCTCGCGCTCCACGCACGCGCGGCCAGCGCGCGCTACGCGGCGCCAAAAGGTGGCGTTGAAGTGGTCGTAGAGGCCAGCGTCCAGGGCGTTCCAGGCGCGCGCCGCGCGCGCCAGCGCCGCGGGGATGGCGGCCAGGCGGGAGCTGGCGGCGCGCGCGTTGAGCTTGGCGTAGAGCACGTCGTCCAGGTCCCAGGCCAGCAGGCGCCGCAGCAGCACCAGCGACTCGTCGAAGTACTCGGCGATCATGACGAGCGAGAAGACCTCCTCCACCTGGCGGATGAGACCCGCCAGGTAGGCGGCGTCATCGCGCGGGCTGCGCTCGTTGTCGCCGCCCAGGTCGTAGGCCAGCGTGTTGTGCGCGAACATGGCGAAGTGCTCGCCGGCGCGGTAGTAGGCCTCGGGCGCGCGCAGGAAGGCCTCGAGCGAGGCGTTGGGCACGCGCCGGAAGGCCGGGCAGTACTGGTTGTAGTAGCTGAAGAGCGACTCAAACATGGCGGCCGGCTCGCGCAGAATGGTGACGTAGATGGTGCCGGGAGGCATGAGGCGCTCTAGCTCCGCGCGGTCGAAGCGTAAGTGGCTGGCCAGCACGTGCGGCGGCCGCGTGGCCGGGTGCACGAAGTGCGCAGAGAAGTTGCGCGGATAGCAGAACTGGTGCTCGCAGCTCGGGTGCGGCAGGGCCACCGTCAGGTTGTGGCGCTCGGCGAAGCGGAACAGGATGTTCTGCACCGTCGTGCCGGCTGTCTTGTGCGTCTTCAGGAAGGCGACGGTCATGTGCTTGGGGCGCGGCGGCGAGTTCCGCAGAGGAGGGCAGCTCAGAGGGAACAGCTTGGGGTACCTGCCAGGCCCAGGGGGTGTGCAGAGAGGAGGGTCTGAGGGGGCTGCCGCTTAACCCCAGCCCTTTCCCCAAGGACTGTGGGATGCCCCACAGAGGGGCCCCGCCCGGGCTGCACTCATGGAAATGTCAAGGGTGGTGCTGGGTAGCCTCTATGATGCCCCCTATGATCCCTGCTGGCCTCCTGGTGTTCACACCCTTGAGTATTCCCCTGCCCTGAGTGAGGCTGGACATACTGCATCTAAAGAATAGAAGAGAGGGCCGGGTGCGGTGGCTCAAGCCTGTGATCCCAGCACTTTGGGAGGCCGAGGTGGGTGGATCACGAGGTCGAGAGATCGAGTCCATCCTGGTCAACATGGTGAAACCCCGTCTCTACTAAAAATACAAAAAATTAGCTGGGCATGGTGGCTCGTGCCTGTAATCCCAGCTACTCAGGAGGCTGAGGCAGGAGAATTGCCTGAACCCAGGAGGCGGAGGTTGCGGTGAGCCGAGATCGCGCCATTGCACTCCAGCCTGGGTACCAAGAGCGAAACTCCGTCTCAAAAAAAAAAAAAAAAAAAAAAAAAGAATAGAAGAGAGCAGAAATAATGGGATGTCACTTCTTAAATTTCATCATAGAAAGAAGGTGGCCAGTATCTTGGTGTCTTTCTTGTAATCCCGGATGAGAGGTGCTGGGGGAAGCATGCTGCCATATAGTGGGCAGCCCTATAGGGAGCTACCACTAAGTAGGAAAAGCCAGCAAGGACCTGAGGCCCTCAGTCTACCAGCCCGCTTGAAGAACTGAAGCCTGTCAAAACCATGTGGAGCTTGGAAGCCGATCCCTTCCAACCAAGCCTTCAGATGAGACTGCATCCCCAGCAAACACCTTGGTTGCAAACCCATGAAAGACCTTGGTCCAGAAGTTCCCAGTAAGCCACACCTGGCTTCCTGACTCCCAAGAACAGATGCTTTCAGCTGCTAAGCTTTAAGGTAATTTGTTTATGCAGAAATTAATAAGGGACAAAGGCCCCTTGGAGATCTTTGAGGCATCCCACTTTGTAGATGTAGAAACTGAAGGCCAAATGGAGAAAATAACTTAACACAAATTCTGGAGACAATTCACATCATCTCTAGATCCTTTTGCTCTTTTTCATTTTCACTCTTTAACTGGCTCCTCACTTTGTAGATGGTTGGCACTGGGCTCTGCAGCAACCCATTTGTTAGGTTTCTCTTAAGGGGTCTAATGCCTCATTCATTCATTCATCAGATATGTTTTGGGTATCCACTATGTGCCAGGCATTATGCTAGGTTCAAGAAATACAGCAATATACAAAAACAATAATCCCAGCCCTCGTGAAGCTTTCATTGCTGTTGCTTCATTCTTAACACATGGGTGTTTGGGACTTCAAACCAGCAAATCATCTGGCAAGGGGGGTGGGCCCATTCACACCATTCTCAGGGGCAGACATTGTAGAAAATGGGGATGTCAAGTTCCCAAGAGGTGCAGGGATTTGTTGGGTTCACATAGTGAGTCAGGAATAGGGTCGGAGTTCCCATGAATCACATGGTATCCTGTATGAGAGTGACTGGCTGCGTCACACACATCATGTGTCACTTTATAGATGAGAAAAGTGGGTCTCAGAGAAGTGAGGGGACTTGGCCTTGCCCAGCACTAAGGAAGTCGTGAGTTGTTTCCATTGAGAAGATGCTTAGCTGCATGCAATAGGAAGGAGTCGAGCTGCATTCAGATCTCAACTGACTCTGTAACTTTGAGCAAGTCACTCAAGCCTTTCCTTGAAGATCAGGCCCTGTCCAGGAAGGCTGTGTGGCCCTAAAGGGAAAGCACTTTCAGAATAGAGGGAAGGAGCAAAGCGGCAGGTGGAAGAATGGACGGGGGAGTTCTGGGCCCCCGGAGCCCCGCCCCTTCGCCAAGGCCACGCCCCCTTACCAGCTGAGCTGCGCCCCCTGGTGGATGAGAAGGCTTACGGTGCTGCACCCTAGCACCAGCAGTAGGATTTTCCTGCGGCTCATCATCTTGGTGGCCTGCTGCAGGCGCTGGAGGATGGGTGGCATGGTGGAGTACCAACCCCTGGACCAGCCAGGGCCTCGCTATCCAGGACTCCCTTCACAGGCACTCATGGGGGATCCTGCGGCTCTGGTAGCAGGGCCAGTGTTCCCAAGAAGCCTGGCAGAAGAAGAAGGCAGATGGGTTTGCAGTGGGCAGAGGAGATGGGCTCTGGGCCCCAGCAGCTCTGATGCGAAGAGCTCCAAGAGGTGAGGTGAGCAGAGAGGCCAGGGCAGATCAGATTCCTACCTCCTGTTACCAAGACCCTATCTCCTTAGTGCTCCAGATAACCTAGTATTGGGTGGAATTACAGGGTCTGGGGTGTTGCCAGCCCTTCAGGCTGTAGCCACTCCCACCCCTCAGCCCTGTTTCTGTCTCTCTGCCTGCTGCTGACTTGTCTTTGTCTTATGGTCGTTTGTACATGTCTCCCAGTGGAGTGGCTTCAGCAGCAGGGCTTGGCTCAGAACATAGGGATCTTAACTCAGTTTTCCCTCCTCCAGGACTCCTGCCCAATTGCTTTAACCCAGGGTTGGTCTTGACTCCCCAGAGAAACTGAGCTCCTCAGAAACACTAATCAGGCCTTCACTTCCTTGGAGTGATATGGCTCTGAGTCAATACTGCAGGCTTACTCTATGTGGTATACTATACATACTTAATCCCATTTAGTCCTCACCACAGCACTGACATAGGTATTATTCCCACTGCACAGATGAGGAAACTGAGACTCTTAAGAGATTAATGTCACTTGTCCATGGCTACACAGCTGGTAACAGTAGAAATGAAATTCATACCTGCTGTTTCTGGCTCCAAAGTCCATGTCCTGAGATACCATATGTGCTATTTCCATGGAGAACTGATTTCCCCAACCTTGCCCTAGACTCTGGCAATTCTGCATGCCTCTGAGTCCTGCGTGCTCCTAGCTGGGCTCCTGCGCTGCGGGCCAGAGACTGAGAAATTCATGAGGGAAAGGAAGGTCTTGAAATCCTGGAGCCCTATCTGGATTCCATCCCCAGACACCTGAAATCCAGGTGACCCCATCAGCTGATTCTGCAGGGAAAAGTACCTGACCAAAGCAATGGGATGGCAACCTGGGCAGGGGTGCAGGTCGGGTAAGAGGTGGCTCCTGCATGTTGCCCTCCTGAGAATCTCCAGAAGGTAAGCTTCCATCCCAAGTGAGCCCAGGAGTGAGAGAAGGGAGGAGGGTTTGGTCTTGCACAAGTCTCCTTTCCCCACAGGAATGCCTCAGCTTAAGGGCAGCCCAATCCTGGGCAGTTTCGGTGGAAAGTTCAGCAGTGATACCTGTCCCCAAGCTAGGGTGGGGGGCCTCAGTCTCCAGGTTCAAGTATAGCTGCAGCCCTCACACATCTTCTTCTCCATGGAGGAGGGGGAGCCTGGAACCTTATGGGCATATGCATGTGTGTGGAACTAGGACACCTGGGTCCCAGGAGGGGTGAGGTAATGTGAAAACCCTTTTGATCATCACCTTCTCCGGGGGCCTTGGGCTTGGCTTCCAATCTCTCTTCTTGACCCTGCTCCCTTAATCCTGGATTACATTTAAACCTGTTTGGGTGGAAAGATGTCCTGCTTATGCCTCCCCTTTTCTCTAGGCCTCATCGCTGCCTCCCTCCACCTGCCTGCAGACAGACTTAATCCGCTGGGAGCCAAGGGTGAAGGGTCCAGCCACAGAGGGTAACCAAGGGCACCGCAGAAGAAGCCTAAAGTCCTCCCTGTCTTTTCAAGGATTGCTGGGGCAGAGAAGGGTTGGCCTGGCCTGGCTGGGGCTGCTTGCAGGAGGAAGGGAGAGCCTTGGGCCTTCTGAGAATACATACCTTCTTCCTCTGTCACTCTTTCTGCTTAGAGAACTTGGGGATTAGACAGAAGTGTCCCAAGATGAGAAGGGAAAGCCTGTATCCAGCTTTGCTAAACTTGTAGAAACCACCCTGTTTCTCAGAGGATTCAGGGTCAGCCAAGGAAGTCGAGCCTGGCTACGGGGATCTTTCCCGGGTGCAGAGCTTCAACTGGCCTCACAGAGAGAGTGACAGGTGCCTGGTATCCCCCTCCATCTTACTCCTGGGCCTTCCCCTACTTCCCCACATAGCTGAGCTCTGGAGAGCTAGTCAGGCCCCAGTCTGAGGCCTGCTTAGGGATAGGGGACAGGGCATCCTCAGAGCAGGAATTACCTAGACACCAGCCCCTGAAGGTGGGCACCAGCTTCTGTATGGCCACTATCAATGACAGGCTGCATCACCTCCCAATACAGCGTGATCCATTTCCAAGCAACTTAGAGCTCTTCAGGTCCTTTCTGAGACAGCTAGGATTATTATCCTGCCACTGGTAGCACCCATTTTGGCCTGCTCCTTCCACCTCCCACTCTGCACTCTTGGTAGAGCTGCCCTCCTAGAGCACACAGAACATTTTTCTCCATGACAGACCTTCAGGTATTTGGAAGCAGTAACCCTGTCTCCTCTGGGTGGGCACTTGGCCAGGCTAAACATTCCAGGTCCTGAGAGAGGGTGCTGCTCGGACATTGGAGGAGGCCTGCCTTCCCTTGGCAACTTTACTCCAAGATGCCTGTTTCAGAGATGGGGCCAAGGCAGTGCCTCTCAGGGAGGGGGCCACAGGGCTGAGTTTCCCTCTGGTTTTCTGGCTGGTGTGGCATGTGTGTCAGTGCTGCTGGAGCCGAGCTTTAGAGCGGTAGCCCTGGCTCCTGCCCTCAGATGCTTCACATGACTCCCCATTCTGCCTGATGTCTTCTCCATGGAGAGAGAGAGGTCTCCCAGCTATCCCAGGCAGGTCAGGGCACCCAGGCTAGTCAGAATGTCAGTGCTAATTTTAGTCAGAACAATCTACCTCACACTGCTGCCCAGTTTTGCAAATTGCTTGCTTTTCTCCAGGGAACCAAAGAAATAGTATAGCCGACCAGAGCTTTGAAAATGGGCCTGGGTACCCACCCACTCCTAAATGAGCCCTTTCTCCTGTCTTCTCTGAGCTCTAGAGCTGAGACTGATGCACTCAGAGGAAGGGGTGCCCTGGACTGGACCACTTGGACCTGACCGCTGAATGGCCCAGAGACTCCATCCTGTCCTGACTTGAGGGATGGCACAGCCCAGTGACCCAGGGCCCTCAAGAGGAAGGGGTAAAGGGCTGAGGGGGTCCGCAAATTACTGGCCCAGGAGAGCAAATCTTTCCACCTCTCTCTTTTTCCTCGCCCCCTCTCCCTCCAGCCTGCACCAGGTCTGTCCCTGCCCCCCCCCCAGCCTCCTCTTTCTCTCATCCACCCCCACGTCATCCTTGCCTCCGAATTCCCTCCATCCTCGTCTCCATTAGTGCCCACCCCCATCACACTTCCCATTCCCTCAATTTCATCCCGACATCCCCAGGGATCCTGCCAGTAGGATCTGGTTACCATAGGGGATAGGCCAGATTGGCCCGCTCACCCCATCTTCTCCTGCTTTCCTGGGGTAGAGCGCCCCCCTCCTCATGCTCTCCAGGCAATAGGCCCCCAAGACACTGTCCCGCCCGCCTCTCTCGGCCCCCTTCCCAATCTGGTCCACTCCCACTCCTCCAGCCCCAGGCCGGCCACTGCAGTACTCACACTGCGCGCCTGGGCTCTGCCTCCCACCTGGATAGGGGGCGGCCGCCGCTGTCTTTGGCCCCTTGTCTCGAAATCCGCACGGAGTCCGAGGGTGTCCAGGGCCCTGCGCGCTGAGTGCCGGTGGCTCGCCTCGCAGAGCCTGAATGGGATCAGGTGGCGGCGTCCGCTCAGCTCGCTCCTCCCGGTCTGCCCGCCCCCCGCCCCCAGTCGCACACCGGAGGAAGGCGAGGGGCGGGGCCGGCCTCGGGCAAGTAGGGGAGAAGGGAGAGGGGGGGAAAAGAAGCGGGAAGAGGGGTGGTCCCCCGGTTGCCCGCTGGCTGCCGTGAACAGTCTCTGGGTGGCATCTTCGGATGCAGTTGTCTTCCTCTGGCAACCTTGCAGAGTTGGACACTAATGTGGCCAGCTCCTTTCTCTCAGACAGGGAAACTGACACCGGGAAGATGTCTGGATAGTCCTGCATTGCTGGGTATTCCGGGGCCCCGCGGGTCATACTTGGGCTCTGGGTGAGCGAGAGGCAGGTATACTTGCAGGTATTCACATGCTCCCTACCTCCTCTCCTCTGTTCCCCTCCAACAGAGAAGCACTGCTTCAGCCTTGTCTGGTCCCATCTGTGCCCACACACACCCCCTTCCCTTCCAGCCTGTCCCCTGCACCCTCTGAGGTGGCTCCCAGCTGCTCACTCACTCTTCCTTCCTAGGACTCCAGACCCACCCACTCCTCATCAGAGCTATAGTGAGGCTGGGACCCCTGCCCAGGCACCTGGCACCAGGCATCAGAGAATCCAAGTTCAATCCTGGTTTTGCTCTTAAATCCCAGAGTCAAGAGGCAACTTGCTGGGCATGGTGGCTCACGCCTGTAATCCTAGCACTTTGGGAGGCCGAAGTGGGCAAATTGCCTAAGTTCAGGAGTTCAAGACCAGCCTGGGCAACACGGTAAATCCCCATCTCTACTGAAATGCAAAAAATTAGCTGGGCCTAGCGCATGTGCCTATAGTCCCAGCTACTTGGGAGGTTGGGGCAGGGGAATTGCTTGAGCCTGGGAGGCACAGGTTTGCAACAAACTGAGATCACACCACTGTACTCCAGCCTGGGCTGGAGACTGTCTCCAAAAAAAAAAAAAAAAAAAAAAAAAAAAAAAAAAAGAGCCCTGCTGTTTATAGCTCTAAAATGAAAAGCTGTTCTGAGCTAGCAGAGATAATACACACCACGACGGCTCCATGTGAACTTCTTGGTCCTCAGTTTCCATCACCCAGAAGCTGGGCAGCAGCACCTCCCAAAGCCATGCCAGACACGGAGAGCCCCACATTGAGTTCTGTGGCTGGCCTGGACACCTGCTTTCTCTCTTGCTCTGGGCCTGGTAAAGCAAGGATCCTGGAGCTGGGTAGCCACCCAAAGCTGGGACTGGAAGGGGCTGGATACACCCTTCTAGGCTTACATAGGCAATAGGTAATATTGTGTCAGGGTCCTTGTTATGGTTACAGGGACTCTGAGTCAGAAGGACTGCTGGTGGCCCCTTGGGTATGTCACCTGCTCTGCCCATCAATCTTCCATGCGTACAATGTCAGGGGGAAGGGGCCCTTGATACCTTGCCTCCTTCCCAGGGCTATTGTGATAAAATGAGACTCTATTATCAGCCTTTCTTTAGTTTATCCTGCCTGAGAGACCCCACAGGCTTCCCTAGCACCTACACATGCCTTGGGGCCTTCAGCCTCAGATTACCTGCCCTGGGCTCTCCAGTTACAGGGAGCAAAAGAGTCTTCCTTTGGCCTAGAAAGTTTCTGCCTGAGTGGCCTGACAAGCTGGAGTTAAGGGTGCCCTTGTTCTGCCTTCCTTACTGTCCTTTCTGGGTTTGGCTTCCCCTCTGGGAGTGGCAGCAGGAGCCTACCACAGTGTCATTAATGGAAAGGGGAAGGGTCAGGCTTTGGGTAAGAGGAAGAAGACTTTCCACCCAGTGCTAGGATGTGAGCCAACCTTTGACCCAGTCCTTTTCCCTTTCTCCCCCAAACCTCACCTTTCCTGGACCTGGTACCCCATTTTTCCCCCTGTTCCCAGCTACTTCTCCACTGGGGGCAGATGGCAAAATGGAGCTAGAGGAAAGATCTGAAGGGTATGTGTAGGGGAAATGAGACCATTCCACTTGAGTCTCCCCCTGCCTTACTCAACACAGAGTGAGCCTGGTCAGTGAGAGTGCAGAGCTAGTGGCAGAGGTGGGGAGTGAAACTGAATTGATGGTGTGGGACTAGGAGAGGTGGATGCTAGGCAGGCAAGAATCCCTGTCAGTCTCTGCCAATATCCCTAAAGGCCAGGGGGAGTTGGGGTGGGGAGTGGGAGGCAAGGTGGCCTCCAGTGCAGGTGCGGCTGAGGGAAAAGGACCTGAGTTTATTTTCGAGACTAAAAAAGACAAATGCTGTCACCAGAAAAATTATTCCTTTTTTCTAGTAATCATTTATTGGTCGCCTCTTGAACGCCAGGCGATGCGAGACTGAAAAAGATCAAGTACCTGCTCATACTTTTGGGTTGGAGGTAGGAAGAAAGGGCAAGAACGAACGGTGGAGATTCGAATGCATTATGGGAGCTCTAAGAAAGGAAAGGAAAGCGGGAGAAAGCTTAGTGGAGGAGACGACATTTGAGCCGGCCTGGACAGTGGAAAAGGGGGCCTTAGTGTCGCCCTTCCCCCAGGTCGGCAGCTGGAGCTCAGCCCGGGCGGTCCCGCTCCTCTCCCGGCTCGGATCCCCTTTCAGCCCATTCATCCGGGCCTGGGCCGGGGGTGGGCGGGCAAACAATCGGACACTGTTTTATCCCAGGCATCGGCTCCAGCCTCCCGCTGGACGCCCGCAACGCGGGGCCACCGGGGAAATAGGTCTCTCGGGACTCCCTGGGAGCGTAAGCGTCAGGGCTTCTGATCGGCGAGCCGGGCCGGAAGGCTTGACAGCCTGCGCTCCCGCAGGTGAGGCGCAGAAAACACTCCCTCGGGGAAGGGCCGGCCTTCTCCACAGCTCCGCCCACGGGCCCGCCGCCGGCCTTCTGGCAGTAGCCAGGCGCTGGGCCCGCGGAGACCGAGACCTGTGCACTACAACTCCCAGGAGGCCTCGCGACCAGGCCGCCGAGGGGTCGTTAGAGAAAGGTGCGTCAGCGGCGAATCCCGTGGCCCAGGCAACGGCAGCGGGCGCACAGCCTCCCAACCAGAGAGGACGTGGCGCACGGCGCTGCCGGAAGTTCCGGAAAGTGGGGCCGGCGGCTGGCCCGAGCTTCCGGGTTGGTCGCGCGCCTTCCCGCGGCTAAGATGGCGACCGAGCACCCGGAGCCTCCCAAAGCGGAGTTGCAGCTGCCGCCGCCGCCGCCACCTCCAGGCCACTATGGCGCCTGGGCTGCCCAGGAGCTTCAGGCCAAGTTGGCAGAGATCGGAGCTCCGATCCAGGGTGAGGAACACAGCAAGTCGAGAGGCCTTTACCGGCCTGCGGAGAAGCGGAGCCTGGTTACCCCGGAGACCCGAGCGCGAGGGGCGGAGGCGGGCCGCTGGGACCTGACCTGGCCGGGCTGGCCTGCCTTATTGATCATGTACTTTGCCCCGCAGGTAGTCGCGAGGAGCTGGTGGAGCGGCTGCAGACCTACACCCGCCAGGTGGGTGTTGGCGGCAGGACGTCAGGATAGGCCGAGTGTCTCCAGGAGACCTATACTCCTCACGGCTCGGTCTTCATTCTTTATCTCGGCACAGCAAGGCGGAGGCTTGCTCTCTTTGCCTTCTTCTTGCCTTTGCTAGCTCTGTTGTAATCTCTTGGATCTATCTTGGTCCTCTTCAGTGCCCAGCCGGAGCGCTGACAGACAGGCGTTAGGTACATTTTGTTGAATGAACTGGGCGAGAATGTCGTTTAGGTTAACAGCTAATTTTGCACTGACTTAGAGGCCTTTCTCTTTTGCAGACTGGCATCGTGCTGAATCGGCCCGTTTTGAGAGGGGAAGATGGGGACAAAGCCGCTCCACCTCCCATGTCGGCACAGGTAGGGAGGTTCTTCCATTTTTTAATATTCTATCTGCTGATCCTTTTGTAGTTCATGAGTGTAATGATTGGGTGTTCATGCGCATATGTGAGATGTGACACTCTTGCACGTTAATTACTAGCCTAACCTGAGGAGGGGAAGAAAAAAAAGATTCCATCTGTTCAGGGTAGCCCTTCCTCTCACTTGCAGTGTTCTTGGGATGCAACTAACAGTTTGGGCAGGGAGGTACTGCCGTGGCAGAACTGTGAGCTCTTCAGTTCTCTCTGATACTGATACTTGCCTCCTTCCCACTGTCTGCGTCTCCAAATTCTACCTGTCATTCAAGACTGAGCTTGTGGCCGGGTGCAGTGGCACATGCCTGTAATCCCACCACTTTCGGATGCCTAGATGGGAGAATCACTTGAGGCCAGGAGTTCAAGACCAGCCTGGGCAATGTAGTACGACTCTGTTACTACAAAAAAGTTTTAAAAATTATTTGGGCACGGCGGCAAGCGCCTATAAAGTCCCAGCTACTTGCAAAGCTGAGGCTTAAGGATTGCTTGAGCCCTGGAGTTCGAGGCTGCAGTGAGCTATGGTTGCACCATTGTACTCCATGTACTCCATCCTGGGTGACAGAATGAGACTTTGTTTCTTTTTTTTTTTTTTGAGACGGAGTTTCGCTCTTGTTACCCAGGCTGGAGTGCAATAGCACGATCTCGGCTCACCGCAACCTCCGCCTCCTGGGTTCAAGCAATTCTCCTGCCTCAGCCTCCTGAGTAGCTGGGATTACAGGCACGCGCCACTATGCCCAGCTAATTTTTTTGTATTTTTAGTAGAGACGGGGTTTCACCACGTTGACCAGGATGGTCTCGATCTCTCGACCTTGTGATCCACCCGCCTCGGCCTCCCAAAGTGCTGGGATTACAGGCTTGAGCCACCGCGCCCGGCGAGACTTTGTTTCTTAAACAAAAAAAAAAAAAAAAAAAAAAAAAGGAGAGGGTGGGGCAGGGGCTGGGAGAGTGTTGGGAAGAATAGCTAATGCATGCCAGACTTAATACCTAGGTGATGCGTTGGTAGGTGCAGCAAACCACCCTGGTGCATATTTACCTATGTAGCAAACCTGCATATCCTGCACATGTACACCAGAACTTACAATAAAATTAAATTAAGGAATTGGGAAAAAAAAAAAATCCGAGCACTTTGGGAGGCCAAGGCTTGTGGATCACCTGAGATTGGGAGTTCGAAACCAGCCTGGCCAGCATGGTGAAACCCCATTTCTTTCTTTTTTTTTTTTTTTTTTTTTTTGAGACAGAGTTTTTTGTTCTTGTTACCCAGGCTGGAGTGCAATGGCGCGATCTCGGCTCACCGCAACCTCCGCCTCCTGGGTTCAGGCAATTCTCCTGCCTCAGCCTCCTGAGTAGCTGGGATTACAGGCACGTGCCACCATGCCCAGCTAATGTTTTGTATTTTTAGTAGAGACGGGTTTTCACCATGTTGACCAGGATGGTCTCGATCTCTTGACCTCGTGATCCACCCGCCTCGGCTTTCCAAAGTGCTGGGATTACAGGTGTGAGCCACCGCGTCCGGCCCCCGTCTCTTATAAAAATACAAACTTAGCTGGGTGTGGTGGCACATGTCTGTAATCCCAACTACTCGGGAGGCTGAGGCAGGAGAATTGTTTGAACCGGGGAGGTGGAGGTTGCAGTGAGCCGAGATCTAGCCACTGCACTCCAGCCTAGGTGATAGAGGGAGACTCTGTCTCAAAAGAAAGGCAGGGCTTGGTGACTCACTGAGCACTTTGGGAGGCCGAGGTAGATGGATCACTTGAGGTCAGGAGTTTAAGACCAGCCTGGCCAACATGGTGAAATCCCCATCTCCACTAAAAATAAAAAATTAGCCAGGTGTGGTGGCAGTGCCTACAATCCCAGCTATTTGGGAGGCTGAGACATGAGAATTGCTTGAACCTGGAAAGCAGAGGTTGCAGTGAGCCGAGATTTTGCCACTGCACTCCCACCTGGGCAACAGAGCAAGACTCTGTCTCAAAAAAAAAAAAAAAAATGCTTGAATACAAGGAAGCCTAACTTGTCCCTACCCAGGTGGAAGCAATCATCGTCTTCTTTGCCTGCCTCAGGCACAGTTCCCATGTTCTTTTGTGAGACATCGAGGGCTCCCTGATTTGATTTCATACCCTTTGCATTTAGTAGTCATTGGGGTTTGTATTGCCCTGGCACAGTGGTTCCTGTTTATTTAAGTTGTCTCAATTTCCATGTTCCTTCTGATCTAGGATTTGCCTCTTTTACTCTAAAGCAGTGGCTCTGACCTGAGATCTGTTGATCTCTGTGTGCAGGATGAGGAGTCCCTAGATGACCTCAGAGGTGTCCTTGAGTCTCCTGGAATTGTATGCAGAATCTGTGGTCAGGATAGCTTCCTTTGGTTGATGCCAAAGGAAGTTAACATTCTTATATGTTCATAGTGCTGTGGAGCATTCTCTCTGAAGAAGTGGGAACTGTGTATCATATAACTTAGAATCCCAGGTCCTGACTCAAAGTAGATTCCCCCAAATGTTTGCAGAATGAATAAATGCTTCCTAATTTTATGATCATATATTTTCCATAGCTCCCTGGAATTCCTATGCCACCACCACCTATGGGACTCCCCCCTCTGCAGCCTCCTCCGCCACCCCCACCACCTCCACCAGGCCTTGGCCTTGGCTTTCCTATGGCCCATCCACCAAATTTGGGGCCCCCGCCTCCCCTCCGTGTGGGTGAGCCGGTGGCACTGTCAGAGGAGGAGCGGCTGAAGCTGGCTCAGCAGCAGGCGGCATTGCTGATGCAGCAGGAGGAGCGTGCCAAGCAGGTACGGCAGGTGGAAGCCCTGGCCTGGTGGGAGTGGAGCCTTAGAGAAAGTTAGATCCTAGACCTAAGGTTTCTGGGAAGGTCAGGATTAAAGACTCGATCATGGGCCCTTGCCTGGAAGAGGATCTCAAGAAGCAATAGCTGTGGAAGATTGGCCTGTGGAATATTGGTGTTGGTATGAGCTTGTTTTCTTTTTTAAGCAGGGAGATCATTCGCTGAAGGAACATGAGCTCTTGGAACAGCAGAAGCGGGTAATACTCCTCCCCTTAACCTTTGACCTCATGGTCCAGTTTGTTGGTAGCCATTTATAGTGCTTAGGGTGTACCATTCAAGTTTTCCCTGGAGGCTATTTTGTCCCCAGCTAAGTACCAGTGTCTTCCAAAGCATTCAATTTTTCTTAAAGTTCAGGAATTGAACAAACTGTGATCTGGGCCTGTGTTTGTATGGCCTGTAAGCTAAAAATAACTTGTAAATTTTTTAGGAGTTTTAAGAAAACGCAAACCAAAAATATGTAACAGAATCCATACAGCAGCCCATGAAGCCTAAAGTATTTACCTTCTGACCTGTTACACAAAGCATGTGCTGATCTCTGCTTGCCTTACACAACATCATTCTAGATAGGACACTGGGCAATTGAATTATTTGTATTGGATTTAGACAAAATATGACTGTAAGTCTGGGAATGTTCTGTAAGGTGTTTGGCCCCAGAGGTGTATTGCATTAGTCGTTACCCAGTGGATTACTCAGGAATATTAAAAAGTAAGTGTTAAAAGCAACAAGTATGAGCTGCGTGCAGCGGCTCACACCTGGAATCCCAGCACTTTGGGACGTTTGTGGATTGTTTGAGCTCAGGAGTTTGAGACCAGCCTGGCCAACATGATGAAACTCTGTCTCTATCAGAAATACAAAAGTTAGCCAGATGTGACGGCGCACACCTGTAGTCCCAGCTACTTGGTAGGCTGAGGTGGGAGGATGGCTTGAGCCTGGGAGGCAGAGGTTGCAGTGAGCTGAGATCATGCCACTGCACTCCAGACCCTGTCTCAAAAAAAAAAGCAACAAATCTGGACCTGTGGATAAACTACTGTCTTTACCCAGATTGTGCTGGATCTTGAGGGGTAGATACAAGAAAAGAGTTTAAAAGTTTCTTCTGTATAATATTTTGGGGAAGAAAACTCTCTGGAAAGTAGAAAGCAGTGTTTGGCTCAATATGAAATTCTCTGCTAGGAACGAGAAGTTTCCTGGGGTTTTCCTTGGTGTTATTTCTAGGGATTTCTGTTGTGATGAGAGGGCTCCTCCATTTGGATTAGTAGCCTGGAAATGTCGGGGTGGAGGGGATGTCAGCACCCAAGTGGTTCGTGATTGTTCTCCTTCGGCCCATTACCCGGCTGAAAGAATGCATTTGCCAGGGGCTGCTTGCCAAACGCCTTTTCAGGCTGTCTCTCTACTCCCACTTCCCTCCCATAGGCAGCTGTGTTACTGGAGCAGGAACGACAGCAGGAGATTGCCAAGATGGGCACCCCAGTCCCTCGGCCCCCACAAGACATGGGCCAAATTGGCGTGCGCACTCCTCTAGGTCCTCGAGGTAAGACCCTGGAATGGAGGGGAAGGGCAAGGAAGGTGTTTAAAAAAATTTTTTAAAGACTTTTAAAGTATCTGTCACATTTAAAAAGTACATATAGAGTAAATATACAGTTTAATGATTTTTTTTACTCACGGAGCACACCCATACAAGCAGCACCTGGACCAAGATCCAAAACATTACCAGAACCCCAGAACCTACCCTGCCTTGCCATGCCCTCCACTGCAGGGTAACCATCACCCTTTTAACAAGAGAAGTGGTTTTTTACGTGAGCGTTTTGTCTCTTCTGACATTGAATTACTTTCTCCCTTCTCTCAGTAACCGCTCCAGTTGGCCCAGTGGGCCCGACTCCCACAGTTTTGCCCATGGGAGCCCCTGTTCCCCGGCCTCGTGGTCCCCCACCTCCCCCTGGAGATGAAAACAGAGAGGTGAGACTGATGGTTTCTTCCTAGGGACAGGAGAGTGGTAGTTTAGAAGGGGACTATTTTTAGATGTTTAGAGAAGGGTTCTGTGAGGAGATGGGGGGACTTAAATTCCTGGGGGTAGTGGGGAGCCCTGCTTATTTAAACTATACTTAGGGTATAGCAGAGGGATTGGGGAGACATTACTGAGGCAGAGTCTTGGGGTCCCTCTGAGGGACACTAAACCTCACTGAGCCCAGTTGGTGTTGCCCGCTCTCTGCTGCTTACATCACCTGGCCAGCAGCCTTTCTAGTCCGAAAGGTGGAAGTAGGCAGAAAAAGGCCACTGTGATTCATCTCCTCTGACTGGTTGTCTCTGGCAGATGGATGACCCCTCTGTGGGCCCCAAGATCCCCCAGGCTTTGGAGAAGATCCTGCAGCTGAAGGAGAGCCGCCAGGAAGAGATGAACTCTCAACAGGGTGAGTGCCAGGTATCCTAAGGCTGCAGCCACAGAACCTGGAGAGGCCGAGGCTGAGTCCTCATTCCTGTGTCCCTTCCCCAAGGAGAGTTTAGAGAGAGTCAGGCTCTTGGTAAAGGCGGGTTACTGTGATGTGTGCAGGGCACTGGTACCATGAAGACTCATCACCACCTTCTTCCTTACAGAGGAAGAGGAAATGGAAACAGATGCTCGCTCGTCCCTGGGCCAGTCAGCATCAGAGACTGAGGAGGACACAGTGTCCATATCTAAAAAGGAGGTAGGGTTGGAGCTGAGTCTGGAAGGAAAGGCAGGAGATGGGACGTGGGTACAAAAATAGCACAATTTGTAAGTGTTCAGTAAGTAATCGCTTCTATTTTGTGCCAATTTCTGCCTAAGCATCTTATAGATATTTTTTATTTAATTGCTTTGAGTCCCAAGTACTATGCATGCCTGCATTTTACAGCTGAAAGAGCTGAGGTTCTGAGAGGCACAGTAATTCACCCAAAGGTACACAGCTTGTGAGCGGCAGAACTTTGGAGTGTGACTCCAAGGCCCCTTCACAACCACTTCATGAAATGGCCTCCTTGAAAAAAGCCTGAGCGTTGAACTGTGGGGGACACTGGGGGAGGAGTTCATGGGTTGGGGTGCTGCCACCATGCTTGGATTCTCTGACCCAGCTGGTTTTCCTCCTCTTGACAGAAAAACCGGAAGCGTAGGAACCGAAAGAAGAAGAAAAAGCCCCAGCGGGTACGAGGGGTGTCCTCTGAGAGCTCTGGGGACCGAGAGAAAGACTCAGCCCGGTCCCGTGGCTCTGACTCCCCAGCAGCTGATGTCGAGATTGAGTATGTTACTGAAGAACCAGAAATTTATGAGCCCAACTTTATCTTCTTTAAGAGGATCTTTGAAGCTTTTAAGGTACAAGGAGAACACACTTGGAAGGGGCAGTGCCAAACAGGGAAGGGGCTCAGAGATGGGTGAGAGGCAGGGAACAGGCATCTTTTCAGTGCTGGCTTTAGGAACTGGGAAGGGTCTCAGAGGGCAGGGGTTTCACTTTGTCTGCCTCCTCAGCTAACTGATGACGTGAAGAAGGAGAAGGAGAAGGAGCCAGAGAAACTTGACAAACTGGAGAACTCTGCAGCCCCCAAGAAGAAGGGCTTTGAGGAGGAGCACAAGGACAGTGATGATGACAGCAGTGATGACGAGCAGGTCAGGTCTGGCCCTCCTGCTGGAAAGCAGGGACTCTGTGCACAGGTGGCTGAGAGGCATCCAGAGAGGAACCATAGTGAACTCTTGAAGAGCTTTGGTGGCTTAAGTTTGGGGTGGGTTGGGCAGTTTCATTCACATCTGAGTCCTGCTCAAAAGAGGTGATTGTTCTGTTCTAGGAAAAGAAGCCAGAAGCCCCGAAGCTGTCCAAGAAGAAGTTGCGCCGAATGAACCGGTTCACTGTGGCTGAACTTAAGCAGGTGAGACCTGAGAGGATCCTGCAGGCCCTGGAGCCCAGCTGGGAGACAACCTGGGAAGCCAGGGAGGTGAAAACGTTGAAGGAAGTGTTGTGGGTGATTTGGGTATGAGTCCTTTGAGGAAGAGGAATGGGAAGAAGAGCTTCAAACCTGAGAAGTTGGAGCTTTCAACACACGCATTCCTGTGTGTTTTCCAGCTGGTGGCTCGGCCCGATGTCGTGGAGATGCACGATGTGACGGCGCAGGACCCTAAGCTCTTGGTCCACCTCAAAGCCACTCGAAACTCCGTGCCTGTGCCACGCCACTGGTGTTTTAAGCGCAAGTATCTGCAGGGCAAACGGGGCATTGAGAAGCCTCCCTTCGAGCTGCCAGACTTCATCAAACGCACGGGCATCCAGGAGATGCGAGAGGCCCTGCAAGAGAAGGTGAGGTCCTGGCAGGGCTCACACCTGCCCTTGGGTGTCCCCATCATTCACAGCAGAGTGCTTCAAAATGGGAACCTGGTTTGAAACCCACCTACCACCTACTTGTTACTTGTCTAATTATCCCTTTGTCTTCCTCCTCTGCTTTTTCTCTCCTCTGCCTTCACTTTGCCAGCTCACCTGGTGACTCGTTTCCCAGATGCACTTTGTGGCTACAGATTCATGGTGGTTGTGTAACTTCTTAAATTTTTCTTTTTTTAAGACGGGGTCTTGCTCTGTCACCCAGGCTGGAGTATAGTGGTGCGATCTCCGCTCACTGCAACCTCCGCCTCCTGGGTTCAAGCGATTCTCCTGCCTCAGCCTCCCAAGTAGCTGGGACTACAGGTGTGTGCCACCACGCTTGGCTAATTTTTTTGTATTTTTAGTAGAGATGGGGTTTCACCGTGTTAGGATGGTCTTGATCTCCTGACCTCGTGATCCGCCCGCCTCAGCCTCCCAAAGTGCTGGATTTACAGGTGTGAACCACTATGCCCAGCCATAACTTCTTAATTTTAAAGCTTTTAATTAAATGCTTTGAACTCAGGAGGTACAAAAGAACACGGGGAAGTCTCTGCCTTTCAGAGAACTGATGAGATTCATCTTTGATGAGATGGTTTAATAACTAGTTATTGATATACACAGCTGAGGCTGATATGGTGTAATCTGTTTTGTTCAGTATGGATTATGATTTGAAGGGTTTGAGCAGGAAGGATCTTGGTGACTTTCAGGGTGAGATAATTGAGGCTTCTCTTGATCTCTTTTGGAGCTGGAAGCTGCATTCTCTACACGAATTTGGTGAGTACTTGTTAAAGCTTGTCTTCTGCCATTCTCCACAGGAAGAACAGAAGACCATGAAGTCAAAAATGCGAGAGAAAGTTCGGCCTAAAATGGGCAAGATTGACATTGACTACCAGAAACTACATGATGCCTTCTTCAAGTGGCAGACCAAGCCAAAGCTGACCATCCATGGGGACCTGTACTATGAGGTTTGGGAGTGGGCTGGGAGAGGCCAGTCTGGGCCTTGGGGTTGAGACTGTCTAGGGCTTTTTTTTTTTTTTTTTTTTTTTTTGAGGTGGAGTTTCACTCTTGTTACCCAGGCTGGAGTGCAATGGCGCGATCTCGGCTCACCGCAACCTCCGCCTCCTGGATTCAGGCAATTCTCCTGCCTCAGCCTCCTGAGTAGCTGGGATTACAGGCACACGCCACCATGCCCAGCTAATTTTTTGTATTTTTAGTAGAGACGGGGTTTCACCATGTTGACCAGGATGGTCTCGATCTCTTGACCTCGTGATCCACCCGCCTCGGCCTCCCAAAGTGCTGGGATTACAGGCTTGAGCCACCGCGCCCGGCTTTTTTTTTTTTTTTTTTTTTTTTTTTAAGATGGGGTCTCACCTTGTTATACAGGCTGGAGTGTAGTGAAATGATCTGGGGTCACTGTAACCTCTGCCTTCTGGGCTCAAGCAGTTCTCCCATCTCAGCCCCTCAAGTAGCTGGGACCACAGGCACACCATGCTTGGCTAATTTTTTGTATTTTTGGTAGAGACAGAGTTTTGCTATGTTGTCCAGGCTGGTCTAGAACTCCTGAGCTCAAGCGATCTGCCTACCTCAGCCTCCCAAAGTGAACCACTGCACCTGACCCAGGAGGCCATTTGAAGTGACTACAGTAGTTCCTCAGCCTTAGAATTGCCCATTGACTACCCTCGGATGAGATGGACTTTTAAAATGAGGTCCTTTTTGAAGGAGAGGTGCAGACCTGGTGACTTCTTTCTCAGACTTTTCGTATCCTGTCTTTGAAATGGTAATAGTTGGTGGTGGTTGGTTTAGGGATAGAGGGGCCAAGGGGCAGATGCTTTTAGGAAATTTTAACACTGAGGGTGGTAGAAAAGTTGATATTATTTTCTGATCCTTGAAATCATAGTCACCATGGTATCATGGAATTTATGAGGTAGAAGAATTAAATGCAGATTACCCCATTGAGTACCCTCATTTTACAGATGAGAAGGCAGGTCCTAATGTTGGCTGTGTTCTCATAGTGGATTATTGACAGCACTGGGAGTCTGGGCTTTTCCCCTCCGCCCTGGTTTTTATTCCTTCCCCTACTTTGGCCAGGGAAGGAAGTGATGAGAATCAGAGTGGGAGCCAGGTAGCCCTCAGTGGGATTTTCTATCTGATGTGGGTTAGAACTTCTTGCCTTTGTTTTCACATCCTCTTGCCGTTGTGCTCCCACTGAGTGTCTGGGTCTACAATGCAGTATGCTCTGCTTTTCTCTCAGGGGAAGGAGTTCGAGACACGACTGAAGGAGAAGAAGCCAGGAGATCTGTCTGATGAACTAAGGATTTCCTTGGGGATGCCAGTAGGACCAGTGAGTGTCAGTTAGCGGGCTGGGGAAGCAGCGAAGAGGGTGGGGATTGGGGCAGAAGGTAGAGACAGGGATCGGGTTTGGCAGATGGTATCCTGTTCTCTTTTTCCTGCAGAATGCCCACAAGGTCCCTCCCCCATGGCTGATTGCCATGCAGCGATATGGACCACCCCCGTCGTATCCCAACCTGAAAATCCCTGGGCTGAACTCGCCCATCCCTGAGGTGAGTATTGTCCTTTTGTTCAGTCTCTGCTGTCTCTGCTTTTAAACTGGAAGGTAATTTTTTTGTTTTCCTTCTCTTGACTCCACCAGGTGTCTCTTTTTTTTGACACATCATATTTGTCATATACCATGTGTCTCTGTAGAAAAACAAAGAATAGTTTTTGTTTTTTAATAAACTGACATGCTCATCATAAAATAGAATTGACAAGTGCAAAGATGAAAGCAAATCACAATTTTAATACTCAGAAATAGTCAAATTGACTGTTTGGTGAATGTGTTTCCAGCTATGTCTCTGATGACTATAAGAATGAACGGAGAAATAATTTTATCTCAGCCAGATGTGGTGTCTCACACTTGTAATCCTAGCACTTTCGGAGGCTGAGGTGGGAGGATCACTTAGGGCCAGGAGTTCAAGACTAGCTTGGGGAACATAGTTCAGCCATATCTCTAGTGTTTAAAAAAAAAAGCTTGGTCGCGGTGGCTCACACCTGTAATCCCAGCACTTTAGGAGGCCAAGGAGACTGGATCACAAGGTCAGGAGATCGAGACCATCCTGGCCAATATAGTGAAAGCTTGTCTCTACTAAAAATACAAAAAAATTAGCTGGATGTGGTGTCACATGCCTGTTATCTCAGCTACTTGGGAGGCTGAGGCACGAGAATCGCTTGAACCCAGGAGGTTGAGGTTGCAGTCAGCTGAGATTGCGTCACTTCACTCCAGGGTGGTGAGAGAGTAAGACTTTGTCTCAAAAATAATAATAATAATTTTTTTTAACTTCACTTCAATTTGTCAGAAGTAATTTTATCTCAGAAATGTCTGCAGATTTATTCTTATTTTAAAATAAGCATTAAATTAAAAAGAAAACAGACAAGAATTGTTAAAGTAAAAAAGTAGTATTGTTAAATATTAGATAGAAATCTCTGCCCCTTAAGAGAAATAGATTCTGAACAAGCCAACTTTCCAAAGTTAGAAATTGAAGTCATTAAGAAACTCAATAAGAAATTGAAGTCATTCATATTTCACACAGATGAAAGAAAAAGAAACTGAAGTAATGCTTTCAGCGTACATATTTTGGTTTCAGACAGCAAAGGCTCTGCCATGACAGAAGAGTCTATTAACATACTTTCTGCCTCCTGTCTCCTCATCCTGTTGCCTCCAGAGTTTAGTCGTTCATTAGTTTTGCTTTCTAATGCTTTATAACATTTAATTTTATTCTGCAGTCATAATTTCCACAGTTCTCAAGTGTCAGTTCTATACTTTCGAGTGTGACTTTTCTCTAGGACTTCAGAATTTCCTTGGCAGCTAAGGAGTAAACCGATTGTGCTGTCTTGCAGAGCTGTTCCTTTGGGTACCATGCTGGTGGCTGGGGCAAACCTCCAGTGGATGAGACTGGGAAACCGCTCTATGGGGATGTATTTGGAACCAATGCTGCTGAATTTCAGGTATGGGCCATGTACTGGCCATCTGGTTTTGCTTGATGTCATGAAGGTTAGAAATTGTTTGTTTATAGCTTCATTATCAGGGAGTTGTGTGTGTTCTGAAATGTCAGTCTGAAAATGGGCATACATTTTCCTGAGATGTTAATGCAAGCTCCTCACTAGAATTTGAGCTCTAGGTAGGTAGGGATTATTGTCTGTGTGTTGACTCTTTCACTCCTTCAGCTTAAAACAGCCTGGCACATGATAGGTACTTAGTAAACATTTGTTTAATGAATAAGTGATCTCTTTCAGACCAAGACTGAGGAAGAAGAGATTGATCGGACCCCTTGGGGGGAACTGGAACCATCTGATGAAGAATCCTCAGAAGAAGAGGAAGAGGAGGAAAGTGATGAAGACAAACCAGATGAAACAGGCTTTATCACCCCTGCAGACAGGTGGGGAAAGCAGAGTGCCTCTTGGAAGTGGCCTATCTTTGGTGGCCTTCTCTTTACTCCAGAGCTTGTCCCTCTCTTCACAGTGGCCTCATCACTCCTGGTGGCTTCTCATCAGTGCCTGCTGGAATGGAGACCCCTGAACTCATTGAGCTGAGGAAGAAGAAGATTGAGGAGGCGATGGATGGGTGAGGGTTCCAGACAGGGCTGAGAGGGAAGACCTTCACTTCCTTTTGGCCGGCTGGCTGTTGTTCCTTTCTCCCCCACCCCTTTTTAAACAATTACTGAACCAACTCTGCCAGGCAATGAGGAGTCAGCAGTTGAGGTAAACTGGTAATTAGAGAACAAGATACTTTCAGATGTGGATAAGGATGTTGAAGCAGAGGAAACTGGGTAATGGGATGGGGTGGCAGGGAGGCCTTTGGAAAGGCCTCATTGAGGAGGTGGTGCTTGAACTGAGACCTGAATGAACATTAGGAAAACGCCAGCTACCGGATGATCTGGGTCGGAAGTAACAGTAAGTGCAAGTAAGTGCAAAGGCCCTGAGACAGGCATGGGCTCATATTCTGACGCTCCACTTTTAGGTACTTAAGTGTGTAGTGTTGTTAAGTCTTCCTAAATTGACCCTTTTATCATGAAATGCCCCTCTCTTTATCCATTCTTCATTCCCTTATTCTTGTTTTTCTACCTTCTTTTGGATTACTTGAACATTTTTTATGATTCCATTTTATCTCCAGTGTTGGCTTATTAGCGTGAGTTTTTGCTTTGTTATTTTAGTGGTTGCTCTGGGATTTATTGTAGATCATGTCTTTATCAAGAGATAAAGACCTTCTCTTAATGTTACACTGCTTCCAGGTAGTATTAAGAGCCTTTATAATATACTTCATTTTTCTTCTTCCAATTTCTGTACTATTTTGTCATATAGTTTACTTTTACATATGTTAGCAATCTGATACTATATAATTACTATTTTTGCTTAAATGGTCAATTATCTTTTAGGGAGGTTTAAATAAGAATCATGAATGAAACCATGTAGTTATCATTTTTGTTTCTTTCATTTCTTTGTGTATATTCAGGTTTCTATCTGGTATCATTTTACCTCTGTCTGAAGGGCATCCTTTAAATGTTTCTTACGTTAAGGGGTGTGGTGTCTTACACCTGTAATCTCAACACTTTGGGAGAAGGCTGAGGCGGTAGTATTGCTAGAGTTCAGGAGTTTGAGACCAGCCTGGGAAACATAATGAGACCCCACTTCTACAAAATATTAAAAAAGCATTTCTTGTATTGTGGGTCTGCTGGTTTTTATTCAGTTTGGGTAGTCTTAAAAATTCTTTATTTGGCCTTCATTTTTTAAAAGATCTTTGCCAGGTATAGAATTCTAGGTTGACAATTATTTTTCTTTCAGTACTTTTTCTTTTCTTTTTTGAAATGGAGTCTTGCTGTGTTGCCCAGGCTGAAGTGCAGTGGTGTGATCTTTGCTCACAGCAACCTCTGCCTCCTGGGTTCAAGTGATTCTCCTGCCTCAGCCTCCCAAGTAGTAGGGATTACATGCACATGCCACCACACCCAGCTAATTTTTATATTTTTAGTAGGGATGGCATTTTGCCATGTTGGCCAGGCTGGTCTTGAGCTCCTGACCTCAAGTGATCTGCCTGCCTCGGCCTCCTTAACTGTTGGGATTATAGGTGAATCAGCCTTTTATTAGTACTTTTAAGATGTTGCTCCAGTGTCGTCTTTCTTGCATTGTTTCTGGTGAGAAATCTGCTGTCATTCTTACCTTTGTTGCTGTGTACATAGTGTGTCATTTTCGTTTTCATTTGGCTATTTTTAAGATTGTATCGCTAGTTCTAACAATTTGACTACAATGTGCCTTGGTGTCGCTTCTGAATGTTTCTTTGCTTGAGGGTTTTTAAAGTATCTTAGATCTGGGTTTTTAGTTTTTATTAATTTGGGGAAAATTTTGATTATGATTTCTCCCAATATTTTCTCCGCTCCCTTCTCTTCTTTCCTTTGGGAACTCAAATTATTCCTCTGTTAGGTCTCTTGAAGTTGTCCCACTGCTCACTGATGCTCTTAATTTTTTAAAGAAATTCTTCTCTCTTTGTATTTCATTTTAGAAAATTTCTGTTGCTATATGTTCAAGTTTACTATTTTTTCTTCTGTAATTTCTGATCCAACAGTAATCCCAAACAATATAATTCTCCTTTCTAGACGTTTGATTTAGGGTTTTTAAAATCTATTCTTTCTCTCTTATTTAACTTTTTGAATGTGTGGAATGCAGTTATGATAATATTTAATTTTACTAATTTAATGTAATTTTAATTTTATTTTGAGATGGAGTCTTGCCCTGTTGCCCAGGCTGGAGTGCAGTGGTGTGATCTCGGCTCACTGCAACCTCTGCCTCCCAGGTTCAAGCAATTCTTGTGCCTCAGCCTCCAGAGTAGCTGGGACTACAGAAATGTGCCACCACACCTGGCTAATTATTTAGTATATTTAGTAGAGACAGAGTTTGCCATGTTGACCAGGCTATTCTTGAACTCCTGACCTCAGGTGATCTGCCTGCCTCATCCTCCCAAAGTGCTGGGATTACAGGCATGAGCCACCACACCTGGCTATAACAACATTTTAATGTATTGTCTGCTAACTCTAACATCTGTGCCAGTTCTGTGTTGATTGCCATTAGCTGATTATTTTCCTCATTATGGATTGTATTTTCTGACTCTTTTGCACGTCTGGACATTTTTTCTTCTTTTTTTTTGAGACAGGTTCTCACTGTGTTGCCCATGCTGGCCTTGAACTTCTGGGCTCAAGCAGTCCTCCTGCCTCAGCCTCCCAAAGTGCTGGGATTACAGGCAGAGCCACCGGGCATGTCCAGTGCCTAGTAATTTTTTATTGAATGCTAGGCTTTGTGAAATTTACCTTGTTGGGTCCATGGTATTTTTGTATTCCTGTACATTTTCTTCAACCTCATCCAAAAATAGTTATATGGAAATAGTTTGATCTTTTCAGGTCTTGTTTTTGGGGTTCCTGAGGCAGGACTGAAGCAGTCTTCCCCACTGTGAGAAACAAGTACCTGTGTGCTCTACCCACCATCCTGTGAATCAGGAGGTTTTTCTGTCTGGCTAGTGGGCGTTGCACTATTCCCAGTTCTGAGTGAGCAGCGGGTGTTGTTACGAATCCTTCTGGGTGCTGCTTTCCCTGTCCTTGGTAGGCAGGTGCTGCTTAGTGCTCCCCTGCATACTTGAGCACTTTCTGTAGGTCTCTTAAGTTCTTTCTCTGCTCTTTTCTCCAGTACGCTTTCCTGTGAACTCTTAATGCCTTCATCTCCGTGGACTTTCACCTTCATCCTCCCAACTCATGGAGTCCTCTGGGCTGTCGATGGGTCTCCTTTCTTTGTTCTGTGGCCTGGAAACTCTCAGTGCAGCATGCTGGGGCAGTTGAAGGGCTCATCACATTTGTTTCCTGTCTCACAGGACTCACTTAACGTTTTGTTGCCCCATGCCTGGTGTCTTGAAAACCACTGTGCCAGGCACGGTGACTCACACCTATAATCCCAGCACTTTCGGCGGGCCGATCACCTGGGGTTGGGAGTTTGAGACTAGCCTGACCAACATAGAGAAACCCCGTCTCTACTAAAAATACAAAAATTAGCCGGGCATGGTGGCACAGCTACTTGGGAGGCTGAGGCAGGGGAATCACTTGAACCTGGGAGTCAGAGGTCGTGGTGAGCTAAGATTGCACCATTGCACTCCGTGGGCAACAAAAGCAAAACTCTGTCTCAAAAAAAAAAAAACAGTTTCATATATTTTGCCCAGTTTGTTTGTTTGTTTCAGGCAGGAGGGCACATCTGATTCTTGTTGCTCCTTGTCAGGCAGCGGAAGTCTCAAACTTTGCATATTCAAAGAAGAAAAAGAAGGGTACTGTGGACAGGGTATAGTGAGGAGGGCTTGGATAAGGGGGCCAGACTATTAACCCTTTAGGTCATGGTAAGGAGTTTGGATTTTATTCATATAACGGTCAGAAGCCTCAGAGGGTTTTAAGCAAAAGTCTGACGAGACCCAACTTCCATTTTAAGGCATTTACTCTGGCTCCTGTGTGGCGAATAGATTGTCACCTCTTCCAGTGGGAGAGGTAGAGATGAGGGACATGGTCTGGGGTGATAGTGGTAGATTTGCTCTTGTTCTAGGGTAATTCTTGAAATTGGTGGTGAAACTGGCTGTGGATGGCTCTTGCATCAGAAGGCCTGGAAGTGTGAACTATGTATATTAGAACTCCAGGCATGACATTCTTTGGGTGGGAACTGTTGTAGCCTGTTCTCTTGCCAGCTTCTCTGTACCAAAGTTCTCTTGGAAACTTTCAGCCTCTCTGACCTTTTGACCCTTCTATGCATGTGGGAGTCCTGGTCTGTGATCCCCTAACTTGGTTCAGGGGGCTCCTTAGCTCCGTCTGTTCCCCGGAGTCAGCACTGTGCCACCCTCCCCCCTACCCAATTGTCATGGGCCTCCGTGAACTGCAGAGCCTGCATCCCTGGGGAGCTGAGAAGCTCTCTAAGGCGCTGAGTGGTGGTGCCACCTGTTTCTTTTGTTTCTGCTTCTGGAAACCCTTTTGTCTCTTCCTTTTTGGGCCTGATCCCATTGTCCTTTGCAGAAGTGAGACACCTCAGCTGTTCACTGTGTTGCCAGAGAAGAGAACAGCCACTGTTGGGGGAGCCATGATGGGATCAACCCACATTTATGACATGTCCACGGTGAGTACTTGAAGGACACTGCTTTTGGAGGCTGAGAAAGGCAGCAGAAGCTAGGGCCTCTGTGACCGTCTTTGGAGATGATAAAGCCCTGATCCCCTTTCCAGGTTATGAGCCGGAAGGGCCCGGCTCCTGAGCTGCAAGGTGTGGAAGTGGCCCTGGCGCCTGAAGAGTTGGAGCTGGATCCTATGGCCATGACCCAGAAGTATGAGGAGCATGTACGGGAGCAGCAGGCTCAAGTGGAGAAGGAGGACTTCAGCGACATGGTGGCTGAGCATGCTGCCAAACAGAAGGTAGGTGCTTCCAGGGGGCTGGGCTGGGTGAGAGCCAGGGACCCTGGCCTGCCGTTTTCCAGTGGCATGGTGCCCCCTAGTGGTCAGAGTGAGGGTGGCCTCTGCTTGCTGCCCTGCACTTCCATAGATTTGGAAATCTTAGAAATCTCCAGTGGGCTGCCCTTCTTAAGGACGATGATGGGGAGGGGCTCAGCCCAGTCTGAGAGGGATCTGGAAGAGAATCCGGATTCAGCACCTTTCCCACAGACTTCTATGTCTATGTCAGGCTGCCCACCCTTGTTTTGGGGGCCCAGGGGTGGCTCATCCTGTTGTAATGTCTCTTTCTCCCATACAGCAAAAGAAACGGAAAGCTCAGCCCCAGGACAGCCGTGGGGGCAGCAAGAAATACAAGGAGTTCAAGTTTTAGGTCCCCTCACGCTGGCCTTCCTTGTGGTCCTCCATCTGGATCCCTGAGCTTCACAGAAGAGCCACCTCTCCCGCAATTCCCAAGGACTTGTCATTTCATGTTCTTATTTTAGACCTGTTTTGTAAATAAAGCTGTTTCCCAAGGAAAGAGATGAATATGTAACACTCCTGATCCCCTCTCATCTCCTTTTAGCCCCTTCTGCAAAAGGACTAAAATAGCCTCTTTCTACAATCACTGGGCTGCCCCAGTAACCACGAACATGAACTGGGATCAGACGGTACAGTTGACTGGTGGTGACGCCAACCCCGCGCTGAGATCTGTTTCACCACCGCCCTGCTTTGTAGGAAGGCTTGGGGGATGTACCTCTAGGTCTGATTTGACCTTACTACTTTGTCCTTGGGGAATAAAAATAGCCAGCTTAGCGCGCACGGCTGAGGAAGTAACAGTGGGCTTGGGAAGTAGGCCAGGGCAGGCCTTCCCAACTGACCTTGTGGCTAGAAGTCCAAGTCCTTACCTGTTTGAACATCGCTTAAAAGCAAAATTGTCTTGAGTCCGTGTCAGCCCTTGAGTTCGCTGAGATTTGGGGTTTGTGTGTGTGGGATGGAGGGACTTTGCTTTCTCCAGGTTCGAATCCCCTGGTCCTGGACAGCCTTTCTGACACACTGGAGCAGACTGGACCACTGGCTCCCTTGGGCTTTTGCCAGCCTGTGGGGAGGGGAGTCTGGCGCTGCTGTGGTGCTACTGTTGGTGTAAGTGCACCAGCGAGGCGCTCACTTGCTGGAGGGTTCACGATGGTTTGGGGGGTGGTGGTGGTGATCCAGATAGGATGTTGCAGCTGTGCTAGGCCTTAGGAGGAATGGAATTTCAAAAATTTGGTAAGCAACAAAGCACTGGCACTCTGTAACGAAGGATTTTGGGGGTAGGGGAGCTGCAGGGAAAGAAGAGGAAGCTTGGCTCCAGATGGGCCCCGGCATAGCTTGAGAATTCACTGGTGCGAAGAACCTTATGGACTCCAGGTTCCTGAGCCCCTGACTGCTCTCAGGGCGGAAGCTTTCCGGATCACAGGCACCCGCGGTGGCGGCGGGCCCAGGGTCTCCGCCGATCGCTCCGTTTGCTGGCGCCGCAGGGCAGGGCCAGGTCGGCAGGCGGAGAGCAAGCTCCCCGGCGTCCGCAGGCTAGAGGGGCCGAGGCGCGCTCCCGCAGCAACCCCCTCCCTACCGGGACCGAGTCCCGGAAAAGCCGTGTTTCCGCTGACGGGGCCACGGTCGGCGGGGGCGGGGAGGGGAGGAGCGGGTGCCGACGGGCAGCGGATTTGAGGGCCTGGCCCGCGGGCGCGCGCCAGCCACAGACCCTCCCTCCTTCCCCCTTCCGCGGGAGCGAGGGGCACGGGCCTCCGCACGCAGGGCGCGAGCGCGCCCGGCTCGGCCCCTGGGCGCTGGGTGGGGCCGCGCGGGCCAGGCTCCCCGCCCCCTCCCGGACACGCCCACCCGTGTCGGCCGCGCGAGCCGCAACAGGCAGCGGCGGGCGAGCGCGAGGCCCGCGCGCCCAGAGGCCCCGCGCGTGCGTGCAGCCCGCTGGCGGCTCGCGCTAGGGCAGGCGGGCTGAGGAGCCAGCCGAGCCCCTGCCGCCGCCGCCGCCGCCGCGGGGGAAGCCTGGGAGCCCACTCGGCGTCGCCTCGGTCTCCGTAACCCCCGCACCCCCACCCCTGGCCCGGCCATGGCGGAACGCGGAGGGGCAGGCGGTGGTCCCGGAGGCGCCGGGGGCGGCAGCAGCCAGCGGGGCTCCGGGGTCACCCAGTCCCCTCAGCAGCCGCCGCCGCCGCCGCAGCAGCAGCAGCAGCCGCCGCAGCAGCCGACGCCCCCCAAGCTGGCTCAGGCCACCTCGTCGTCCTCGTCCACTTCGGCGGCGGCTGCCTCCTCCTCGTCCTCGTCTACATCCACCTCCATGGCCGTGGCGGTGGCTTCGGGCTCCGCGCCTCCCGGCGGCCCCGGGCCAGGCCGCACCCCCGCTCCGGTGCAGATGAACCTGTACGCCACCTGGGAGGTGGACCGGAGCTCGTCCAGCTGCGTGCCCAGGTGAGCGCCGGCGGGTGCGGCGGGGCGCCGGGGGAGCGGGGTGGCCGCCGGGCCCCAGCCCTCCCCGCCCCAGCGCCCAAGGGGTCTCCGCCCTCCATCCCCCCGACAGTCCCGCAGGCGGGCCTGGCTCCAGTCAGGCCTCCCGGGACTCCTGCCACGGGGACCCGCCCTCTCCTGGCAGCCCCACCTTCTGCCTAGGGCCGGGACCACCCTCCCGTCCTCCCCGAGGGACCTTTTGGCCCCGGCCCTGGGCTTTCTCCCGTTGGGATGACCGAATCCGGCCTTCCTGGCCCGGAGTCTCCCCGAATAAGTTACACTCCTGCCTCGCCGGCGCCGGGGGCTGTACATACATTACATGGATGTGGTATAGATCTGTTTTGATATTATTTCCCAATAGACTCAGCATGTGCCAAACTCGATTGTCACCTCTTGCAGGTAAAGCTCATATAGTCACCCTAGGGGCTTCTCGTTAGCCTTTGGCACACATGTTGGTTTGAACTTCATGTTTACACACGTTCTGTCCCAAGCGCTATGCTGTTAGTTTTGGGGCCCTATTTAATGTGTCCTCAAGTGTATTTTTACTTCCCCTCCCCCACTAAAACTGGTCCCAGACTCTCCCAGCTCTGCAGGGCTCTGTGAAATTACTGCCTTGTTCCTAAATTCAGTCCATTCCTCTGTCTGTTGGAACCATCTGGGGACTTTCCTTCCATTGGCAAAGTAGGCCTGAGTTTGGGGGTACTTTCTGTTTCTGTATTGGAAAGGCAGTCTGTCTCCAACTTTGGGGATAGTGTGCTGTGTTTTACAGTTTACCACTTGAATAAGGCAGCGTGTGGAGCTGGTTTCACCCAGAAAGCCCAGAGAAGTGCCTGGAGGTGTTCTTTGTTGTCACCTTACAGCTGAGTTGATTCTGTTGCCTTGAAGTCTTGGGCCCTCTCCTCACTGTTAGGCAGGCAGATGTGTAAGTCAGAGTTAGGGAGTGTTGCTGGCCTCCACCCTCGACTGTTTTCCTTTCCCCACTTTTATTCTGGAAAATGTTATTTTACGTATATCCTAGATAGGAAGGATGAAAGTACATCTTACTGTTTCGTTCAGCTTAAGGAACATTAACTTAAGGAGCATTATCAATTCTGTTGAAGATCTCAGGGTAACCCTTCCTGACCACCTCCCCCCTTCTCCGTACAAAGGTAAACACTATTTTGAGTGTTTATCATTTCTCTTTCTAGAAAAAAAAAAAGTCTTACTACATATATGCATCTCTAAACAATATTTTTTGTAGTTTTGAATGTTCTTGAAGTTTGTATAAATGCTGTCATTATGTGTTCTGTTTTTCTTTTTTAAAAAATCACCATTAGGTTTGTGAGAATCATCCATGTGGTATGTTAGCTGTAGTTTAAATATTTTCATGATGGATAGTATTCTGTTGTATAATGAATATACCATAATTCTCTTGATGAATATGTAGGTTATTTCCTGTTTAACACCCACAGTAATGCATACATTTCCCCCCAGGACTCCTAGTGCTCTTGTGCAGAAGTTTCTTTAGGTTGTCTTCATATGGAGGGGTGTGATTGCTGCTCACTCTAGGGTATAGATCTGGGACTTCACTGGGCAAAGGTAGATTGTTTCCACGTGCTCCTTCCACTATGTTTCTGCGTCACTTGACAGATTTACACATTGTTTTTTTTCTCTGTCCTTCAGGGAAGTCAGGAGCCACATTAGTTTGGTTTGCTGTGGCCAGATCCATAGCACAACACCAAGCTCAAACGAGAGTTGAATGTGTGATGGTGTTCCTTTCGTGATTCTAAGCAGGCCTCTTTCTTTCTATACAGGCCCATCTGTTGCTGAAGTATTCTAACCCACCTCTTTCACACATAGAAACACCGTGTCCCTTCCTACATGGGTCCAGACTTGCCCATTCTTCCTTCACTTCCATGCCTGTGTTTGGTGATGTTTGGAGAGCTGCCTTCTCCAGCTTGTTAGGTTGAAAAGGTTCGAGCTGACTGGCAAGAAGCTGCAACAGAGGGGCACAGATGAAATCACTGACTGCCGTTGATGTTTGGTTTGCCTCTAGGTCTCTTGTTCACTGTAAAGTCCATGTAATAAATTATTAGCCCAAGACACAGCCAGGCATCTTGATCAAATGTATAATTACTTTGCTAACTTGCTGTGAAAGGCTTAGGCGGGCTTGTTTTTTGCTTTCTGGGAGCATGGGGTTATGTCACGTTTACTGACCAGCCCTTGAGCTTGTCCACTGTCCTGCTCTGACCTTGTTTTCCACCCACCACCCTTGTACCTCCTTACTCCTTGTGGAACACGTGTGCTCTTCGAGCATGCTGCAGGCTGGAATAACACACTGTAGGGAGAAAATGGCCTGCCATTGGTCTTTCCAATTATTAGAGTCATGTGGTTAATTTGAGGTCTCCTGGGTATCTCTTGTTCATGTTGTTTAGAATATATTGGCGACGTGTAGCACTCTGTGGAGGGATTAATATTCTTGTCTCATGTAACTCAAATGGGACACAAATATATGAGATACATGCCCTTTAGAAATGTAAACATGATTGTGGATTTAAGGTTAGGTGTGTATAAGAATGTCCTGGGATTTGGTGTCTTAGGGCAGAGATGAGGGGCTTGAACAGTACAGCATTAGGAAAGTCCTGCTGCTTTTCTTGATGCCTGTCAAAATATAATTTGCTTTTGAAAAAAATACCATTTCCCGGCCAGGTGTGGTGGCTCATGCCTACAATCCCAGGACTTTGGGAGGCCGAGGCAGGCAGATCACAAGGTCAGGAGTTTGAGACCAGTCTGGCCAATACTGTGAAATCCCCCCACTCTATTAAACATATAAAAATTAACCAAGTGTGGTGGTGGGTGCCTGTAGTCCCAGCTACTTGGGAGGCTGAGGCAGGAGAATTGCCTAAACCTGGGAGGCGGAGGTTGCAATTAGCTGAGATCGTGCTATGACACTCCAGCAGTGGTGACAGAGCGAGACTACATCTCAAAAAAAAAAAAAAGGAAAAAAACGTTTTCTGATTAGATATTTAAATAAAGAGCATTGTAGTTGTTCCTCAGGTAAGTGTCTGCTCTTAATATCTATTAAATTCTCCCAGAATACATAGTACTTTTGAAAAATTTTTATAGATGAATAACTTACCCCACAGCTGATTTTAAAAGAATGAAATTGGGCCAGGCTTGGTGGCTCATGCCTGTAATCCCAACACTTTGGGAGGCTGAGGCAGGTGGATCACCTAAGGTCAGGAGTTCGAGACCAGCCTGACAAACAGGGTGAAACCCTGTCTCTACTAAGTACAAAAAGTTAGCTAGGCATGGTGCTGGGCACCTGTAGTCCCAGCTACTTGGGAGGCTGAGACAAGAGAAGTGCTTGAACCTGGGAGAGGGAGGTTGCAGTGAGCTGAGATTGCACTATTGCCCTCCAGCTTGGGCAAAGAGAGCAAAACTGTCATATGATTGCAGTGAGCAATCATAGCTTACCTCAGCCTCCAACTCCAGCTCAGTGATCCTCCAGACTCAGCCTCCCAAGTAGCGGGAACTGTAGGCATGTGCCACCACACGTGGCTAATTTTTTTGTAAAGACAGGGTCTCACTGTGTTGCCCAGGCTGGTCTTGAAATCCTTGCTTCAAGCTATCCTCCTACCTCAGACTCCCAAAATGCTGAGATTACAGGTGTGAGCCACTGTCCCCAGCCTTTTACCAGCATTTTTTTTTAAAGACTAAATAATTAATACATGTCCATGATTAGAAATTTGAGCAGTATAGAAAGATGGAAAGCACAAAGGAAAAGGCCCTCAGTCTGTCCATCTTCTCACTTCCCAGAGGTAATCACTATGAAATACAGTTGGCTTTTAAGATGCTGTTATAAGAAGGTAGATCTGCTATAGTACCTTTCTCCTTTATGAAATTCAAGCTTTAGAAGTTAGCATTGTTTTCCCTCCATGCTAAGTAGTACTTCCTCTGCTGTGGTCCAGTATGGCATGGACTGTGGTGCAGGGTTATAGGGATGAGGTGGCATGCTGCTTGATGTTAAAGGAAGGATTTTAGAGCCTCATTGTTGATCCCTTCCCTTCAGTCTTTGTATGGTGAGGTTTCCCTGATGTTGTTTTCTCTTTTTGTGTTGCTGTAAGTAAGAGAGACAGAAAAAATTATTAAATTTTACAAGCATTCAAAATTTCTTCAGTGGCATAAAAGTTATTATTATTATTATTTTTGAGACAGAGTCTTGTTCTGTTGCCCAGGCTGGGGTCAGTGGCGCAATCTCGGCTCACTGCAATCTCCACCTCCTGGGTTCAAGCAGTTCTCTGCCTCAGTAGCTGGGATTATAGGTGCCTGTCACCACACCCAGGTAATTTTTGTATTTTTAGTAGAGACAGCGTTTCACCATCTTGGCCAGGCTGGTCTTGAACTCTTGACCTTGTGATCCTCCCACCTCAGCCTCCCAAAGTGCTGGGATTACAGGTGTGAACCACCGTGCCTGGCCAAAAGTGATTATTAAGAAGTGAAATGTCCTCTGCTGTATCAGTTGCAAACTGTATCCAAAGCCCCTTTGCATACCCTTATGTATATGTGAACTTAGGGAAGGAGTTTGGCAGTTATCAGTCAGGTTTGTCATTAGGCTCCTTTTTTTTTTTTTTTTTTTTTTTGAGATGGAGTTTCCCTCTGTCACCCAGGCTGGAGTACAGTGGCGTGATCTTGGTTCACTGCAACCTCCGCTTCCTGGGTTCAGGTGATTCTCCTGCCTCAGCCTTACCGAGTAGCTGGGACTACAGATGCATACCACCACGCCCAGCTAATTTTTTTTTTGTCTTTTTAGTAGAGACAAGGTTTCGTTCTGTTGGCCAGGCTGGTCTGGAACATTTGACGTCAGGTGATCTGCCCGCCTTGGCCTGTCAGAGTACTGGGATTATAGACGTGAGCCACTGCACCCGGCCAGGCCACATTTTTTTAAAAGTGGGTGCTGAGGTCAAGTCTCAATGGACAAAAGTGTTGGAGCCAGAGGAGGTGGCTATAGCTGAGTCAGCATGACTGGCCTGCAGTAGAAGTGTTACTTTCATGAAAGCACTTGGGGGCAGTTGCCCCTTTAACTACAGAAGCACTAGACAAACCAAGATATACTACTCTGTCTTCTTACTATATCCTAGGACAAACTCTTCCATGTCTCAGTTTACTTTTGTTTTGTTGTTGTTGTTGTTGTTGTTGTTGTTGTTTGAGACATGGTCTCACTCCGTTACTCAGGTTGGAGCGTAGTGGCACAATCACACCTCATTGCAGCCTAGACCTCCTGAGCTCAAGCATTCCTTCCACCTCAGCCTCCCGAGTAGCTGGGTCCATAGGCACATGCCACCATGCCAGGATGATTTTAAATTTTTTTGTAGAGATGGGATCTCACTGTGTTGCTCAGGCTGGTCTCGAACTCCTGGGCTCAAGTGATCCTCCCAAAGTACTGGGATAGTGGCATGACCCACTGTGCCCAGCCCATGCTTAGTTTTTTCATCCTTATGGGAATACTTTTACTTACCATCCATTCTTAGATGTGGATGAAATAGATATAAAACAGGATCTGTAGAAGCAAGGGAGAAAGCACTCCTTAAATTATAGGTGTAAAGTAAATGTAATTGATCAAATAAGAGAGACCTGGTGAAATTTCTGTTACTACTCTACCATTAAAAGTCTTAAAAGCATGTTTGTACCTGAGGAGATTTGAATTTCACATTGCGAGTGTTGTAATAGAATATCCTCTCTATCAGGGTAATAGTATCCATCGTCCCTGTGGAAGCTCAGATTCCTTGGGTTAGAAAGATAATGACTTTCACAGAGTACATTTTACATGTATTGATTTACAGATCTTTTGGACACATTAGCAGTTATGTGATTTCTTTCTAAACTAGTTTTTCATTTTCTTAGCCAAGCCAGTAAGTTGTCACTGTTGTTGGTGGTGCTGGCATGAGGGCGGTGCAAGTAACAAAATGTTTGGGCTGTGTCTTTTCGCTACCTCACCTCAGGAGACTTGTCCAGTGTGGACCTGGACTTTTTTTTGCTTTTTTATTTTTTGAGACTGAGTCTTGCCACCCAGGCTGGAGTGCAGTGGCATGATCTCAGCTCACTGCAACCTCCACCTGCCGGGATTCTTGTGCCTCAGCTTCCTGAGTAGCTGGGACTGCAGGCGTGTGCCACGACACCCAGCTAATTTTTGTATTTTTGGTAGAGATGGGGTTTTCACCCTGTTGGCCAGGCTTGTTTCAAACTTCTGACCTCAAGTGATCCACCCGCCTTGGCCTCCCAACGTGCTGGGATAATAGGCATGAGCTACTGCATCTGGACTGGCCTGGACTTGAAGATGTTACTGCAGACGCCAGCGCCATCTACATGGTGTATCCGCTGAAATTTGGTGTTGGCCTGGCTTGCACCCGTGTTGTCACATTCCAGAAATTCTGTGGGAATCTAGGGTAGCTGTGGGAATGATTTGCCAGTGTTGGTCTTCTTCCAGCCTGGGGTTTGGGGTGATATTCAGGGCTCTTGAGGAAAGTCAGAGTTTGGAGTTAGCCTTAGAACTTCTTTCAGAGGGCCATTGAACAAGCTGGGCAGGCTCTAGGTTGGTGAGCACTGATACGGTCTTCTCTGTGGGCAGATTGAGGAATAACCAGCTTCCAGTGGTTTTAGAGACCAAGATATGCACCAGCTATACAGTGTTACCCCTTACAGACGTTCACAGGGCCGTTGACTGGACCTGTGTTCCCCTTTGCCTCATTAGAAACCGTGGCTTTGGTCACAGCTCAGGAATCACCACTTAGGCAGACCTGTACCCTGCCTCTTGGCCTTGGGAAACTCAGTAGAACAGACAACTACCCAATGAAACACATCTGGAAAACTTACGGAAAATAGTTTGTTAAAACATTTCAAGGCTGGGCATGGTGGCTCACTCCTATCCACTCAGCACTTTGGGAGGCTGAGGCGGAAGAATCACTTGACTCCAGGAGTTCCAGACCAGCCTGGACAACATGGCAACCCTGTCTCCACAAAAAATAAACAAAATTAGCCAGGTGAGGTGGTGTGCACCTGTGTTCCCAGCTACTCAGTAGGCTAAAGTAGGAGGATCGCTTGAGCTCAGGAGGTCGAGGCTTCAGTGAGCCCTGATCTCGCCCCTGCACTGTAGCCTGGGTGACAGAGCAAGACCCTGTCTCAAACAAAAAACAGTTGAATGGAGAATGTTCTAAACCATTACTTTTCTTGTGTTGAGGTAGATGGTGAGGCATAGATGATAATGGCAGGTTTGTTTAATTTTTTTGCAGATCCTTTTAGACTGTAGGGTGTATTTTTGTTTGTTTGTTTTTTTGGAGACAGTCTTGCTCTGTTGTCCAGGCTAGAATGCGGTGGCGAGATCTTGGCTCACTGCAACCTCCACCTCCCGGGTTCAAGCAATTCTCTTGCCTTAGCCTCCTGAGTAGCTGGGACTACAGGTGCACGCCACCACACCTGGCTAATTTTTTGTATTTTTTTTTTTTTTTTTTTTTTTTTTTTGTAGAGATGGGGTTTCACTGTGTTGCCCAGGCTGGTTGTGAACTCCTGAGCTCAGGTAATTCTCCTGCCTCGGCCTCTGAAGTACTGGGATTATAGACGTGCGCCACTGCACCTGGCCAGTATATTGTTTTTGTTGTTTGTTTGTTTTGAGTCAGAGTTTCACTTTTGTCACCCAGGCTGGAGTGCAATGGCATGGTCTTGGCTCACTGCAACCTCTGCCTCCCAGGTTCAAGCAGTTCTCCTGCCTCAGCCTCCAAAGTAGCTGGGATTACAGGTGTGTACCACCACGCCTGGCTAATTTTGTGTTTTTAGTAGAGACAAGGTTTCACCATGTTGGCCAGGCTGGTATCGAACTCCTGACCTCAGGTGATTTGCCTGTCTTGGCCTCCCAAAGTGCAGGGATTACAGGTGTGAGCCACCGTGCATGGCCAACTCTAAGGTTTTTCAGATACAACAAAGGTTAGAATATTTAGAATATTTGAGTTTAGTTCTAGCTTTCAACCATTTTTCTGAATCTCAAATATTATTCTTCCTCCTTTCTCCTTGTGAGTAATGATCTGTGTCAACTCCCAGATAAACCTGGGTTGCCTTCATACTTTTAGTACTTTTCGTTTTGTAAATATAGTGGTACCCACAAGTCATTTTGGCAAAAACACTTTTAAGAACTGTATGCGTCTTAGAAATTGCACTGTGGGTAATTTGCCTTGTCTGTTTTTTAGTGACCTGATGTAAATAGGTAGATGTGAAAGGAGTGACCCCTTAAAACTTGTTCCCTACTATGCCACCTGTTCCCTTCTTTGTAGTCTGTGTAACTCCTTCAAATAACTCTCAAAACCTTATTGTGTATAGGATTTCCCCCAGCTAACAATTTGGGTATGATTGGCATGTTAATTATATCTGAGGGATTTTAGACTGGTTATTTTGTTTTTGTTTCTCGGACAGGCTCTCACTCTGTTGCCCCAACTGGAGTGCAGTGACATGAGCACAGCTTGATCTGTAGCCTAACTTCCTGGGTTCAAGTCATCTTCCCGCCTTAGCCTCCCAAGTACCTGGGACCACAGGCACATGCCAACGTGCCCTGCTAACTTATTAATTTTTTGCAGAGACAAGGTCCCACTATGCTGCCTAGGCTGGTCTCCAACCCCTGGGCTCAAGAGATCCTCCTGCCTCTGCCTCCCATAGTGCTGGGATTACAGGCATAAGCCATTGCAGCCGGGCTAGACTGGTTATTGTGCTTAGATAGCGGATGGTGCTTTTTCTTTTCAGTTGTTTTCTTTTCTTTTCTTTTCTTTTCTTTTCTTTTCTTTTCTTTTCTTTTTGAGACAGAGTCTTGTTTTGTTGCCCAGGCTGGAGTGCAGTGGCGTGATCTTGGCTCACTGCAAGCTCTGCCTCCCAGGTTCAAGCAATTCTCCTGCCTCTGCCTCCCAAGTAGCTGGTATTATAGGTGCATACCACCAAGCCTGACTAATTTTTGTACTTTTAGTAGAGAGCAGATTTCACCATGATGGCCAGGCTGGTCTCGAACTCCTGACCTCCAGCCCACGTCAGCCTCCCAAAATCCTGGGATTATTGGCACTAGCCACCACACCAGCCTCTTTTCAGTTGTTTTCTGAAACTTTGTGTTTGTGTGTTTGTATGTGCACTTCTGTAAATGTGAGTTTTCTTTTGTTCCTCTTGGTAGGTGAGACATTCTTTATGGCAGTTTGGTTTTTTTTTAATAGTTTATTGCTGGGAAAAGATCTGGATTAAAAAACAAATGTTTGGGTAAAAAAAAAGTTTAGAACACACAAAGTCTAGGGGCATCAGTCATCATTTACTGATCCCTTCTCACCAGCCTTTTCCTTCCTCTTATTTACAAATGCCTAATGGCTTCGGGGTTTAGAGAGCAGCTTTTCCCTTCTGTTTTTCTGTTTTACAGTACCTCTGAAACACACTGCATTGTAATCCCTCCCAACTTGTGCCACCCTAGTCTTTCCCAGAAAGTAACCCCTAGTGGCAGTTTAGAGTGAAATAAAATCAGAACTTGTCACACCTCCTCTATAATCTTCCAGTTCATTCATTCAGCGAAAGCTTATAAACCAGCTGATGTGTGCCACAAACAAAATTCTTGATCTCATGAAGGCCGCATTCTGGTGGGTGAAGATAAGAGACACCATCCAATAACTTTCCATCATACTTTAAAAAGATCCCCTTTTCATGCCTCAGGAGATGCTAAACATGTCAGAAGCCCCTTCCCATGTCTTCGACCTCACCTCTGCATTCTCCCCTTGCTGCCAGGTGGTGGGTCACACCCACTTTAGGGCTTTTGCTCTTATTCATTGAGCATTTATAAAGTAACTAACTAAAAGTACAAGATTATTTGTGGTAATGGCGAGCAGTTGTGAAGCAGCTTTATAAACTCCCAGAAAGGGTTGAGCAGGTGAGGACAGCCTTCCAAGGTGGCAGGTCTGCGAAGAGCTGAATGATACCCAGGAGCCAGTCTCAGTAATCCAAGTGCTTTTGCACTTGCTGTTCCCTCTACCTGTGATGCTGTTTCCCTGGATCCTTGGATTAGTGAGACTGGCTCCTGGGTATTATTCAGCTCTTCGCAAACCTGCCACCTTGGAAGGCTGTCCTCACCTACATAACCCCTTCTGGGAGTTTATAAAGCTGCTTCACAACTGCTCGCCATTACCAGAAATAATCTTGTTCCTTTAGTTAGTTACGTTATAGATGCTCAATAAGTATATTTGTCAAATCAATGACACTGATTTTCCTATACTGTGTTTATAATGTTTATTGAATGACTGTCTGTTATACACAATTCGTCTATTCACCAAATATTTACTGAGTATTTCTATGTGCCAGCACTGATCTAGGCTCTGGAGAAGCAGCAGCAGACAGGCTGACAAAGCCCATTCTCTCCAAAAGTGTACATTCTGGTGGGGTGACAGATGAGAAACAGTTATATCATTATATCTATGATAAATGGTTAGATAGCAAGTAGGGTCACAAAGAAAAGTATGGTAGGGAACTGAGCACTGGGGGAAAGGCTGTCCTAGTCGGTGAGGGCCTCTGGTAAGGTTACAGTTGAGCTGATGCTCACTGCAGTGAAGCTGATGACCTGCGTATTTCCTGTGTGCCTCAAAACCTCCAGAGGCAGGTGCTAAGATTCCTTTTCTCACAAGGGAAAATTGAGGCCCTGTGAGGTGAAGGCATTTTTTTAAGAATACACAGTTTAAAAGTGGGTAGGGCTAGTATTTGTCTCATGACTCACTGTTGCTTGACACCAGAGCTGTTTCTGTGTTTAAACCTGGTCCCCTAAACTGTGCCTGGTTCTCATAGTTGACAAATAATATTTAATGTCTTATTCTTTGCCAGTTGGAATTACAGAACGCTGCTCAATTTCCATCATAGACAGTGAGAGGCTATGTGGTGTAGTGGCTGTGAGTGTGGATTCTAGAGCCAGTCAGGTCAGATTTGACTATTTGAGTGACTCTGGACAAGTTTTTAACCTCTATCATGCTTCATTTTTTTCCCCATGTGTAAATGGGCATAATAATTGTCCCTGCTGGGTGTGGTGGCTCACATTTATAACCCCAACAATTTGGGAGGCTGAGGTGGAAGGATTGCTTGAGCCGGGAGTTTAAGATCAGCCTGGGCAACATAGGGAGACCCCGTCTGTACAAAAAAAATAGAGAAAAAATTAGCTGGGCTTGGTGGCACATGCTTATGATCCCAGCTACTTTGGTGGCTGAGTCTGGAGGATCGCTTGAGCTCAGGAAGTTGAGAATGCAGTGAGCTGTGTTACATCACTGCACTCCAGCCTGAGTGACAGAGGGAGACCTTGTCTCAAAAAAAAAAAAAAAAAAAAAAGTCTCTGTCTCACAGGATTATTGTCAGAATTAAATCAGGTTAGTTCATGTTAATTGTATGTGTGGCAACATAGAAAGCATTTAATATTAGCTATTACTGTTGCTATTTTTCTGGTCAACCTAATTTCTCTGTCTTCCCTGCCCCCTCTCAACCCAAACAAAGTAAACATGCTTTCTTTTTTTCTTTTAATATATATATTTTTTATTGCATTTTAGGTTTTGGGGTACATGTGAAGAACATGTAAGATTGTTGCATAGGTACACACATGGCAGTGTGGTTTGCTGCCTTCCTTCCCATCACCTATATCTGGCATTTCTCCCCATGTTATCCCTCCCCAACTCCCCACCCCCCGCTGTTCTTCCCTTATTTCTACCCCCACAGACCCTAGTGTGTGATGCTCCCCTCCCTGTGTCCATGTGTTCTCATTGTTCAACACCCGACTATGAGTGAGAACATGTAGTGTTTGATTTTCTGTTCTTGTGTCAGTTTGCTGAGAATGATGGTTTCCAGGTTGATCCATGTCCCTGCAAAGGACACAAACTCATTGAGTAAACATACTTTCTTTCCAGAATTAGGGTAATATTCAGATTTCCTCAGTGGGACCATCACAAGTTCTTGGGTTCACCTTAGGTACATATCCTGCCAAACTCCAGACTTATTAGACTACAAAGTCAAAGCAAAATATTTTGGTTCTCTGAAGCAGTGGCTAGGTCAGGATCCTGTTTCTACATCCTGCCAGCTTATATGAACGGAAGAGAAGGTGCAGGCTCCGCCTGCAAACCACAGCTTTGTTTTGAGCCAGCTTGACTTGACAGCTTCCCTATTTTACCTGCTGACTTCTTTAGCCCTGGTTTGGCAGCCAGAAGAGCAACTGAACCGGTTTATAGCTTGCCACTTAGCACCAATGAAAACTGAGCAACTCCTAGGAAGATGAAGGTTTAACTGAGCAACTCCTAGGTAAATGAGGGTTTAAATGTAGTTGATTTTTTTTTTCTCTTGTCGTTTTTTTTTTTTTTTTTTTTTTTTTTTTTTTTTGAGACGGAGTTTCGCTCTTGTTACCCAGGCTGGAGTGCAATGGCGCGATCTCGGCTCACTGCAACCTCCGCCTCCTGGGTTCAGGCAATTCTCCTGCCTCAGCCTCCTGAATAGCTGGGATTACAGGCACGCGCCACCATGCCCAGCTAATTTTTGGTATTTTTAGTAGAGACGGGGTTTCACCCTGTTGACCAGGTTGGTCTCGATCTCTCGACCTCGTGATCCACCCGCCTCGGCCTCCCAAAGTGCTGGGATTACAGGCTTGAGCCACCGCGCCCGGCCTTCTCTTGTCTTTTTAAGTTTGCCTTTTTACGTGTCAAACTGTAGAAGCACTACATTCCGGCCAGGCACAGTGGCTCATGCCTGTAATCTCAGCACTTTCGGAGGCTGAGGCAGGTGGATCAGGAGGTCAGAAGTTCCAAGACCAGCCTGGCCAAGATGGCGAAACCCATTTTTAGTCTATTGTTTAATAAAATTATGTCCTTAGAGTTTTTAGTCTCTACTAAAAATACAAAAATTTGCCAGGCGCGGTGGCAAGCACCTGTAATCCCAGCTACTTGGGAGGCTGAGGCAGGAGACTTGCTTGAACCCCGGAGGCAGAGGTTGCAGTGAGCCAAGATCATGCCGTTGTACTCCAGCCTGGGCAACAGAGTGAGACTTCATCAAAAAAAAAGAAAAACTACATTCTATTTTTATAGGAAGAACATGATAATACATTTGTGGTATCTTCTGAAACATATAGATCTTTGGGTGTATGTTCATTTTCAACTTTAATAAGCATCAGGACTTTATTTTTCCATTTTGATTGGAAATCTACAATTATATTTACTTGTTTCTGGTTCTTTTTAAAGAATATGAAATACAGATTAACATTTCCTTGAATCTGGATCTTAATGATGAATGGCTTCTCATGGTAAATATCAGGGCTTAATGAAGAGTGTAGACTGGTACATGGGGCACAACTGGTTTCTTTTTTTTTTTTTTTTTTTTTTTTTTTTGAGGCAGTTTTACTCTGTCCCCCAGCCTGGGGTACAGTGGTGCAGTCATAGTTCACTGTAGCCTCGAACTCCTGGACTAAAGTGATCCTCTGACCTCAGTCTTCCAAGTACAGGTGCACCATGTCCGGCTAAATTTTTAATTTTTTTGTAGAGATGGGGTTTTGCCATGTTGCCCTGGACTCAAGCAACCTTAGCTTCCCAAAGTGTTGGGATTATAGGCGTGAGCCACCATCCCTGGCTACCTTTTTTTTTTTTTTTTTTTTAACCTCATTTGTTATGATAGATAAAATGTTTGTAAAATGTTTGAGCACCAGACCGGGCACTGGGGCTCGCACCTATAATCCCAGCACTTTGGGAGGCCAAGATGAGTGGATTACCTGAGGTCAGGAGTTCGAGACCAGCCTGGCCAACATGGTGAAATCCTTCTTCTACTAAAAATACAAAAAAATGAGCCAGGTGTGGTGGCTGGTGCCTGTAATCCCAGATACTCGGGAGGCTGAGGCAGGAGAATCGCCTGAACCTGGGAGGCAGAGGTTTCAGGGAGCCAAGAATATGCCACTGCACTCCAGCCTGGGCAACAATAGCAAAACTTCATCTCAAAAAATGAAATAAAATGTTTGAGCATCTATATTCATAAAACAAAGATCCGTCATATCTTTGAGGAGTGTCAGTGAAACTCTGAATATGATGGTGTACTATTTGTACTGCAGTTGCTGTCATATTAGCCACCTTTTACGTTGTCTTCACAAGCAGGTTTTTATCTGGTGCTTTCAATCACAGGTGATGGAATGGGGCAGTGTAATACGCCTCAAGTCCATTATTTATAAAATTATGTCCTCAGAGTTAAAATATGTGGAAAGTAGTTGACAGCATTCTGTCATCTCTCCCATGTACTGTTTTGCTGTGGATGAAAATGAATAAGCAACTCTGGAAACCAAGGTCCTCTGGGAACATACAAAGTCTTGTGGCTATTAATGGATTTAATTGTATTTCCTCTCTGCCACCAAGATGTGCGATAAATTGTTTATGCCCTTACTGTTAGTGGGGAGAATTGTTCATTAAATGCATGTAATATTATTATGGTTTTGTTTTTATTACTTGTAGATAGTCTTATCTCTCCTTTTAAAAAAATATAAAAAGAATGCCTGTAATTATTAAACGTTGGCCATTAATCCCTCTGGTTGACTTTTCCCTCTGTGGAGAAAAAGGAAAGTATCATCTCACTGGGGAAGCAAGCTGGACTGGAAATGGGACATGGTCTCCTAAATCTAAGATTTGGCAGAAGGTTGGTTTGGTATGCTTTGGACTTGGGCCAAGTGATATATTTACTTAGGTTCCAGAAGGGCCTGGTTCTAAGGCAGCCACACTGATACATGAATGCCTTGTATCAAGTGTGGAGAGGCTTCATTGTATTTAAATCCACTTAAGAGGACAGTTATAGAAGAATGACTGTTTAGGACTGTGGTTCTATTTTCTTGTCATTTAGGTATTTCTGCCAATTATAATAAATGTGGAGGAAAAAAGTCAGCAAATTGCTATAAGTCTCTTTGAAACCATATGCCAGAAATGCTTTAACATTAAAGTTTGATTTCTCACTTGGCTTTACCCCACCATGTGGGTTTGGATAAGTCTTTGTAACTTCCTGCGCATACCTCTACTGTTTCTTCATTTAGTCAAAAGGTACTTATTAAGCATACATTACAGACCAGTCACTGCTTGGATACTGAGGAGAGAGCAATGAACAAAACAAACAGAAATTTCAGCTCTTGTGGAGCTTACCTTCTGTGGCCAGGGTGGGCAGCAGGTAGTAACAAGTGAGTAAGCAAATATTAGGGTGTGCTGGACAAGAAAAAATGGGGTAAGTGGGCAGAGGAATGAGGTCATGGTTTTAAACAAGGTGGTCTAGAGAGACCTCAGAAGGCGAGCCAGCCACATGGAACACACATTTAGGCAGACTGGGCAAAGTTTATGGGATGAGGCCTCCCAGTAGAGGGAACAAGAAGTATTGCAGGTTCCAGAGGATCCAGGAGGCCAGTGTGGCTGGAGCCAGGTGAATTAGAGAGAGTAATAGATAATAGATAAAGTCAAAGAGGTAAAAGGGGGAAGGTCTCACAGATCTGTAGGACTCTGGCTTTGACCTTGAGTGAAATGAGAAGTCATTAGGCTTTTGAGGCAGCGAAGAGGCATGATCACTTCCACCCTAAAAGAACCACTGACCACTGTGTGTGGTCTGTAAAGAAAGGCTGGGGTGGAAGCAGGGATTTGGGTCGGTGGGGGCTGCTGTGATCATCTAGGTGGGAGCTGATGCTGGCTTGGACCAAGGTGGTGGAGGTAGAGATGAGAAAGTGGAGGGAGTCTGAGCATATGTCAAGGCTGAAGAGTTTGCTTATGATCGGATTTGAGGTATGACAGAAGAAAAGGATTCAAGGATGACACCAATATTTCATTTAACTTCTTTGTGTCTGTTTCTGTTTGTTTTGTTTTAAAGTAATTATTGTCATCCCTTTATCTTAGCAACTTTCTTTGAGAACAAGATCTGTGTAACAGAGCTCTTGAGGGAGTTTTTTTGTGTCCACTTTTGCCATTTATAATTAATTGGAAATAAAATTTCTTGGGAATTTACTGGGTGATGGCATAATCCATAGGTTGGCACTTGATTGTTTTGAAAACCTGGATGAGTTCTTATGCTTTAGGCCACAGTGATGCTGTGGGTGTGGCTGAGTCTCAATATGCCTAATTTTCTGCTGCTGTGTTTGCTCTGTCAGATGTCCCCTATGCAATCCTTACTTATTTGACGTTGTCCAAAGAGGGAGATTGCAGAAGCCATTAATAACTGTAGCCCCATAGCTTTTGTTGCTAACTCAGCAAAATGGAAGAGTCCAAAACATCATGGTTTTTTCTTTTTTAATATTTTTTTCTTTTTCTAACGTAACTATAAGAGTTTTTTCCTTTTTTAAATGACTGGTTTGCTGTATCAGACAGCCTGTCTGTGCTTCCTAGGAGCTTCTCTGTAAGGAGGAATACTGCTGCAGAATGATCTAATTTGTGTAATCTTGAAGGTGGAGCTATTTTTGAAAGAGAACAGAAAAATAATGGAGCCCTTTGCTCGAGATTGCCAAACTGGATCTTACTGTTTTAAAAGGCAAAGGACTCAGTTAGAGCTTGCAGTTTGAACTCCTGTTTCTCTCTCACTCTGCTCATTATGTCTAGATCAAATTTATGATAGATGTACTTCGATAATTACTCTTGAAAATGACAGTTGGGTTTTTGTTTGTTTATTTTGTTCATTCTTTTACATTTTAGATAAGTGTATTATTCAACTTGTGATTTTGCTGAGGTGAGTGGTATAAAAGAACAGTTACCAAGTTTAGGAATTAGAATTCTCTTTACAGTTCTTACAATAGACTGATGGTGTGTAACTAGTTCTCAACCCTGTCAGACCCTATGACTACCTTTAATATCCTGAAATAAAATTCCCAGATAAAATCTACTGACATGTCTACAAAGTCTTAACTGTAATATGAAAGGCGGGGGGAAAGAATGTTACGGTAATAAAATATGTATTTCCGTGTGTAAATTCTCAGAAGACAAATGTAAATGCTCACAGCACGTTGGAAACCAGAGCTGTCAGGTTCTTGCGGGTACACATGGCTTTATCTTTGTGAGTATGACACCTATAAATAGAGGCCCATACAGATGTATTGTGTTGGTGACTCAGATATGTAGCAATGCCTTTAGTGATAGGATTTTCCAAGATGGTGAATAAATCTTCATAAAGTTCTACACAAAACAAAATATAATCTTGTCCTTTTTTATATAATAGTTACATTCCTGGAAATTTTAGTGTATATTTAGTGGTGAAAAGTGCTTATGATTTCTTTGTTAAATCTCTTTAGGTCTGGGCTGAAAAAGTTATAAACTGCTTTTTACTTAGATGTGTCTGGCAGGGCCAAAGGAAGATTTGTTATGAACCTCATGAAGCTTAAGTTTCAGGGCCCTGTACATGCACAGGCTACTTCCAGGGCACTATTCCTAATTAGAAAAACAGAAGTAAAAACACCTTTTTTTTTCCCCTTGAGACAGGGCCTCATTCTGTCTCCCAGGTTGGAGCACAGTGGCTCTATCTCAGCTCATGGCAACCTCCGCCTCCCAGGCTCAAGTGATTCTCGTGCCTCGGCCTCCTGAGTAGCTGGGACTATAGGTACACACCATCACACCTGGCCAATTTTAAAATTTTTTGGTAGAGATGGGGTTTCACCAAGTTGGCCAGGCTGATCTCAAACTCCTGACCTCAAGTGATCCACCTGCCTCTGCCTCCCAAAGTGCTGAGGTTACAGGCGTGGGCACAGCCAAAAACACCTTTTGAGCACGTTTTCAGGGCCTGCTGAGGCTGTGTCATGGAAAAAAAACAAAAAAACGTTCTGTTTGAAATGTCATGTACACTCAGAAAAGCACATATATAATAAGTGCAGCTTGATAAATTTTCATAAACTGAACATACATAACCAGCACTCACATCAAGAAACAACATTACCAAGTCCCCAGAGCATTATTACCATGCCCCCTTCTAATACCACCCTTCCCACTCCACCAACGGTAACTAGTTTCCTAACTTCTAACAGCATGCATTAGTTTTGCCTGCTTTTGTACTTAATATAGTGGATGAAGTACAAAAGAACACTTGTGTTTTTTTGTTTTGTTTTCTTTTGTTTTGTTTTGAGACAGAGTCTTGCTCTGTCACCCAGGCTGGAGTATAGTGGCATGATCTCGGCTCACTGCAACCTCCGCTTCCCGGGTTCAAGCATTCTCCTGCCTCAGCCTCCAGAGTGGCTGGGATTACGGGCATGCACCACCATGCCCCGCTAATTTGTTACATTTTAGTAGAGGAAGGGTTTCACCATATTGGCCAGGCTGGTCTCGAATGCCTGACCTCAGGTGATCCACCTGCCTCCGTCTCCCACACTGCTGGGGATTATAGGTGTGAGCCACCGTGCCCAGCCAAGAACACTTGTATCTAACTTCTGCTGCTCAGCATTATGTTTAGGTGATGTGGACGCAACTCCTTGTTGCATGGAGTTGTAGCGAATGCTTTCTTTTTGCTATGTATTACTGTATTTCATGGTGTGAATATATTGCAGTTTGTGTAACCAGTCTGCTTTTGATGACCATATGGGAGATTTCCAGTTTGGACTATGCTGAATAGTGCTACCGTGGGCATTCTTGCACCTGCTTGTTGTAGACTAAAGCACTCATTTCTCTGGAGTATATACCCAGGAGTCAGATTGCTGGATTGTGGGGCATATGGACAGTATATTCAGCTGAGCAACATATGAAAGTTCCTGTTACTGCACATCTCCACCAACAATTGTTTTTGTTTATTTTGCCTTTTTCTTTTCTTTTTTTTTTTTATTCTGCACCTATTGGTAAGATATTTGCACTGTTTTGCCTTTTTCAAGGCAAATAATTGGGCTGGAGTAAAATGGTTTCACCTATGGCTTTAATTTGCATTTTCCTGACAATGTTGAGCACCTTTTCATATATTTTTGGGCCATCTGGGTATCCTCTTTTATGAACTGTCTGTTCAGGTCAGTTGTGCATTTATCTATTTTGGTTGTCTCTCTGTTTCTTTTTTACCTTTAGGAGTTCTTTTTTATTTTTTTGAGATGGAGGCTCACTCTGTTGCTCAGGCTAGAGTGCAGTAGTGTGATCTTAGTTCATTGCAGCCTCTGCCTCCCAGGTTCAAGCCATTCTCCTTCCCCAGCCTCCTGAGTAGCTGGGATTATAGACATGTACCACCATGCCTGGGTAATTTTTACATTTTTAGTAGAGCTGGGGTTTCACCATGTTGGTCAGGCTTGCCTCGAACTCCTGGCCTTGTGATCCACCTGCCTGAGCCTCCTAAAGTGCTGGGATTACAGGTGTGAGCCACTGTGCCCAGCAAGGAGTTCTTTGTCTCAAAAATATCTTCTCATACTCTGTGGGTTGCTTTTTTACTCTTTATTTATTTATTTTATGGCATGATATCATCAAGCAACCCTTTCACTCTTTTAATGATGTCTTTTGATGAACAGAAATTATTAATATAGTTCAATTTATCAATTTTTGCCTTTGTTTAGTGCCGTTTATGTTCTATTTAAGAAATCTTTGCCTACTTCAAGATCATGAAGATGTCCTCTAATGTTTTCTTCTAAAAATTGTATTGTGTACCTTCCACCTTTAGAGTTCCAGTCCATCCGAAATTGGTATGTGGTATGAAATGTGGGTTAATACACATTTCCCCTGATATAAGTACTCAACCCTGAACCATTTATTTACAAGGTCATTGCACTGCATTATCACCTTGATCATAAGTGCCTTGACATTTTACATGTGGTTCTTTTTTCTTTCTTTCTTTCTTGGCCTTAAACTGAGGTAAGTTTTGTTTGTTTGTTTGTTTGTTTGTTTGTTTGTTTAAATATGGGGTTTTACCATGTTGGTCAGGCTGGTCTTGAACTCCCGATGTCAGGTGATCCGCCCACCTCGGCCTCCCAGAGTGCTGGGATTACAGGTGTGAGCCACCACACCCGGCCTTTACATGTGGTTCTAATTTTAGACTTTCTATTCTGTACCGTTGATCAGTCTATCCATCCTTGCATCAGTGTCACTGTGTCTCAGTGACTGTATCTTTATAATAGGCCTGTTATGTTGTGTGTATTCCTGCTTTGTGCTTCTTCATAATTGCCTTAAGGTAGTCTTTGCCTTTTGCATTTCCTTTACAATCAGCTTTTCAGTTTCCTTAAAAACTTCTCTTGGGGGAGAAATTTTACTCAGGATTGCTTTGGATCTATGGATTAATTTGCAGAGAATTGAAATCTTTAAAATTGAATCTTTTAATTCATGGACATATATCCCTTTATTTAGGTTGTGGTTTTGCACATTTTAGCATAGACATATTCTGCACCTTTCTTTAGATCTATTCCTATATATTTGATATTTTTAAACCCTAAAGCTAATTTTGTCTGCTTTTTCTTATAGATAACTCTAACTTTTATAAGCTTTAGGTCCTACAAAACCTCGTTCTGTCTCTGGACGGAATGTTTTCACTTACATGAATGTTGAAAATCATGTGGGAAGCTAGTCAGTTCTTGTGCAGGACAGACTTCTGTTTACAAGCTTCCTCTTAACCTCCCAAGTCACTAGAATTACAGGTTTGAACTGCCACACCTGGCTAGTTTTTGTATTTTTAGTAGAGATGGGGTTTTACCATGTTGTCCAGGCTGGTCTTGAACTCCTGAGCTCAAGCAGTCCATCCACCTCAGCCTCCCAAAGTGCTAGGGTTACAGACATGAACTACTGCACCCAGGCTGGTTTTATTTTTTGATAGTCCAAATTTTCCAGTAGTTTTTTTTCTGGTTGTTGTTCTTTTGAGACAGAGTCTTACTCTGTTACCCAGTCTGGAGTATAGTGATGTGATCTCGGCTTACTGCAAACTCCGCCTTCCAGGTTGAAGTGATTCTCCTGCCTCAGCCTCCCGAGTAGCTGGGATTACAGGCACATACCACCATGCCTGGCTAAGTTTTGCATTTTTAGTAGAGACAGGGTTTTACCATGTTGGCCAGGCTGGTCTCGAATTCCTGATCTCAAGTGATACACCTACCTCGGCCTCCCAAAATGTTGGTATTACAGGCGTGAGCCACCACACCTGGCCTCATTGTTGCGTTTATTTATTTATTTATTACTATTATTTTTTGAGACGAAGTTTCACTCTTGTTGCCCAGGCTGGAATGCAGTGGTGCGATCTCAGCTCACTGCAACCTCTGCCTCCTATGTTCAAGCGATTCTCCTGTCTCAGCCTCTTGTGTAGCCAGGATTACAGGCATGCACCACCCCTGGCTAATTTTGTATTTTTAGTAGAGACGGGGTTTCGGCATGTTGCCCAGGCTGATCTCAAACTCCTGACCTCAGATGAGCCACCATGCCTGGCTAAGATAGGCATTTTAGTTAGATCATTAGGTTTGTTTTCTTCTTTCCCTCCCTCCCTCCCTTCCTTCCTTCTTTCTTTCCTTCTTTCCTTCGTTCGTTCGTTTCGCAATGTCACCAAGGCTGGAGTGCAGTGATGCAATCATGGGTCATTACAGCCTTAACTTCCCAGGCTCAATGAGCCACCCGCCTCAGCCTCCCAAAGTGCTGGGATTGCAGGTGTGGGTCACCGTGCCCAGCTAGTAGTTTATTCTTTTTTATTCCCAAATATTTCATTGAAACAATTTGCATATCCAGTCTCCTGTTGATGATTGTATAGGTTTTTTACAGCTTTTGGCTTTTATGAATAAAGTTGCTATGAACATTTCTCTTTTTTCTTTCTTTCTTTTTTTTTTTTTTTTGAGATGGAGTTTCGCTCTTGTTACCTAGGCTGGAGTGCAATGGCGCCATCTCGGCTCACCACAACCTCCGCCTCCTGGGTTCAGGCAATTCTGCCTCAGCCTCCGGAGTAGCTGGGATTACAGGCACGCGCCACCATGCCCAGCTAATGTTTTGTATTTTTAGTGGAGATGGGGTTTCACCATGTTGACCAGGACGGTCTCGATCTCTTGACCTCGTGATCCACCCGCCTTGGCCTCTCAAAGTGCTGGGATTACAGGCTTGAGCCATCGCGCCCAGCCGAACATTTTTCTTTTTATGGACATATATATTTTTTTTCCTCTCTCTTTTCTTTTTAAATGTAGAGACCAGTCTCCCTTTGTTGCCCATGCTGTTTTCGAACTCCTGGCTTCAGGCAGTCCTGCCTCAGCCTCCCAAAGTACTGGGATTACAGGGATGAACCACCACACCCAGCCCCATTTTCATTTATTTGGGGGTACATATGTAGGAGTGGAATGGTGTGTCTTAGAGTAGGTATATTTTTAACTTTGTAAGAAACTGCCAATTTTCCAAAGCAATTCTATCAGTTTACATTCCCACTAACTGAGGCAGATAGATTCTGAAGTGGCCCTCATGATCCCTGTCTCCTGGTATTTATGGCTGAGTAGTCCTGTGCCCTTGGGTGCAGGTGAGACCTATGATTGGCTCCTCACTAATAGAATATGGCAGAGGTGACAGGACATGTGTGGTCATGTATACCTGCTTATCCCAAGTCAGATTGTAATGCTCATTTTGTGAGGAGCCTCTTTCCCTTGCTGGCTTTGGTGTTGCGTTGTGAGCTGCCTATGGAGAGGACCCTGTGGCAGGGAGCTCAGGGAAGCCTCAAACCCACAGCCAGCCAGAAACTGTGGCCCTCAGTCCAGCAGCCCACAAGGAACTCTGAGTATTGCTAGCAACCATGTGAGCTTGGAAACAGATACTATCCCACTCAGTCCTCAGATGAGACCTTAGTCCCAGCCAGCTCTTGAAGGAGCACCTTATGAAGGACTCAGCTAAGCTGTGCCTGGGCTTTTGACCCATAGAATCTGTGAGATAATAAACATGCATTATTTTAAGCTGCTAAGTTTTTGCCAGTGTTGTTATGATACAGTAGATAGCTAATACTAGCAATATAGCTCCTGTTGCCCTACATCTCCACTGACATTTAGTGTCTGTCTTTTAAATTTTAGCCACGTTAGTGGGTATGAAATGGAAACCCTGAGGCTTTTATTTGCATTTCCCTAATGACATTGAATACCTGCTAATTGGACATTTGGATATCTTCTTTTGTGAAGTATGTGTTCAAGTCTTTTTCCTATTTTAAAAATTGGTAGGTCAGGCTCGGTGGCACATATCAGTAATCTCAGCACTTGGGAGGCCAAGGTGGGCGGATCACCTGAGCTCCGGAGTTTGAGACCACCCTGGGCAACATGGTAAAACCTCATCTCTGCTAAAATACAAAATTCTAGCTGGGCATGGTGGCAGACACTTGTAGTCCCAGCTACTTGGGAGGCTGAGGCATGAGAATCACTTGAGTTCAGGAGGTGGAGGTTGCAGTGAGCCAAGATCACGCCACCACACTCCAGCTTGGGCTACAGAGTGAGACTCTGTCTCAAAAAATATAAAATAGTAATAATAATAATAGGTATGTTTGTCTTTTTATAATTTATTTGTAGACGTTCTTTATATATGACAGGTTAAATTCTTTATCAGATGTGTGTGTGTCTGCATGAATGTATGTTGTATGTCTGTGTGTGTATCTTATATAGTTTTCTTCTAGTCTGATGGGGAAGAACTTGCACATTCCTCTTACCTCATGTAAATTTCCAAACTGTTCACATTTTACTGCATTTATTATGCTGTTTCTCTCTCTAAATCAGTTTTTTTTTTTTTCTGGGTCATTTGAGACAATGTTATGCACATACTGCCCTATCACCCTTAAATATTTCAGTGTTTATTTCCCCCCAATTAAGGGCACTCCCATATAACCACTATATACCCCTTTAAGTCAGGTAATTTGCAGCGATAAAACCCTATTGTCCTATCATAGACCCCATTCATACTTTGCTGCCCCAACTATGTCTTATTTTTGTTTTGTCCCAGGATCCCAGAGAGGAGTGTGCATTGCACCCAGCTGTCATGTCTCTTCACATCCTCTAGTCTAGAATCATCCCTTTGTCATTCCTGGTCATTCTTGTCCCAATCGTTTCATATTCTATAGGATGATTGGCAGGATGCATCCTGTAGTATTTACTTAGGACCAAACTCAGGTCATGATTTCTTGACAGAAGTATCACAAAAATGATGCGGTAATAATCTCAGCACATCACATCAAGGGGCACGTTCTGTTAACCAGCCCTGTTACTGCTGTTGTTGGTCCTGATCACCTGGTCATGTTAGTGTCTGCCAGGTATTTCTGTTTTTCTTGCTGTAATGCCATTATTTTTTCCTTTCTTTCTTCCTTTCCTTTCCTTTTTCCATTCCTTTTTTTTTTTTTTTTTTTCTTCTGAGACAGAGTCTTACTGTAGCCCAAGCTGGAGTGCAGTGGCATGATCTTGACTCACTGCAGCCTCCACCTCTGGGGCTCAAGCAATTCTCCTGCCTCAGCCTCCCAAGTAGCTGAGACTACAGATGCATGCCACCATGCCTGGCTAATTTTTTTGTATCTTTAGTAGAGATAGGTTTTGCTATTTTGCCCTGGGTGGTCTTGGATTCCTAAGCTCAGGTGATCTACCCACCTCAGCCTCCCAAAGTGCTGGGATTATAGGCATGAGCCATTGCACCCAGCCTGTTTTTCTTTTCATAACTAATGAGTGTTTTGTGTGGAGATGATTTGGGATTATGCCAATATTCTGTTCCTCCTTGAACTTCAGTCACCACTTGCCAAATGATGATTTTTTGTTTGTTTTCATTAATCCTACTACATTTGTACGTTGGCCTTCTATTATAAGAATAAGCTTTCCCCTCTCCTTCCTTCCAGTGCAGATTTATGATTTATATTCTGTTGGCTGGGTTGTAATTTGTTAGCATCATTATTTATTTTTATGCTCAAGTTACTCTGGATCTGTCCAGGGGAGCCCTTTAAGCTGTTTGCCTTTTACATGTCCTTATCCTTCTTTGAACACTACCTAGTTTTCTAGAACAAGATGTTCTAGGCTCATCTTATACTTTCCCTGCCCTGGCTCTGGAATCAGCCCTTTCTCTAAGGAGTCCTGGGCTTTTTCGTGGAGGTGGTATTTAGAAACCAGAGTCTAGAAGTTTGTTGTGTTCATTGCTATGAGATCTCAGTGCATCTAGGTGCTCTCAGCAGACAGAGTCAGGAAATAAAAGTATTTACTATATAAGAATATACAGTACATACTCTCCCCCCTTTCCCTTACCACTTTCTATATCTGTTTCTTTTTTAGGGGGAGGTTGGAGACAGAGTCTGGCTTTGTCACCTAGGTTGGAGTGCAGTGGCTCTGTATCAGTTTATTGCAACCTCTACCTCCTGAGCTCAGGTCATCCTCCAACCTCAGTATCCCAAGTAGCTGGGACCACAGACATGCACCACCACACCCAGCTAATTTTTGTAGTTTTTGTAGAGATGGGATTTTGCCATGTTGCCCAGGCTAGTCTTGAACTCCTGAGCTCAAGTGGTCTACCCACCTCACCCCCCGAAAATGCTGGGATTACAGGCATGAGACATCATGCCTGGCCTGTATCTGTTTCTTTCTTTCTTTTTTTTTTTTTGAGATGGAGTTTCGGTCTTGTTGCCCAGGCTGGAGTTCAGTGGCACAGTCTTGGCTCACTGCAACCTCCGCCTCCCGGGTCCAAACGATTCTCCTGCCTCAGCCTTCCAGGTAGCTAGGATCACAGACATCCGCTACTACACCTGGCTAATTTTGTATTTTTAGTAGAGATGGGGTTTCACCATGTTGGTCAGGCTGGTCTTGAACTCTTGATCTTACGTGATCTGACCACCTCGGCCTCCCAAAGTGCTGGGATTACAGGCATGAGCGCCTGCACCTGGCCTATTTCTTTACATATTTTAAAAACCATGTATTCAGACTGATATCTTAAATTTCAGTGTAACATTTTAGAGTTCTCTCCAGCTTAAGCCCTTTGTGTGTTTGTAAGTACCTCTTCCAAGTGTGAGAAAGCTGGCGGCTTTCGTTTTCCTCAATGTATTTACTTATTTGCTCATTACAACTGGTCTTCCAACTACCCTGACCTTGTCTTCTGTCTGCCATATCTGCGTGTGTCCTCACACCCCCGCCCCAGCACCCTGTGTCCTTGAGCACTAGTAGGTAGAAGCAGGAAAACAAATGTGCAAACTTCATAACAGTGACTCATAAGACAGTAGAGGTGGAAAGCAAGAAACCGATTTACACTGCAAAATCATAAGTAGTATTTGTTCCATTATCTACTCTTGTGTAAAAAAGTCTCTCCAAAAGTTATCACTTAAAATAAGGGCAGACCTATTTTGCATTCAAACTGTACTTTGGGCAGAGCTCAGCAGTAATACTCAATTCTCTGTGCAGCACTCAAGTTAGGTGAGCTGGTTCAAAGTTGGAGGGTCCAGGGGTGGAGGCTAGAATCTTGTGCAGGCTTCCTCACCCATATGATGTCTGGTGGCTGATGCCAGCTATTAGCTGGGACCTCTGTGAGGATTGTGGCTGGAACACCTGTTGTGGCCTTTCCACGTGGCTGCTTGGCTTCCTTACAGGACAGTGGCTGGGTTCCAAAGGCAGGCATCACACAAGCAAGAGGGAGCCGGTAGAAGCCTCAGTGCTTGGCCTCCCCCAGCCTTAGGAGTCACATGGCCTCATTTCTACTGCATTCTGCTGGTTAGAAGGAAGTCACCAAAGCCAGCCATATTCAAGGGGAGGGTAATTTATTTCCACTTTTTCATGAGAAGACTGTCAAATAATTTATAGATATGCTTTAAGACTGGCACAGAATTTAAAAATATTCTGTTTTCTGGATGAATGGAAGATTCATTTTTACAGTTGCATTTGTCCAATATTTTAAATTCATTTTGTTTAAAAGTTTCAAACACTTACATCTACTAGTACATAGATATGCTTGCCCCATTTCTCTTTCTCTTCACTTTCTCTTTTTGCAGAACCCTCTGCTGCCAGCCAACTCATGTATGCATCTGTTCATGCTTTTCTTCATTCTCGTGTAATACAGAAATGTATATACACATACATACTGTGGGTTGGGAATATTGTTTTTTAAAAATAGAATCACATTAAAACTAATTGTCGCGTCTTTTCTGAACACCTTGGCGAAATCTCTATAAATCAAGATATTTTGTTCTAATTTTTTTTTTAGACGCTGCACATATTCTATTTTCTGATTTGGTTATTTGATCATGAGGGGATAGGATACTGGACTGGAGGAATAGGAATAGACCGGGACAGACTTCAAAGAAAGGGTAGTCAGGAATGAGAAAGAGGAGGAGTACTAGGTATTCCTGGGGTCCTCAACCTGATATGTCATTGAAGGAGATGGGAAGTTGGGAAAATGGTGGTGGGGAAGTGTGTTGGTTGGTTTTAGCAGGGAAATGAATATTTTTTTATATGCACTAAAATTACCTACCAGGCAGTTGAATACATAGGAGCAGGGCGTGAGTCCAAGGATAGGACTGGAGTTGATAGACAAAGCTATAAAGAGAGATGGTTGATGGAGGGAAAGCTGTGTCTAGCCTAGCATCACGTGCTGTTAGTGGTGGGTCCAGACAGTGACTGAAAGGGTTTCGTTACAGACCAGGGTCCTGTGTATTTATACTTGATACATTAAGTTCTGATCTTTAAAAAGCTGTCAGTTTTTTAAGGAGAGTTTTTATTTTCATTTTATATGGTGTAGGCCAAAGGAATCTTTTGCTAAATATAGCAGTGTGAATTTGCTAGTCTTTCTGAGACATTGAAGGCATTTAAAATTTGAAACCAGAGCTACCTGATGAGAACATCCTTGATCTCTTCTCCAAGTCAAACCAACCTAGGTCGTGTGTAATAATTAGCTCAATTGAATGGCTGAAGAAGGATTTCTTTCTCTGCCCCTTTTATATTGCAGAGGAGATCTGCAGTACAGCTAGAGAAGGCATGCAGAATGAACAGGACAGACATGTGATTCTGACCCCGATAAGTACTCTGCTCCTGTTGGGTTTATTTATTTATTTGCTTTTATTTTTATTTTTGAGACTGAGTCTCGCACTGTCACCCAGGCTGTAGTGCAGTGGCACTATCTCAGCTCACTGCAATCTCAGCCTCCTGGGTTCAAACAGTTTTCCTGGCTCAGCCTCCCAAGTAGCTGGGACTACAGATACCCATCACCACGCCTGGCTAATTTTTTAATATTTTTCCCATGTGGCTTGATTTCCCTTTTTAATCTTCAATAGATTAGAGACGAAGATTAGTAGATTTAGTAGAGACGGGGTTTTACTATGTTGGCCAGGATGATCTTGATCTCTTTGACCTCATGATCTGCCTGCCTCGGCCTCCCAAAGCGCTGGGAGTACAAGCGTGAGCCACTGCACCCAGCCCACTTTATTTATTATTGTTTTTTATTTTGAGACAGGTCTCACTCTCTCGCCCAGGACAGAGTACAGTGGCGTAATCTTGGCTCATTGCAACCTCTGCCTCCCGGGTTCAAGAGATTCTCCTGCCTCAGTCTGCCAAGTAGCTGGGACTACAGGTGCACACCACCACTTGCCTGGCTAATTTTTGCATTTTTAGTAGGGAAGGGGTTTCACCATGTTGGCTAGGCTGGTCTGGAACTCCTGACCTCAAGTGATTCATCTACCTTGGCCTCCCAAAATGCTGGGATTACAGGCCTGAGCCACTATGCCCAACCAAGTTTACTATTATTAAAAATACTGGTGGCTGGCCAGGCATAGTGGCTCATGCCTATAATCCCAGTGCTTTGGGAGGCTAAGGTGGGTGGATCACGAGGTCAGGAGTTCAAGACAAGACTGACCAATATGGTGAAACCCTGTCTCTACTAAAAATACAAAAAAATTGGGCCAGGCGCGGTGGCTCATGCCTGTAATCCCAGCACTTTGGGAGGCCGAGGCAGGTGGATCACGAGGTCAAGAGATCGAAACCATCCTGGTCAACATGGTGAAACCCCGTCTCTACTAAAAATACAAAAAATTAGCTGGGCATGGTGGTACGTGCCTGTAATCCCAGCTACTCAGGAGGCTGAGGCAGGAGAATTGCCTGAACCCAGGAGGCAGAGGTTGCGGTGAGCCGAGATCACGCCATTGCACTCCAGCCTGAGTAACAAGAGCAAAACTCCATCTCAAAAAAAAAAATTAGCCAGGTGTACTGGCACGCATCTGTAGTCCCAGCTACTCAGGAGGCCGAGGCAGGAGAATTGCTTGAACTGGGAGGTGGAGGTTGCAGTGAGCCAAGACCACGCCAGTGCACTCCAGCCTGGATGATAGAGCGAGACTCTGTCTCAAAAAAAAACAAAAAACAAAAAAAACAACTGGTGGCCTTGAAATCAGTGTAAAATAATAATGTCATCTTTTTAGAAATAAAAAAATCTTGTTCTCCCCATGCCCCACCAGCTGTAGGAAAATGGAGGGAAATGGTTGTTATTTTTTTCTTATAGGTTGGGTTATCAAAGCTTAGAGTGAGATGACCTGTAAGCTTTATTTATTTTATTTAATTAATTAATTTTTGAGACGGAGTCTCACTCTGTGTCCCAAGTTGGAGTGCAGTGGCACGATCTTGGCTCACTGCAACATCCACCAACCAGGTTCAAGCCATTCTCCTGCCTCAGCCTCCTGAGTAGCTGGGATTAAAGGCACGAGCCGCCATACCCAGTTAATTTTTGTATTTTTAGTAGAGAATGGGTTTCACCATGTTGGCCAGGCTGGTCTGGAACTCCTGACCTTAAGTGATCCATCTGCCTGGGCTTCCCAAAGTGCTGGGATATAGGCATGAGCCACCAAGCCTGGCCAACCTGAGTTTTATAAAAATGGTACAGTTGAAATGATGAAAGTCCTTAAGATTTAATTTTGATTAGGGGAAGTGAGTGAAAGGTACCGTTCTTATTGGTTTTCCCTGTAGTCTGTTTGGTCTTTTTTCAGATAATTTCAACAGAATGTGGGATGTCAATTATATGTAAAGTAAGTGGAGAAAGCTGCAAAGATGTGTGTGACTCAGGCATGTCCTTAGAGAGCTCCCCATCTTCCTGTGAATGGCTCACTGCAAGACAGAGCAGATTGTGACAAATAACAATTAGAGTTACATGGGATGTAATTCAGGAGAAAAGGGCATTAGTTGCTTTAGAATCTAGAATGTGACCTGGAATTCTTTGTTTGGATTTTTTTTTTTTTCAGGCAGAGTCTGGAGCTGGAGTGCTCTGGTATGATCTCAGCTTACTGCAGCCTTCACCTCTTGGATTCAAGCATTTCTCCTGCCTCAGCCTCCCCTGTAGCTAGGATTACAGGTGTTCACTATGATGCCTGGCTGATTTTTGTATTTTTGCTTTTTTTTTCAGTAGAGAGGGTTTCACTATGTTGGCCAGGCTGGTCTTGAACTCTTGACCTCAAGTGATCCACCCACCTCGGCTTCCCAAAGTGCTAGGATTACAGGTGTAAGCCACCACACATGGCTGGAAAATTTTTTAAAGGTACAAAAATAGAGAAAGGTGTATGATGAACCTCTTATGTACTCACCACCAAGGTTTATTATCAGCTCAGGGGCAGTGCTATTTCATCTGTGCTCCCACCCCCTGCCCCCCACCCCACCCCCAGATTATCCTGAAGCAAATCCCAGACATTATCATATTTCTTTTGTAATAATTTCAATATATATCTTCAAAAGATAGGGACACTTAAAAAATACATAACCACAATACCATTATCTCTCCTAAAATAATTAACAGTAAGTCCTTAATTTTATTTGATTTGCAGTCACTTGAGTTGGAATTTACATAGAGAAAATTTTAATAGATGGTGAATGGGAGGAAGGGAATTCAGATAGAGGGACACATGCAAAATCAGGAACTGTTTGTAAGTGAAAGGTATTAAAAGTCTGATTTAAGGCTCTGGCATTGGGTGGAAAGGAAATTACAGATATCCCCGTAGACTTAATGGAATTTTCCAGTTGAGGACAGCACGTGTATCTTCCTTCTATTTCTGGTTAACAGTAGTCATTTTGAACCCTATAGAACAGAGTTGACAAACTACGGGTTGTAGCCCAAATCCTGCTCTCAGCCTGTGTTTGTAAATAAAGTTTTACTGGAATACAACCAGACGCATTTGTTGATGTACTGTTATGTATGGCTGCTTTCACCCCACAATAGGCAGTCAAGTAGTTGCAACAGAGATTCTATGACCTGTAACGCCCAAAATACTTATTCTGGTCCTCTACAGAAAAAGTTTGCCAACCTCTGATCTAGAAGAAACTGGGCCCTAGATTTAGTGCTTGCTCTCAGAGGAGTTGCGTAGAGTGTGTTGATTAGAAACAGCCATGTCTTTGTGATATATAGGGATATATAGGAGTCAGAAGCAGTGGATTTTGTTTTGCTGTCTTTATCCTTCATTTTATAGCCTGAGAAAGTAAATCTAAGAATCTCTCTGCCTGTTTGATTATTATTTGATTTTATATTGTGAACGTAAGCTCTATGATGTCAGAGGTTTTTGTCTTTTCCACTACTCCATTGGCAGGGCCCAGATCAATGCCAGACACTTAGTAGGCATTCAGTAAATAATTGTTGAATAAGTAAGCAAATATTTTCATCTTTTTGCATCTCTTCTGTATTATATACATTTGGAGTTTCTTGAGAGAACAGGGATGATATATTTGTAGGTGGCAATTACACTGTTATGTAAATCTGTTATAATTTTTTCCCAAAGTTTAGAAAATTGTTTCATTAGTGCAATGGAGTATTAAGCAGCAGTTAAAACTAGTAATTATGAGAACTGTAGAAATGAGGAGAAATGTTTATGACAGGTCAAAATCTTATGTACACTGCCTCCCTAAAATATGAATGAATATGGACAAAGACTGGAACGTAATGTGAAAATGAAATCGTTTTAAGACAGTGGAGATTTTGGTGGTTTTTCTCTCTAAAGTTTTCTTTAATACTATTGCTTATTCATCTTTTCAGTAATGATTTTAAATATGTATCAACTTCCCATGCCCTTCCCTGCACTATATACAGAAATAGAATCCTTAGTGTGGATCACAAATAACACAATAATCAGAAATTAGAGATGGTATTAAATCTCAGCATTGGTAAGGTGAATAGGCATTATGGATAATGTTCCATTTTATCCTGAGATACATAGCTATGGTATACTTTCTGGGAGGAGTATGTCTGTAAGCATCCTTGGTGGGAACCTGAATTGGGTTTACAAGCTTACCGTTTAGATAAAAGCCTTTTTATTTGAGATGAAGCCTGTACAGGCATGGTAGCAAGGTGTGACCCGAGTGAGAATGTTTGGGTTTTCTCAAAGCAGCATTCCTCCCTTCCTATTATTCTGGCCAGTTTTTACACAGCGTCATGTAAAGGCAGCATTTTCTAGTGGATGCAAGTCATTTGAAGTAGTTATTTGGTTTTCTTCTCATTTCACTTTTAGCCTGCCTTTAAAAATGTAGCTCAGGCCTGGCACTGTGGCTCACCCCTATAATCCCAGTATTTTGGGAGGCTGAGGTGGGAGGAGTGCATGAGTCCAGGAGTTCAAGACTAACCTGGGTAACAGAGGGAGAACCTATGAAAAATAAAAAATAAAAAAACAGCCAGGCGAGGTGGCTCATGCCTGTAATTACAGCACTTTGGGAGGTTGAGGTGGGCAGATAACTTGAGGCCAGGAGTTCCAGACCAGCCTGGCCAACGTGGTAAAATAGTGAAACCCTGTCTCTACTAAATATACAAAAATTAGCCAGGCATATTGACATGTGCCTGTAATCCTAGCTACTTGGAAGACTGAGGCATGGGAATCACTTGAAGGGGGAGTGTGGGGGTGGGGTGGAGGTTGCCATGAGCTGAGATCGTGACACTACACTCCAGCCTGGGCGACAGAATGAGACTCCATCTCAAAAAATAAAAAATAAAATAATTAGGTGTAGTGGTGCCTGCCTGTAATCCCAGCTACTGGGTGGAGGTGAAGAGGTAGGCTGAGGTGGGAGGATGGCTTGAGCCCAAGAGATTGAGGCTGAGGTGAGCCAGGATCACACCACTGCACTGCAACCTGTATGACAAAATGAGCCCCTGTCTCAGGGAAAAAAAAAAAAAAAGTAGATAAATCTTTTCTTTGTACCTCAGTTTCTCCACATGCAAAATTGCGGTTCTTTATACATCTCCCAAGGTTGTGTGGTGAGTTTGCTGCTAAATAGGTTTTTGTGTTTCTACTACCAAACTACATTTCCAGGGTATCTGCAATTGGTGTTTAAGCCTTTGCCGCTGGGCTTCATGGAAGCATTCTTCCCCTGGGCAGGAATTTTGCAGCAGAAAACAAAAGATTTGACCCTTTCAGAAGCTTACTCCTTAAGGGAATACTGCCTCCCACGTTTAGCAGATAGGAAGATGAAGTACCTGTTCTCATTTCGTTCAAAGTGAAACCTGTACACTGTTCAGTGGTTTATGAGTCTACGTGAAATGATTCCCTGTGGACAGCACCCTCCACCAGTTGACCACCTACTACTTCCTTCCTGGTCACTCCCTTGCAGCCACAGAGGCTTCTTTGCTCTTTTCTGAAAATGTCAGTTATGATCTGCCTTGGTCTCTGCACTGCCTCTGCCAGATAGACTCATGGTTCGTTTTTACTCCTCTTCAAAGTGTTTGCTCATGTGTCACCATCCCAATGAGGCCTGTCTGTGCTCCTCTCCCCCACATTATTCCTACTTCCCTTTCTCCATACTACTTGTCAGCTGCTAACACACTATCCTTTTCTTGTATACTATGTTGATTGTTTACTGTCTCCCTGTTTCCAACCAGAATGAAAGCTCCATGAAAGCCGTGATTTTTATTGATTTTGTTCACTGTTCTATCTCCAGTGGTTAGATTTGGGTCAACCACATAGTATGTGCTTGGTAAGTATTTATTGAATGAATGAGATGGCTTCTGCTTGGAATTCTTTTGCTTATGTGATGGTTACTACTATACCACATTTGCCAGGGATGCTGTGTTCCCCCTTTAATGAGCAAGGACAAAAAAGCATCATCTCTTGGTTTTTCCTTCGCATAACTGAGATAGGCTGGAGAGTTCAAGAAAATGTTTTGAGTACTAAGAACAGTAGAGAGACCAGCATAGAGAATGCAACAAGTATTACAACAGTCTGGCTTAATCATGTTTCACTCTTGGATCTGCCATATCTAGCTTGCTCTCATATTTTGCAGGCCCCATGCGAATATATCCACTTAGGAGAAATCAAATTCCAGCCTCATGGGGCTAGTCCCAACCTTGCCTTGATGCCTTGCATGTGGCACCATCTCATCATCTGCTACTAAGGAGCTCCCTTTTGTACATCATGACAGCTGCCAACTAGGCCAAGAGAACCCAACAAGGCCCATTTTCTAGTTTGAGTGTTGTGTTAGTCTGCATGGGACACCATAACAAAATGCCACAGAATGAGTGACTTAACAAACATTTTCTCACAGTTCTGGAGATGGAAAGTCCAAGATCAAGATGCCAGAAGGGGTTGGTTTCTGGTGAGGCCTTTCTTCTTGGCTGCAGTCAGGCGCATTCTAGCTGTGTCTTCATGTGGCCTTTCCTGTGTGCACAGAGAACATACCTAAGCCCTCGTGTCTTCCTTTAATAAGGACACCAGCCCTGTCAGATTAGGTTCCCACTCTTCTGACCTCATTTAACCCGTATTACATCTTTAGGGCACTATCTCCAAATACAGTCACTCTGGGGATTAGGGCTTCAAAATAGGAATTTGGGACCAGGTATAGTGGCTCATACCTGCAATCCCAGAGCTTTGAGAGGCCAAGGTGGGAGGATCACTTGAGGCCTGGAGTTTGAAACCAGTGTGGACATCATAGCAAGACCTCCCCCGCCATCTCTACAAAATGTTTTTTAAAAATTATCTGGCAGCCTGGGTAGTAAGATCTCATCTCTACAAAAAAAAAAAAAAAAAAGCCAGATAGGGTAGTATGCACCTGTAGTTCAAGCTTCTTGGGAGGCTGAAGTGGGAGGATCGCTAGAGCCTGGGTAATTGAGGCTGCAATGAGCCATGATTGTGCCAGTGCACTCCAGTGTGGGTGACAGACAGAGGCCTTTTCTTAAAAAGAAAGAGAGAAGAGAGAAAGAAAGAAGAGAGAGAGAAAAAAAAAGAGAAAAAGAAAAGAAGGAAAAAAGAGAAAAGAAAGAAAGAATTAGCTGGATGTGGTGATGTATCTGTAGTCCTAGCTACTGGGGGCTGAGGCAGGAGGATTGCTTGAGCCCAAAAATTCAAGACTGCAATGAGCCATATTTGTGCCACTGTACTCCAGCCTAGATGACAGAGCAGCAAGACCCTGTCTCTAAAAACAAAACAAAACTAAGAATTTTAGGATGCTACAATTCAGTCCATAACAAGTGTTAGTTACCTCTTTGACTGGAACAAATAACCTTATGCTTCAGGTACAAAATCTGACACATGTACTATGGCCTTCATTCACTTTTTAAACTAGCATTTATTGAAGACAAAACTATGTGCCAAGTTTTCTGCCTGGGGATAGCCTGTACCCTTTACCAGTAGAGGAGACAGAGCCAATTTCAGAGAAGGGTGGTGAGTACCTGGTGATGTATGGATGTGTCAGGAAAAGTTTCATTGAGAAGGTCACATATGGCCAGGTGTGCTGGCTCACACATGTGATGCCAGCAGTTTGGGAGGTTGAAGTGGATCACTAAAGCCAAAGAGTTCCAGACCAGCATAGGCAACATAGACCCCATCTCTATTTTAACAAAAAAGAGAAGAAAAAGAGAAGGTCACATATGTTCTTTCAGGTCTGTCAAGAAATGTGTGCATAGCTTACCACACAACAGTATATGAGTCACGTCACCGTCATTATCATCATCACCCACCTTTATAGTAACAAGAAGGTAGTTCCTTCACACTCTAACCTATGCCCTTTTTCTTTGTCTTCACCTGACTTTAGTTCTGCTGCAGTTACTCCAACCTCTCTCCCCAGCCTTTATCTTCCAAATGTTCTGCTGTGTTGTTTCAACAGCCAGTGACTTTTCTGTTTACTGTTGATTATGAAGTGAAAATTGATTTTGATTTTTTTCTGATTTCTTAGTTTGAGTTGAACCTTTAGTTCTCTCTCCTCATCTCATAGCTTTCTACAAAGGCAATCCCTGGTGTTAAATGAAAGCTGTTCTGTTAGAGCCTACTGTTTGCCATTAATAAGTGATAAGAGAGGTTGTCAGCAAAATACTCTGTTTATGAAATTACAACTACTGATGCAGCATTTTGTGAAGTTCTTAAGATATAAACAGGACAAGTGATTTGATAAGTTACAGCTCCAGAGAATTCCTTACATAGTATGCCAAAATTTCTTTTTCCCTCAGCGGGATACACATAACATTAAATTAAGTTTGGCTTGGTTGCCATTTACTTTAAACAGATCTAGTGCCTGTTCTCAGATATGTTTATGAGAGTATAATTGATTTCTCTCAAAGCATTGAGATTGAGGGAGTAGCTATATCTTACCTTAGTTTCATTGATGATTCATGGAATTGAAATAATTAAAAAGTACTAATTATGTGCCTTATTGCTTAATGACCCTTTGATAAACTACCAACACTCTTACCAAATGCCTCCTGATTTTAAAAATTTTTTTATTTTTTAAAATACGTAGACAGGTTCTTACTGTGTCACCCAGGCTGGGGTATAGCGGCTTTCACAGATGCGGTTATAGCTCACTGCAGCCTTGCCCTCCTGGGTTCAAGGGATCCTCCCACCTCAGCATCTTCAGTAGCGGGGACCACAGATGCCTGCCACTGCGCCTAGCTAAGTGCCTCTTGATGTTAATGGCATGTCTTGTCTCCAAAACATACTCCACAAAACCCTCAAAGCCTGATAGATACTCTTTATGATCCTTCTCTTTTCTGTAGTTTCTTTTTTTTTTTTTTTTTTTTTTTTAATTTTTTGAGAGAGGGTCTCACTCTGGTTGCCCAGGCTGGAGTACAGTGATGTGATCTCGGCTCACTACAGCCCCTGCCTCCTGGGTTCAAGCGATCCTCCCACCTCTGTCTCTTGAGCACCTGGGACTACATGTGTGTGCCACCATGCCCAGCTAATTTTTGCATTTTAGTAGAGACGGGGTTTCGCCATGTTGACCAGGCTGGTCTAGAACTCCTGACCTCAAGTGATCCGCCCACCTTGGCCTCCCAAAGTGCTGGCATTACAGACATGAGTCTGCCTCATCTAGTCCATCAGCAGGAGCTGTTGATTCTGAACCCTCCCCATCCCTCGTGTTTCTCTTGCTCTCCTGTTGTCCACGCTGCCCTGTCTTTTTTTTTTTTTTTTTTTTTTGAGACGGAGTTTTGCTCTTGTTACCCAGGCTGGAGTGCAATGGCGCGATCTCGGCTCACCGCAACCTCCGCCTCCTGGGTTCAGGCAATTCTCCTGCCTCAGCCTCCTGAGTAGCTGGGATTATAGGCACGCGCCACCATGCCCAGCTAATTTCTGTCTTACCTGCATCACACAGTAGCCACCAGACTGATCTGTTTCACTGCCTATGCAGTTCTTCTCTACACAGCCAGAGAAGGCTGTGTAGAGAAGAGTGGTCTCTTTGAAATGCACATCTGATTGTTGCACTCACCTGCTTAATACCCTCCAATAAAACCCAGACTTCTCCTGGCCTACAAGATCCTGTTAGGCTTGGCCTCTGCTGGCTCTCCAGCCTGTCTCTTCCCTGTTTCGCCTGGTTCGCTGCATGCCTGCCACATGGCCTGCCTTCTGCTGCTTGGATAGGAGAGACTCAGTCTCCTTAGGACCTTATACACTTGCAGTTCTTTGGAATGCTTGGATCTCACAAAGTTACATGGCTGTCCCCTTGGTGTCATTCAGGTCTCACTCAACTTGGATAGGCCTTTGCTGACTTCCCAGTTAGTCACATGCCTTTAGTCACTTTCTTAATATTTTACTTTAAACTTTTTTTTCTATAACATACCTTATAACATGATTTTGTTCATGTATTTCACAGGAGAGGGGTTATATCTGTCTCTTTGTGACTGAGTTCTCAGTGCCTTAACAGTTCATGACATCCAGTAGACTCTTCATATATATTCGTTGATAAGTGACTGCTTTTCCCATTGTGCATGGGCCAGTGCTAGGGGTCGAGTTGTGGTGAACTGAGAGTACATGGGCAATGCTGAATGAAGAAATGAAAGTTATCAAAAGCCTCTGGTGCCTTGCTTATTCATAGCAGATTTGTTCATAATAACAAAAGCTGGAAAGAACCCAAATGCCCATCAACACATGAATGAAAAAGCCGTGGCTATGATTTGGCCAAAAAAGGAATGAGTACTGATACATGGTGCAATGTGGATGAATCTTGAAAGCATTATGCTGCATGAAAGGAAGCCGTACACAGAAGAGCACATACTTAGGATTCCATTTTTATGCAATTTTAGAAAAGACATTTAATCTGTAGTAAGAGAAAAGTGGCTAACCAGAGGCCAGGATGGGAGAGGATAGACTGGGATAGAACACAAAGCTTTTAGGGTTATGGAAATGTTCTGTGTTTTAAATATGGTGGTGATTACACAGGTATAAATTTGTCAGAATGTAACAAAGTGTACAATTAAATCCATCCACTTTATTGTGTATGAACAATTTCTCAAAGTTGAACTGGTTTTGGACATTTAAATATACTTTGGTTTTCTTTTGTTTACCTACCCACTTCTCAGGCAGTTACTCTTTTTCCCTTTTTTTTTTTTTTTTTTTTTTTGAGATGGAGTCTTGCTCTGTCACCAAGGCTGGAGTGCAGTGGCACACACTCTAGGCTCACTGCAACCTCCACCTCCCAAGTAGCTGGGATTTTACAGGCACATGCCACCACACCTGGGTAATTTTTGTATTTTTAGTAGAGACTACATTTCAACATGTTGGCCAGGCTGGTCTTGAACCCCTGACCTCGTGATCCCCCTGCCTCAGCCTCCTGAAGTGCTGGGATTACAGGAGTGAGCCACTGTGCCTGGCGACTTTCCTTTTAATTTCAAGGTCTCCAAGCTACCTGCTAACTCATCCTAGACATACTTGCATTCCTGTTTCTGAATCAGTTCCAACATCCTTTGGGTCTCTTGTCCTCAATCACTAGTTGGCCAAACATCATTTTTTTTTTTTTTTTTTTTTTTTTTTTGAGACGGAGTCTTGCTCTGTCACCCAGGCTGGAGTGCAGTGGTGATCTTGGCTCACTACAACCTCCAACTCCTGGGTTCAAGCAATTCTCCTGCCTCAGCCTCCTAAGTAGCTGGAATTACAGGTGCTCACCACCACGCCCAGCTAACTTTTGTATTTTTAGTAGAGACTGGGTTTCACCATGTTGGCCAGGCTGGTCTCAAACTCCTGACCTTGTGATCTGCCCACCTCAGCCTCCGAAAGCTCTGGGATTACAGGCGTGAGTCACCGAGCCCAGCTGGCAAAAATATCTTTCTAATTGCAGGGTTATTGGTTATCTTCAGATTTGCTATTGAAACTTACTTATCATCAAGTCAAGTTGGGTTTCAGCATCGAAGACTAAGTACCTCCAACAGAAATATGACACTTTTACAACATAACAAGCAAGAAAATAAAAATGTGGCCTGGTGCGGTGGCTCACACCTGTAATCGCAGCACTTTAGGAGGCTGAGGTGGGCAGATCACCTGAGGTTGGGAGTTTGAGACCAGCCCGACCAACATGGAGAAACCTCATCCCTACTGAAAATACAAAATTCGCAGGGCGTGGTGACTCACGCCTGTAGTACTAGCTACTTGGGAGGCGGAAGCAGGAGAATCCCTTGAACCTGGGAGGTGGAGGTTGCGGTGAGCCGAGATCGTGCCATTGCACTCCAGCCTGGGCAATGAGAGTGAAACTCCATCTCAAAAAAAATTTTTTGCAGCACATGTAGTTTGACAGGAAGACATGAGAAGTATATATTTTAAACTCTCAGTTCCCTTAGGTATGATGACTTGTGAACTTTGATCAGACTTCCTCTTCAGAAATCGTATTCTTTATGTTTAGGATCCCTCCTGTTCCTGTTAATACAGTAGCTGAACTGAAAGCTGTGTTGAGATGTGGTAAACAGTTTACCATCTCATGATCAAACTCTTTTCTGACATTAATACACTTTATTTAGTATCAAGCCTAATTTTCATCTCTTATTTTTCCTCCCTTTAGTTCACAGAATCACCCAGTCCTTTATTCCGTTATTAATACTTTATTTTATAAGCAATATATGACCACAGCCTCAAAAAGTACTTAAGCAATACATAGGGTATGATGTGAAAGTGCCACTGAAGCTCTCTTGCATCTCTCCACCTCCCCAGACAAAAATACTATTAAGAATTCAGCACACATTCTTCCAGACCTTTTCCTAAGCATTGACTTAGGATGTATGTACAGATACACAGACATTGTTTACGTAAGCAGAATTACTATGAATTGTTCAGCTTGTAAGAATGTATCTTGGGGATATTTCTGTTTTTGTACTTTCAGGTCTATCCCATACTTTTTAATGGCTGCTTAGTATGCCACAGAATGGAGAAAACACATTTTATTTAACTAATCCCACTAAATGGACATTTATTTCTAATTTTCTCTCTAACAGTCAAAAAATAAATTTAGAAAATACAAATATTTTGTGTTTTTAGGGTCTTTCTTAGTTATATAATTCTACCTTTTTAAAAAGCTTGTTAGAGTGGGAAGTGCCTCACTGATACTGTAATGTTAGAACTACACTGCCAGCACTTTGGGAGGCTGAAGCAGGCGGATCAGGAGGTCAAGAGATCGAGACCATCCTGGCCAACATGGTGAAACCCCATCTCTACTAAAAATACAAAAATTAGTTGGGTGTGGTGGCGCGTACCTGTAGTCCCAGGTACTCGGGAGGCTGAGGCCAGAGAATTGCTTGAACCCGGGAGGTGCAGGTTGCAGTGAGCCAAGATCGCACCACTGCACTCCAGCCTGGCACCTGGCAACAGAACGAGACTCTGTCTCAAGAAAAAAAAAAAAAAGAAATACACTGAAAACCTTGTTTCAGAAGAAAGAGTTTAAAGTGAGTTAAGTTCTCTGTGACTGTGGGCTTCATAAGCATTGTGTCTCCAGGGCTTTCTCTTTAGGTGTGATTATAAACCAAAAGCACTGTAAGTGGTTACATAATTTTCTTACGGTTTTTGTACTTCATTAGTTCAAAAGAAGCATACATCTCTAAGGATTAGAACTAGAACCCTGGGCCAGGCTTGGGGACTCACAACTGTAATCCCAACACTTTAGTAGGCTGAGGTGGGAGGATCCCTTGTACCCAGGAGTTAGAGACCAGCCTGGGCAACGTAGGGAGACCCCATCTCTCCAAAAAAACCCCAAAAATTAGCCAGGCATGGTGGCTCATGGCTGTGGCTCCAGCTACTTGGAAGGCTGTGGTAGGAAGATTGCTTGAGCCTGGGAGGTCAAGGCTACAGTGGGCTGTGATTGTGCCATTGCACTCCAGCCTGGGTAACAGAGTGAGACCCCATCTCAACAACAACAACAAAAAGAACTACAACAGTGACCTTTGGTTGTAACATGAAATCAGCAGTTGGTTATAATGGGTGCTTTAGGTTAATATTTTCCCATGGAGCTGGAGCCAAGCATTTGTCAAAAATGTTTTTTCTCTCTCCCTTTTTCAATTTGAAATCCTGCTAATACACTAATTTCTGTGGAACTTTCTACCAGCCACTACTGGTGACCAGCTGTTGATGGTTTATTAGCACTCAAAATATTTAAAACAAACAAGAAACCTCTCTTCACATCTCCTTGCCCTGTATATGAAGATGCACAAATATGGAAAAGTTTGATGTTTAAGCAGAATTAGTTATATTTTAAGTAGACGGATTTGAATCTTTCAAAAACCCACATGAGATAACTACATTTCTTCAGCTCTGCTTTTCAGCAAATAGTGAGACTGGAGAGCAGGCTGACATTTGTCTTAGCTACCCAAGAAAGGCCAAAATTGCCTTCCTGTTAGATTTTGCTTGCGTGCTTAGTTATGAAACAGCCGGAGACCCTGTTTTCTTTCGTATTAACTGACTTCGGTATTAACCTCACCTTCCCGCCTCCCTTTTTTTTTTTTTTTTGGTTTCTGGTTTTCCTTTCCAATTTGTTACAAGTATGCTTAGAGCACAAAGGCATTTCAGTTGGTAGAGATTATTATGTTCTCTGGCTGTTTCAGTTTTCTTGACTTTAAGCTTTCTTCCTCTTAGAAAAATAATATAGGCAGCTGCCATATCTGAGGGTTTTAGATTCTTGTTAACCTTTTAATGTATTGTAATTAAGATGAATTTGAAAAGAAAACCATTTCCTCTATTTAAGAATTGCCTTGGCAAGAAGTTGGAAATCCTAGAACCTTGTTGCAAAGGAATGTGTAACTATTTGTTATGAATGAGTCTGCCTAGGTCCAGTGAAACCTTCCTATTGTTAATGTGAAGTCAGATATCTTCAGTGAGGGAGAGACTGTCCTCTAAGGCAACACAGCTAAAGCTCCAGGGGCAAAGGGCAGAGCAAATAAGCAGGGGCCTGTGTCATGGATTTTGTTCACTGACCTGAAAGCATTTGACTGCTTATCTCATGTTGCTGCTTTGCCCTTGGTCATTAGATATTAGGTCTACTGTGGGTCAATGAGACTGTCTACAAAAGGGTTCCAGTGCCCACCGAAAGTTGTTTGTAAATATGAAGTATTGTATATTATCTTTCCTAAGATTATCAGAACCTAGAAGGACTGCCTTTGATTAATGTTAGAAAACAACTCTTATGAGACATGAAGTTCATTTAATAATTCCACAAATACTTACTGAGCATCTATTCTATATCAGACATTTTCTAGGTTTTTGGAAATAGAGTGGTGAACAAAATAGATGAACATCTCTGCCTTCATAGAACTTAGATTCTAGCTGGGCACAGTGGCTCATGTCTGTAATCCCAGCACTTTGGGAGGCTGAGGCAGGAAGATTACTTGAGCTCGTAAGTTGGAGACCAGCCTGGGCAATATGGTGAAATCCCATCTCTACCAAAAATACAAAATATTAGCATGGTGGTGAGTGTCTGTGGTCCCAGCTATTCATAAGACTGAGGTGAGAGGATCACTTGAGCCTGGAAGGCAGAGGTTATAGTAAGCTGAGATTGCACCACTGCACTCTAGCCTTGGTGACAGAGTGAGACTCCATCTTGGGAAGAAAAAAAAACCTAGATTCTAGTTGGGGAGACATATATTAAATAAGATAACACAAGTAAAGGGCTATACAAATATAGTGTATTTGGTAGGAACAAATGCTGGGCAGAAAAAAAAATAAACGGGGGAAGAAGACAGGAAGTGTCAGGAGTAGTACTGTGGCTTAACTATTATTATAAATTGTTTCTTTTTGAAAACTGTATGTATTATTTTTTGCATTAAAAGCATTGCTCTGAGAAGGGGTCCTCTGATTTCTCCAGACCGCCAAAGGGATCCTGGGATTGAAAAGGTTAAGGAGGCTGGGTGCGGTGGCTCACACCTTTAATCCCGGCGTTTAGGGAGGCTGAGGCGGGTGGATCACCTGAGGTCAGGAGTTTGAAGCCAGCCTGGGCAACATGGTAAAATCCTGTTTCTACTAAAAATATAAAAATTAGTCAGGCATTGGCCGGGCGCGGTGGCTCAAGCCTGTAATCCCAGCACTTTGGGAGGCCGAGGCGGGTGGATCACAAGGTCGAGAGATCGAGACCAACCTGGTCAACATGGTGAAACCCCGTCTCTACTAAAAATACAAAAAATTAGCTGGGCATGGTGGTGCGTGCCTATAATCCCAGCTACTCAGGAGGCTGAGGCAGGAGAATTGCCTGAACCCAGGAGGCGGAGGTTGCGGTGAGCCGAGATCGTGCCATTGCACTCCAGCCTGGGTAACAAGAGCGAAACTCCGTCTCAAAAAAAAAAAAAAAAAAAAAAAAAAAAAAAAAAAATTAGTCAGGCATGGTGGCAGGCGCCTGTAATCCCCGAGATTTGGGAGGCTGAGGCAGGAGAATTGCTTGAATCCCAGAGGGGCATGTTGCAGGGAGCAGAGATCATACTTCAACTGTGCAACAAGAGGGAAACCCTATCTTAAAAAAAAGAAAAAAGAAAAAGGAAAGGTTAAGGACCCTGCGTTAGAGTTAGAAGACCAGCCCTCAACGTGTGATTAAAAGAAGTTGTTTCCTCTTTGATGCTTTATGTGATAATGATGACTTTCCACATACCTCCCTATTATGTCTGGTAATTGTGGCTTTAAATCATTTGAAGCTGTCATTCACTGTTGAGACTAGTGTGTAGGATGTTTTTTCCATTTGTGTTCTATAGAACCCCAGGGTACTCTGAAGCTTTTTTGGCACTTGTGGGGTCATTTTAAACTTAAGTTTGGATTATTCTTATCTGTGTTAGCCTAAACAAGTAATCAGATGCCTGGCTTTGAAGGAGGTAGAAGTAAAGAGAATAGACTAAGGGGTTGGTGCATACTTATGGAACGTAAACAGCATAGATTGTTAACAGATGCTAGATGCAGGTGAACCACTGATTTAACCTGTTTTATGTGTATGTCATTGAGCCACTGTCAAGACCTTGAGCTTCTACCTAGTGTCTGTTTAAAGATAATGTCTAGCCAGGGGCTGGGTGCTGTGGCTCACGCCTACAATCACAGTACTTTGGGAGTCTGAGGTGATAGAATTGCTTGAGTCCCGGAGTTCAAGACCAGCCTGAGCAAAATAAGGAGACCTTGTCTCTGCAAAAAATGAAAATTCAGCCAGGTGTGGTTGTGTGCACTGGTAGTCCCAGCTCCTTGGGAGGCTGAGGTGGGAAGATCACTTGAGCCTGGAAAGTCAAGGCTGCAGTGAGCCATGACTGTACCATTGTATTCCTTCCTGAATGATGGAGTGAGATCTTGTTTCTGAAAAAATAAAAATAAAAAAGATATTTTCAGGCTAGGCACAGTAACTCACACCTGTAATCCCAGCACTTTGGGAGGCTGAGGTGGGCCAATCACCTGAGCTCAGGAGTTTGAGACCAGCCTGGGCTTGGGCCAACATGGTGAAACCCCATCTCTACGAAAAAAAAAAAAAAAACAATTAAAAAAAAAATATATATATATATACACACACATATATATATATATATACACATATATATGTGTGTATATACATATACATATATATATATATATATATATATATATATATATATATATATATATATTCTGAGCTTGTTTTCTCATTATTTCCTTCTCTCCCTTCCCAGATATTTTTCTAGAGCATCTGTGTCAGCTAGGAATACAGAAACTAAAAAACAAAAATGTTGCTTGCTCTCCTGATTGGGGAGATACAGATAATTGAATAATCAACTACAACATATTATGTATGGTAAGTGCTAAGATAGAGGTAGGCTCAAGTGTCAGGGAGGCTCAACATAGGAGTGAGAGGCCTGAGCTGAGTGGGAGTAGGGGGTGGCCCAAGAAGGCTTCCTGAACCAGTGGCACCAGAATGGATGAGGGAGAGGCCCCCTGCTCCCTGCTTGTCCTCTGCTCTCTTCTGACTGGTAGTGTTAATACTTTTTTGGTTTAATGCAGGATCACCAGACTCTGGGGCCCACCACCTGTTTTTGTGTAGCCCATAAGACATACCTTTCTAAGTACTACAGCTGAAAAACATCAGAATAATAATAATATTTCGTGACGTGTGAAAATTATATGAAATTCAAATTTCTGTCTATAAACCTCATTGGAACACAGCCATGCTCATTTGTTTGTGTATGCTCTGTGGCTGTTCTCCCTACAGTGGTAGAATTGAACAGTTGCATCAGAGACCTTATGGACTGCAGGCCTGAAATATTTAGGCCCTTTACAGAGAAAGCTTGCTGACTCCAGTTTTAATGCTTTAACTGCCCTAGTGAGAGACAGAAGGCCGAAAAAATGATGATAGTCAAAAGGAATGCATGAAATCGTGTTATCTTCTGTTAGCTGGTTGCAAGTAGTACACAGGAAATATTTGAGACATCTCTTTTCCTATCTCCCACCAGAGCATAATTCAGGCACATCTCAGTGCAGAGGCACAGGCATTTGCCTCATTCTTGTTATGTCCGTTTTGAATTGAATTAGGGGAATATTTTAATCTCTCTCAAAAAGAGGGTATCTGGTATGAGTCAGAATGTTACAGAACATGCTTTCCTGGAGAATAGGAAATATGGGATCCCCTCCTGGTATGCTGTTAGCTGAAGGACATCAGAACTGTCCTGTAACCTCCTTGCAGGTCTCTACATGGTGGGATTGTTTGGTGAGTACACTAGAACATCTCTAGACACCTTTCAGCTCAGTAGAGACATTGCTGTATGGTGGGAGGAGTGACCTGGGTGTGAATCCTTGTTCTGTCACTTTCTGCCCAGAAGACCTTGAGCAGCTTATCTAAATGCTGTGTGCCTTTGTTAGCTCATCTGAAAATGTGCCTGTAATCCCAGCACTTTGGGAGACTGAGGTGGGCAAATTACAAGGTCAGGAGTTCGAGACCAACCTGACTAACATGGTGAAACCCCATCTCTACTAAAAATACAAAAATTAGCCAGGCGTGGTGGCACATGCCTGTAATCCCAGCTACTCAGGAGGCTGAGGCAGGAGAATTGCTTGAACCTGGGAGTTGGAGGTTGCAGTGAGCCAAGATCGTGCCATTGCACTCCAGCCTGGGCAACAGAGTGAGACTCTGTCAAAAAAAAAAAAAAAAAAAAAAACCTCTTGGTACTAATAGGTATTTAATCTACTATAACTGTGAAAACTATGTCTGTGAATGCTTTTTTTTTTTTTTTCCCATTCTCCTAACTTACTTATCCTTCAGAGCTCAGTTCAGGGGACGTCTTCATGAAGTCCCCCTTGCCCCAGATCTGTGCTTCCATAGGGCCCATGCACACCTCTCTCTGCTTCCCACTGCTTGCAGGTCCTACCTCCTCATTTTATTGTGCTTTACTTTATTGTGCTTCACAGATGCTGCATTTTTTACAGATTGAAGATTTGTGGCAACCCTACATCAAGTAAGTCTGTCGGCACCACTTTTCCAACAGCGTGTGCTTGCTTTGTATCTCTGTGTCGTATTTTGGTAATTCATGCAGTATTTCAAATTTTTTTATTATAATATTGGTCACAGTGATCAGTGATCTTTGATGCTGCTATTGTGATTGCTTAGGGTGCCATGAACCATATCCATATGAGACGGTAAACTTAATTGATAATGTTGGTGTGTGCTCTGATTCCTCCACCGACCAGCCATTCCCACATCTTTCTTCCTCTCCTCAGGTCTCCTCTACTTCATGAGATATAATATTGGACCAATTAATAACCCTATCATGGCTTTTAAATGTTCAAGTGAGCCGGGCGCTGTGGCTCACACCTGTAATCCCAGCTCTTAGGGAGGCAGAGGCGGGAGGATAGCTTGAGCCCAGGAGTTCGAGACCTGCCTGGGCAATATAGCGAGACCCCGTTCTCCACAAAAAGGAAAAAAACAGAAAGACAAAAAAAAAAATGTTCAAGTGAAAGGAAGAGATACATGTGTCTTGCTTTAAATCAAAAGCTAGGAATGATTAAGCTTAGTAAGAAAGGAAGATTGAAAGCCAAGACAAGCCAAAAGCCAGCCCTCTTGCAACAGTTAACCAAGTTGTGAATGTAAAAGAGAAGTTCCTGAAGAAAATTAAAAGTGCTACTCCAGTGAATGTGGGAATGCTAAGAAAGCAAAACAGCCTTATTGCTGATGTGGAGAAAGTTTCAGTGATCTGAATAGAAGATCAAACCAGCCACAACATTCCCTTAAGCCAAAGCTTGATTCAGTGCAAGATCCTGACTCTCTTCAATTTTATGAAGGCTCAGAGAAGGCTGCAGTATTTGAAGAGAAAAAACTTTGAAAAATGCTTTTCAAAGTTTGAAGCTAGCAGAGGTTGGTTTATGAGTTTTAAGGAAAAAAGCAATGTAAAAATGCAAGGTGAAGTAGCAAGTGCTGATGCAGAAGCTGTAGCAAGTTATCCAGAAGATCTAGCTGTGGTAGCTAGATGATGGAATGAAGGTGGCTACACTAAACAACAGATTTTCAATGGAGATGAAACAGGTTCTATTGGAAGAAGGTCCCATCTAGGACTTTTATAGCTAGAGAGAAGTCAGTGTCTGGCTTCAAAACTTCAAAGGACAGGCTGACTCTCTTGTTAGTGGTGAATGCAGCTGGTGACTTTAAGTTGAAGCCAATGCTCATTGACCATTCTAAGAATCCTAGAGCCCTTAAAAATTATGCTCAATCTGCTCTGCCTGTGCCCTGTAAATGGAATAAAAAAGCTTGGATGACAGCACGTCTGTTTAGAGCATGATTTACTGAATATTCTAAGCCCGCTCTTGAGACCTGCTCAGAAGAAAAGATTCCTTTCAAAATATTACTCCTCATTGACAGGGGAAGGGATGGGAGGTGGGTGAGGGATAAAAGACCACAATTTGGGTACAGTATATACTACTCAGGTGATAGGTACACCAAAATCTTAGAAATCACCACTAAAGACCTTGTTGATGTAACCAAGCATCACCTGTTCCCCAAAAATCTATGGAAATAAAAAATTAAAATACTGTGTCATATAACTAATGCATACATCAAATCTTATTGCAATTAAATTTCTATTTTTAGCATGATTTGCTGCAATGAAGTTCTAGTGTTTGAAATATTTTGGGCCACTAGCTTGATGTTTAATGGGATTTGATCCCATAGAAAAGAAAATATAAACCAAATAAGCCAAAAGGATCTTAGAAGTAATTTTATTTCATCCTCTATTTTGAAGATGCTCTGGATGCAGAGTGATTTTCCCGGGTCAGACAGCGAAGTCACGTTACATAATTCAAAGTGTACGAAAATATACGTTACTCACAGATTGAAGCAGAGTTACCATGGGTGTCTTTTGCCTCTAGTCTTACTCTAACCAGTGTGCCTTTGTAGGTAAAACAAAGTAGAAAACTGGGATACATTAGGTATTCAAGTAACTGAAGATAATTAGTCCTGTAACTATCTAGGCAGGCCCGGCATGGTGGCTCATGCCTGTAATCCCAGCACTTTGGAAGGCCAGGGCAGGCAGATCACCTGAGGTCAGGAGTTTGAGACTAGCCTGGCCAACATGGTGAAACCTCATCTCTACAAAAAATACAAAAATTAGTCATGCATGGTGGTGCATGCCTGTAATCCTAGGTACTCGGGAGGCTGAGGCAGGAGAATTGCTTGAACCCAAGGAGCAAAGGTTGCAAATGAGATGAGATTATACCACTGCACTGCAGCCTGAGTGACAGAGCAAGACTCTGCCTCAAAAAAAAATCTGGACAACTTTCATACTTATTTTTCAGGTATTTGCTTTAGTAGTCCACTTTATGTGTTAGTAGTGTTTGACATTACTAGTGGGATTTTGCTCTCGTGCTCCATTTTCTGATTTCTGTCACCAGTGGTTTCATAGTTGTATACAGTAATCTCTGGTTAGAGATAGAGACAGTGGCCTGCTGGAGAACACACCAGATGGAAAGTCCGAGTTCCTTGTATGGGGCTTTACCTTGCCCTTGACTTCCAGTAATCAGGGTGTTTCTTTGTTCTGAAACATGCTTGTGTTAGTCACAACCAGGTTCACAACTGGCAGGTAATCCCTGAACGAGTAAATCCCAGCGGAACCAGAAAACTGGGTCTTGTTTTCCTTAATCGGAGCCTGACTTCGAATCAGCTATTGAACTGGAAAAAAAAAAGTGTTAGCCATTAGAAAAAGAATTTAAATTACTGGTCTGTCCATATTTAGAATTTCTTGCAATCATTTCCACTGTATGTAACACTGAAATCCTTTGTGGTTGTCTGCTGCAAAAATGAATCTTTGACCCAGCAACTTTAAATGCTTTTGACACCATTGGGAATTTTGAGAATTCTTAATTTAATCTGCACTTGTCCTGGGTGGGGGCAGGGATGAGGAAGAAGTGGTGTCCTTTTGCATTGGCAGTTATGCTGTCTGTAAGCAGAGACTTGTGCTTCTGGAACTTATGTTTACCAGGGAATGATTATTAGCATAATAAGTATCATATTCGAGCATTTATTTCTGGAGGTGGTAAAGAGCCAGCTAAGCAGAGAGAAGAGTGGGAGGTGACTGGCAGCAAGGGTCTTGTCACTGCTATTAGTGCAACACTGCTGCAGGTGGAGGAGCATTTCATCAAAGTGGGAAGAAGAGGAAGCCTTCTCTGTGGATGACTCTAACTTCCCTGCATGCCTTCTCTTTACAGGCCTGCAGTGAGCTTAGGATGCAAATGACTTTCTTTTCTTTCCCATCCCAAGCCTATCACGGATTCTTTCTCTTTAACTGATTCTTGTTCTCTTAGTAATTATTTAGCTCTCAAGCAGGGACTTGTCCTGACAAGGAGAACAGGAAGATCACTTGACCAGGCCCTCTGGTTCCTGTCTACACAATGTCTCTAGTCCCTTCTCTCAAAGACTCAGTGTTTAGACTCACATGTCTCCCCGAAGGGAAGGAGGAGTCATTAAAGTAGAAACACACTTAAGTCAACAGGTTTTCTGAACCCTTAGTGAATTTTGAGTTCTCAGTGCAACCTTCCCCTGCTTCACTCTTCCTGTTTCTTCTCTGTGCCTTTGTTTTCCGGCTGGGAAAGTGGGAAGGATCCTGGCTGTAGAGGAGAGTGGAGAAGAACCCATGAGCCCGACTGCATCAGGGGCCTTCCCTCAGTGGAGAGCAGAGAACCGCCTGGTCCTTCTCACTCAACACATGCTGTCTGTGTGCAAGACACTTATGGATAATGCTGAAGAGGTGTAGTAAGAAGGCTTCTCTGTGTAATCGGGGACTAGAAAGTGCACAAAAAGACGAGTGCATCAGGGTACGTTCAGTATATAACTTAAAGTAAGTGACAGGCATAGGATGGTTGGCAGAACCGTGATGTATTTCAGACAGCGACTCAAGGACTGCTTGTCTCTTTGTGGGAACACCATAGTCCAAAAATGGGGGTTGATATCCTGTGACACTTTTCTAGATTAAATGATCCTAATATTATACATTAAGTGCTTTTATTTTTAGTTAGTTGAGGAAAAAGATGGTATTTTTCAAAAAGTGAGACAGAAAAAGGAATATGGGACATTATATGTATCTTCTGGTATGTATGTGTGTGCGCTACTACCTATAAAGCAGCCTTGCTGCTGAAGTACATCCGGAGTTACATAAAACGTCTAGATCTTACTGCATATTTATAGGAAATACGAGGAGTGGAGAAACATTGTAAATGGCTTTTTGGGAATAGAATCCACAAATTCCAAACAGCATTATAGGATAAACAGACCAGTTTTTTCAACAAATAAATCATAAGGGGAAAGGTGAGAAAAAAGCCCCTATAGATAAAAAGAGATTGAAAAGATGAATGAACCAATAGTCATATATGATTGATTCAGACAAAATGAAGAAAATGTAAGGCAGTCTGGGAAATATGGACACTTATTATTTGACAGTGTTAATGGCATTAAGAAATTTATTTTATAAAACAAAAAAGACAAGAAGATATTTATTTTATATTGAATATTGACAATAAATAATTAAATTTTAAAATTTTGCTGTTAAGTTTGAAAATTGTGGATACGTTTTGAAAGAATATCCTTTAAAGAGACATATACATTAAATAGTTACATATGAAAAGAAATGCTGTCTGTGATTTGCTTCAGAATAACCCAGGCAAGGGAGTAGGTGGGAGGGTGCAAGGGTCCCTGGTGTTTTTATTGTTTTCTGTTATTGTTGTGTTGTGTCTCTTCTCCCATTCCCATCCCACTCCCATTAGCATCTTATCTGATGTGTATAATATGTATCCTTGGATATATATATATCCTTATATGGTGTTTTTAAAATGAATTTATTTAAATAGTATTACATGATAATTCTCCTTCTGATTCTTTCATCATTTAAAACTATGTTTTTAAGTTCTGTTGGTGTTGTGTTTATGTGATGCTTTTAGCCACTGCATTGTGTTTTTCTGCTTTACCTACTGCATTTTATTTATCTGTTCCCCTAGTGACGGACACCTCGTTTGTTCTCCCTGTACCACTAACAATGCTCTGCCAGTGTGGTGGCTCACACCTGTAATCCCTGTACTTTGGGAGGCTGAGGCAGAAGGATTGCTTGAGCCCAGGAGTTCAAGACCAACCTGGGCAATGTGACAAAAACCCTGTCTCTACCAGAAAGTAAAAACTTAGCTGGGCATGGTGGCATGTACCTGTTGTCCCAGCTACCAGCTACTTCAGTGACTGAGGTGGGAGGATCGCTGGAGCCCAGGAGGTTGAGGCTGTAGTGAGCCTTGATTATGCCACCACTGCACTCCAGCCTGGGCAACAGAGTGAGACTGTCTCAAAAATAAAATAAAACTGAACAAATTGGTGAGAAAATTCTCATATATGTCTTATGAACTTGTACAAGAATTTCTCTGGCTAAATACCAACCAGTATAATTGTTGGGTCACAGAGTATAATCATATTTAATTTCACTAAGTAATGCATGATTGCTTAATTTGTATTTCTACTGCTAAGTGCAGTCCTTAGTGTTTGACTTTAAAATTTTTGCGAATTTGGCAGGTTTCACATGTTAATATCGTGTTTTAACTCACATTTCTCTAATTATTAATGAGTATGCCTATATTTCTGTATATACTGAGTAGTCTTCAGATTTTCCTTTTATGAATGACCTAGTCATATCATTTTTCCATTTTTCCAGTGCAGTTTCTTTGTATTCTAGCTATTAATCCTAAGGCAGTTATAAGTGTAGCTAGGAATACAGGCATGCACCACCACACCCAGCTAATTTTGTATTTTTAGTAGAGATGGGGTTTCTCTACTAACCACCACCATGTTGGCCAAGCTGGTGTCGAACTCCTGAACTCAAGTGATCTGCCTGTTTTGGCCTCCCAAAATGCTGGGATTACAGAAGTGAGCCATGGTGCCTGGCTTTTTTCCTAAATATGTTTGATCTACGGATATGGAACCTGTGGGTACAGAGGGCTGACTGTAAATGGCACTGCCTTCCACCCTGTTGCTCAAGCCAAAAACCCAGGAGTCATCTTTGTTTTTTTTTCATGCTCTGCATGTGCAATCTATCAGCAAGTTCTATACGTTCTGACTGCAGAAAATTTCTTGAATCTGTCCCTGGCTCTTTATTGCCTCCTGCCGCTACTCTAACCCCTGTCACTTATCTTTTGTATGGCCGTTACTACTCTGCTTTTCAGGATTTATTTGTTGCATTTATTCATCTCAGCTTTATAGCTAGCTTTGTGAGATAGAGCACTAGGTCTGGCTGGCCATATGCTGCCAGATGGAAGAGTTGAGTTTCTTCCCTATGTTCTGCTCATTGGCTTCACTAGTGGCTGCTAGAGGCATCGCTGTGCACTGATGCTTGGGGCAAAGGATCTTGCCAACCTCCATGCAGGTCATTGGAACAGCTGATAGTGTCTGTGATATAAGATAATGTAGGTCAAGAGATGTCATTGAAAGATTTTTGCCTGTCAGCAGGTCTGAGTCTGAAGAACATGCCAAGGCTAGGGTGGTGCTGTCGCAGCCTCCGATTCCTGGGTTCAAGCTGTCCTCCAGAGTAGCTAGGACTATAGGCACACACCACTACACCCAGCTAACTTTTCAGTTTTTTTATAGAGATGGGGTCCACATCTGTTGTTCAGGTTGGTCTGGAACTTCTGGCCTCAAGCGATCCTCCTACCTCAGCCTCCCAAAGTGCTGGGATTACAGGTGTGAGCCACTGCACCCACGAGACCTTTTTGTTAAATGTACCTTAAAGTAATGCTTTCTTCCTTTTTTCTCTTCACAAATTTAATTATTTATAAAGCTATCTAATGGAAAGAAACTGGATTAGCAAGCCAGAAGGATACTTGTCCTGGCTAAGTGTGATACTCGGCCAGTCATTGACTTCCTTATTCAGATGCCTGTGATACACATGCCATGTTTATTCTAATTTCTTAAAGATATGAGAACCAAGCTTTTAACAGATGCGTAAAATGCCTATTCCTGAGGCATTTATCACATTGTCATTGTTCCAGTTTCCTCTCTGCCCTCCCTGAAATCCCCATTAGTGTAATTCTTCCCCATCCCCGTGTCTGAAGTCAACTGTCCCACTGTGTGTTGCTGCCATTGACTGTCCTGAGGCTGGCTGAGTTTCAAAAGCAGCAGACTCAGTGATGAAATTTATTTTTCTTCTTTCTTTCTTTCTTTTTTTTGAGATGCAATCTTGCTCTGTCGCCCAAGCTTGAGTGCGGTGGTGCGATCTTGGCTCACTACAACCTGTGCCTCCTGGGTTCAGGTGATTCTTGTCCTTTAGCCTCCCTAGTAGCTGGGACTACAGGCACGTGCCATCATGCCCAACTAAGTGATGAAATTTCTTCCGATTTCTCTGGCCCTCCCTACTTCTGAAATCCAAATGACACACTGCCTATCATTGCCATTTCTGATTTGGGTACACAAATATAGGGACAGATGGGTGTGTGTGTTTGTTTTTGATTTTTTTTTTTTCTCTGTTAATCTGGCTGTAAAAGCATTTCTAATGGCTTATAGTTTAGTATGTGTTCCCAGTTTGGGAGCAGGCTATACTACCTGGAAGTCCAGTTAGGTAGGGCTCCCTGTACCCTGGCACCAGGGAGTTGTTCTGACTGATGGTGCCCCCTGATGGCCTGTGTAGAAACTCAGTCATGGTGTCATCTTCCTCTTTTTCTCACCATCTTGGGGGATTCCCTTCACTCCCCAGCATTTGCTTACTTTTATTCTGTCTTGAATCTTAGGTAATTGTGCCTGAGATAATCCTTCTTATCTCCTCTTTGGGTTTCTTATTTCTTCTTTTATTTATTGCTCTCTTAACTCAAAGATACCTTATTTTGGCTGGGTGCAGTGGCTCACTCCTGTAATCTCAGCACTTTGGGAGACTGAGGCACGTGGATCACCTGAGGTCAGGAGTTCAAGACCAACCTGGCCATCATGGTGAAACCCCATCTCTACTCAAAAATTAGCAGGGCGTGGTGGTGCAGCTACTCAGGAGGCTGAGGCAGGAGGATAGCTTGAACCCAGGATGAGGAGGCTGCAGTGAGCTGAGATCACACCACTGCATTCCAGTCTAGATGACAGATACAGACTCCATCTCAAAAATATATATATCATTTCTTCTTACCACTCATTTTTTTAATTATATTTTGAACTAAAAGTGTTTCCCAGTCATGGCTAAAAAGTACTTAGTGGCATGTCCATATCAAAAATAAAGGAAGCCCTTGATTTTGAAGAGAAATTAGAAGCCATGCTAAAGATTCATGGTTGCCAACTTCAGGAGCTCTGAGATAGGTAAGGTGCTCCCTTCAGAATCTTTATGGGTTTTTGTTAGTTCCTCAACTTTCTCCAACTAAAATTGCTTTGGTTTAAGCTTTAGAACTCAAAGTAAATGAAAGGTCTTCATTTTAACTTAAGCGATAAATTACTAGTATTACAGAGGGAACTTCTGCATGGAAAGCATGTCAGCACTGCTGCCTAGACACACCATGCATGGGTTCAGCATGCACCATGGCTGCCTGAGACCAGCCTCCTCCCTGCTAGCCTCCTCTCCTGTGCTCTTTTTTTTTTTTTTTTTTTTTGAGACAGAGCCTTGCTCTGTCACCCAGGCTGTACTGCAGTGGTGTGATCTCAGCTCAGTGCAACCTCCAGCTCCTGAGTTCAAGCAATTCTCCTGCCTCAGCCTCCCAAGTAGCTGGGATTACAGGCACCTGCCACCACACCTGGCTAATTTTTGTATTTTTAGTAGAGGCAGGATTTCACCATATTGGCCAAGCTGATCTCGAACTCCTGACCTCAAGTGATCCACCCACCTTGACCTCCCAAAGTGCTGGGATTACAGGCGTGAGCCACTGCACTTGGCCTTCTGCGCTCCTCCTAACACGGTTTCAGATTCTGCCCAGGTGCCTTCCAGACTAGCTTCTGGAACACTGTCCGCCTGTCGGTTGAATTCTTGAACTATTGATTTGTCTGTGATTTTTAGCTCGTAATTGGACTGTTGTAAATGACATAGAGACATAAGTACATCCCACAAGTTATGTGGCTATGCTACTGAGACCTCACACTCAACCTTCCAGCCCTAATTCACTCTCTTTCAAAATTGTGCTTTTGCTTTTAGTGTCTGGGGAGCCCAGGAGAGGAATGTGAAGTAGGACTGCCCAATTCCACTACCACACACACACATGACAAAAACCAAAACAAACCAAAATACTCCTGAGTGTAGGAGTTAGGATTTAACAAAACCTTCATATCCTCTTCCATCGCCGCTCCAGAGAGCACCATACTTGGAATAAAAATCTAGGAGCGATAAGCACCTTGGCTTCCAGTCTTTACAGAGCTGTGAGAGCCCATCGTTATTTGATTTATTCTCCTTTTTCCAGAGTGGATGTAGTCTTTAAATAGAATTGCATAATTTTAGGGTTTTAAGCACCCTCAATAATCATGCAGTTTAGTTTCCCATCTCATGCTTTCCAAAAACATCGTACAAGTTGTCCCTCATCTAGCCTTGGCCTGAGTGCTCCCACTGAGCAACAATTCAGCACTTTTTAAAGCAGACTCATTCCTTTGTATGGACTGCCCAAATTATTAGTAAGTTCTGTATGTTCAGCTAAAACTTAACTCATGGGAATTTCCACCATGAGTCCTGATTCCATCATTTGTAGCAATGAATGACTCAGTTTTTTCACTCCCACAAAAGTAGCCTTCTGCTATTGGAGGACAGCACCCAGCCTCTGTAGTCCCTCCAGACTCAGCATTTCCCATGTTTCCCTTGGCTTGTTGGGCTTTTTTCTTCTTGATTTTTGGGGATTTTTTAAAATAGTCCTATGTCTTGGATATGAGTCACAAATTGCCCCCCCCACTCCCATTTTGTCATTTGTCTTCAAGCTCTGTTTATGCTGGTGTTTACTTAGCAGAATTTTTTCTTTAATGTAATAAAATGTCGCCATCTTTTTAAAAATGGCCTCTGGACTTCATTGGTTTGAATTTTATTCATACTTATAAAGGCCTTGTCCACTTGAGGCTGTTTAGAAAATACCCATATTTTCTGTTAGTACTTACATGGATTTATGTGTGTTTGTGTTTGTGTGTGTGTACTTAAATCTTTTATGCATCTAGAATTTATTTTAAGATAAGATGTGAGGTAGGGGTTCAAATTAGTTTTTTTACAGCTAGCTGCCTAGTTACTCCAACATTATGGAATTATTCATTCTTTTTCTGCTGATTTGGAATGCTATTATATTAAATTCATGGCACACTTTTGGATCTATTCCTAGAATGTTTCCATATGTTTTACTGCCAAGCAAACCACCACACACATCTTATACCTTCATTATTGAAATTTTTAACCTAAATGTAAAACTTATTATGTGCTTACCTCGTTAAGTGTCCAGCCTGGCATCCAGCTGGTCAGGATGGTTTGACTCTGCTCCTTCCTGTCTCATCAGCCTCCTCTTTTATGCTACCTGCCGGTTAATAAGCATCTCTTATGTCGTTATCCAGGCCATTGACAAGGAGTGACAATAATGTTGGCCATTGTAGGGTTGTTCTTTGTACTCCAGTGGAGAGCGATTACTCACTCTTTCCTATTTTAAAAATGCAGCATGATAGGTTAAAAAGTGTGGCGGGGGGCCGTGCCTCATGCCTGTAATCCCAACACTTTGGGAGGCCAAGGCGGGGCCGATCATGAGGTCAGGAGCTCAAGGCCAGCCTGGCCAATGTGGTGAAACCCCGTCTCTACTAAAAATATACCAGGCGTGGTGGTGCATGCCAATAGTCTCATCTATTTGGGAGGCTGAGGCAGAAGAATTCCTTGAACCCAGAAGGCAGAGGTTGCAGTGTGCCAATTGTGCCACTACACTCTAGTCTGGGTGACAAAGCAAGATTCCATGTCAAAAAAAAGAGCTTAGGGTTTTGGTTTCAGTTGCAGGACTAAATTTGAGCATCCCTTCTATATACATTGTTTCTCAGACTTTAATGTGAACAGAAATAACCTGAGAATCTTGTTACAATGTGAATTCCTTTTTGTTTTTTTAACTTGAGTCTCGCTCTTGTCTCCCAGGCTGGAGTACAGTGGCATGGTCTCGGCTCACTGCAACCTCTACCTCCCAGGTTAAAGCAATGCTCATGCCTCAGCCTCCCAAGCAGCTGGGATTACAGGCACAACCACCACGCCCAACTAATTTTCTGTATTTTTAGTAGAGATGGGGTTTCACCATGTTGGCCGGGCTGGTCTTGAACTTCTTACCTCTTGCCTATTGTGCATAGTGCTGCAGTAAACATGGGAGTGCAGAGACGTCTTTTATATACTGATTTCCTTTATTTGGGGAATATACCCAGCAGTGGGATTGCTGGATTGTAAAGTCTCTATTTTTAGTTTTTTTGAGGAACCTCCAAACTTCTCCATAGTGGTTGTAAAGTTGCAAATATTGACAGTAGTTACTTAAGTGGTGCCAAACTACAGGAGAAGACCTGCTTGTATTTCATTTAAGGTTTTTACTACATAAGAGGGAGAAGGCCTGCTTGTATTTGACAAAACCAACCTTTACCCACATACTAAATCTGATAATGTGGTTTTTGCTCAAAATGCAACTCTTATGTAGTAAAAACCTTATTTGAAAGTGCACCATAGCTCAGTGCTTCTCAAACTCTAATGTGGGTAAGAATCTCCTGGGTATCTTGTTAAAATGCAGATTATGATTTCAGAAGGCCTGGGTTGAGGCCTGAAATTCTGCATTTCTGACAAGCTCTTAGTGGGTGCTGAAGCTTGAGCTCTACAGCTATACCTTGCAAACCAAGGAGATTTTTGACTGAGCTCTAGTTCAGAACTTTTTCCTAACACGTGAGAGTTTTGGTTAAGAAATTATTGGAGAAGTGCTTCATGGATTTTATTTCAGCAGACAGGGAAAGATGCTTTATATCTGTGTGACCTGCCTTGTTCACAAAAGCCAGTGATAGATTCCCAACCATAGACCTCCCAGACTCAGGCAAGACTTGTACTCTGCTGTCACGGTGCATGGCTGAGAGAGGGATGCCCATTTGGTGGAACTCTTTGTTTTATTATTTTTTTAAATGTGTGAATAGGCAATACATTCACAAGTTCAAAATTCAAACGATATAGAGATACATGGTTAGTTGCATCCTCACCTTAATTTCCCGTCTGCTCAGTTCCCAAATCCTGCCAAATTAGTACTTTATTAGCTTCTTGTGTGTCTTTCCAACTATTTTTATGTATATACAAGCAAACATAAATATATATAATTATATATAGTGTCTTTCTCTCACCTTAAAACAAATTAATGTTAACATACTATGGACATTGTTCTGCAACTTGATTTTCTTTTTTCATGAAAAAATTAATCTTGGAGATCTTTCCACATGTGCACATGAAGAGCTTTCTTTGTTTTCTTCCAACAGCTTCATAGTATGTTATTGTATGAATCTACCATAATTTAACTAGAGACTTACTTACTGATGGACTTTAGATTGTTTCCAATTTCTTGCTATTAAAATGCAAAGAATAAATTCACATTCGTATATTTTATGTACATTACACATTGTCTTTTATTTAGCAATGATTCTGTTTAAAGAAGTCTTAAAATTTTATGTATCTTGAACTTTTCATATTTAATGAAATATTTTTATGTCTTTAAGTTATCCTTTGATGAGTTTGGAAGGCATTTTCACCTTCCTGTTATAACACAGAACAGATTTAGTAGATTTGTATGCATTTTTCCTTTTTTTTCTAGAGACATTGTCTCACCATGTGGTCCAGGCTAGAGTGCAGCAGTGCAATCAAAGTTCATTGTAGGCCAGCCACCATTGCTCATGCCTGTAATCCCAGCAGTTTCAGAGACCTGGACAGGGATGGATCAACTGAGGTCAAAAGTTCAAGGCCAGCTTGACCAACATGGTAAAACCCCAGCTCGACTAAAAATACAAAAATTAGCAGGGCATGGTGATAGGTGCTTGTAGTACCAGCCACTCAGGAGACTGAGGCAGGAGAATCACTTGAACCCCGGGAGGCAGAGCAGTGAGCCATGATCACACCACTGCACTCTAGCTGGGACAACAGAGAAAGACTCCATCTCAAAAAAAAAAAAAAAAAAGCTCATTGTAACCTCAAATTTCTGGGCTCCAGTGCTCCTCCTGCCTCAGCCTCCTAAGTAATGGGGCCTACAGGCATGAACCACCACACCTAGTTAATTTTTTTGTTTGTTTGTTTGTTTTGTAGAGATGCAGTTTTGTTTTGTTTTGTTTTTAAAACAGAGTGTTACTTTGTCACCCAGGCTGGAGTGCAGTGGCCCAATCTTGGCTCACAGCAACCTCTGCCTCCCGGGTTCAAGCAATTCTCCTGCCGCACCCTCCCTAGTAGCTGGGATTACAGACGTCCACCACCACGCCCAGCTAATTTTTCTAATTTTAGTAGAGATAGGGGTTTCACCATGGTGGCCGGGCTGGTCTTGAACTCCTGACCTCAAGCGAAGCAATCTGCCCACCTCGGCCTCCCAAAGTGCTGGGATTATAGGCATGAGTCACCACTCCAGGCCAAAGAGGCAGTTTTGATGTGTTGTCCAGGCTGCTGTCCTGGGCTCAACTGATCCTCCTGTCCCACCTCCCAGAGTGCTGGGATTATAGGTATGAGTCACTATGCCTAGCTGGGCTGCATATATTTTTTCCAAAACCCAGGTAAAATGTGTTCATCTCTTAAGAATCAGCTTTTTCAGCTTTTTTTTTTTTTTTTTTTTTTTTTTTTGTGAGATGAGGTCTCGCTCTGTCACCCAGGCTGGCCATGCAATGCCGCAATCTTGGCTCACTGCAATCTTCACCTGATTCTCACACCTGATTCTCCTGAGTAGCTGGGACCACAGACACTGCCACCACGCCCAGTTAATTTTTTGTGTTTTTAGTAGAGACAGGGTTTTGTCATGGTGCCCAGGCTGGTCTTAAACTCCTGAGCTGAGGCAGTCATCCCACCTTGACCTCCCAAAGTCCTGGTACTACAGGCATGAGGTACTGCACCTGTCTTATCAGCATTTTATTTAAAAAAAAAAAAAAAAAAAGATAATTGCTGTCAAAACTTGATAGACCTTTTCATTTAAGTTGAATGGCAGTGAGGCTCCTGAAAAAAAGAGAAGACATTTCGTCACCAGCCTGGGCAACATAGCAAGACCTTGTCCCTACTAAGACATAAAAAGGGAAGAAGGTTCAAGCTGTTGCCATTAAACACTGCTTCTCCCAGGAAAGTAGCCCCAAAAGTCTTGGGTTTTTCTGAATGATGTCTTGGGTTTTAACACCATCCCCTTACTTGTTAGCCACCTTCATGGAAAAAACCCACAATCCATGAATATTTGTCATCTGGCATACCATTACTGGGCAAACAAAATGAATCACAAGCTGGGGCTTAAATAAAAATTCCATTATTTACAGACAGGTCAGATTAATCTATCTAGGAAGGGCAATGAAAGAGGCTGTTTTTCCTGATGCTGCTTTTTAAACTGCAGTCAGGTGGTGCTGTTAATGAAAATGAAATGAAAAGAAAAAGTGATTTCCCTCCCAAGCAGTATTAGATTATAGTGTTGTCAGGAGTCTTGCAATTGAATTCCCTTCTTGTAATCAATTCCACTTTATCAGTTAACTCTACTTGTAATGGACTGCTGGCTTCAAGAGACTTAGTCTGGATTATTTAAAACTTCTTGCTGTAGAGGAGACATCACCTTTGGCATTTCCCCTTCCCAGATGGAGCATCCCCTGTTGGAGCACTTTGGAGGCTGCGGTATTGTGAGCTCTGCCCTAACTAAGAGGGGTTCTGGAGCAGGTTCGAAGCTGCAGAGCAAAGGCTCATTTGCCTGCCTGATGCCAGCATGCTGCGTGTTCTCCATAGGTGGGGCCTAAGTCCTTGTTAGTGTTGTTACTGCATTTCCCATTCACGTTTGCCTGTCATGTTCTACCACTAACCTCAGGGAAGAAATGAGTAGGAAATTTAGTTTGCCATGATGTTTGCCCTGATTTAATATATGATACTTAGTTTGGGAAGCCATTTGCTGTTGAAGACCTTTCTTTTTTTCAGATAGAGTCTCACTCTGTCACCCAGGCTGGAGTGCAGTGGCATAATCTCAGCTCACTGCAACCTCTGCCTCCTGGGTTCAGGCGCTCTTCATGTGTCAGCTTCTCAAGTAGCTGAGTTTATAGGCACACACCACCATGCCTGGCTAATTTTTATATTTTTAGTAGAAACAGAGTTTCGCTATGTTGACCAGGGTGATCTTGAACTCCTGAGCTCAAGTGATTCTCCCACCTTAGCCTCCTGAAGTGCCAAGATTACAGGTATGAGCCACTGTGCCAGCCCCTGTTGAAGACTTTTGTGAGACAAAAAAAAGCATTTTAAGAAGTTTCATAAGTAATACTGGAATTAATTTAGGGTGGACTGTTTGGAATAAATGTCACAAACAATGGTGTCAACTTAGTAACAGTATTGAAAAATGCTTTTAATTTTATGAGGTGCATATTCATAGAACTAAGAGTCAGAAGTTCTTGAACCTTGATTCCTCTTTGCCTCTTACTGATAATGGACTGTATTTAGCCTTTTCTTTTTTGGGTCCTTATCAAAGAACGAGAAGACTAATAGTAATATGTATTTGCTGAATGACAAGAGCTAGTCAGGTGATTTGCAGTTTTAGTAGGGTAAGGTACAGCAGTATGAACCATTTGTATAACGAAAAGAAAATGTATCATGTCGACAGAGTGAACAAAGTTTTTCAGAGAAAAGCCTTCTCTGTATATTTGTATACATAGAGAAGGCTATCAGGGCTGTCCTTTCTTTCATGTGAGAATGAAGGTGAGACTTGCTCCTGGTGCTTAGGTAAGACTTGAAGGAAACACAGGTGTTTGTTTGGTTTATTTTTAGACCAGATAGAGTTGTACAGCAGTCTTTTACATTTTGCATGCTCAGGACTTAGAAGTGCATTGTATAATAGCTTAGACAACTGGTGTGAAGTATGTTCATTATTTTTTGTTTGTTTGTTTTGTGGTGGATCTCTCTGTGTCACTCAGGCTGGAGTGCAGTGGTGCAATCTCAGCTCACTGCAACCTCCGCCTCCCAGGTTCAAGTGATTCTTCTGCCTCGGCCTCCCAAGTAGCTGGGATTACAGGCACATGCCATGACACCCAGCTAATTTTTTGTATTTTTAGTAGAGACAAGGTTTCACCATGTTGGCCAGGCTGATCTCAGATCACCTCAGGTGATCTGCCCACTTCAGTCTCCCAAAGTGCTGGGATTACAGATGTGAGGCATTGTGCCCAGCCTGTTCATTATTCTTGATGATCTCACATTTGACTTACAATGCACTTTCATATCATGTGATGGGGTGATACATTTGAAGATGAAAGAGGGCATTTAAAAGTAGCTGAGGACAGAATCAGGACTTTAGTAGTTAGAATGAGGAAGTCAGAAAGTCTTTCCCCCCAAAACAACAGTAATACTAGACAAAATTGTGAAAAGCAACTGTAATAGAATAAATGCAAGATATAAATGGAGAAGCATTTATCCATGAGAAACTGCCAAACTTTGGGTAAGAACAATGGGAGGCTTTGACATTCTCGCTTACAATGGTAGGGGCTACTCCCATCCCCTCATATCATTGGTGTGATAGTTCTGTCAGGGTGGAACAAGCCATGAAAACTAGCAGCTTGGCTGCCAGAGGGAACTTGCTTGATTTGGAGCAGGTGAAAAGCCCCTGTCTGGTGGCATTGACAGTGAAAGTAATGACCCTCACTAGCAAGAGAACAAGGAAAGCTAACAGTTCTGGTAGTGAGAGAGCTATCCCAAGTGGGTCAGGCAACAGACTGGCAAACTAGCCAAAAACGTAATTAACAGAGATCCTGGAAATGAGACAGTTATAGAGGGGTTTGAAGGGCTGTCCACACATTTCTGGCTGACTTAGAAGCCCCTGCACACATGCAGGTAAGACGAGAGAGATCCCATGGTACCCACTTGTCCCAGGTTGACTGGGAATCTGCATGAATGTGTAGAGGAAGTGCAGGAGGGCTAATCTGAAAGTCAAAGTGGGATAGACCTGAAAACTGCTTGAACTTTGTGCTCCTTAACCCTGCACAGGTCCATGGGCAGAGGTTGGAAGCCTAGCAGGCTCAAGAGATGTGAACACTACCTTTAACCAATCATTGCCTGATCACTAAGCTGTGTGTTAGCAAGTCAGGCTTAAAAATAAAAATAATAATTTGAAAAGAAAATAAACTGGGGGGAAAAAAAGAAAAGAACCTGAGTAGAGATATAAAATGACCACACATCACAGGGGAGACAGATATTGTAGATTTAGTCAAGGCAGATTACTAAAGAAATAAACAAAAAACACATAAAAAATTACAATTGGCCAGGCACAGTGGCTCAAGCCTGTAATCCCAGCACTTTGGGAGGCCGAGGCAGGTGGATCACAAGGTCGAGAGATCGAGACCAACCTGGTCAACATGGTGAAACCCCGTCTCTACTAAAAATACAAAAAATTAGCTGGGCATGGTGGCGCATGCCTATAATCCCAGCTACTCAGGAGGCTGAGGCAGGAGAATTGCCTGAACCCAGGAGGTGGAGGTTGCGGTGAGCCAAAATCGCGCCATTGCACTCCAGCCTGGGTAACAAGAGCGAAACTCCGTCTCAAAAAAAAAAAAAAAAAAAATTACAATTGAGAGTTGCTACAATATGTTCTCTAAAACATCTAGTTTGTTTCTTTTTTATTATGATGCAAGGTGTCTGTAAGGAATGGCTACAAATAAGTAACGGTAATGGGACAGAAAACCAAGAAAGGGTTGTTAATATTTAGGAAAGATAATCAGTCAATAGAAACTGTCTGAGTAAGCCTGGATGTTAGATTTAGTAAACAAAGACCTCAACACTGCTACTATAGATATGTTCAGGAAATAAAGGAAACTATGTTATGTTTAAATATTTAAAGAAATGTATGATGACAGTGATTCAATAAATCTCAATAAAACATAGAAACTATAAAAAAGAACCAAATGCAAATTCTGGAGATGAAAAATACAGTAAAGAAAATGCAAAATTCACTGCAGGGATTCAACAGCAGATTTGAGACACAGAAGAAAGAATCAGGCTGGGAGCGGTGGCTCATGCCTGTAATCCTAGCACTTTGGGAGGCCGAGGCAGGCGGGTCACAAGGTCAGAAGATCAAGACCCTCCTGACCAACATGGTGAAACCCCACCTCTACTAAAAATATAAAAATTAACTGGGTGTGGTGGCACGCATCTGTAATCCCAGCTACTCGGGAGGCGGAGACTGCAGTGAGCCCAGATTGCTCCACTGTACTCCAGCCTGGCAACAGAGTGAGACTTCGTCTCCAAAAAAAAAAGTCAATGAATTCAAAGATAGATCAATAGAAATTGCCAATCTGAAGAATCTGAGAGGAAAAAATGAACAGAGCCTCAGAGATCTGTGGAACATCAGGCATACCAGCACATGTGTCAGAGAATTCTACGAGGAAAGGAGAAGAAAGGGCAGAGAAAAAAGATTTTGTGAAGAATTAATAGCCAGAAACTTCATACATTTGGTGAAAAATGTGAATCTCTGAAAACTTCAAATTGTATAAATATTGAGGGATCTACATCTAGGCATATCCTGGTCAAAGTATTAACAGGCAGACATAAAGAGGCCAGGCATGGTGGCTCACACCTTTAATCCCAGCACTTTGGGAGGCCGAGGCAGGCAAATCACTTGAGGTCAGGAGTTCGAGACCAGCCTGGCCAATGCAGTGAAACCCCATCTCTACTAAAAATACAAAAATTAGCTAGGTGTGGTAGTAAATGCCTGTAGTCCCAGCCACTCGTGAGACCAAGGGAAGAGAATCACTTGAATCAGGAAGTGGAGGTTGCAATGAGCTAACATCACACCACTGCACTCCAACCTGGGCAACTAAATAAGACCCTGTCTTTAAAAAAAAAAGAAAAAAAAAAAAGGTATATCTTGAAAGCAGCAAGACAAAGGTAACTCCTCAAGTTTTTGATTATAACAGTATGAATGTTTGCTGACTTCTCAGTAGAAACAGTGTAGGGCAGAAGGCAATGGAATGACATATTTAAAGTGCTGAAAGAAGAAAACCAAATCAAAATTTTTATAATCTAGCAAAAGTATTCTTCAAAAATGAAGGCAAAATAAAGGCATTCCTAGATAAAGACTAAGAATTACTTGCTACCAGATCTACCTGAAAGAAGTTTTTGGACTGAGGAAAATTCTACTAATGGACGGTAATTCAGATCCACAAGAAGAAAGGAAGAACACCAAACTGCCAAATGTATGGATAAATGTAAGATAATGTATAAAAATAGCTGAGGCTCAAGTAGTAAAGAATGTTCTTCTGGCAAGAGGAATATAATAACAATGGAAACTTCAGTCAACTTAAAGGAATAAAGAATGCTAAAAATAGTAAACATGTAGGTAAACATAACAAATTTCTAATGTAATTTTTCTAAGTGGTAACTGACAGTAAAAAGCAAAAATCATAGCAATGTATTATGGTGTTAAAACATGTAGAATACAGAGTAGAAGGGTCCCAGAGGCTGGGAAGGGTAGAGAGGAATGGATAGGAAGTGGGGTTGGTAAATGGGTACAAAAAATAGTTAGAATTAATAAGACCTAGCATTTGCTAGCACAACAGGGTAATTATAGTCAGAAGTAATTGTAATATAAAAATAACTAAGTATAGTTATTGCCTGTAATATAAATGAATGCTTGAGGTGACGGATACCACATTTACTCGGATGTGATTATTATGCATTGCATGCCTATATCAGGGTATCTCAAATAACTCATGAATATATACACCTTCTATGTACCCACAAAATAAATAATTTTTTTAAATGTAGGAATGAAATATACGGCCATAATAACAGAAGACACGAGGAAAAAAAATACCTGATACTCTCTTGTAGTTTGTTGAGTATAATTGGCATAATCCTTTGGAAAGCTAGTTGGGCAGTAGCCATAAATATTTACTTTTAAAGAATCAATTATTATTTTGGACAGGGTCTCACTCTGTTGCCCAGCTAGAGTGCAGTGGTGTGATCACAGCTCACTGCAGCCTTGAACTCCTGGGCTCAAGTGATCCTCTCAGCTCAGCCTCCCAAGTAGCTGGGACTACAGGCACACACCAGCATGCCTGGCTAATTTTTGTATTTTTTGTAGAGATGGGTATCTCATGTTGCCCAGGCTGGACTCTTATTCCTGGCTTCAAATGATCCTCTTGCCTCGGCCTCCAAGAGTGCTGGCATTACAGGTGTGAGCGCCACACCCTGGCTTGCCATTAAAAATTTAAATGTTTAATCCTTTTGACTTAGCACTTTCTTGTAAGAACTTATATGATAGAAACACTACAATAACTTTGTAATAACTAAAAACTATAAAAAAGTCAAATATCCATTAAAAAGGGAGTGATTAAGTAAGTAGTATATTTATTTTGACTAAATATTATAACCATTAAAAAGAAGGAAGTCAGGGTGGGTTTGGGGGCTCATGCCTGTAATCCTAGCACTATGGGAGGCCAAAGCCCACACATCATTTGAGGTCAGGAGTTTGAGACCAGGCTGGCCAACATGGTGAAACCTCATCTCTACTAAAAATAAAAATATTAGCTGGGCATGTTGGCACATGCCTATAATCCCAGCTACTCATGATGCTGAGGCACAAGAATCACTTGAAACTGGCAGGTGGAGGTTTCAGTGACCCAAAATCACGTCACTGTACTCCAGTCTGGGCAACAGAGTGAGGCACCATCTCAAAACAAAAAAGAATGATGTCATTGTATATGTTTTAACATGGAAAAGTGTCCACTTAGCAGTTGCTAAATGTGATGCATTTGGTTTAGAAGTGATTGAGCAGCACAAAAGTATGTACTCAAAGGTGTGTGTGAGCATGTGCACATGCACACACTTTTTTTTTTTTTTTTTTTTTTTAATGGAGTTTTGCTCTTGTCACCCATGCTGGAGTGCAATGGCATGATCTTGGCTCACTGCAACCTTTGCCTGCTGGGTTCAAGCGATTCTCCTGCCTCAGCCTCCCAAGTAGCTGGGACTACAGGCTCAATGGTTATTTTTGGGAGAAAGAGCTAGCCACCATGCCTAACTAATTTTTGTAATTTTAGCAGAGACAAGGTTTTACTACGTTGGCCAGGATGGTCTGGATCTCTTTACCTTGTGGTCCGCCTGCCTTGGCCTCCCAAAGTGCTGGGATTATAGGCCTGAGCCACCACGCCTGGCCAAGTAAGGTGTTATTTTTAAAAACCCAAAAAGTAAATTACTTTCTGTTGGATTAGAGGAAATTTCCATTAAGGGAGATTGAGTGAAGTGGTTCATAAACCCTTTTACAGATAACAATTAAAAGATCTGAGTAAAATATAAGAAACAACTGAAAGCATCCAAAAGCCATCCCTAGAACTTGAAGGAGAGTTGACTCCTGAAACACTATAATAGAAGGAGCAAGAATTGTAAGTTTCTTACTTTTTTGCCGGAAGTTATGCATTATTACCCATGGTGGCTTCAGCAGAATGAAATGACAGTGGAAAACTGTAGTCTTAAAGATGGGAGGTGCCAGAGAAGAGAAGTCAGAGATGGAAGAGAAGCTGGAAAGTTCAGGGGGAATCCTGGAAACAGGAGAGAACTACAGAAAGGGTGAGGCCCCATATCTGAGTGAAAATGCTGCCCAAATTCCTGGTTGACGGTTAAACTCCACATGTATAGGTGAGATCCCAAGGAGCTCAGCAAAACAAAAACAAAAATCAAAAACCAGCCAACCAATGAAACAAGCAAAGCAAGCAGGCAGAGGCCAGAGAGGAATCTACCCTTAAAAGACAGAACTATACTAGATGAGATCTGTGAGTGTCATGCTTTTTAAAATAGTATATCCCTAAATTGTGAACAGTGCAGCCATGGAAAGCTAAAGCTCTACTGGCTTGGGGTTCAGAGGAAAAACCCTAATAATTGCCCAAACAGCTGAAAACTTAGGAGGAAATCACAAGAACACAAAAATCATAGAGTGTGAGCCCCTAAATCTGAATATGATCAGCCTAAATCCTTAGCTGTCTGCCAAATTATACAGGAGCATGGAAGATGCCAGGGAGCCAGGCTAGATGCTGTAAGAGCTGAGCAGATACAGCAGCTGCTGCATACAATAGGAGAGACAGTTGGTGGTTTGAATCCAGGCAAGTTAACTGCCTACTAGAATATAAAAAAAGAAAGTCCTCAGAAGAACACAGTAGAATCCAGAGTTGCTATAACATCTTATCTACAATGCCAAGTTTTCGATCTACAATTACTAGACATGTAAATAAAGTGGAAAGTGTAACTCACAGGAAGAAAAGCAATCCATAGAGCCTGACTCTGAGTTTCTAACTGGGTACAGTGTTGGATTTTGCAGGCAGACTGGAAAGCAGCTATCCTGTGATCAAAGAATTATAGGAAAATTTGATCAAAGAATTAAAGGAAAAATAAGTGAACAGATAGAGAAATTGTAACAAAGAAATGGAAACAAAGACTGGAAGTTGTAGAGGTCAAATAAGTAATAGCTGAAATAAAAATTCACTGGAAGCTGGATGCAGTGGCTTACACCTATAATCCTACAACTTCGGGAGGTCATGGCAGGAGGATCACTTGAGCTCTGGAGTTTGAGAGCAGCCCAGACAACATAGACCCCATCTCTATAAAATAGTTTTAAAATGAACCAGTCATGGTGGTATGTGCCTGTAATCCCAGCTTCTTGGGAGACTGAGGTGGGAGGATCACTTGAGCCCAAGAGATCGAGGCTGCAGTGAGCTGTGATCATGCCACTACACTCCAGCCTGGCTGACAACATGTCTCAAAAGATAAAGTTCACTAGATGTGCATAACAGTGGTTTTGAAATGACAGAGAAAAGAATCTCTACCCTTGAAGATAGATCAGTAGAAATTATCCCATTTACTGAAGAGAGGAGCAAAGATTGAAGAAAAGTGAGTAAAGCCTCAGAGACTTCTAAGACAATATCCGGTAGCCTAATATAAGTATACCTGGAGTCCTAGAAAAGGAAGGAAAAAATAGGCAAAAAACAATATTTGAAGAAATGATATCCCCAAACTTCTCAAATATGGTGGAAAACACTATAGATTCGAGAAGTTCAATGGAGTCTAAGCACAAAGAAAATGCACTCTTAGGCACATCATAGTCAAATTGCCGAAACCAAAGATAAAAAGAAAATCTTTATAGCAGATAGAAATTTTTTTGCAGCTCGTGAGTGTGATGATATTGAGTGTTCATGCACATGTGTGAGGTGTGCCACCCTCTGAACCTTGTAACAACATCAGCAATTACCCCTCTGACCTGAACTTGTGAGGGGGAGGGGAAGCAGATAGAGAAAAGTGACACATTACGTAAAAGGGATCAGTGTTACAAATATGACTGACTTTTCATCAGAAACAATGGAGGCCAGAAGACAATGGAACAGTATAGTCAAATACTGAAAGAAAAACCCTGTCAACCAAGAATCCAGTATCCAGAGAAACACATTTTCAAAAATGAGGGCTAAAGACATTTTCAGAAAAACAAAAATTGAGAGAATTTATTGCCAGCAGACTTACACTAAAATAATTTTTCACAATGAAGGGAAATTATACCAGATGGTAGCTCACCTGCAGGAAGAAATGAAGAGCACTGGAAATAGTAAATATGTAGGTAAATATAAAAGACTATGTATTTTTTTTCTCTAATTTCTTTAAGATACATATGATTTTTTTTTTGAGATGAGGATCTCACTGTGTTGCCGAGGCTTGAGTGCATTGGCTGTTCACAAGGACAGTTATGGTGCACTATAGCCTTGAACTTGTGGGCTCAAGCTGTTGTCCTGCCTCAATGTCCTAAGTAGCTAAGACTACAGGCGTGTGCCACTGTGCCTGCTGGTGACATAAGAAACAAGATTTTAAAGCACAGTTTAACACTGTAGTGCTGGGTTTATCATGTACACATAGGCTGGTTACAGAGGCTCACACCTGTAATCTCAGCACTTTGGGAGGCCAAGGTGGGAGGATTGCTTGAGCCCAGAAGTTCGAGGCCAGCCTGGGCAATATGGTAAGACCTTTTCTCACTTGATCTTAGCCAAAAGGCTGAGAAGTAATGGTGAGACCTCTTCTCTACCTAAAAACTAAACTAAAATAAAAAAACCCTTTTAAACATATAATGTATATATAGGTGTAATTGTACAACAATGGCACTAAGATGGGGCAGGGCAAATGGAAACTTACTGTTGTAAGATTTGTATATTTTGCCTGCTTAGAAGAGACATACTTTAAACACAGAGACAGGATGGAAAAAGATTATACCATGAAAAGAGTACACATAAGAAAACTGAAGTGACTGTGTTAACATCAAAAGAAAGAAATTATAAGACAAAGAATATTATCAGAGATAAAGAAGGATACTTTATAATGATGAAAAGGTCAGTATCTTACAGAGATATAAAAATCTTCAATGTGTATGTCCCTGATAACAGAGCTTCAAAATACTGAGGCAGGTGCAGTGGCTCACATCAGTAATCCCAGTGCTTTGGGAGTCCAAGGCAAGAGCACTACTTGAGTCCAAGAATTCAAGACCAGCATGGGCAACATAGTGAGATCCCATCTCTACAAAAAAGTTTTAAAAAATTAGCTGGTTGTAGTGGTGCACACCTCTAGTCCTAGCTGCTCTAGAGGCTTGAGCCTGGGAATTCAAGGCTGCAGTGAGCTATGATAGCACCACTGCACTCCAGCCTGGGCAACAGAGTGAGACCCTGTCTCTAAACTATAAAAATAAAAAGTCTACCAGGACTGGTAAGTGAGTTTAGCAAGATACAGTAGGATCTCACAGCTATAATGGGATACAAGATCATTATACCAAGAAAACCATTTGTGTTTTTGTCAGTATACCAAAAAAAGTAACTGGAAAAAAAATTAATGTAGTGTTCCACTTGCCATATCATCTAAATACATGAAGTGCTTAGGAATAAATTTAACAAAATGTATGTAAAACATACTGAAAACTACAAAATATTAGTATAAATAGGCTTGTGGGTTGAAAATCTCAGTATAATAAACATCCATTTTCTACAAATTCATCTGTAGATTTAATACATTCTTAATCAAAATTTTTCCTGTAGAAATTGAAAAGCTGGTTTGAAAATGAAAGAGTGTGAGCCCCTAAATCTGAGTATGATCAGCCTAAATCCTTGGCTGTCTGCCAAATTACACAGGCGCATGCCTACTAGAATATAAAAAAAGTCTCCAGAAGACAGAAGTCCTCTATGGAATGCAGAGTACCTAGAACTGGCAAAGCTAGCAAAGATTGAGGACTGACTTTTACAGCACCACAAGGCTGTGGTGCTGGCAAAAGAAGATATACGGTATACATAAATGAGAGGATGGAATCCAGAAAGAGACCCACACGTAAATGAACAATTGATTTGCAGCAAAGGTCCTGAGGCAATTCAATGGTGAAAGGAACATCTTTTCAACAAATGGTACAGCGGCAACGGAGTATCTTTGTGGAAGAAAACAAACATTAGCCCATATATGCTACCCAGAAAGCTCAAAATGGACTAAAGCCCTAAAAGAGTTAAAACTATAAAGCTTCTGGAAATATTATTGGGGAAAATGTTCATGCGACTTTTGGGTATGAAAAGATTTTCTAAGTAGGATACAAAAAGCACACACCATAAAATAAATGAATGCTAAATTGGACTTTATCAAAATTAAAGTGTTTGCTCTTCAGAAAGAAATGAAGAAAATGTACAATATGGGAGAAAATGTTTGTAATTTCTGAGCAGAAAGAAGGAGCTCCAGGCAACCATAGCATAGACCCAGCTCAAAAGCATGCTTTGTGAAAGAAGCCAGACCCAAAGGTGTACATGCTGTATATTTACATAAAAAAGATACAAACCAGTGGATAGTGACAAGAAAATACATGAGTAACTTATTTGGGGCTTGGGTGGAGGGAAAATTGCAGAGAAGCACAAAGGAACTTTCAGGGGTGATGGAATGTTCTGCGTCTTTATTGTGAGGGTGGTTATGCTGTTATGTTGAATGTAAATTTTATTGTCTGTAAATGATATCCTCCACAAAGTTGTTTCTTCTTTAAAGTAATTATTTATTTGTTTATTTAGAGAAAGAGTCTCACTCTGTCCGCCAGACCAGAATGCAGTGGCGTGATCTTGGCTCACTACTACAACCTCCACCCCGGTCCCTGGTTTCAAATGATTCTCCTGCCTCCTGCGTAGCTGGGATTACAGACATGCATCACCATACTTGGCTAATTTTTGTGTTTTTAGTAGTGATGGGGTTTCACCATGTTGGCCACACTTGTCTCGAACTCCTGGCCTTAAGTGATCCACCTGTTTTGGCCTCTCAAAGTGCTGGGATTACAGGCATGAGCCACTGCATCCAACCTAAAGTTGATTTTTTTAAAAATCCACGATTTAATAAAGGGAGCTATTTAGTATTCACTCACTAGACGATGATTATACTTTAGGTTGCTTATTCTCTTTTCCAGAACGACTGTCTTGTTCAGTATCAGATTCCTCTCTATGGTGATGTTCTTCTAGGAAGAGTGTTCTGCCGCCAAGTTCTGGTAATTTTGCTTTGTTTGATACTTTTGTCTCCCCTCAATTATGCAGGATGGTGTTACCAAGTTATGACCAATGACAAATGAACAGATGTCTTTGGGGTCGGGGGGGACTTTTAGAAAAGATGGAGAAATGGGATAGATTATGTTTGCTGCCTCCCCAACCCCACTAAAATGATAGTGAAGGAATTTTGTTTTAAAAAGTTACAAATCAGGCCAGGCTTAGTGGCTCATGCCTGTAATCTCAGCACGTTGTGAGGCCAAGGCAGGCAGATCACAAAGTCAGGAGAGCAAGACCATCCTGACCAACATGGTGAAACCCTGTCTCTACTAAAAACAAATAGAAAAATTAGCTGGGTGTGGTGGTGCTCACCTGTAGTCCCAGCTGCTTGGGAGGCTGAGGCAGAAGAATCACTTGAACCCGGGAGGCAGAGGTTGCAGTGAGCCGAGATTGTGCCACTGCACTCCAGCCTGGCAACAGAGCAAGACTCTGCACCACCCTCTCCCCGCCCCCCCTAAAAAAAAGAAAAGAAAAAAGTTACAAATCTGTAAGGATGGAGAGATTGGGAGCAGAGATTGCAATGGGCCAGAATTTTACCTACAAAATTTTGAAAACTGAAACATAGGTGCATATATGATGAGTAATTTAGGTTTCAACTTTATCATCTCCACCAAGTATTTGCAGTAGAGGAAGCTAACAGGAAGCAGTCCTGTTTTCAGCCACATGTGGGCCATGTTCTCTGGGATAAGTTTTAAGTACCTGTGAATATAAGATGTACGAAAGTCTGAATGTGGAAGAGTTAGCACCCCAGATCCCCATTCCCAAAGAATATGTGTGTCAAAGTCTAACTTAGGGAAACCCTGTTATAAATGAGGGTGGGAGGCAGGTTTCTTACCCAAAATAGTAGATTAAGTTGAAGTCTGTATGTTCAGCCAGATCTTTCCACCTACCTTCCTGTCTTGGCTCCTGCTGTCCTGGCTGTCGGGCTTGTTATCATAGACACCATCTGTGCCCATTGAAAGACTTACCTCAGAGAAACTGACCCATCCTTGGCTTCTAGAACACTCGTTTATAAGCCCCTCAGCCAAGACATTATAACATTTCTCTGTAGGGAAATTGACTGGCCTATGGAAAAAAACTCAAACATGATATTTAGAATTGCCCTATCCCATCACATGCTATGAGGTCCCACAATAACCAAGTGATGCTCATCCACACAGAATTTCTAGTTAGCTCTTTCGCACCTCTTTTCCCTTTTGAGATGGGGTCTGGTTCTGTTGCCCAGGCTGGAGTGCAGTGGAATGATCACAGTCTTGGCTCAGTACAGCTTTCTTCCCCTGGGCTCATGTGATCCTGTCACCTAAGCCTCCCAAGTAACTGGGACTACAGTTACATGCCATCACACCTGGCTAATTTTTTTTGTATTTTTTTAGAGACAAGATTTTGCCATTGTTGTGCGCAGACTAGTTTCAAACTCCTGAGCTCAAGTGATCCACTGGCTTTGGCCTCCCAAAGTTCTGGGACTACAGATGTAAGCCACTGTACCCGGCCTGCACTTTGAAAAACAAATTCCTCAAAGAGATAAGATGTTGCATCAAGGAAGCAAGAGCAGGATGCCAAGTAAAGGAACTATACAGGAATGTTCTTGAGAATTGAAAAACCTCACTAAATGCGGATTGCAGTAAAGAGGTTGGAAGATAGGCCAGGCATGGTGACTTAATAGCTGTAATTCCAACCCTTTGGGAGGACAGTGTAGGAGGATCACTTGAGACCAGGAGTTTAAGACCAGTCTGTGCAACACGGCGATACCCTGTCTCTACAAAAATACAAGAAATTAGCTAGGTGTGGTGGGGCACACCCCTAGTCCTAACTATTTGGGTAGCTGAGGTGGGAGCATTGCATGAGCCCAGGAGTTCTAGGCTGCAATGAGCTATGACCGCACCACCGCACTCCAACCTGGATGACAGAGAGAGTAAAGCAGTTGGTCAAAGAGACAGACAGTAAGTGGAAGAAAAAAGAAAATTAAAGAATACTTAGGAGGTCCAACATCTGACTATTGGAGTTCTAGAAAGGTTAAGGACAAGAAGTAACACAAGAGGTTTTCCCCAAATTAAGGTCTCAGATGGATAAGTGCTCACCCAAAGTCCAGAATGAAAAAGACCCCTCAAAAAAGTACATTGTCAGGAAATTTTACGACACTGATGACAGATTTTAAAGGTCATCATAAAGAGAGAAAAGTCACATAAAAATGATCTAAAACAAGTGACATTAGACCATTTAACAATAGCACTGGGATCTAAAAGATAATACATTAATGCCATCTAAAAAATGATGGAAAAATTTTCAGTGTGTAATTCTACACTCAGTCAAACTGTCAAATCAAGAGTGAAAATAAAAATGTTTTCAGAAATTTTGAAGGACCTCGGCCAGGTATGGTGGCTCACGCCTATAATCCTAGCACTTTGGGAGGCCGAGGCAGGTGGATCACCTGAGGTAAGGAGTTGGAGACTAGCCTGGGCAACATAGTGAAACCCCATCTCTACTAAAAATACAAAAATTAGCTGGGCATGGTGGTGCATGCCTAAAATTCCAGCTACTCGGGAGGCTGAGGCAGGAGAATCACTTGAACCCGGGAGGTGGAGGTTACAGTGATCCGAGACCCCACCACTGCATTCCAGCCTGGGTGACAGAGTGAGACTCTTGTCTCAAAAAAAAAAAAAAAGAAAGAAAGAAATTCAGGGTCTCAAAATATTTACCTGCTGTCTGCCTTTTCTCAGACCATCTGGAGGTTGTGATCTTCCAAGACTAGAGAGTAAACTAAGGAAGGAAGATGTGGAATCCAGGAAAAGGGATTCAGTCCAGGAACCCCTTTTCACAAGGGAATACTCAAGGTATTGGTGAGGAGAAGTCCCAGGATGCCAAGTATTTACTTGGCCCAGGCCTAGGAGAGATGGGTTGTAGGAGAGAGGTCGCCTAGGAAAAATGAGACTCAGAGACTATATAATGTAATTGTATGAAGAGAAATTTTAGAGTTCTGTTGGAAAATTTAAAAATTAAAAAGTCCAAAAGAAAAAGGTAATCTCCAAAATATTTTTAAATCTATATAAAGGAAGAAATATAGTCATAGCATGGCATGTAACTAAACAGGATAGTATTTACATAGTCATAATAATATAAATACTGAATTTAGTTTGTTTGTTTCGAGATGGAGTCTTGCTCTGTTGCCCAGGCTGGAGTGCAATGGCATGATCTTGGCTCACTGCAACCTCTGCCTCCTAGGTTCAAGTGATTCTCCTGCCTCAGCCTCCCCAGTAGCTGGGATTACAGGCACCCGCCACCATGCCTGGCTAATTTTTGTATTTTTTGGTAGAGACGGGGTTTCACCATGTTGGTGAGGCTTGTCTCGAAATCCTGACCTCTGGTGATCCACCTACCTCAGCCTCCCAAAGTGCTGGTTTTACAGGTGTGAGCCACCATACCCAGCCAATACCAAATATTGATTTAACAAAATATTACCACACAACTATTGGGAAGATGAAGGAATGGTAGCATGTGTGTCTATGGTGTCAGAGAACTAGATCTTAATTTTAAGTTGGAGGACTGCAGTAGATAATGTTTAAAATTGAAAAACTTAGATAAAAGCTTTATTTGAATGCTTAAATCTATCTTTAGATTATTCTTTATGTTATTTAGAAATACAAAGGTGAATACCAAAAGAGTTGAAAAGGGTTAGTTCCCTCTGAGAAGTGGGCAGGAATTGTAACCATAATAGGTTTGTTGCCCAGCACAGCAGCATCAATAACCCGAGGTGCTGAGTGTTATGATAGTGATGCTGAACCAGGAGACAGGGTGGAAGGAAGCCTAAAATCCGTCTTCCCAGGAGTTCAGGGATAGGGATTTTAAGGGTTTTGGAGTGAGCCAAAGTGTGGAGATTGGTGACTGGCTAAGGAGTGCAGGGTGAAGTCATGGGACAGGGAGATGAAGAAACTGTGTTCTCATCCTGATTCGTTCTTCTGTGGGGGGAGGTCTTCAAATTGGTTGGTGTCAGTTGTTCCACTGGAATTCGGGATCTGAAAAACATCTTAATTCTTGAAAGACTTAACAATTCTGACAGGAGAAATTCTATCAGGAGGAACATGGGATGCAAATGGTCAGTATATAGTGCTGTGTGACTTCCAGTTACCAGGAAGTGGGCCAAAATGCAGCCTAATTAGTGCTTATTTATTTATTTTTGTTGTTTTTGTTTTTAAGACGGAGTTTCGCTCTTGTTACCCAGGCTGGAGTGCAATGGCGCCATCTCGGCTCACCTCAACCTCTGCCTCCTGGGTTCAGGCAATTCTCCTGCCTCAGCCTCCTGAGTAGCTGGGATTACAGGCACGTGCCACCATGCCCAGCTAATTTTTTTTTTTTTTGTATTTTTAGTAGAGACGGGGTTTCACCACGTTGACCAGGATGGTCTCAATCTCTTGACCTCGTGATCCACCCGCCTCGGCCTCCCAAAGTGCTGGGATTACAGGCTTGAGCCACCGCGCCCGGCCATTAGTGCTTATTTATGACTACATCTCTGTCCAGAATTCTTGTTAACCCTGTGAGAATGTCTTCAAGATGAAGGAGGAGACTTTTCTTTGTTGATTAAGCCTTATAGTACAACTGTTTGGTTTTTTAAAAATGTCTACACACCTGATACATTGATACAAATACAAATTATGTTCTAAAAGAGACCTAAGGAAGAAAGTCCTTATTTCGTGCCTCTGGATGTTGGTGTGTGGTTGAAGATGTAATGACAGGAGTTGCAGCAGCTATTGTATAGCCATGAATAGAGTGAGTCAGCAAGCCGAAAGTAATAAAGGGCTTGACCCTTTCCCTCTATGCACCTGTTTTTAGAATGATGCGTTAGTTCTACAGCTACCTTTAAAATTGACGTATGTTGTGGACTTATATTTAATATAATTATTTATTTGCTTTATACTGCATATAGTATTTTCAAATAATACCACTATTATTACTAGCAATATGATTACTCAATGCATATGAATATTTCTTTGCAGTTCTTTTGTTCTTAGAATATATCTCATTTGGAATAAGACTGCCATGCTCAGTTTGGACCAACCAGAATCAGCCCCTGAGCTAGGGAGAGGCTCCACCCATGGGACATGACTATGCATTTGTTTTTACCTCTTTTATTGCTTTATAAAAGATCAGTTAAGTTTCTGTTAGGAAAGATGAAAATTTAGTGTACAGGTCTCTGTTTTTGTTCCTCTACTCCCTTAAATATGGAAATTATGTTTTTGTTTTCAGTGTTTTAATTGGTAACTTTTGTAACTTTAAATGTTTTCATTATACTTTTGTTTCTGGTTCCTTTAATGCCATTATATTTAGTTAGTTCTCCTCCTGGCTAAAAGTTGAAAAATAATGAATAGCATGTATTTATCATATATAAATATTGTGACTGTAACCCTACAAATTAAGTATATAGTTGTTCCTCGATGCCAGCTGGGGATTGGATCCAGGAACCCCAGGGATACCAAAATCTCAGATGCTCAAGTCCTGTATATAAAATGGCATAATATTTGCTTATAACCTATGCACATTCTCCTGTATACTTTAAATCATCTCTAGATTACGTGTAATACCTAATACACACTAAGTGCTGTGTAAATAGTTATTACACTTTACTTGTGTGTGTGTGTGTGTGTGTGTGTGTGTGTGTGTGTATTGGTTTTGTGTTTTTTTTCCCTCAAGATGGAGTCTTTCTCTGTCACCCAGGCTAGAGTGAGTGGCACGATCTTGGCTCACTGCAACCTCTGCTTCCTGGGTTTAAGCTATTCTCCTGGCTCAGCCTCCCGAGTAGCTGGGACTACAGGCGCACACCACCACACCTGGCTGAAATTTGTGTTTTTGTAGAGACAGGGTTTCCCCATGTTGGTCAGGCTGGTCTCGAACCCCTGGCCTCGTGATTCATCTGCCTCTGCCTCCCAAAGTGCTGGGATTACAGGTGTGAACCACCATGCCTGCCCTTGTGTGTAGTTTATTTCTTAAGAGACAGGGTCTTGCTCTGTCACCCAGGTTGGAGTGTGGTGGCATGGTCATAGCTTACCGCAGTCTCCAACTCCTGGGCTCAAGCAGTCCTCCCACCTTGGCCTCCCAAAGTGCTGGGATTAAAAAAATAAACATTAAAAAATAAGCTGGGTGAGCCACTGCACCCAGCTTTTTTTTTTTTTTTTTTTTAAGACAGAGTTTCGCTCTTGTTACCCAGGCTGGACAACCTCCGCCTCCTGGGTTCAAGCAATTCTCCTGCCTCAGCCTCCTGAGTAGCTGGGATTACAGGCACGTGCCACCATGCCCAGCTAATTTTTGTATTTTTAGTAGAGACGGGGCTTCACCATGTTGACCAGGATGGTCTTGATCTCTTGACCTCGTGATCCACCCGCCTCGGTCTCCCAAAGTGCTGGGATTACAGGCTTGAGCCACCGCGCCCGGCCTATTTTTTTTTTTTTTTTTTTTTTTGAGACGGAGTTTCGCTCTTGTTACCCAGGCTGGAGTGCAATGGCATGATCTCGGCTCACCGCAACCTCCGCCTCCTGGGTTCAGGCAGTTCTTCTGCCTCAGCCTCCTGAGTAGCTGGGATTACAGGCACGTGCCACCATGTCCAGCTAATTTTTTGTATTTTTTTTTAGTAGAGACAGGGTTTCACCATGTTGACCAGGATGGTCTCGATCTCTTGACCTCGTGATCCACCTGCCTCAGCCTCCCAAAGTGCTGGGATTACAGGCTTGAGCCACTGCGCCTGGCCCGCTTATTTTTTAATTTTTATTTTTTTAAGAGGCAGGGTCTCTGACTGTTACCCAGGTTGGAGTATGGTGGTATGATCATATTTTACTGCAGCCTCCAATTCATGAGCTCAAGCAGTCCTCCAGCCTCAGCCTCCTGAGTAGTTGGGATTATAGGTATGAGCCACCATGCCTGGCTCTGTTTTTTATTGTATTGTATTATACTGTTATTTATTTATTTGTGAATATTTTCAATCCACGGCTAGTTGAATATGCAGATGTGGAGCCTATGGATATAGAGGGCTGACTGTATTTCTAATAGTTATACATTTTCTTATTTTTTTTTATGAAACAGGCTCAGAAGTTAACATTTTCTTCCCTGAAATGAAAATGTTCCTAAGATAAAGATAAAATGGCATTTTTTTCATGAATTTCACTAGTTATTTAAAATCATGTCATATTTTACTTTGACTCACATTTTATTTCTTTTGGGTTTTTTACCCTAGGATTTCTTTCTTTTTTTTTTTCCCCCTTTTAAAGCCCAAACCTCACATCCTCTATGATTTCTAATTGCTACTTGCTTTTTTTTCTTTCCTGTTGGCATAAATATGCTTTATGATAGCCCCAGGTTTTCTCAAACTTATTTTTTCTACTTATTGCATGGAATTCCCCTTCCAGAAATTACTTAGAGTCCTCCTTCCTCCTAATCTGGACTGTTTGTAAGCCTACTATGCAGCTGTCATTAATGGGTTTTCTAAAATGTCCTGTTTCCATACTCTCACCTCTACCTCATTCTGGTGACCACTGTTATGTTAATCCTTCCAGTTACTTTATGCATATACCAGCAAATACAGCTATTTGGTCTCATTTCCCTCATGCTTTTACATAAACGCCAACATGCTATACACTGTTCTGTATGCTTTTCCAGTTAACATTTTATCTTAGAGATCTTTTCACATCAGTACAGAGAGAATGTCCTCATTCATCCACTACAGCCTCAACCTCCTGGGCTCAAGGGATCCTCCCACCTCAGCCTCTTGAATAGCTGGGACCACAGGTGCACCCCACCATCCCATCTCCCCATTTTCACAGCTGCATACTTGTCATTGTTGATAGATATTTTAGGTTTCCCATTCTACCACTATTACAGACAACATATGTCTGTAAAAAGAGTAGAAATACTAGGTCAAAGAATATGCCCATATGCAAGGAGACATTACCAAACTGCCCTCTGTGGGGTGCCGCAGTTAAATCCCACATGCTATGTACGAGTGCCTGCTTCCCCACAGCCTGGCCAAGAGACTGTCATAGGTTTTTCAGTTTTGGGGGTTGGGGAGCAGGTGGTATTTGCTGATCTGATAAGTGAAGGATGGCAGCTGTTGAATGTTGATCAGTCCACCCTTATGAGACTGGCATGGACGATTACTCCACTTTCACAGAAACCGTGGAAAAAGTCCAACTATCTTTACATTTAACAAGCTGTAAGGAAACATCAGCAGATTAAGAAATTAACCACAGGACCTAATTAGAAAAAGATCTGGCAACATGCCCAGCTCATCCAGTGGCAAAGGGAGAAATATTCTGCATTTGTGACACTGTTTAGAAAGGGGTAATTTAAATGCCCTTTAATCTGGGCTAGTATTGTCCAATTAAGTCTGCAGAATGAAAACACTTGGATTTTTTAATTCTTAGTGTGGTAAAGCAGATTTATTTTCTTCCCTTAGTATATTTACATTGAATGGTAAAGGTTATTGTTTAGTTAAATAAGCCACATATTTCCTGTTTTCTTTTAAACCACTGTGCTAGGAGTTGGATTCAAATAAGAGTTGGACATGGTGTTTGTCCTTCAACACATTAGTGCAGGGTGACTGTAATTCAGACTGGAGTTTGGTACTGAAGTTTTATATCTAATTTAGACAGCCTAACCTAGTTAACACAGATTGGTGCTAGATCCTGGCTGACAGGCACTGGCTGCATGACCTCAGGTAAGCTATTGTACTTTTCTGTACCTCAATTTTCTCATCTATAAAATAAAGATTATAATTGATTTGAGGATTCAATTATATACATTACACATAGCAGGATCTGGCTCATAGTGTTGTATGCTTGCCATTATGATATACCCACACAGATTGTGAAATTTTTGTTTAAAAAGTATTTTCCTGATTTTCCAGGAGTGGCCAAATTGGAAGTTAAAAAATATGTTTTTTCCTGATTAAAAAATTTATGCATGACCTTTATAGAAAATGTGGGATATATAGAAAAGCTTTATTTTATTTTATTTTATTTTATTTTATTTTATTTTATTTTATTTTATTTTATTTTTGAGATGAGGTCCCTCGGCCAGGCTGGAGTATGGTAGCTCTAACACAGCTCACTGTATCCTCAATCTCCTGGGCTAAAGTGATGCTCCCACCTCAGTCTCCCACGTAGCTAGGACTACAGGCATGTGCCACCATGCCTGGCTAATTTTTTTTTTTTTTTTTTTGGCAGGGGGAATGAGGGTCGGGATGATGTCTCACTATGTTGCCCAGGCTGGTCTCCAACTCCTAGGCTCAAGCGATCCTCCTGCCTCCGCCTCCCAAAGTGCTAGGATTACAGGTTTGAACCACTGTACCAGACCAAAAAGCATTTTTTTAAAAACTCGCCTGTCAGGTCACCACTAATAGAACAGTGTTAGCATCTGGGCACATCCCTCAGAGGCAGCCTTGCTTGCATTGTGGTTAAGAACATGGACTCTGAAGCCACCTACCTAGGTTCATATTTGGGTCCACTGTTTAATCTGTGTTCATCTCTCTAATATATGTAGAGCATTTAGAATAGGCGAGGCAGAGGTAAGCATCTGTGTGTTGTTGCTGTTATTCTTCTCTTTGTGTGTATGGCCGAAGTTTAAAGAAATTTCATCAGCCTCTGAAATAGAGAATATATATATATATGTAGCACCAGTGAGTGGTACAGGCAGGCAAGAAGTGCTACAAAGGATAAACAGACATACACAAATAGGTAATTTTCATGAACTGGTGGCATTAGGAAAACATTAACCAGGCATGGTGGCATGCACTTGTCCTTTCAGCTACTCAGGAGGCTGAAGGGGTTAGGATTGCCAGAACTCAGGAGTTCAAAGCTGCAGTGCACTGAGATCACACTACTGTACTCCAGCCTGAGGGACAGAGCGAGAATCTGTCTTTAAAACAAAAACAAAACCACCAAATAAATAAAAATAAAGAAGGCACTAGAGTGGAGAAAGGAAACTGAAGTAGAGCTAGTTACAACTTCCCCATAGGAGATTATAACTTGAGTAGATAGAATCTTAGTTCTCCCTAGCTGACTGGAAAATAATTTCTTCCTAGGCAATTGGAAAAAAAAAAGTGAATAAATCCATGGTTTAAAACTCAAGTAAAAAATAAGAATGCGTATATTGTGGGTAATAAAAAAATGATACTATTACTCTAATTTCATTGGGACAATGAATAAATTCCCACTTGAAATCTCAGCCAGAAAAGTAAGTAGAAATTCAATTGGCGACATTTTTTTTTCCCTGTGGAAAAACCCTTACTCTGATTTGCAAAACAGATAAATTAGAGAGTGAGCATTCATAGCCTTGAGAGATTCACTATTGACTTCCTATAAATAATAACTTTTCCATAGTCAAGTTGGATTCCAGGAGGAATGTGATGATTGCCATGAGAGGCAAACACACATTATTTTAGGAGCCCAGCCTGATGGATATTAATTGGTATAGTGGGTTGAATATTGATCCTCAAAGAGTACTCCTGGTACTTAGGAATGTGACCTTATTTGGATTGAGAGTCTTTGCAGATGAGATAATCTTAGATTGTGGATAGACCTGAAATCCAATGACTGATGTTCTTTCTTCTTTTTCTTTCTGTTCTTTTTTTTTTTTTTTTGCTGTTTTGAGACAGTCTCTCTATTGCCCAGGCTGGAGTGCAATGGTGAAGTCTTGGCTCACTGCAACCTCTGCCTCCTATCCTAGGTTCAAGTGATTCTCCTGCCTCAGCCTCCCCAGTAGCTGGGATGACAGGCACCTGCTACCACACCTGTCTAATTTTTGTACTTTTAGTAGAGACGGGGTTTCTCCATGTTGGCCAAGTTGGTCTCAAACTCCTGACCTTAGGTGATCCACCTGCCTTGGCCCCCCAAAGTGCTGGGATTATAGGTATGAGGCACCATACCCAGCCTGATGTTCTTGTAAGAGGAAGGAGAGGGAGTTTTAAGACATAGAAACAGAGGAGAAACACAGGGGAGAAAGGCTATATGAAGACAGAGGCCAGGGTTGGAGTGACAGAGCCAAGAATGCCCAGGATTCCCAGGAACCACTGGAGGCTGGAAGGGGCCAGTCTGGATGCTCTCCTAGAGCAGGCCACATATCCCTTCCTACACCTTGGTTTTGCTCTTCTGGCCTCCAGAGCTATGAGAGAATAAATGACTGTTGTTTTAAACCACTAAGTTTGTGGTAATTTGTTGTGGCAGCTTTAGGAGATGAAAATATGGCACCAATTTAAGTTGTCAGTGGGAAAATAAATACTTTTTATGTGCATATACAAAAATATATTTGCTAAGACTAGTACATCTATTATGTGAAACCAAGTAAGCAATGTTAAAATTTTATAGGCAATAAATGTGGGAGAAGTCAAAGACACCATTTTAGATATCACCTGATGGGTGTAATAAAATGACCCTTTTTATTTGGAAACTTTGAAGACTCTGAATGTGTATCAAGCCAATTTACAGTATTCATTAAATTTGCCATTGTTGAATAACCAGAAATCTAAAAATGATACAAGTCTTATTTCCTATTAATACAAAAAAGGGTATTGCAGTTTCTCCTTAAAAGTAGTTATTGGTAGCCAGGTATGGTGGTTCATGCTTGTAATTTCAGAACTTTGGGAGGCTGAGGTGGGTGGATCACTTGAGGTCAGGAATTTGATATCAGCCTGGCCAACATGGTGAAACACCATCTCTACCAAAAAATACAAAAATTACCTGGTTGTGGTGCATGCCTGTAGTCTCAGCTACTCCGGGAGGCTAAGGTAAGAGAACTGTTTGAACCAGGGAACAGAGGTTGCAATGAACTGAGATTGCTCCACTGCACTCCAGCCTGGACGGACAGGCTGTTTTCATATTGCTGCTAACATTTCTGATACAAAGCTAGATGATTATTCGGATCTTAGGTCTAAAATTTATACCTTTGTATTGGGATCCCAACAGTAGACTTAAAGATAGTCATTCACATCCCAGAATTATTCTTTTCAAGATAGAAGATCTTTGAGTAGGTAGCTGTGATGTGATATCTATTATTTGAATCTAAGTCTTCTGGTTTCAAACAGCAAGATAATGGTATTTTCTGTCTGTGAAGTCCTTTATCAGGAATGTCTAAGGATTATTTTTGGTTTCTGTATCTGAGTCGAGCTGTTTGTTTCTGAAGCAAAATATAGGTCTTGCCTTGAGGTGAGATAGATAGGGCAATCAGAGGAAGATGGAATCATCTCTGGTCAAAAAAACCCCAGTGGTTATACAATACTTTTAAATATGCCATTTAAAGGTAAAATGGCAAGTTGTTTCGGCCCCTGTGACCTATTTTTTAAAATGTTAATTGTCTTTGAGGATAAAGACATCTTGAATCCAAATTGCAGTTTTCTTGTTCTGTTTAAGCATTGTAAGACTGTGAGAAGTTGAACTTCGCAGGAGGGGAATAAAGGAAGGAGAGAATGCCAGTGAGAAAGAAAAGAGAGTGAAATAACAAGTTGGTGTTTCCTGTCCTGGCTCTTCTGTTCACAAAAAGTGGCAGAATCTGGGTGCAGCAATGCCTCCATAATTGGAAAAAAGAGCAAAAATCATCATATTTAGCCTCTTGGTATTACTGTGCAGCTTTCAGACTCTACCGCATTAAAGATTTCTTCCATATGCGTTTTCAGTTCATCACTCAAGTCTCATTACAGAGGAGATACGGATTAACTCCTAATCTATATGATTTCAAAAACAGCACGGTGACCCTGGCGTAATGATATGGTAGGATATAATTGAACCTTTCTGGGCACCTGTGCAGTTGTATGCTATGTCATTTTTCTTGTATGTAGTTCTAGAGTGACACCAGATCTATTTTTAAAAAAGTATTTTCATTTGTGAGTATAGTCCCAGCTACTAGGGAGGCTGAGGAAGGAGGATCCTTTGAGCCCAGGAGTTTAAATCCAGCCTGGGCAACATAGTGAGACTACTGTCTCTTAAATTTATTTTTTTTTTTTGGTAGAGACAAGATCTCGCTGTTACCAAGGCTGGTCTTGAACTCCTGAGCTCAAGTGATCCTTCTGCCTTGGCCTCACAAAGTGCAGGAATTACAGGCATGAGCCACTGCACCTGATCTACTTAAAAAAAAAAAATTATTATTTTTTTTTTGAAAGGGCGACTTGCACTTGTCACCTAGGTTGGAGTGCAGTGGCGCAATCTCAGCTCACTGCAACCTCCGCCTCCCAGGTTCAAGCAATTCTTTTGCCTCAGCCTCTGAGTAGCTGGGATTATAGGCATATGCCACCACACCCAGCTAATTTTTTGTATTTTTTTAGTAGAGATGGGGTTTCATCTTGTTGGCCAGACTGGTCTCAAACTCCTGACCTCAGGTGATCCACCCACCTCCGCCTCCCAAAATGCAGGGATTATAGGTGTGAGCCACTGTGCCTGGCCAAAATTTTATTAAATAACAGTTTTAAAACATTGTTTATAGTTTGTTGACATTACATTCAGGTCCCCCTTCACCTCTCTTCCCTGTATTCTCAAGTGAAACTTCACTTCTCTCTTAATAGGGAATTCTCAGAACCACAGGAGATCTTAGAGGAGACCATGTGGTCCCAACATCTTAACAAACTATGCTAGAAATTGAGTTGGTAGCCTCACTGCTGGTCAGTCTGGAGACCAAGCTGCAGATTCAGGTTCCTTCTGCTGTGCAGCATGTCTTTTGTTCTAGCTTGAAATCTTGTCCTCTGCCCTCACTTTCATCTGCAGATGATTTTCTTCCTAAGATGGATTCCTTAGTCAAATGCTTTTCCCACTCCATTGAAATGTCTATTATTGTAGTCACCAATATCCTTCATTCTGCCAGATGCAGTGATGAGTTTTCTGTCCTCAGCTTATTTCACTCCTCGGCAGCATCTGACACATCTTCTCAACCACTTTCTTCTCTTAAGTTGTGAAGGCACATCCTTCCAGTTTTCCTCCCTCACCAGCAGCTCCTCAGTCAAAGGCTGGTCCTTTCTCCTCTGTCAGACTTCCAACCTTGGAACAGCCAGGGTTCCATTCTTACCCTATTCTCTTTGCTACCTGAACTCTCCTCATGAAGATCTCAGCCAGTCCCAGTGCCTTAAATACCATCTCTATGCCTCAACTCCTAAATCTGTCTCTCTAGGCTGATCTTTCCCTTGAGCTCAAAACTCATATATAGGCAGCTGGCTTAATAGCATTTCAGTTTTCTACTTGGATATTTAAGATGTCTCAAATTTACATGTCCTGACTTTTCTGCCCTATTCACCCCAAAACTTCTCCCAGTCTCCTTTGAGTCATTAAACAGCACCACCCCCATCTACCCTCCACCCTGTTGCTCAAGCCAAAAGCCCAGAAATGTCTTTCAGTTTTTCTATTTGCCCCATGCCCCACATTCACTTCATCATCGACAAGACCTGTGAACTGTGTCAGTGTTCTTGAGTTCTACACTTGCATCTAGCTCACTACTACTTCAGAACAAATTTCTTCCTGTCTTTCCTGGGCCACCACGTCAAGCCTCCCAACTGGTTTTCCTGTTTCCACCCTCCCCTTTTTTGGTCCATTATTCACCTAGCAGCAGGGTGATATTGCACTAATCATTTTCTATCACCCCCTGGCTTATACTTCTTCAGTGGCTTTCCATCATAAGCAAAATAAAGTTCTCTACTGCATGGTCCAGCCTCCATTTGCCTGTGACCTCACATCTTTTTTTTTTTTTTTTTTTTGAGACAGTCTCACTCTGTCACCCAGGCTGGAGTGCAATGGCATGATCTCGGCTCATTGCAACTTCCACCTCCTGGGTTCAAGTGATTCTCCTTCCAAGTAGCTGAGACTACAGGTGCTCGTCACCATGCCGAGCTAATTTTTGTATTTTTAGTAGAGATGAGATTTCACCATGTTGGCCAAGCTGGTCTTGAACTCCTGACCTGAGGTGATCCACCTGCCTCGGCCTCCCAAAGTGCGGGGAGTCACCATGCCTGGCCTGACCTCACATCTTACAGCTGTCTTTATTTGCCATGCACTAGACATCCTTGCCTTGTTTCCTTCAAATATCCCTACCTCACTTTATTTAGGTTTCATCTTTTTCTTTTTAGTTTTACTCTACATGTAGTTCCCCGCACAATTAATCATTTATTTTTGCTTGGTTTTGAATTTGATATAGTACAGTATTATAGGTAGTCTTCTGCAGCTTAAGCTTAGTCCATTCATTCACTTCCATTGCTGGATAGCATTTGGTTGTGTGAATTTACAGATTTGTCTACTCCTCTTACAGTGTACATTTGGGTTCTGATGAGCACAGTGCAAATATTCTCTAGTATATAAGGAGCTTATAATGGGCCAGGCAGTGTTCTCAGTGCTTTTATATATATGGTCACTCACAACAACCCTGTGAGTCAGTATTATTACAATGCTGATTTTTCAGATGAGGGAGCAGAGGCATAGGAAGAGGAGTAGCTTACCCATGTAATGAGTGAAATTGCTGGATCATGGACGTCATGTATGTTTAACTTCAAAAGATGATGCCTAATAGTTTCTGAAGTGATTGTACCAGTTGATACTCCCACCAGTGGCATATGAGTGCCCATGATGCCGCATCTTCACTCATACCTAGTTTTGCCAATTTTGTGGGTGTGAAATGGTATTTTGATTTCAATTTGCATTTTCCTGATTTCTAATGATTTGAGCATATTTTTGTATGTTTATTATCCATTATTGTTTCCTCTTCTGGAAACATGGAACATCTGTTCATGTCTTTTGCCCACTTTTTAGTTGATTTGTCAGTCTTTTTCTTACTTGTAGTTCTTTCCCTTTGTCAGTATTAGGAGTTTCAGTCTTCTCCAGGTTCATGGCTTGTCTTTTTTTTTTGAGATACAGTCTTGCTCTATCATCCAGGCTGGAGTGCAGTCATAGCTCACTGCAACCTTGAACTTGAACTCCCGGCCTCAAGTGATCCTCCCACCTCTGCCTCCCAAAGTATTGGAATTAGAGGCATGAGCTACCACAGCCGTCTTTGGCCTGTCTTTTGAGTGTCTTTTTGGTGTCTCTTGATGACTAGAAATTCCCGATTTTAATATAGTTGGATTTCTCATTGTTTTCAATGTCTTATTTTTAGAAATCCACTCTTACCTCAGAGACATAAAAATATTGTCCAATATTCTAAAATTTTGCCTTTCACATATAAGAATTAAAGCTACATGATGATTATTTTTATGTATGGTGTGAGGCGTGGATCCAAATTTCATTTTTTGCGTTTCACAGTTTATTTTTTTTTCTAGTTATTGAAATAATGCCTTTTTCTTATATCGCTTCTGCATGATTGTGGGATCGTTTCTGGGCACCGTGCTCTGTTTCATTGAACTTTTTGTTGTTCCTGCACTAATAACATACTGCCTCAACTACTGTTTCTTTATAATAAATCTAAATACCTGATAGCCTAATTTCCCCACCTTGCTTCTTTTCTTCAAGAGTGTCTTGGTCAGACTTGAGTGCAGCGGTATGATCATGGCTCACTGCAACCTCAACTTCCTAGGCTCAGGCGGTCGTCCATCTTAGCATCCTGAGTAACTGGGACCACAGGCACATGCCACCACCATGCTTGGCTAATTTTTAAAAATGTTTTGTAGAGATGGAGTCTTGCCGTGTTGCCCAGGCTGATCTTGAACTTGAATTCCTGGGCTTAAGTGACCCACCCACCTTGGCCTCCCAAAGTGTTGAGATTACAGGCATGAGCCACCGTGTCTGGCCTCCTCTTCCTTATAAATTTTAGAATTAGCATCTTTGGAAAATCCTGTTGGAATTTTGATCAGTGTTGTATTAATTTTGTATATCAATTTGGAGAAAAATCAAGATGTCAGTGCTAGAGTGCCTCTTATGCATGAGCATGGCATCTCTTTTGTCTTGAAATTGACATTTGTATACATACAGTGTATCTTACAACTCCATACAGGTCTTGCACATCTTATGGAGAGAGACAGTGTAGAGTAGTGGTTTTAAGAGCAGAGGCTTCAGAACCAGGTTGCCTGTGTTTCAGTCCTCACTTCGCTGCTTATAGTGTCATCTTGGGTTTCAATCCTGTTGGTTTCAATTCTCACCTCGCTGCTTACAATGTCATCTTGGGTAAGTCAGCCTCTCTGTGCCTCATTTTTCTCATCTGTAAAATAGGGTTAATGTTTCTACTTCATAGGGACACATAGTAAATGCTGAGTAGTTGGTAGCTGTTGCTATTAATTTGTTTTATCCCTAGGTATCTTATTTTTTGTTGCTTGTTTCCTAAGTCGTACCTTTTTTAAAAATTACGATTTTTAATTCTTTGTTGCTGGTGTTTAGAAATGCATTTGAGTTTCAGAAATCTAGCAACCTGGCTAATCTCTCATTAATCCTGATAATGAGAATTTTTTTGGATTTCCCAAATGGGCTGTCATAAATCAACTTGCAAGTAATGGCTTTTGTTTCTTCCATTTTAAACTTTATATTTTTATGTCTTTTTTGTTCTCTTACTGAGCTGCTTAGAGTATTTGCTTTTAGCTGAACAGCATTCTCAAATAGCTAGAGGCTTGATAATAGTATAACCTTGAATAAAAGTGGGAATGGTGAACACCTTTTTTATTCTTAGTTTTTAAGAAAACGTTCTAATGTTTCACCATGAAAGTATTTACTATGTATTTCTGGTGTATATCTTTTATGTCACAGAATGTTTTTCTATTCCCAGTTTTCTAAGAGGACTTAACCATAAATGGATGTTGAGTTTTACCAAATGATTGATATAAATCTGTTAAAATGATCATATATTCTGTCCTTTAATCTGTTAATGATGAAGATTACATGCATAGGTTCTCTAATGTTAAAGCATCTTTACATTCCTGTGATAAATCTAACTGGTATTTTACTTATATATTTAGAGATGGAGTCTTGCCCTGTCACCCAGGGTAGAATGTAGTGGCATGATCTTGGCTTACTGCAACCTCTGCCTCCAGGTTAAGCAATTCTCCTGCCTCAGCCTCCCTAGTAGCTAGGATTACAGGTGTGCACCACCATACCTGCCTAATTTCTTTTTTTTTTTATCTTTAGTAGAAATGAGGTTTCACTGTGTTGGCCAGGCTGGTCTCGAAATCCTGACCACGTGAGCCACCGCAACCAGCTAGTTTTAAAATATATTACTAGATTTGGTTTGCTAATATTTTGTTATAAAATTTTTTATTACTTATCATGAAAGAAATTGGCTTGTAATTTTTCTTTCTGCAGTACTGAGATTATGTTAATTTTATGAAATTAATTGGAAAGTGTTTCCTCCTTTTGACCCTCTGGAAGAATGTATATAAGGTTAAGATTATATTTTATTTGAGTGTTTGATAGAATTTGCCTGTAATGATAATCTGGACTTGGTGTTTTCATTTTCAGAAGAGATTAAACTACTGATCACTGTCTTTAATAGTAACAGAACCATTGAGATTTTCTCAAGCTTTCTTTTTTTTTTTTTTTTTTTTTTTTTTCTTCAGATGGAGTTTCACTCTTGCTACCCAGGCTGGAGTGCAATGGCACTATCTCGGCTCACCGCAACCTCCGCCTCCTGGGTTCAGGCAGTTCTCCTGCCTCAGCCTCCTGAGTAGCTGGGATTACAGGCACGCGCCACCATGCCCAGCTAATGTTTTGTATTTTTAGTAGAGACGGGGTTTCACCATGTTGACCAGGATGGTCTCGATCTCTTGACCTCGTGATCCACCCGCCTCGGCCTCCCAAAGTGCTGGGATTACAGGCGTGAGCTACCGCGCCCACCCTCAAGCTTTCTTAATAATTTCTTAATGATAATAGGCCGGGCGCGGTGGCTCAAGCCTGTAATCACAGCACTTTGGGAGGCCGAGGTGGGTGGATCACGAGGTCAAGAGATGGAGACCATCCTGGTCAACATGGTGAAACACCCCGTCTCTACTAAAAATACAAAACATTAGCTGGGCATGATGGCGCGTGCCTGTAATCCCAGCTACTCAGGAGCCTGAGGCAGGAGAATTGCCTGAACCCAGGAGGCGGAGGCTGCGGTGAGCCGAGATCATGCCATTGCACTCCAGCCTGGGTAAGAAGAGTGAAAGTCTGTCTCAAAAAAATAAAAATAAAAATAACAACAATAATAATAATAATTTCTTAATAATAATAATAAACATCATATGTTTCTAGAAATCTACCATTTTTTAATTTTTTTAAGATGGGGTTTCACCATGATGGCCAGGCTGGTCTTGAACTCCTGACCTCAGGTGATCCACCCACCTTGGCCTCCCAAAGTGCTAGGATTATAGGCGTGAGCCACCACGCCCAGCGAAATCTGCTATTTTCATCTAAGTTTCCAGCTTTACTTGCATAAAGTGGTTTGTGGCACAGTCTAATCTTGTAAATCTTCGCTTAATCTGGAGTATGTTCCTTGAAAAACAATTTTAGGTTTCTAGATTTTATTAGCCTCTTAAGACTAATATGTGTATATATATATTTGCTTTTTATTTTATGAAATTTGCTTTTATCCTTTCTTTTAGATTTTTGGGCTTGACTATCCTTTTATTTTTTGCTTCTTAATGGCTGCTTAATTCATTAATTTCAGCATTTCTTCTTTTCTTGTATAACTACTGAAGGCTGTTGTTTCCTTTAAGAAATAATAAAGCTTCACCTAATATCTGCTTTAATGGCATAACGAAGTTTTGATACATCATATTTTAGTGTTTGGTTCTGAATATTTTCTGATTTATAACTTCTTTGATCCATGAGTGCTTTACAGGGATGTTTTTATACTTTCAAATGCATTCTCTTTAAAGTTATATTCTTATTACTGATTTCTAATTTAATTGTATTTTAATGAAAAAAAGTAGTTCTCATGTTACTGATTCTTTGAAATTTGTTGGTAAAGGCTGGGTGGGCCTGGTAGCTCATGCCTGTAATCCCAGCAGTTTGGGAGGCTGAGACAGGTGGATTACTTGAGTCAAGGAGTTGAAGACCAGCCTGGGCAACATGATGAAACCTCATCTCTACAAAACAAAAGAAAACAAAATCAGCCAGGTGTGGTGGCACGTGCCTTAGTCCCAGCTACTTGGCAGGCAGATATTTCAGTGAATCAAGATTGAGCTACTGCACTCCCACCTGGGTGACAAAACAAAACCCTGTCTCAAAAAACAAAGGAAATGTGTTGGTAATTTACTTTATACCTAAATACAAGATCAGATTTTTAAAGCATTCTGTGTATGTTTGAAAAGATTTTGTATTCTCCTGTTGTGGGATTCAGGATTCCTGTGTTCATTTGAATACTGGTAATCTCAGCAGTTTTTTCTGTTTATCAGTTACTAAGAGAGATATTTAAAGGTGGCTCAAGCCTGTAATCCCAGCACTATGGGAGGCCGAGGCAGGTGGATCACGAGGTCAAGAGATCAAGACCATCCTGGTCAACATAGTGAAACCCTGTCTCTACTAAAAATACAAAAAATTAGCTGGGTATGGTGGCGCGTGCCTGTAATCCCAGCTACTCAGGAGGCTGAGGCAGGAGAATTGCCTGAACCCAGGAGGCGGAGGCTGCAGTGAGCCGAGATGGCGCCATTGCACTCCAGCCTGGGTAACGAGCGAACTCCGCCTCAAAAAAAAAAATAAAAATATGCCCTTCTGATAAGTAAGCTTGTCGTTGTCTTATATTTCTGTCAATTTTTATGGCATTTATTTTTAAGCTATTTTTATTAAGTTTATATAGGTCTAGAATTATCTTCCTGATGATTCTCTAGTAATTCCATTTTGTCTAATATTAATATATATATTCCAGCTTTCTTTTGATTATTATATATCTGGTATAACTTTTCTATTATTTTAGGTGAATTCTTATGAAGAACATTTAAGTGGGTTTTGTTTTGTAAATCTAATTTATATCTTTTACCTTAGGAGTTTAATGTATTTCTACATATTATGGCTATATTAAGATGGCAGAAAAATCTCGCATAGGTGTTTTTTCTGCCATCTTAATTTATGCTTTCCATTTGTTCTTATTTTTGGGGTGGGTCTCTCTGTTTCTGGATGACTCTTTAAACCTCTTTCTTTGTACCATTTTGAATTGGTTGACACTGTTTCTCTCATTCCATTTTTCTAAACTATGTGTTTTAAAGATAGGCATTGAATTTTTATTTTCTTAGTGGTTACTCTCAAACTTTGAATGTGAATACTTAAGAGCAGGCATTACCAAACTTTTTACACAGGGGGCCAATTCACTGTCCCTCAGACTGTTGGAGGGCCGCCACATACTGTGCTCCTCTCACTGACCACCAATGAAAGAAGTGCCCCTTCCTGAATTGCAGCAGGGGGTGGGGGGTGCGGATAAATGGCCTCAAGGGGATGCCTGCTTAAGAGTATAAAGTTAGTCAATTTCCATTCTCCCCTGAATCAAAGGTCCTAAAAAATGTTTTGTTTTTTTTGAGACGGAGTTTCGGAGTTTCGCTCTTGTTACCCAAGCTGGAGTGCAATGGTGCGATCTCGGCTCACCACAACCTCCGCCTCCTGGGTTCAGGCAATTCTCCTGCCTCAGCCTCCTGAGTAGCTGGGATTACAGGCACGTGCCACCATGCCCAGCTAATTTTTTTTTTTTTTTTGTATTTTTAGTAGAGACGGGGTTTCACCATGTTGACCAGGATGGTCTCGATCTCTCGACCTCGTGATCCACCCGCCTTGGCCTCCCAAAGTGCTGGGATTACAGGCTTGAGCCACCGTGCCCGGCCTCCTAAAAAATGTTCTAATCCAATCAGTTCCTCCCACCATGCTTGCTGTACCATTTACTGTATGTAAATTGACATTGCCATTCTTGTTTTATAAAAGCAATGCTTGTTTAAATTTCCCTATATTTTTACAGTTTTCTTTCTTCATTATTTCTTTTTCTATCCTTGATCTTCTTACTGGGACCTTTTCTTATTTTTACAGTATGTCCTTATGACGTTACATGAAATGAGTGAGCCAGCCTCCAGAGTCTCCCTGATGACTGTGGCTCTCGATGATTCATACTCCCACTGTTACACCTGAGTGAGTTAGAAGGAAAGCACCACACTCTGAGTACCAATTGAGAGTCCTTTATTGCCGGCGACTGAGAGTCAGCTCATGCTCAAAATCTCTCGGCCCCGAAGAAGGGGTTTGATTCCTTTTTATATCTTGCTTAAGAGAGGGGAGTGGGAGCCTAGCTGAAGCAGAATTTACAGAAGCAGAACAAGCAAGTTAGATAAGGAGGCTGATAACTAGGAGGCAGGAGGTTCCCATGTTTGTTGATTACTAAGGAGAGTATACACAACCAGTTCCCATGATTGCTGGTTACCAAGAAGGGTATTCAGTACTTGCCATACAATCAGTCAAGGGGGTATTCGCAATAGCAAGTGGGCTTGCCAAGCAGGATATGGTTACAATGGTTATATGCCTCTATAGTTCTAAACACAGCATGACCCAGCACAGTAGTGTGACCCAGGTATGCTCTCAAGGGAGAAATGGTGGGAGGGGTGAGGCGGAGGTTAAGATGGAGTCTGTCAGGCTAACACAGGGTAGGTTAGCATACCACACTGAAGAGGGCTGACCTTTGTAACCACTGAACATTGCAGCAATATTGGAGCATGATTTCTGAGGTTGGGTCATAAAATACATTGCACCTTTTAGCCTTGCTCTTTCTTGGGCCACTCACTCTGGGATGCCGGCTGCCATGTCATGAAGTTATCAAGCAGTTCTGGGAGGATTCCACGTGAAGAGGCTTCCTATCATCTGCCAGTACAAACTTCCCAACCTTGTAAGGCAGCCACATGGGAAGCAGATCCTGCAGGCCCATCATGGCAACTATAGCTCCGGCCACCATCCAGATGGCATCCTCACAAAAGACCTAGAGCTAGGACTACCTACCCTAGCTGCTTCTGAATCTCTGACACACAGAAACTGTGAGATAAGAAATTTATGCTTAGTGGCCAGGCATGGTGGCTCATGCCTGTTAATCCCAGCACTTTGGGAGGCTGAGGCAGGTTGATTACTTGAGGTCAGGACTTTGAGTCCATCCTGGCCAACATGTTGAAACCCCATCTCTACAAAAATACAAAAATTAGCTTGGGCGTCATGGCAGATGCCTATAATCCCAGCTACTTGGGAGGCTAAGGCAGGAGAATCACTTGAACCTGGGAGGCGGAGGTTGCAGTGAGTAGAGATTGTGCCATTACACTCCAGCCTGGGAGACAGAGTGACTCTGTCTCCCAAAAAAAAAAAAAAAATTAGCTGGGCGTGGTGGCATGTACCTATAGCCCCAGCTACTCAGGAAGCTGAGGCAGGAGAATCACTTGAACCTGGGAGGCAGAGATTACAGTGAGCCAAGATCACACCACTGCACTCCAGCCTGGCGACAGAGTGAGACTTTGTCTCAAAAAAAAAAGTTTTAATTTATTAGTATTGTTACTCAGCAGTAATTAATATACACTAGTGAGAGTCTTCTGTTAGTAAACTGTTTTTATCTAAAATTTTTTTTTGTTTTTATTTTTTGTTTTTGGGGTTTTTTTTGGTAGAGACAGAGTCCTGCTTGCTATGTTGCTCAGTCTGGTCTTAAACTCCTGGGCTCAAGCAGTCCTCCCACTCAGCCTCCTAAGGTGCTTGCATTACAGGCATAAGCCACACATCCAGCCATCTGAAAATGTCTTTAATTAATGCTCATTCCTAAAATATATTTTATCTATGTGTACAATTCTGTATTGACAATTATTTTCTCTCAGCACATTGAAGATATTTTTCAATTATCTTCTGAATTCCGTTATTGCTGTTAAAAGTCCATTGTCAAATAAAAGACATGTATCTAGACTATGTAAAAAACCTAACACTAAACAAACAGCTCAGTTTAAAAATGGGCAAAAGATTTGGGGCAGACACAGTGGTTCACACCTGTAATCCCAGCACTTTGGGTGGCTGAGGTGGGCAGATCACCTGAGGTCAGGAGTTCAGGACTAGCCTGGCCAACACGGCAAAACCCTGTCTCTACTAAAAATACAAAAATTAGCCAGGTGTGGTGGTGCATGCCTGTACTCCCAGCTACTCCGGAGGCTGACTCAGGGGAATCACTTCAACTCGGGAGGCAGAGGTTGCAATGAGCTGAGATCGTGCCATTGCACTTCAGCCTGGGCAACAACAGAGCAAGACTCAGTCTCATAAAATTTTTTTTAAAAAGGCAAAAAATTTGAATAGAGATTTTAACAAAGAAGATATGCCAAATAAACACTTGAAAGGATGCTCAAAATCATTAGTCACTTGGGAAAGGCAAATTAGTCATGAGGGAAACGCAAATTAAAACTATATTAAATAAAATAACAAGAAAAAAATCCCAAAAAATCATGAGAAGATACCATTTAACACTTATTAAAATGGCCTTAATCAGAAAGGCAGACAATAATAAATGGTGGCGAGGATGTAGAGAAACAGGAACCCACCACATACATTGCTGGTAGGAATGTAAAATGCTATAGCCACTTTGGATAATACTTTGACAGTTTCACAGGAAGTTAAACATCAATTTACCATAAGACCCCACAATTCCACTGGTAAATAAACACCCAGGAGAAATGAAAGCTGGGTCCAAAGCGTTCAAAGACTTGTATGTTCATAACATCATTAGTCATTAAAACTAAAAAGTGGAAACTACTTAAGTGCCCACCAACTAGTAAATGGATAAATATTATTCACCAATAAAATGAATAAAATACTGATTTGTGCTACAAATGGGTCAGTCTCAAAACACATTAAGGGAAAGAAGCCAGACATGTTGTATCGTCCCTTTGGTATGAAATATCCAGAAAAGACAGACCCATAGAGATGGAGACTTGATGGGCTTCCTGGGATTAACTGTAAACAGGCACAAAGGATTGTATTTTGATGATAAAAATATTCTAGTACTGTATTGGGGTGATGGCTGCACCATCTAACAAATTTATTGAAGATCATTGAATTGTATATTTTAAATAGGTGAATTTTGGCAGGCACAATGGCTCACGCCTGTAATCCCATCACTGCGAAGCCAAGGCGGGTGGATCACCTGAGGTCAGGAGTTCGAGACCAGTGTGACCAACATGGTGAAACCCCATCTCTACTAAAAATACAAAAATGAGCTGGGTGTGGTGGCAGACATCTGTAATCCCAGCTACTCGGGAGGCTGAGGCAGGAGAATCTCTTGAACCCGGGAGGCTGAGGTTGTAGTGAGCCAAGATTGCATCATTGGACTCCAGCCTGGACAACAGAGCAAAATTTTGTCTCAAAAAAAAAAAAAAGAAAGAAAAAAAAGAAAACAGGTGAATGTTGTAATATATAAATTAATACAGTTTTTTTTAAAGTCGTCAGTCTCAGTGCTTCTCTTTTTCTCGGGCAGCTTTTAAAGTCTCCTTTGTCTTTGGTATTCTACAGATTCATAGTAATGTTTGGTTGTGGATTCATTTTTCTTTACCCTCCCTTCGAATATGTTAGGCTTTCTAAAATCCGAAAGTGGATGGCTTTGGTAAATCCTGGAAAATTTTTTGCCTTTGGACCTTTGAATGATGCCCCTCACCTATTCTGTCTCTTTCTCTTGGAGATTCATTGCATCTAGATTAGATTTCAGCTCTAACTTCTCTGTTTTCTAGGTCTGACTTTTCATTTACACTTTTATTGTCACTTTGCTACATTTTGTATAAGTTCTGATCTGTCTTCCACTGTACAAACTCTCTGTCAGTCCCAGTGGCCAGCAGGGGGGACATGGAGTATGCCTATGGCTTCCCGTACATAGGTCGCGGAGCCAACGTTGGTGTCACCTTCTCCAGGACCAAGTGGATTTCCACAAACTTGGTTGGGGAGGGGTGTGAATGGCCATCACATGTACTGATCATTCAAGCTGGAAACCTGAGAGTTGTCTCTGATTTTTTTCTCTCTACTCTTGGCATCCTGTAGGTTGAAATATCACAGGGTTGATTCCACTTTCTAAATGTTTCTCAAATTGAATTTTTTTCTTTTTGATCTCAGTGACCACATTCCAGGTTCAGGAATTCATCGTTTCTCACCTGGACATTTATAGTAACTTCCTAACTCTTCTTGTCTTTATACTCACCAGTACCAATCTTCTCCACACACTTTGACCAAAGTAGACTTTCCAAATTATAAACATTATTTCCTTCATTTTTAAAAATTTCAACTTTTATTTTAGATATAGTGGATACATGTGCAGAGTTGTTACATGGGAATATTGTGTGATGCGGAGGTTTGTAGTACAAAACCCGTCACCCAAGTAGTTAGCATAGTACCCACTAGGTAGTGTTTTAAACAAACCACCCCACCTAGCTCCACCTCTAGTAGTTTGCAGTGTCTGTCGTTCCCATATTTATGTACATTTGTGCTCAGTATTTAACCCTCACTTATGTGAGAACATACATTTTAGTTAAAGAGTATATCTGCATTTTAATGTTACTCCCCTGTCTAAAATCCTTTAATTTCTACGTTCCAGCGTTAAGATCCAGATTCTTTAGCATGACATTCATGTTCTTTTATGATCTGAGCCCTGGTTGTCTAACGTGTTTTCCTGCTCCTTTATCTATATACACTCTTTTTTTTTTTTTTTTTAGATGGAGTTCCACTCTTGTTGCCTAGGCTGGAGTGTAGTGGCGTGATCTCGACTCGCTGCAACCTCCACCTCCCAGGTTCAAATGATTCTCCTGCCTCAACCTCCTGAGTTGCTGGGTAGGCATGCGCTACCATGTCTGGCTAATTTTTATATTTTTCATAGAGACAGGATTTCACCACGTTGGCCAGGCTGGTCTTGAACTCCTGATCTCAATGAACTGCCTGCCTTGGCCTCCCAAAATGCTGGGATTACAGGTGTGAGCCACTGTGCTTGGCCCATATACACTCTTAATTTCCAACCTACATACCTGCTTTCTTAAGGAACCAGTTCTAGCCTGGCGTGGTGGCTCACGCCTATAATCCTAGTACTTTGGGAGTCCAAGGCAGGCGGATCACAAGGTCTGGAGTTTGAGACCAGCCTGACCAACATGGTGAAACCCTGTCTCTACTAAAAATACGAAAATTATTACCTGGGCATGGTGGCAGGTACCTGTAATCCCAGCTACTCTGGAGGCTGAGGCAGAGAATTGCTTGAACCTGGGAGGCGGAGGTTGCAGTGAGTCAAGATTGTACCACTGCACTCCAGCCTGGGCAACAGAGCGAGACTCTGTCTCAAAAATATATTAATTAATTAATTTAAAAAAAAGAACCGGGGCCAGGCACGGTGGCTCACGCCTGTAATCCCAGCACTTTGGGAGGCCAAGGCAGGTGGATCACGAGGTCAAGAGATCGAGACCATCCTGGTCAACATGGTGAAACCCCATCTCTACTAAAAATACAAAAAATTAGCTGGGCATGGTGGCGCGTGCCTGTAATCCCAGCTACTCAGGAGGCTGAGGCAGGAGAATTGCCTGAACCCAGGAGGCGGAGGTTGCAGTGAGCCGAGATTGCGCCATTGCACTCCAGCCTGGGTAAAAACTGGGCAAAACTCTGTCTCAAAAAAAAAAAAAAGAACCAGTTGTTCTCTCTGACTGGAGTGATCTTATTCCTCCCTGCGAGGTGAGTGCTGACTTATCCTTAGTTTCTGTGAAGCCTCCTCTTACTCCCCAGGAAGGACATGAGACACTCCTTCTGCATTCCATAGTAACTTGCATATGTCTCAGGTAGAGCACCTACAAGTTATGCTGTTGTTTGTATGCCTTTCCCACTAGACTGAGGGTGCTGTGAGGTCAGGGATCAGTCTTGATTTATTTAGATCCATCCCTGTTCCCTCATTGGTCTTTTTCAACAGTAGCTTTCTATCCCAGGGCTACTGGTATTTCTTCTTTGAGTCTGTTTTGACCAATACAAGGATAGCAAAAAGGGAAAGGAAGATTTCTTAGAAAGGGGAAAGGATCTGTTTCTACAAATACTTGTGGAAATTTTCTGAGAGGAGAAATTTGTATTAATTTTTGTGAGAGCATATTACTAAACGGCAGCCTCCTCTCCCTAAATTGAAAGTGGTGTATCTACTGTACAGTTTTTCTGAAGGATGTTTCTAGCCTTTTTCTCACTGGTGTCAGTTCTAATAGAATTGAAGAACCTAATACTTATCACTGATTGTGGCACCCTTAATCTAAAACTGTGAAAGGACTTGACTTACCCTCTTTTCTTGTTTTCCTGGAATTGACACTGCTTGGTGAAATGGTTCCATAATTGATCAAGTATCTATATAGAAATTCCAACCCCACTCAGACTTTCAAGGGTAAAACTAGAAAGTATGATCATCCATTTGTTCAACATTATATTCATTGAGTGCTTCCTTGTACTAGACACTCTTTTAGAGGCTTAAGTTTCTATGGTGAGCAAAACAGACATTGTCTATGTCTTCACTGAGTCTAGTTGGGAGATAGACACTAATGGAGGCCAAGGAACACTAACGATGATCAGACAGCTGCTTCAAAAAGACCGCTGTAGCTGCAACATAGAGAACAAATCAGAGGGAAGCAAGAGTATATGTAGATTGGTTAAAAGGCTGTTGCAGAAGTCCAGGCAGTAGATTGTGGTGACTTGGACTAGGTTGGTGTTGGTGATAATAAAAATAAATTTGAGAGCTCTTTAGGGAGAAAAATTAGCACTTGATAATACTTTGATATGAAAGGTAAGGGAGGGAGAGCTGTTATGGGTTACTTACAGTTACTTGTTCTTGTAATAGAATAGACTGAACAGTGGAAAATGACTAAGTTTACTGAGGAGCAATATTAAGTCTGGCTGTAGACATGTTAAATTTGAAATGCCATTGATACATCAAAACAGAACTGCCAGGTAAGCAGCTGAATATGCACAACTGGTGCTCACAGGAAATATGCAATGTATAAGTAATCTGTATATAGGACTCTGATTCTTTGGTTAAATTCTCCATCTTTTCATCTCCTTTTTAAAAAATTTTTTTTCTTTTTGTTTTTTTGTTTGTTTGTTTGTTTGTTTCAGACAGAGACTTGTTCTGTCACCCATGCTGGCCTGCAAGGGCACCATCTCGGCTCACTGCAACCTCTGCCTCCCAGGTTCAAGCAATTCTCCTGCCGCAGTTTCCCAAGTAGCTGGGATTATAGGTGCCCACCACCATGCCCAGCTAATTTTTGTATTTTTAGTGGAGGTGGGTTTTCACCATGTTGATCAAGTTGGGCTTGAACTCCTGACCTTAAGTGATCTACCTGCCTTGGCCTCCCAAAGTGCTGGAATTACAGCATGAGCCACCATGCCTGGTCCCTTTCTGTTTTTTTATTTTTTATTTTTTATTTTATTTTATTTTATTTTTTATTTTTTTTATATTTGCTTTTTTTCAATCAGTTTTATTAACATGGGGGTCTAAGTAGATTTCAAAATGAAGACCATTTATACAACGGGACCATTTTAATGTTTACAATAAATCTTGATTGCAGACATGTATGGCTGTTTGGTAGTATTGAGAAACAGTACAGCAATGGCAGTTTTTCCAATTGGTGTGTAGTCCTCTACTTATATATTAAATTGCTGTCAAACCAGTAAGACTGCATTTATGCATCCATCATTTTCAGGATTGTTCGTAACCTGGGCATACTTTCCCCAAATAACTTTGCCTCCTTGCGTCACAAGGCCCAATTCGCTCACATTTACCTCAATGACAGTACCTTTGGTAATAACACCCAAAGTTGTATACAGTGGGGATGAAGGATTTTTCTTTACACCAAGTATTGGTAGGCAAAATGTGGCTTTCAGTTCAGGATGTGTCACATGGGCTTTCTTGAAACGCAAGCCCATCGGCCTGATGAATCTTTCATATTTAGGTGGTTTTCTTGTAAAGCCATCTCCGACAAAGCAGACTTTAGTAACCATCCTCTTCCACGCCTTCTTCTTTCTCTTTCCTGTTCGAATAACTTTTAATACTTCTGTTTCTCCCTGGGCACGGACTTTAGGCAGAGGGACTTCCCATTTTCCCGCCTTCTCTTTTCATTTCTGTTCAATCATATTGGAAAGTACTTTAGCTCGAGGTTGTCCTTCTCTGTCCAGCAGATAGGCAGGTACTGCTCCCTGTGGAGTCTTCTCATCATTCTTCTGTTTGGTATTTCTCTTTTCATGCATCTTGATAGTCTTTTTCATTTGTATTTTCTCAGCGTGGCGCTGTTTATGGTAAAGCTTAGCTTTCAGACCAATCATTTTCTTTGCCGTCTTTGAACGTTCATGAGCTTCTCGGCTTTCCTTCTTTCTCTTTTTCTCATGGTAATCCAAACGGTATCCATAGCGTTTACGATGTAATTCAATGTATTCGTTCTGTGGCATGGTGATGGCTGCAGAGCTGCCAGGAGCGGCCCCAGGGACGTAAAAATGCTCTTAGTTTTCGGGTCTCTGAGACCCACCTATTTTTTTATTTTTTTAATAATCATTACTGTTATTAGTTACTTGTTGGCTAACTCTAATATTTAATCATCTTTCGTTTTCTGTTTTTCTTCCTCTTAGTTTTCAGTTATATGGTCCTGTCTTTTGCCATGTCTAGTAATGTCATACATTATATACAAAAAAATTGTTAGAGCTCCACATGATGATATCCTCCCCCAGACAGGGCTTACTTTTCCCTCTACTGGGCTGATCATAATCCGATTAGAAACTGTGCCAAATGGAGGTTGGGTTTGCAGCTGAGGTGTAAGGCTCAGTCTGCTAGACTTTTACTCTCCCTCGCTCTCCACAGTTTTCAAGTGAGACCCTCATGTGTTCTTGGTGCACCCTCTCCTGATGGATCCCAAAATCTTTGTCTAGCAAAACTGCTTTTCAGAAGATTTTTGCTTAGGTTATCTGCTGCCTCATGCACTCTCAGTATTCAGCTAATAATGTCCTCATAATGCTTGAAACTGCCCACCCCCGCCCCATTTTGCTGGTGTCTTTCCCTTAGCAGTAGCCCTCCAGGGACACAAAGCCTGGATTCTCAGCCTCTTGGCTGTACTTGGAATCTGTAATTTACTGCAAATGTCAGCTTTCTTTTCAAGATTCTCTTGTCTTGGCTTTTCCAGTTCTCATTCTTATTGCCTAGAAGCTCTCTATTACCTTAAAATAGATAATTTCTGCATTTCAGCTGGACTTCTTTGTTGTTCTTGGCAGGTGTGCTGATTTGCTGCACCTACTCTGTCCTTCTATTAAAAATCCACCTTCTCTTCCTGTAAAGTTTTTGTTTTGTTTTGTTTTGTTTTGTTTTTTGAGACAGGTCTTGCTCTGTCACCCAGGCCACACTATAATGGTACGATCATAGCTCACTGCAGCCTTGACCTCCGGGGTTCAAGCTCCCACCTCAGCCCTGCAAGTAGCTGGGACCACAGTTCTCACACCACCATGCCCAGCTTAGGCTGGTTTTGAACTCCTAAGCTCAAGCCATCCTCCTGCCTCAGCCCCCCAAAGTTCTGGTACTATAGGCATGAGGCACCACACCTGGCCTAGTTGCTTTGCTTTTTAAAAATCTGCTTTAAGGTTACTGGTTTAAAAATAATGCCTTAAGCTAGGTGTGGTGGCTCACACCTGTGATCCCAACACTTCAGAAGGCTGAGGCAAGCAGATCACTTGAGCTGGAGTTTGAGACCAGCCTGGGCAACATGGTGAAACCTCATCTCTACTAAAAATAAAATTAAGGGCCGGGTGCGGTGGCTCAAACCTGTAATCCCAGCACTTTGGGAGGCCGAGGCGGGTAGATCACAAGGTCAAGAGATCAAGACCATCCTAGTCAACATGGTGAAACCCCGTCTCTACTAAAAATACAAAACATTAGCTGGTCATGGTGGCGCGTGCCTGTAATCCCAGCTATTCAGGAGGCTGAGGCAGGAGAATTGCCTGAACCCAGGAGGCAGAGGTTGTGGTGAGCCGAGATCGTGCCATTGCACTCCAGCCTGGGTAACAAGAGTGAAACTCCGTCTCAAAAATAAAATAAAATAAAAATAAAATTAGCTGGGTGTGGTGGCATGCACCTGTGGTCCCAGCTACTTGGGAGGCTGAAATGGGAGAATCACTTGAGCCCAGGAGATGGAGGCTGCAGTGAGCTGAGATCAACCCACTGCACTCCAGCCTGGGTGATAGAGTGAGACCCTGTCTCAAAAATGAATAGATAAGGCCAGGCATAGTGGCTCATACCTGTAATCCTAGCACTTTGGGAAGCCAAGGCAGGTGGATCACAAGGTTAGGAGTTGGAGACCAACCTGGCCAATATGGTGAAACCCCATCTCTACTAAAAATACAAAAATTAGCTGGGCATGGTTGCGTGTGCTTAGGCAGAAGAATTGCTTGAACCCGGGAGGCGGAGGTTGCAGTGAGCTAAGATCGCACCACTGCATTCCAGCCTGGGTAACAGAGCGAGCCTCCATCTCATAAATAAATAGGCAAATAAATAGATAATGCATTAGTTCAGTGTTTCACAATCAAAATTATGCTATTTCATATTAAATAATAGATTCAGTATCTACATGTTTGGGTAGCTTATTCAGCAGTAAGACTGTACTGCTCAGAAATTTACTTGTTGGTGTTATTGTTGTTGAAGCTTGTTGAGACTTCTACAAGTGCCTGTAATATAGACACAATTTTAGAAATGGTTTTTTTTGTTGTTCTTGAGACAAAGGCTCACTCTGTCACCCAGGCTGTAGGGCAATGGCACAACCTCAGCTCACTGCAACCTCCACCTCTCAAGTTCAAGCAGTTCTTCTGCCTCAACCTCCCTAGTAGCTGGGACTACAGGCATGCACCACCACACCCAGCTAATTTCTTATATTTTTAGTAGAGATGAGATTTTACTGTGTTTGCCAGGCTGGTCTCAAACTCCTGTCCTCAGGTGATCTGCCTGGCTAGGCCTCCGAAAGTGCTGGGATTACAGGCATGAGCCGCTGTGCCTGGCCAGAATTTTTTTTACTCTCACAAAGGAAAACCTTTTTAATTTTTTTTTTCTATTGGTTTGCTCTTTGTGTGAATAAATGCTGTTAAGGAAAGAGGCAGAGCTTATCCTTCCCATCTTATGATGAAAGAACTCACACAGAGAGGAAAATGCCTTGCTCATACAACAGCCATTTCTTGGTAGGACAAAGGAATAATCCAGGTCACTTGTCATGTTCCTTGCGTTTATTTGCTCTGGTCACAAAGGGACCAGTGCAGTATAGGTGAGCCCTAAAATTGGGGCTTAGCCCAGGAAGGTTCTTTACTTTGCTCAGGAAAGAATTCAAGATTGAGCCAGTGGTAGAAGAAAACAGCTTTATTGAGGTGGCAGTGTTAGAGCACTGTGACTGCTCTGCAGAGCAAGGATAGACCCTATAGGCAGCCTCAAGAGCAGCCACTCAGTGTCAGTTCTGCAGACCTATTTTTATCCACTTTTAATTACATGCATATTAAGAGACAGATTATTCAGAATTTTCCGGAAAAGAGGTGGTAACCTCCAGGTTGTTGCAGTAGGAAGGGGTGGTGACATCTGGATGTTGCCATGGCAATGGTAAACTGACATACACTAGTGGGTGTGTCTTAGGGAGTAGCGGTGTTGCCTGTTCTCTGTTACAGCCAGTCTTCAGTCTGTTTCAGAGTAAAGTTCCGCCTCCTACCTCATGACCATCATTTTGATTCGGGTTCTAACTATTCAGATTTTTATTTCATCCAGATCTGTGTGTCTCTTTTCTTCCCCTTTTATCTGTTTAAAATGTGACCACTTGGCTGTTTATTGAGATCTTATTAGAAAGGTATTAGCCGGGCGGCAGTGCTGCACACCTGTAATACCAGCTACTTAGGAGGCTGAGGCAGAAAAATCCCTTTGTCCTGGGAGGCAGAGGGTGCAGTAAGCCAAGATCACGCCACTGCACTCCAGTCTGGGTGACAGAGTGAGACCCTGACTGGAAAAAAAAAAAAAAAAGGAGCTGAAGGGGGAAATGGAATATGACCATTTCTCTCTTAGTGAGCCTCTCAAGTTTACATGAGAGTAGGTTTGAAACAGCTGTTTAATGAAAATTGAGAATCATTTGTGAAAATTATTAAAGACTGTTTCTCCTTTATCTTACAGTCATGTATAAACTAGAATTATTTAGAAGATTTCAGAAGATTCTTGTTACTGTATTTTGTTCTTTACCCAGTTATCAAGTAGACAGCTTTATTCTTTCAGACTTAGTCTAATGAGATCTAAATAATTTCTTGAGAGAATTTGCTTATGCTCAAATATGTCCTCACTGAAGCCTTAGCCCAGTTACTCAGTGATTTCCTTTTATATAATTTAGAACTTAATTATGCACCATCACCTTTCTTGGTTAATTGTTTGATATTCTTAAATCCTGTCCTTTCAACTAGGTTATGAATTGCTCAAAAGCAGAGATTATGGCCATTTTTTTCTCTCTCTCAGCTCCTAGCACAGAGCTAAGTATAGAGAAGATGTACAGTAAAAGGCTGGTAGAGATCTTTCTGGGAACACTCTATCAGTGGTACTCAGTCCTTCCTGCTGGTGGCAATGAGAGTGTTCTCCGCAAGGGCTCACAAGGACTCCCATGCCTATGAAATGGAAGAGAAATGGCTCGAGGTGTAGGGAAGGAGGAACAGGCAAGGAGCTCTCTTCCTAAGTAGAATAGCTAGTGCCTCACTGCTCTTATCGGAAGGAAATTGATCCCAAAGAGAGGCAAAGACGGGCTAAACCAGTGAACTCATAAAAATGAGAGAAGTTAGGGGTGAGATCAGATCAAGGGACCAAGATTTGGTGTTTTGTTACTGTTTTATTAATGATGATCTTAACTAGGATTTCCAAATGGAGTTTTAAAGGATGAAAAAAAATGACCTGATAGTAATATATTTTCAGAATAGAATGTCTATGTAGAGAAGAAGATTATTTCTGAGCTGAGTAACCTGGGATCCTCTTTTAAAAGTCTTTTGGACTCCAATCATCTTTGTTATATTCTGTTTTATTTTAAAGGCAGACTGTCGACTTAGAGTTCCAGCACGTTGAGCTGGAACTGATCTTCCAAAGGTGGACTGACTGGAGAACCCCAGCTGTCCATTGTATTTGAAATTCCTTTGAGTAGGGACTCAGCTAGAAGTGTCCTGCCTGATCCCAAGATGAAAAAGGTAGGAGGGGAGTTACAAAGGAGTCTTCAGCCAGCTCCCATATCGCCGTGCTGGACCATGGAAACTGACTTCCAGCCCACTGTAGCACAGATAGTGAGAGAGCAGAAAGTCGAAATTTGGCTTTCCTAGGGATCTTGGGAAGAGCTTTGTTTCCTTCAGCTTTTAAGATATCTTCCCTTCCTTACATAAGGATGAGACCCAGCATTTCCTGATAGGGCACTGTCCTTTAAAATGGACTTTGGGAATTATTTGACCAACTGGTTCTCTTAAAAGTATTAATATTTGGCCGGGCGCGGTGGCTCAAGCCTGTAATCCCAGCACTTTGGGAGGCTGAGGTGGCTGGATCACGAGGTCAAGAGATCGAGACCATCCTGGTCAACATGGTGAAACCCCGTCTCTACTAAAAATACAAAAAATTAGCTGGGCATGGTGGCGCGTGCCTGTAATCCCAGCTACTCAGGAGGCTGAGGCAGGAGAATTGCCTGAACCCAGGAGGCGGAGGTTGCAGTGAGCCGAGATTGCACCATTGCACTCCAGCCTGGGTAACAAGAGCGAAACTCCGTCTCAAAAAAAAAAAAAGTATTAATATTTGTGGGGTTGTAACTAAAGTCCTAACACCTTGGGAATCTGTTCCTGGTGAACATTACTTAAAGATAGGTAGGTTCACCTGCATGAGTAACAGAAAAACCACAAAGTAAGAAGAGGTTTATTTCTTCCTCACTAAAAATGAGAACATCAGCTGGGGGCAATGGCTCATACCTGTGATTCCAGTATTTTGGGAGGCAGAAGCGGTAGGATTGCTTGATCCCTGGAGTTACAGACCAGCCTGGGCAACATAGTGAGACCCCATCACTACAAAAAAAATTTTTTTTCTAGTTAGCTGGGTGAGGTGGAATGCACCTGTAGTCTCAGCTACTTAGGAGGTTGAGATGGGAGGATTGCTTGAGCCCCAGGAGTTCAAGGCTACAGTGAGCTTTGATCATGCCATTGCACTCCAGTCTGGGTGAGAGAGCAAGACCCTGACTCTTAAAAAAAAAAAAAAAGGCCACATCTTCCTTATGATTTACAGAGACCTCCTGCAAGGCTCCCCTGGCCTTGCTGTTTCTCAGGCAGAGCAAGTGTACAGTCAGCTTAAGGCCTATGTACTTCCCTTCAACCTAGAACTTCTCAAGGAGGCCCACCCTGCCCACCTAACTTTAGACTTACAGCTCTCCCCACCCCTGCCTGCCTCATGCTCACAATACCTAGCTCTATTTTCACACAATCCGACCTACTACATGATTTACTTAATTATTACGTTTATTGCCTGTTGACTGTGTCCTTTCACTAGAATGTGAACTCAGGAACAGAACATTTTGTCTGCTTTGTTTACTGATGAATCACAGGTGACCAGAACAGCATGTGCCCCATTGTAAGGCTGACAGATGAGTGACAGAGTAACGCGACAGAGCTGCAGTTCAAATCAGAGCATATCTGACTCTACAGCCTCCATTCAGGCCTTTTTTTTTTTTTTTTTTTTTTTAATCAGTGTGCAGGTTGCATACAGTAGAGTGCATGGGTTTTGGATATAAGCTCTCTGGATTTCTGCTGGTGTGTAGGCCCATGACGTTGCCATAGGTGTTATTAGTCAGCCGGAGGGCTCCCTTATGTCCCTTCCAGTCAGTGCTTCCACCTGCCTCAGCCACTATACTGGCCCTCACCACGTGTTGGTCTTACCTGTTCTTGAACTTCACATGGATGGGAAGACAGGGCATGGTCTTTTGGGTCTGGCTCAGTGTAGTGGTTTTGAATAATTCATGTTGTCACATGTATCAGTTTGATCTTCTTTGTATACATTTTGTTTGTCCATTCTTCTGTTGGTGGGTATGTTGTTTTCAATATGGGATTATTGTGAATGGAGCTGCTTGGAACATTATTTTTTATTTAATTTTAAAATTGACCGATAATAATTGTACATATTCATAGGCACATAGAGATGTTTTGCTACAAACAATGTATGATGAACAGAGCAAGGGAATTAGCATACCTATCATCTCAAACACTGATCATTTCTTTGTGTTGGGAACATTCACTATCCTCCTCCTAGCTATCTATAATTAATATTATTGTTAACTGTAGTCATCTTACCTAACACTAGAGCTTACTCCTTATATCTAGCTGTACTTTTATACCCTTTAAGAAATCTCTCCATTTTCCTCCCTTTCCCCTGCTATTCCCAGCCTCTAGTATCCTCTGTTCTAGTTTTTACTTCTATGAGGTTAACTTTTTTAGCTTCCGCATGTGAGTGAGAACATGCGGTGTTTTACTTTCTGTTCCCAGCTTGATTCACTTAACATAATATTCTCAGTTCTATCCATGTTGTTGCAAATGACAGGATCTCACTCTTTTTTATGGCTGAATAGTACTCCATGGTATATGCACACCACATTTTCTTTATCTCTTCGTCTGTTGTTGGACCCCTAGGTTGATTCCATCTCTTGGCGATTGTGAATAGTGCTGCAGTAAACATGGAGGTGCTGATGTCTCCCTGATACAGTGATCTCCTTTCCTTTGACCAGATTCCCAGTAGTGGGATTGCTGGATCATGTGGTAGTTCTGTTTGTAGTTTTTTGAGGGAGCCTCCATGCTGTCCTCCATAGTGACTACACTATTTACTAGTTACAACAGTGTTGAAGAGTTCGCTTTTCTCTGCATCCTTTCCAGCATTGGTTATTTTTTGCTTTTTGTTAGTAGCCAGCCTAAATGGGGGATACGATACCTCATTGTGGCTTTGATTTGCATTATCCTGATGATTAGTGATGTTGAGTATTTTTTGATATGTTCATTGGTCATTTGTATGGTTTTTTTAAAAGGCAATTTTTAAAGTTTATTTGATGTATTTGACGATCAGTGATTAGTTCTCATCCACACTGACTGTCTGTAGATTTTTGAAAGTGGTAACAGGCACATAGGTAACCAAAGTATAGAGCTTATTTGGTGAATCTTCATCCTCATTACGTTTTCTGGACAACCACACACAGATTCGGTATGGGACATTCCTTATTCCTTTGGCCCAGACAGCTTTGTTGAGCCTGGTATCAATGCACACATCTGGAGTTCCCATCTCCTTCGTAGCAAATTTCCGAATCTCTTTGAGTGCCCAAGGGGCACTCTTCTTGAAGCCCACTCCATGGATGCGCTTGTGAATGTTGATGATGTATTCTCAGGTCACCACCTCGTTGATAGCAGAATGGCCCTTTTTCTTTTTTTTTTTCTTTTTTTTTTTTTTTGAGATGGAGTTTCACTCTTGCTACCCAGGCTGGAGTGCAATGGCACAATCTCGGCTCACCACAACCTCTGCCTCCTGGGTTCAGGCAGTTCTCCTGCCTCAGCCTCCTGAGTAGCTGGGATTACAGGCACGTGCCACCATGCCCAGCTAATTTTTTGTATTTTGAGTAGAGACGGGGTTTCACCATGTCAACCAGGATGGTCTTGATCTCTTGACCTCGTGATCCTCCCACCTCAGCCTCCCAAAGTGCTGGGATTACAGGCTTGAGCCACCGTGCCCGGCCCCCAAACAGCCCTTTTTTTTCTCACCACCCTTCTTTGCAGGAGCCATTCTGTCGGGTCCGAGGTGGAAAGAAAGAGCCTCATTTGTATGTTTTCTTTTGAGAAATGTCTGTTTAGATCATTTGCTAATTTTTTTCTTTTATATACCTACATATGTGTGTGTGTGTGTGTGTGTGTGTGTGTGTGTGTGTATAAAATTGTGTTTTAGGTTTTGGGGTACATGTGAAGGACATGCAAGATTGTTGCATAGGTACACACATGGGCAGTGTGGTTTGCTGCCTTCCTCCCCATCACCTATATCTGGCATTTTTCCCCATGTTACCCCTCCCCACCCCCTGCTGTCCCTCCCCTACCTCCCCACTACAGACCCCAGTGTGTGATGCTTCCCTCCCTGTATCCATGTGTTCTCATTGTTCAACACCCACCTATGAGTGAGAACATGCGGTGTTTGATTTTCTGTTCCTGTGTCAGTTTGCTGAGAATGATGGTTCCCAGGTTCATCCATGTCCCTACAAAGGACACGCACTCTTCGTTTTTTATGGCTGCATAGTATTCCATGGTGTATATGTGCCACATTTTCCCTGTTCAGTCTATCATCAATGGGCATTTGGGTTGGTTCCAAGTCTTTGCTATTATAAACAGTGCTGCAGTGAACATTCATGTGCATGTGTCCTTATAATAGAATGATTTATAATCCTTTGGATATATACCCTGTAATGGGATTGCTGGGTCAAGTGGAATTTCTATTTCTAGGTCCTTGAGGAATCACCACACTGTCTTCCACAATGGTTGAACTAATTTACCCTCCCACCAACAGTGTAAAAGTGTTCCTATTTCTCCACATCCTCTCTAGCATCTGTTGTCTCCAGATTTTTTAATGATTGCCATTCTAACCAGCATGAGATGGTATCTCAGTGTAGTTTTGATTTGCATTTCTCTAATGACCAGTGATGATTATCATGTTTTCATATATTTGTTGACCTCATATATGTCTTCTTTTGAAAAGTGTCTGTTCATATCCTTTGCCCACTTTTGAATGGGCTTGTTTGTTTTTTCTTGTAAATCTGTCTTTGTAGATTCTGGATATTAGCCCTTTGTCAGATGGGTAGATTGCAAAAAAAATTTTTCCTATTCTGTTGGTTGCCGATTCACTCTAATGACTGTTTCTTTTGCTGTGCAGAATCTCTGGAGTTTAATTAGGTCTCATTTGTCTATTTTGACTTTCGTTGCCAATGCTTTTGGTGTTTTAGTCATGAAGTCCTTGCCTACGCCTATGTCCTGAATGGTTTTGCCTAGGTTTTCTTCTAGGGTTTTTATGTGTTAGGTCTTACATTTAAGTCTTTAATCCATCTGGGGTTAATTTTAGTGTAAGGTGTCAGGAAGGGGTCCAGTTTCTGCTTTCTGCATGTGGCTAGTCAGTTTTCCCAATACTATTTATTAAACAGGGAATCCTTTCCCCATTGCTTGTTTTTGTGAGGTTTGTCAAAGATCAGATGGTTGTAGATGTGTGGCGTTGCCTCCAAGGCCTCTGTTCTGTTCCATTGGTCTATATCTCTGTTTTGGTACCAGCACCATGCTGTTTTGATTACTGTAGCCTTGTAGTATAGTTTGAAGTCAGGTAGTGTGATGCCTCCAGCTTTGTTCTTTTTGCTTAGAATGGACTTAGCTATGCAGGCTATCTTTTGGTTGCATATAAAGTTTAAGGTGGTTTTTTCCAGTTCTGTGAAGAAGGTCATTGGTAGCTTGATGGGGATAGCTTTGAATGTATAAATTTCTTTGGACAGTATGGCCATTTTCACGATATTGATTCTTCCTAACCATGAGCATGGAATGTTTGTCCATCTGTTTGTGTCCTCTATTATTTCCTTGAGCAGTGGTTTGTAGTTCTCCTTGAAGAGGTCCTTTACATTCTTTGTTAGTTGTATTCCTAGGTATTTTATTCTCTTTGTAGCAATTGTGAATGGCAGTTTGTTCTTGATTTGGCTCTCTTTAAGTCTGTTGTTGGTGTACAGGAATGCCTGTGATTTTTGCACATTGATTTTGTATCCTGAGACTTTGCTGAAGTTGCTTAACAGTTTCAGGAGATTTTGGGCTGAGATTATTTTTTTAATCAGGTTTGTTGTTGCTGTTGTTGTTGTTTTGCTGTTGAGATATTTCAGTTCTTTGTATATTCTGAATATTAATCCCCCATCAGATGAGTAGTTTGCAAATATATTCTCTTATTCTTTTCACTCTGCAGATAGTTTCCTTTGCTGTGCAGAAGCTTTGAACATTCTTGTACCTGTCTTGTCATGGTGGTGCCTTCCTTTCTCTTGGGTTCCTTTGGGAACTGGGTCTAGGAGTAGACACATATATAAACTAATCAAATACGAAGTGATTTTCTCAAGTAACTGCACCATTTTTCACTGTCACTAGCCATGTGTGTAAGTTCTGGTTACCCAGCATCATCACCGGCACTTGGAATTATCAGCCTGGGTAATTTTACTGTAAAATTATTTTCTGCTGTAGAAAAACCAATTAAAGCAGGAGTGTCATCAGGAAAGGACTCTTTCCTTCAGGCCTTGGATATTTTCACTGCAGGAGAAGTGCCTGCCAGTGAAACATAGGGTAGCAAGAAACCTAGGGTGGGCAGCTAACTCAACTTCCTAATCGCTGAGACCTTCGTTACGTATTGCCAGACAGTCAGCATGAGTCATCTTCACAACTATATCTGGGAGTCTTTCCATCAAATGTGTGCAAATACAGGTTTATGGAGAAATTTATCTTACTGCCTTAGTGTTCTCTTTTAAGATATATGTTAAAAATATTCACTTAAAATTAAAATAATTTCTTCTAATTTGCTAATAAAATGCTGTATACCAACCTAAGTTGGTCTCTGGACTATGATAGGCCTAAGTGTGCATCATGTCTTGACTACTTACTTGACCTCGGGATGTTTCATAACTCTTCTCAGCATCTGTGTCTGTAAAATAGGCATAATACCCATCTCTTAGTATTATTGTGAAACTTAAAAGAGGTAATGAAGTTGTCAAGCAACTAGTACATGATAAATGCTGAATGAGAGATAAACATTTCCTTGTACTTTGAAGAATTGGAATACATTTGAGTCCCCAAGTCCCCTTGAGTCATGCCATTAAAAACAAACAAAAAATTCTGTTGAACTGATTGCCACAGGTTTTGAAATCAGTGTGTTATGTTGCGTTTCTATGAAAATGTGGAATCCAGTCTTACTGTTGCTTTACCTAAGGTACTAAATCTTTCTTGGCCATCTTGTTAACATAAGGGAGCATAAAGCTCTGTCTTGTCTATTTATTCATCAAATATTTATTGGTCTATGATTTTTTTTCCACCTAACATCTGCCATGTTATCTTACGATGTTTTATATGTTATATAAGAGCCTTCTGGGGCATAACAGAGCAAGCAGCACAAAGCATTAACGTGATTGTTTGCCTTTCCTGCTGGACTGTGTAGCCCACATTCTTCTACAATTCCAACAACTGGTTCAGTACCAGACCTAGAGCAAATGTTCTCTAAATGTGGGCAGTGTTGAATGAGTAAAGAATCTTAAGCAGAGGAGAAGAAACACATGTCCCTGTGAGACTTTTATCTTGCAGTGAGTTAATTCAGCAGCAACAAATCAATTTGAAGGTGGAAAATGTTTGCTTTGAAAACAAGAAAACGTAACCTATCAGAAGCATTCATGATTAGCAGTCGGTGAAAGTTGATCATACACATTGAGTTATTCTTGTTATACCCAACTAAAACAGAACCGAGAAACCAGGGAAAGGCACTCGGGGCATTGTTCCAGAAATGGAATTCTCTGCAAGCCTGGCTGCTGAAACTGCCTGCTATAACCTGAAACCCGTTTTATCGGATATCTACTGAAACGACGTGCTACAGCTCTAAGCCTAGTTTTGCCCATCACTGTCACTCACCTATCAGAGCTTGCCAGTTTCCCAAAACAGTTTACTAGTGCCAATGAACTTTCTCAAAGAGCAACATGTAACATTTCTCTTTTTTATAAAACATCTAACCTTCTCTTTGTTCTTTGTACATACTGAAAACTACCCAATTGCAATTTTTTTTCTTCTCAAATAAGACATTTGAATTTCAGAGATTTATTTCTATTATTTTTGACAAACCTCAGATAAGGACAAACGTTGGGCATATTCAGTCTTTTCCATTTGCTCATCCCAGTCATGCCCAATTTCGTTTTAAGCCATCAAGGCACAAAATACAGTTTAACAGTGTACATAGTTAACTATATTTCTTTTCTTTTTTTTTTTTTTAATGGAGTCTCCCTCTGTTGCCCAGGCTGGAGAGCAATGGCATGATGTCAGCTCACTGAAACCTCCACCGCCTCTCAGGTTCAAGCAATTCTTCTGCCTCAGCCACCCACAGTTCTTTCTTTCTTTTTTTTAAGAGGCTGGGATTTTTCTATGTTGCCCAGTCTGGCCTTGAACTACTGGGCTCAAGAAGTCCTCCTACCTCAGCCTCCTAAGTAGCTGGGACTGTAGGAGTTAACTACATTTCCGAGTAGCCATTTGTGAACTGTAATAATCCCTTTGGCATCAGCAGAACCAGAGTTCCCTGTGGGACAGCACATCTCTGCCCTGAAAGGAAGGGAGAAACAGGCGATGCCGTGGGCAGTCATTGATGGGGGGATTCTGGAGAGAGCATGAACCCAGATGTCAGGAGAGTGTTTTAGGAGATCAGAGGTGAGGATGCCCAGGTCATGGGCTGAGGAGGCAGCTATGTGATGGGAAAGGGCCAGGCCCTGGGATGAGGGGTGGTTCACTTTCTACTGCTGCTGTGACGAGTGGCCACAAACAGTGACTTCAAACAGCACACATTTATTACCTTGTAGTTCTGTAGGTCAGAAGTCCAAAATAGGTTTCACTGGGCTATACGCAGGGTGTGAGCAGGGCTGTGCTCCTTCTGGAGGCTGCAGGGAAGGACTATTTTCTTGCCTTTTCCTGCTTCTTTTTTTTTTTTTTTTTGAGATGGAGTTTTGCTCTTGTTACCCAGGCTGGAGTGCAATGGCGTGATCTTGGCTGACCGCAACCTCCGCCTCCTGGGTTCAGGCAATTCTCCTGCCTCAGCCTCCTGAGTAGCTGGGATTACAGGCACGAGCCACCATGCCCAACTAATTTTTCGTATTTTTAGTAGAGACGGGGTTTCACCATGTTGACCAGGATGGTCTCGATCTCTCGACCTCGTGATCCACCTGCCTCGGCCTCCCAAAGTGCTGGGATTACAGGCTTGAGCCACCGTGCCCGGCTTTCCTGCTTCTTGAGGCTGCATAATCCTTGGTTCCTGATCCCTCCCTCCGTCTTCAAGACCAGCAGCCAGATCTCCAGCCTCTGCTTCCATAGACTCATCTCCTTCTCTGACTCTGCCCTTCTGGGCTCCCTCTTTTAAAGGCTCTTATGATTATATTGGGCCCACCCAGATAATCCAGGATAATCTCCCCATCTTGGGAACCTTAACTTAATCATATGTGCACAGTCCCTTTTGCCAGGGGACTTTGCCAAGGTAACATATTCACAGGTTCTGGGGATTAGGAGATGAACATCTGGGTAGTGGGGGTTGGGTATTCGGTCCACCACAAGGAGATTAGGGTTAGAATCCAGGTCTGTCACTTACAAGCTAAGTGAATTTGGGCAGGTCACTACTTCACTTGAAATGTTTTCTCTTGCACAGGTAGAACAATGAGCCCCCAACACACATCCACACAGACCTGTTTTTGGGGTCTAGATGAATAATATAGACGAAGAGACCTGATAAGCTTTTATAAGCTTGATTCAGACTTAAAAGAAAGCAAAGAAAGAGATTTATTTGCGTTTCTTTGTGTTAGTCAGCAGGTCTTTGAAAGTACTTGGGTGGCCACCGGGCATGGTGGCTCATGCCTATAATCCTAGCACTTTGGGAGGCCGAGGCAGGTGGATCACATCACTTGAGGTCAGGAGTTCAAGACCAGCCTGGCCAACATGGTGAAACCCCATCTCTACTAAAAATACAAAAATTAGCCGGGTGTGGTAGCGGGCACCTGTGATCCAGCTACCCGGGAGGCTGAGGCAGCAGAATCGCTGGAACCCGGGAGACAGAGGCTGGAGTGAGCCAAGATTGTACCACTGCACTCCAGCCTGGGCGACAAAGTGAGATTCCATCTCAAAAAATATATATATATATATATATATATACTTGGGGGAGGTTAATTCAAAACCAGAATTCAGTTCTATTGACCTGGATTTGTCCTCCTTTAAACAAACAAACAAAAAATCATGAATTATGTTAATTTTTTCACATACTTTCATTAATCAGGTTTTAGCTAGAAGCCATTTTAGGAAACGGAACATAGCAAATATTTGCTGAGCAACTGTACTGTGCCCAGCATTTGGGCAGACACTGTGGAGAGAGCAGTGGAGAGACAGTCCCGCTGCCTGCCCACTGGAAGTTATACTCCAGTGGCAGGACAGGAATTATGCTGGGGATACATCACAGACTTGGCAAGGCATTGGGGGAAGCCCTCCTGGCAAAAATGCATAACCCAAGGCTGAGGAGGCGTTAGTTGGCAAACTAGTGCCAACAGAAGGAACAGCAGCCTCCAAAGGTCCTGAGGTGAGAGGGTGGCATCGCCAGGGAACCAAAGGAAAGTCAGTGTGGCTGGAGCCTGAGGGAGGGCCTCAGAGACGCAAGACGGACATGAGCAGGGCCCCAAGGGCCCCAGCACCAAGGCAAAAAGAGGCATGAAATCCAGTCAGAGTCTCTGGACTTGTGACTCTGGTCCGCAACAACCCTCATGTGTCCCAGGAGAAGAATGTTTCAAGACTTTGACCACCCAGGCAGCCAGAGAAAGGCAGCATCCAGTGTCTCCCTCCCACTCCTGCTGGAAGTCCAGAGTGGCTCTACTGTGGGAAGGCCAGGGTCAAGTCAGAGCAGAGTTACTGAGACTCTACAGTGAGGGACAGTCCTATCACTTTTGAATTGCAGGGAATTTCCAGATTTGAGGCACAAAAGATTTTCTGCATACTTGGAGGAATGAAATGCAGCTGAAATAGAATTTGTGACCATTTAACCATTTCCTGCCAAATGGTATATGTTTTGTTTGTACGGATTATCTCCTCTTGCTAAAGATTTACATCTGTACATCTGTCAGCTGTGATCAGGTGGAAAGTAGAAGAGGAACTGGGTGATTCTTCTCCCCTTGGTCTCTTCTTCCCCCTCAGAAATGCCTCCAACATATTAGGCATGGAAGACGCGTTGGCTTTGGCTTGAGACAAATGACATCCATGGGAGTTCATGGAATAATGTACCTTTTGACACTTGACTTTAGAAGCTTGGCATGGTGGCATGTGCCTGTGGTCCCAGCTATTCACAAGGCCGTACGGGGAGGATCCTTGGGCCTAGGGGTCCAGTCTGGGCAACATAGTGAGACCCATCTCTTAAAACAAAAGTATAAATATTAAGTAAGAGGGGATGCTCTTGCACTGAGAGAAGGGACCCCTGGAACTGAGGACAGCGTTCTCACATTCTTACTTCAGATAAAGTAGGTTGCCCAACCAGTTGTTCATTACTTTTTTCATAAGTTCCTTGTATATGACAGCATCTTCCTTCTCTGTTTTTCTAGGCTATTCAGCTTGACCCTGAAGAAACTCGTCATGCTAAAAGAAATGGACAAAGATCTTAACTCAGTGGTCATTGCTGTGAAGCTGCAGGTGAGTGGGGCAGTACTGTTTGTTCAGGGCCCAGGGAAGCTGGATAACCATCTGCCCACTGCTGGGGCTTCAGAAATACCACTGGGACCATCTCTGTCTTCCTCCCGTCAGCACAGCAAGGTGCACAGTGGAAAGATGACAGAGCTCACGGGACCTACTGAGCTCAGCTCTGCCTCTTGGTTAAGGCACTCAGTTTCTTCTAACTTTCTTTGTCTGAAGAACATAAATGGTTTACCCTACACTTACTGTGAGGATCAAGTGATAAAGATGCTAAAGTGTTTATTGTAAACTACTCCAATTACTAGGCTGGCTAGTGTTGGTTTCAGTCTTATTCCCAGGTTTGCTAGATCCAGGTAGATGCACGGGTGTGGGAAGCACTTTGGAGGTTTTCTATAGGGTAAAAGAAACTTACAGATTGTTATTTCAGACTCAGCAATTTAGAGTTTACTGGGATATTTTATCTTCTATGTAAATCCCATGTATAACTCCGTACACCTCGTACTTTCAAGGGCCCCCAGATATTTCACGAACATTTGTACTCTTAAGTATTCCTGAATTTAAGGCAAGGAGAAGGGAAAAGCTGAATTATAGAAGGGCTCTGGATTTTATCTGTTGCCAGCTGATTACCAAGCAGCAGAACTGGGACCAGAAACTAAAGAGTGGGTAATTTTTGTGCTCATTAAATTCTATTACCAGGGTTCCCCTAACTGATCAATCCTTTCTGCTGATGACTCCCTGGAGTAGAGTGAGATTCTGCAGTGCCTCTGGAGTCACTAATGACTGGAGTCTTCAGCTTAAGGATGGTTTATTTACTGAATTGTTACTCATTGAAAAATAGCAAACTGTGTGATAACTCCCTACTAACCAGAATATTTTATTAGCTAGTTCACCTATTATGCAACAATTTATGGACTATATCACCTTCGTTAAAATTCACTTCTGTATCACTCATAGTGTGTAAATCATACATTGGGGTGCTTGGGTCTCTTTCTGGGATAAATACATTATCTTAATTTAGTTCTCAAAATTTAAAATATTGGGCCAGGTGTGGTGGCTCGCACCTGTAATCCCAGCATTTGGGAGGCCGAGGCGGGCAGATCACGAGGTCAGGAGTTCGAGACTAGCCTGACCAACATGGTGAAACCCCATCTCTACTAAAAATACAAAAATTAGTTGGGCCTGGTGGCACATGCCTTTAATCCCAGCTACTCAGGAGGCTGAGGCAGGAGAATCACTTGAACCCAAGAAGTAGAAGTTGCAGTGAGCCAAGATCGTGCCACTGCACTCCAGCCTGGGCGTGAAAGAGTGAGAGTCCATCTCAAAAAAAAAACCTTAATGTCACAGAATCAGTGTTCAGATTTCAATTGTAACGTAAATCTCATAAATGTGTGGGTCTTGTAGGAGAGAATGACTGTTGGTTTTGCTTTTTATAGTTTATTTGATGCATTCAGTCTTTAGTTGTCAGTATAGCATTCAAACTTCTGAGTGTCCCAGGTCCCTGCCCTGTGTGTGGGCTGACTGTGTGCTTCTGCTGATGTCATTTATTTTGTTTTATTTTTGTTGTTGTTTGAGACAGGGTCTCTGTTGCCCAGGCTGGAGTGCAGTGGTGGGCACAATCTTGGCTCATTGCAACCTCTACCTCCTAGGTTAAAGCAATTCTCTCACTTCAGCCTCCTGAGTAGCTGGGACTACAAGTGCACGCCACCATGCCTGGCTAATTTTTGTATTTTTTGTAGAGATGGGGTTTCCCACTGTTGCTCAGGCTGGTCTCGAACTTCTTTCCTCAGGTGATTCACCTACTTCAGCCTCCCAAAGTGCTGGGATTATAGACATGAGCCACTGCGCTGCGCCTTCTGCTGATTTTTTACGCAGCCTTCCCCCGTAGCAGTCACCCTTAGGCAGCATCACTATAGAATGACAGAACCATCAGAGCTTCACTTCCCTGGTCTCATTTTGGCCTCATGAGTGGCCAAGGCATTTTTCCATGTGTGGAATTTTCCCCTAAGGGTCAGCACAACAGCATAGTACCATTTCAACAGAAACAGCTCCCAGAGTAATCACAGCTATGCCGAGGACATGCGAGAGATGAGTAGCTCAAAAATTTTGTCATTAATTATAAACAGGGATGGGTGTAGGGCTCAAATCTGTAGTCTCAGCACTTTAGGAGGCCATGGCAGGAGGATCGCTTGAGCCCAGGAGTTCAAAACCAACTTGGGCAACATAGTGAGATCCCATCTCTACAAATAAAAAATAAAAATAGTAAAAATAATGTTTCAGTGAACACTTCTATTTACAAGTTTGTTTCTTTTTAAAAATCATTCCCAGCCCGGCGTGGTGGCTCACATCTGTAATCCTAGCACTTTGGGAGGCTGAGTTGGGAAGATCATTTGAGCTCAGATGTTAAAGACCAGCCTGGGTAATATAGTGAGACCTCATCTCTTTTTATTTAAAAAAGAAAAAGAAAAAAATCATTCCCTCCAAAGTCATGAGATCAATGGGAAAAAAAGAAAATAATATATAAAAATCATTTCCTTAGAATTTTTGGGGGGGATTACAATTTTTGAATGGAAATGTTTCTTTATTGCCAGGCTACTTTCTAAAAGGGTTACTGTAATTTACTTTGCTTCAACAATGAATTTACAAATCCTACCATATCCTTACCAACTTTGGATATTGTGTTTTTATTATTATTGATACTAATTTTAAAACTGATGATATTTTTTAGACAAATTTATTCAACAGCATTTATTCGTGTACTGGGAATCATATTGAACAAGACATACGATTGTCTCATGGATCTCGAAGTTTAGTGAGATTAAGTAACTGGCAGTAAGAGGGCTGTCTAACCCAAATATTAGATCTGGACAGGGGGAGGTTAAAGAAGTTGTTCCTGGGGGAAAAAAATTCAGCTAAGCTGAGACCTGAAAGATGAGTTGGTTTCTTGTGTTCAGAAGCCAAAAAAAGCATCCAAAAAGAGAAGAAAAGCACATGAAAAGGTCTAGAGACAAGACAGTATACCTGGAGAGTCAGAGGGGAGAAAAGGGGAGCAGTGGGCAGAGAGGGTCATATATGCCCTGGGGGCCGACACTACCAGCCTCTTCCCCAGGAGTGCTGGGAACTCACAGACATTAACAAATCATTTTGCTGTGACAACCCTTTATGAACCCTACATGCTGTATGTAAAATCATACCTGTGGTAGAGGCTTGATTCAAATAAGTGCAACAAAGACGCATGAAGTATTTGTACTGGTAAGAATGTTTTGGGCCAGGCGTGGTGGGTCACGTCTGTAATCCCCTCACTTTGGGAGGCTGAAGCAAGCAGATCACCTGAGGTCAGGAGTTCAAGACCAGCCTGGCCAACATGGTAAAACCCTGTCTGTACTAAAAATAGAAAAAAATTAGCCAGGCGTTGTGGCAGGTGCCTGTACTCAGGAGGCTGAGCTACTCAGGAGGCTGAGGCAGGAGAATCACTTGAACCCAGGAGGCAGAAGTTGCAGTGATCTGAGATCACGCTACTGCAGTCCAGCCTGGGCAATAGAATGAGACTCCATTTCAAAAAAATATAAAATTTAATATTTTTCTTTAAAGAGAATGCTTTTAGAGCTTAGAAGTTGTTTGCAACATATTATTTATTTTGGTTTGGTTTTTGGTGGCACAGCTTTGACAGGTTTTTTTTCTTTTAATTGTTAATATTGTTTGAGACAGGGTCTCACTCTGTCACCCAGGCTGGAGTGCAGTGGCATGATCATGATTCACTGCAGGCTCTAACTCCCAGGCTCAAGTGATCCTGTACCTCAGCCTCCTGAATAGCTGGGACTACAGGCACATGCACCACCACACCCAGCCAATTTTTTTATTTTTTGTAGAGATGCAAGTCTCAGTATGTTGCCCAGACTGGTCTCAAACTCCTGGGTCCCAGTAGTCCTTCTGCCTCAGCCTCTCAAAGTGCTGGGATTACATAATGGCATGAGCCACTGCACCTAGCCAAACAGACTTTTCTTCTCGGTTTCAGGGTTCAAAAAGAATTCTTCGCTCCAATGAGATTGTCCTTCCAGCTAGTGGACTGGTGGAAACAGAGCTCCAATTAACTTTCTCCCTTCAGGTGAGACTCTCCTAATCTTAGGTCTCTATAACATGTCATATCCTGGCTAGTCCCCAAACAGTCCTCTAACCCAGAGACTGTTTTATCCCAGAGCAGCCATTGCTCAACTTGGGCAGGAATGAATAAAAGTCACCTGGAGGTTTATGGCTGGCCTGGAGAGCCAAAACAACCCCTTAGCCAGCCATGGTAAGGGTGTGGAAACCTGAGTAGGCACCGTGGCTCCTCCTTCCCTTCCTCTGCCTTGGATAACACTGTTACCCACCTGCTGCACCCCATCACCTCTCCTTAGTGATCCTCACACACCCCGTGGACTGTGCCACCTTCAGCCGCCATGTCAGGATCTCCGTCCTTCCTCTCTGTGTCATATCCCTCCTAGTCTGTGTCCCTCTCATAATTCAGGGCTGCGGCATGGAAGCCAGGCACCAGGCCAGTCAGTTCCACCAGCAGCAACCTTATGGCTCTCCTTTCACCCCTGACTGCCCCATTTACAGACAGGAAGCATTGAAGCACAGAAAGATTGTGTGTCCTCTGGGAGGATAAGAACCCTTCAGGGACCCAGCTGCCCATTAACCATGCTCGACTCTGTTTTGTATTTCGTAGTACCCTCATTTCCTTAAGCGAGATGCCAACAAGCTGCAGATCATGCTGCAAAGGAGAAAACGTTACAAGAATCGGACCATCTTGGGCTATAAGACCTTGGCTGTGGGACTCATCAACATGGCAGAGGTGAGAGGAACACAGTCTCCAGACTGTTGGCCTTTGAGTCAGAGAGCCCAAGGGAGACCCCAGCCCAGCCATTTGAGCCTTCCACATGATTTTCCCAGTCTGCTGGCTAGGTGCTTAATTCTGTTTTAGAAGTTAATTATTTTGTTGGAAATTCAGAATATACTTATTTTTATCAAGTACTTTCTCCTTCATGAAAAATTTTTTTTAGCTTTTAAAAAGGTAAAACTCAAGAAATTACATAAAATTTCAAACTTTCAGAAAAGTTTACAAGAATAGTATGAAGAATTCCCATGTGTGGATTTGCCCAAGTTCTTCAATATATCACCACAGTTTTTATTCTCTCCTCATAGATATATTGATAGGCATTATTTTCTGAGCCATCTGAGAGTAATTTGCTGGCACAATGCCCCATTACATGTTAATACTGCGCCATGTTAATTTCCTTAACATGAGAATACTGTGCCTTCTAAGCTCACTACTGCCATCAAGATCAGGACACTAACATTGACATAAGATTGCCATCTATCCTCCAGTCCCTGTCCGACTGTGTTAAGTGTCTCAGTGATATCCTTTATAGGCCTGGGATCTGCTCTAGGATTACGTGATGCATGTCACTGTGTCCTTGGTTCCCTTCAGTCTGCAGCAGCCCCTGGGTTTTCCTTACCTCTCATAATCTTGACGTTTTTTAAGTGCACAGGCTGGGTACTTTATTGAATATTCCTCAGTCCAGGTTCATCTGGTGTTGCCTCAAGATTAGAGTCCACCTGTGTATTTCTGGCAGCATTGCCATAAAAGGGCTGTGTTCTCAGCACAGCTTAGGCAGCACCTGATGTCAGTTGGTTCCTTTCCTAGGGATATTAACTTTTAATTTTTTGTATTTTCAGTATTTTTTTTTAATAGAGACAAAGTCTTGCTCAGTTGTCTAGGCTGGTCTCAAACTCCTAGGCTCAAGTAATCCTCCCTCCTTGGCCTCCAAAAGTGCTGGGATTATAGGCATGAGCCTCTGTGCCTGGCCTGATATTATCACTTGGTTAAGATGGAGTCTGCAGAGTTTTTCCACCACAAAGTTAATTAATAAGCATTTTGTACTTACTGAAAAAAAATTCTACAGGGAGATATTTTGAGACTATATAACTGTCTTTTTCCTTATCACATTTTCACCTACTAGTTTTAGTATCTATTCATGATTCTTGCCTTAATTGGTCATCACCATACTTTGGTGCTTACCAGACAGTGAATTTCTAATTCCATCATTCTTTATGTATTTATTAATTGGCTTTCTTTTTTTTTTTTTTTTTTTTTTCCGAGACGGAGTCTTGCTCCGTCACCCAGGCTAGAGTGCACTGGCACAGTCTCAGCTCACCGCAACCTCCACCTCCCAGGTTCCAGCGATTCTCCTACCTCAGCCTCCAGAGTAGCTGGGATTACAGGCACCCGCCACCATGCCTGGCTAATTTTTTTTTATTTTTAGCAGAGATGGGGTTTCCCCATGTTGTCCAGGGTGGTCTTGAACTCGTGGCCTCAAGTGATCCACCTGCCTTGGCTTCCCAAAGTGCTGGGATTACAGGCATGAGCCACCATGCCTGGCCTTATTAATTGTCTTTCTGTAGTAAGATAGTGCTTTTCCTTCACTCTCATTTATTTGTGTCAGTTATAGACTGTGGATTCCTGTTTTATTTAATGGGGCTGAATCTGCTACTACCATTTCTTTATTTTGATGCACAAACTTGTCAGCTTTGGCCCATGGGAGCCCCTTCATGCCAGCTTTGAATCCTTTGTACTACTATGTCTCATCATTTTTATTTATTTATTTATTTATTTTTTATTTTTTTTGAGATGGAGTTTCGCTCTCGTTACCCAGGCTGTGAGTGCAATGGCGCAATCTTGGCTCACCGCAACCTCCGCCTCCTGGGTTCAGGCAATTCTGCCTCAGCCTCCTGAGTAGCTGGGATTATAGGCATGCGCCACCATGCCCAGCTGATATTTTGTATTTTTAGTAGAGACAGGGTTTCACCATGTTGACCAGGATGATCTCAATCTCTTGACCTTGTGATCCACCCGCCTCAGCCTCCCAAAATGCTGGGATTACAGGTGTGAGCCACTGCGCCCGGGTCTCATCATTCATTACATCCTTCCATACTTTCTGGTATAAAACATTTCAGGCTCATCTTGTACTTGACCTGACCCAGCCCCAGAATGAACAAATTCTCCTAGGAGCCCTGGTTCTTTTCAGTGGAGTATGGTGTTCAGAAACCAAGATCTGAGTACCAGGAGTGCCCATATCCCCAACTGGGTGTTATCCACTCCCTCAGCAGACAGAGCTGAGTAAGGTCTATCTGTATGCACACACGTGTTCATGTCTCCGTACGTGCCACAGCTCCTTTCAGGTCTAGGTCCAGATCTGTCCAACTCGTGACTTTTTATAGCTTTTCTTTCTCCATATTTCTAATTCCCTTTTAGAACAGTAAGAAGCCAGGCTGTGATTATTCTCAATACATATGCTCACTGGTGCAGCTCTTCGTGTGCCAGGCAGATCCTCTCAGCCCTGCCTAACAGGAAGAAGAAAACAGCCACTAATCTGTTTGTTTTTTTTATTTATTTATTTTTTTTTATTTTTTTTTTACTAATCTGTTTTTTAAATTACTTCTGTACATTGGTAAATTAAATAGGAACAATTTCATGGCCGTGAAAGAAAATTTGAGATCGTCCCAGCCCGTCTTTCTGTCCTACTCAGTCAGGGTTTGTGTCAGCATGGAGACAGGGGACAGTGAATTCCCACCAGCAGCCACTGCCCCTGCCGCACCAGGCTCTGCCATTCCCTGTGTACTGGGCTCCTTTTCCTCATTGCCAGTGACAGGTAACCACCACCTGTAGCCCTGGCCTCACCCAGACTCAAGAGCAAGTATCTCTGAGAAGGACTTACACTAAAATTAGTCCTAGAGATTAGCAGCCATTTCCTTCCTTCCTTTCCTCCTCCCACCCTTCCTTCCCTCCCTCCCTTCCTCCCTGCCTTCCTCCCTCCTTCCTGCCCCCTCCCTCCCTTCTTTCTCCCCTTCCCTTCCTTCTCTCTCCTCCCCTTCCCTCTCCTCCCCTCCTCTCCCCTTCTCTCCCCTTTCCTTCCTTCCTTCCTTCTCCTCTTTCTCTTTCTTCCTTTTTTTTTCTTTCTTTTTTTTTTTTTGAGATAATCTCACTGTGTCACCCAGGCTAGAATGCAGTGGTACAGTCACAGCTCACTGTAGCCTCAACTTCCTGGGCTCAGGTGATTCTCCCACCTCAGCCTCCCAAGTAGCTGGGACTACAGGCATGTGCCACCACACCCAGCTGATTTTTTTATTTTTAATAGAGACGGGGTTTCACCATGTTGCCCAGGCTGGTCTCAAATTCCTGGTCTCAAGCAATCTGTCCGCCTCAGCCTCCCAAAGTGCTGGGATTACAGGAACAGGCTACGGTTCCTGGCCGAGCAACCATTTTCAGTTGTGATTGTTATCTTTAAGCACGTGGCCCTGACCAGCGGCTGGCACTTCTGGGGATAGTTTTAAAGGTAAGACCTGAGGCCAAGTGCAGTGGCTCATGCCTATAATTCCAGCACTTCGGGAAGCCAAGGCAGGAGGATTGCTTAAGCCCAGTTTGAGATCAGCCTGGGCAACACAGTGAGACCCCATCTCTACATAAAATTGAAAAACTAGCCAGGCATGGTGGTATGTGCCTATGGTTCCAGCTACTGAGGCTGAGGTGGGAGGATCACTTGAGCCTGGAAGGTCAAGGCTGCAGTGAGCCGTGATCTCATCACTGCACTCCAGCCTGGGTGATAGAGTGAGACCCTGTCTTTAATAATTATAAAAAACAAAGTAAGACCTTGAAGCAGTAGGATGGTAAGCATGGATTTGAAAGTGAGGAAGAAAATGTATCAGCAGAATACATTTTTGCTTGCACATTCCTTGGCTGCGTTTCTTCAGGCACCTCTGTAGTAACCACCGCCCCACGCTCTAGGTGATGCAGCATCCTAATGAAGGCGCGTTGGTGCTTGGCCTACACAGCAATGTGAAGGATGTCTCTGTGCCTGTGGCAGAAATAAAGATCTACTCCCTGTCCAGCCAGCCCATTGACCATGAAGGAATCAAATCCAAGCTCTCTGGTAAGATGCATGCAGCCTCTGGAGACCCTCCGAACAGGGAGCCCATTCTGGGAAAGCTGAACAAGGCAGTGCCTGAAATGTTCCTGGGCAAGAGATATTTAGAGACCCCTGAAAGTAAAACATGGCTTCAGCCCTGGCCCTCCCCTCCATCCTGGCTGTGTTTCCACCCAGAGAGAACCATTGATTCCAGTCCATCAAAGTCTCTCAGTCCAGACCTTCCCATTGCAAGGTTTTCTTACTCAGGTGTCTCTTGCAGATCGTTCTCCTGATATTGACAATTACTCTGAGGAAGAGGAAGAGAGTTTCTCATCAGAACAGGAAGGCAGTGATGATCCATTGCACGGGCAGGTAACTTTCTGTGTTCCCTCACATGGAGCATCCAAGGAGCTCCTCGGGTTTCCCACCCTCATTCTGTCCCCATATCCACTTAGGACCTGTTCTACGAAGACGAAGATCTCCGGAAAGTAAAGAAGACCCGGAGGAAACTAACCTCAACCTCTGCCATCACAAGGGTGAGTGTCAAAGGTCTGGGGAGTGGTTGGCTAAGATTTTCAGTCTGGGGGTAGGTTGGCAGCGGCATATTCAGGCCTAGTGGAGGCTTTGTAAAATCTGTCAACAAAGGGTCATCCCTTCATGATTCTGACGTATGCTCTATATCTTTACCACCACCCAATTAGACTCACTGTTGCTGGGAACCGTTATTACTGATAAGATTATTATATCCTTCAGGTTATCATCAGATAGAAAAAAGGAGAACCCTTCTTTTAGAATTCAGAACAGATAGTGGTCCTTCAGGGGACAGACCCGCTCCCACCCACTCCAGTGGCTGCTTCATGTCACATGCTGTCTGCTGCAGAGAGAAGGCCAGCTCCATCTAGGAGTAGCACTAGTTTTGATCATGTGCTGAACTTATGCAGAGATGATAGGCTGGTCATGAAGTACTCCTATAAGGCTTGCTAAGCTTTAATTACATCAGATATCATTCCTGCCTTAACGGATCCATGACCTTGGAGACCAGGTACCTTTTGATGCTTTTCCTGCATAAAAGTTCCTCAAGAGTTACTGTTTTGATGACATTTGAATCCTGGACTGAGAAGCTAAAAACTCAATTCCGAGGTGGTCTTTGACAGATTCTGGAGTTCTTGCACTGAAGTATGGGAGGGCCAGAAGTGCTGGGAGCTTTTCTGAAGGGGAATACACAGCCTCATTTTCCCAGAGGCATTCTGATTCTCCCCAGTGCAGAGCTAGCCTAGCATCCAACCCTCTGAGAGCCAAGATGCCCTCCCCTTCAGGGATGAAATGGAGGCAAGATGCTGTCACCTCTCCCATCACACTGAGGTGTCACTCGGCTTCAGGTAAATCTACAAGACTGACCTAGATTTCCCATCCAGTCAGTGACTAGGGAGCGGGAGGACTGCTTCCTTGTCCTCAGGTGGCCAGCTCTTGATTGGTGCTCCACATGGTCCCCATAAGGTGTGTCACCAAGGCTCCCAATGCTTGACCTCCATTACACTCTGGAAATAGGGAGTGACTGCAGGAGCTCTCTCTAGTCAGCTGCTACTGCTGAGGCTTTCTTTTTCCTGCTCTGTAACCAGAAAGTGGCCCTATTTTCTTCGCGATAGGTTTCCCTTGAGCTTCGTAAGTCACATCTTCCTACGTGGGGGCTCCTCCTTAGCGTCACACTAGCACGCGACCAGAGTTCAGTGCTTCTACTAATGTTCACTCCCCCAGAGATTTTTTTTAAGCTGCAGGTACTTTCCGGTTCTATCCCAGAGACTTAGTGACCTCCCTTAGTGCCTGTCTCCTCTGTGCACGTGCATTCTTCTCTCCCACCAAGAACACAGATGTACTTGACCTTCTCTGAACATGTCTCATGCTGCTCTGTTACTGTGAGCTCAACATTTTTTCTCTGCTGCGAATGCCTTTTCTGCCCTTTCTTTGAAGACCTATCAGCCTTGCAAGTTCATTGTTTCCATCCCCAGATGGCGAGTCTGTCATTCAGGCAGGAAGTACATATGACCACAAGCTAAGCATCATGCCCAGAGACAGAGAGATAAGGCCCAGTCCATGCTATCAAGGAGCACACAGTGTCTAGTGACACCACACATCTCAATAAGTAATTACAGCCCAGTAGGACAGATGCCATAAGACAGAGCTTTGCAGTGACACCAGAGGACTGTGGCCACCTGTCCCAGGAGTGCCAGGACAGCTTCTCAGATGAGATGCTGAGAGATAGATTTTTTAAAATAAAATTTCACCAAGTGGATTTGGGGAAAATTTGTATTCAAGGCAGAAGATACCCTATGTAAAGGCCTAGCACAACAGCATGCAGTTTTTCCCAGGAACTCTAAGCAGTGAGTTTCCACTTGACAACGGGGTGTGAAAGAGCAAATAGAGAGATAAGGCTAGAAACAGGCAGACCCAGGCTTCAGACACTTACAGGCCTGACCGTTGAGCTCTGTTCAAGTAGTGGCAGCCAATGAAGACTTCTAACGGGAGGGTAGCATGAGCAGGTTGCACTCAGAAGGACCACTGTGGGCTGTGGTGGGAACAAGGCCAGAAATAGGCAGGCAGGGCATGAGGTGCCAGCTGAAGGCCATTGCTGTGATCCCAGAGAGGCAAGGAGAAAGGCCTAGATGGAAACAGTTGTATCACAGATGGAAAAGGGAGGGTCTGAGATAGAGAATGGGCCTGCAGGGAGAACAGGAAGGAGAGACTGCAGGTGTAGATGTGGGTTCAGGTGCGCTGGCAACATCAGTAAGAGGATGGGAGTGCAGGAAGAAGACGCTGTGTTCTGCCAAGGAGATGGTGAGGCTGGCTGCCCACACTGTGCATGCACAAGTGGGAATCAGCAGTTGGCGCTGTGGATCCAAAGGGCAAGAGAAAGAGATGAGCTGGAGATGCACATTTGGGAGGTGTTGGGGCAGAGCAGGACGAAGGACCTGGGGATAGACATTACCGCACCCTGCAGCTGCACCCAGGGCCCAGGAGCCATACTGGAATTCGGGGCTATCTTCCTAACAGGCTTCAAGTGCCAAGAGCAGAGACAAAGTTCTCCAGTCTTCATGTCCTCCCATAGCTCGTCATGAAAGTGGGCTGTAGTAGGCGTTTGTTGACTTGAATTGACCCCAAGTGGACATTGAGAACTATCATTCGATCTGTCCCTACAGCAACCTAACATCAAACAGAAGTTTGTGGCCCTCCTGAAGCGGTTTAAAGTTTCAGATGAGGTATGGCCCCTTACTCCCAAGGTTAATGGTGAGTAGAATTCCCCAGGTTTCACCCGGTGTCCCTGGGGTACACTCTGTATTGGCACTGGGAGTCAGGATTCCGGGATTAATATTCCTGCTCCCCATGGCATGCCTGGTAGAGCCCTAAGGGAGAGGGTGGCTAAGAAGGACTGAAGCAAGTGAAGGAGAGAGAAGGGCTGTACACACAGCGCAGGGCAGTGCAGCTACACCCAACCCTCAGTGACACCCAAGCCTCTGGTGTGGGATACAGGGACAGACCCGGTGGATGCCGCTGCAGTTGTCACTTAATTTCCCCTCTTACTCCACGGGAACATCAGTGAGCAGCAGCTTGGGAGGTAGAAGTGTCCTTGGTCGTCAGCCCTGGAATAACCAGGAATGGGCCACTGAGAGAGAAGCAGTCTTTTCCCTGAGCTCCGGGAAGGACCCATTTCCACAGGCTTCTCAGTGGGCTAACAGGGATGAAGATGAGAATTGCTGAGAGCAATTGCCTCGCCTTCCTGTGGGCTGTAAGGAGGGCAGGACGAGGCCACATGGACGATGGTCCTCGGGATTCCTCAGCTGTCCCTCCTGGCATAGCTTTCCAGTGTGGAGCAGTATCAGGAACCAGCTGGGGTGAGGGTTGGGGGTGGCCTCACCATGTCCTTGCCCTCAGGCTGGATCACAGAAATGACATGAAGGTTACTCCAGCCAGTGTGAAGCTCTGGCATGTCTCTTAAGTGGGACTGTAAGGGTGGCCCAAGAAAAGGGAGCTGTTCGTCAGCCAAAACTGTTGATAGGGATGACCCCAAATTCAGAGACTCTTTTCCTGCTGCAGGTGGGCTTTGGGTTGGAGCACGTGTCCCGGGAACAGATCCGGGAGGTGGAAGAGGACTTGGATGAATTGTATGACAGTCTGGAGATGTACAACCCCAGCGACAGTGGACCTGAGATGGAGGAGACAGAAAGCATCCTCAGCACTCCGAAGCCCAAGCTCAAGTGAGGCCCCCTCCTCCGTAGCTGGCCTCCCAACTCCTCTCCTTCCTGGCCACAGCAGTCTCCGGACCGCTCCCTCGCTGCCTCCTCCATTACCAGGGAATCTTGGTCTTTCATCCTTTCTGAACCTCTGGCTCTCTGGGAGAAGGTCACTGTTTTGCCTCTCACTGACAGGAGTCCTATAGGACTCTTCAGAAGTCCCCCTTTTTCCCGTCCACCCCACCTCTCCTCCCTGCACTTCCCTGCTTACCCACCCTGAATACCAGCTCCACTCAGCTCTCCCAGCTTGCTGTTCTGAAGCACTGACCTTGGCTGTGCTCTTCACTGCAGGCCTTTCTTTGAGGGAATGTCGCAGTCCAGCTCCCAGACGGAGATTGGCAGCCTCAACAGCAAGGGCAGCCTTGGAAAAGACACCACCAGCCCTGTGAGCAAAACCGTGGCTGTGGGGCGGGGTGGGACTGTGGCTTGGCAGGACTCCGTGCTCCGTCCCTCTGTATCTCTGATCAGGGCTCATGTTGTGACCTTAGAAAAGTGGCCTCGTCTTGTTTTAGCCTCAGTTTTTCTCCTCTCAGTCCACTCTGGGAGCTTAGCTCTTCAGGGTCATTGCTGTGTCAGGCTGGGTGTTCCTTTTGGTCTGTTCCTGCTGTGGCCCAAAGCCTTCCCTCTCAGAACACACCTCCCTCTCTGCTGGGCATGGTGGTTCACATCTGTGATCCTAGCACTTTGGGAGGCTAAGGCCGGTGGATCACTTGAGCCCAGGAGCTCGAGACCACCCTGAGCAACATGGTAAAAGCCCGTCTACGAAAAATGCAAAAGTTATCCAGGAATGGTGGTGCATGTCTGTAGATAAAGCTACTCAGGAGGCTGAGGTGGGAGGACCCCTTGAGCCCAGGAAGCAGAGGCCGCAGTGAGCTGTGATCACACTACTGCTCTGCAGCTTGGGTGACAGAACAAGACCTTGTCTCAAAAAACAAACAAAAACCTGTCCCTTTGTCCATTCTGTGGTAGCTGAGAATGTGGCATGGAGTGGCATTTGGCCCGTGGTGAGTGGCCCTGTACCAGATTGGGGAAGGAGCAGGTATAGAGAGGAGGGGAGCCCCTGAGATGTGCTCAGGAAGCCCTAGTAGGCTTTATTTGGGCCAAGAATCCATAGAGGGGAGCAGTGCCCTAAGAAAATTTATAATTTAGTAAGCAGTTTCCATTTTTCCTGGTGAGCAAGGGGAAAAGGAGGCATCTACTGTAGCAGCCAGAGCCCTATCCGGTGCCATGCTCCGCCCAGCGGATCACAGACGGGTATGGGTGAGCCTGAAACGACCTCAGGCCTTGGGAAGCTGCTCTCCCTTTGTTTACAATAGAAGACAAGTGCGCGTTGTCGAGATGTGAGTGCCTAGCTTAGGGTTTCCCCTCCAAAGCCCAGTGTTTTTTCTATAGATCAAAGAAACAAATCCTTTGAGTCCTCCTGTTTGCCTGCTTTACTAGCAGATGAAGCCTAGTCTTTGTTCACCAGGGGGAATACCAGACTCGCCCTGCAGATAGGTAGTAATTGTGCAGAAATGTCAGGAAGCAGGCAAGGCCTCCACTGCTGAAAAGCTTGGGTCTGAAAGGCCAGGTGCCAGTTGTGGAAACCAGTCTCTTGGAGCATCTCCTGGCTGCCCTTTTGCCTGCTGCCACCAGATGGGGCTCTCTCCCAACTCACCGCTCTTTTTGGTTAGGACAGTGCCCCATGTGGCTTTAGTGAGGAAATGGTGGGAAACTGCAGCCTAAACAGACTCCTCTCTGGGAGAAACCCAGCCCTGCCCTTGCAGACCCTGTACCCTAGACGCCGTTCCAGGCCAGGTTCATGGGGATCCAAGAACTGAAGAGACCTTCCTTTTTTTTTTAACCCCCTTTCTATACTTATTTATTTTATTTATTTTTTTGTGTCGGAGTTTTGCTCTTGTAGCCCAGGCAGGAGTGCAATGGAGAGATCTTGGCCCACTGCAACCTCTGCCTCCCGAGTTCCAGCAATTCTGCTGCCTCAACTCCCAGGTAGCTGGGACTACAAGTGTGTGCCATCCATGCCTGGCTAATTTTTGTATTTTTAGTAGAGACAGGTTTTACCATGTTGGCCAGGCTGGTCTTGAACTCCTGACCTCAGGTGATCCCCTGCCTCGGCCTTCCAAAGTGCTGGGATTACAGGTGTGAGCCATTGTGCCTGACCTAAAATTTTTTTTTTTTTTTTTTTTGAGGTAGGGTCTGGCTCTGTTGCCCAGGCTGGAGTGCAGTGTCTGCCCAGCCACCTCACTTTCTTTAGTATTAGCATTTAGGATGTGACTTGGAGATGCTTTTCCTCACATGGAACTGCTGAATGGCCCTGCTGAATTGACACCATCCACATGGGCAGACCCCTGGCCATGAGACCCAAATTCCCTCTTAACTATCTTAGCTGACTCTAGAAAGAAACCTGGGAGCCGGTTGAGGGAGGACTGTTTCTCAGTGTTGTGGGAATGTAGAGTAGGTGCTCCACTGTAACAAAATGTCACTAAATTACTAACTGTGACACTGCCCCAAAAGCAGTAAGCAGAACAACTAGCACTGTGAGTGTTAATAAATGTAAGTTACCTGATTTACAAAACTTACAGAAAAAAATCACCTAGGCACTCCGAGCCTCAGTGCCTTATCTATAGGGTACTGGTGTCAGTGTAGGAGCCCATTTGGCTCAAAAGCCAACTGAGTGTTGAGTGTTGGCCTTTATAATACGATGGCCTGAGGCCCCCTGTCTAGGCAAAAAACACATTTGGGACAGGGTAGAGCTTCTGTGTTTAAGTCTTGACTCCACCACTCCACTGACTGTGATCTTGGGCATGTTACCACGCCTTTGCTTCCTCATCTACAGTATATGTTAAAGCTTGTGCCTCCCAAGGTAGTGAGGAGACGGCATGGAATCATGCACATCAGACTCTGCGTGGCGTTTGCCTGACTGACTGATTGCTTACGGAGCACTGCTCATTGAATACTGTTCCATTTGTTAAAATTCCTTAGTGCCATTTCAGTTTTGGACTCCTAAAACTGATAGAATCTAGATGTCTTTTTAGTGAGTCCAAATTCTGGTTCCCTTGGCCAGGTTTCAGACTCACTTTGCTGGTTCTGTGCTGATATTTCTATTTTGAAGAGTCCCATATGTCTGGATGTGGGTGTGGAACTTTGGAATCCTTTGGTAGGAAAGGTGCTTTGGGAACAGCAGAACAAAGCTGTGCTCTTAAATGGAGAACTTCTGAATGGATTAGGAAAAGACACAAGATTGTGCACATGTAGGCAGGCATGTACACACCACCTCAGCTGGTGTCCTCCCTTCCCTGGTTTCCTAGCACTGTTATTTATTTTTCTTAATCTTGCTTTTTGTTCCCCACATTTTAGAGGATTTAGTTTATCACTAGAACCAGAAAGAATTTCTACTGATAAAAATTCTTTCAGTTGTTGAATTTTCCCAAGACTTGAGCACACAATGGCAACATAATTTGGTTCTCCAAGCTGATAACAATGAGCTCTGACTGCTTCAGCTAAGGCGGCCACAGATGCAGACTTCTAGCCACGACTGCCTGCTGCTAAGTCGCTATTTCCACAGCACTATAAATAATGGTGTTAGGGCCTAGTCCATGAAACAATAGCCTACATATTACTCACTCTTGCCGCTTTCTCTCTGACACGTGCCTACACGCTTAGCCTTCAGCAGCTGACACTGTCCATGGGCAGTGATGCAGACTGCTGGGACCTCTAGTGATGCCTCCTCCACATCTCATGACACTTGGTCAGACAAGCTGGAGCCCTGCTGGTATTCCAGCATCCTTGGCGGCGGGGGGAAAGCCCATTTGCGTTTATAGAAACAGGAACAGAAGCATAGACAAGTTGGGAATTTGTCCCTAGGAGGATTGTCTGGGACATCTGGAAGAGCCAGTAAATAGCAGGTGTCCTCTAAGCCCAATCCAAGTTAAAGATATTATCAGGAGATGGATACATGCTAATTACCTTGATTTAATCATTTCGCAGTGTATCCATACATCGAAACAAGTTGTATACCATAAATATATACAATTTTTATTTGTCAATTATACCTTAATAAAGCTGGGGGGAATAAAGATCATACTAAATTTTGAAACTTTGCCATGGAAGCAGTGCTGTAGCTGTCATAGGGCTTAACAACAAGGCATGCTACTTTAAAACCTCCTGGCGGACCTCTTGTTATCAACTAGTTCATTCTCTTTAAAATATGTTTAATTCAAAAAATATATATGTTTAATTCATTTGTCATATTGAGATCCAAAATGAAGTGAAATTCTCTTTAGTCTCATGCCTGACCAGAGCTTTTCCATGATTCTAGAGTCTATTAACATTGGCTGAGGCCAGGGGCAGTGGCTTATGCCTATAATCCCAGCACTTTGGGAGGCTGAGGTGGGTGATCACTTGAGGTCAGGAGTTCAAGATCAGTATGGTCAATCAACATGGTGAAAGCTTGTCTCTACTAAAAATAAAAAAATTAGCTAGGCATGGTGGCAGATGCTTGTAATCCAGCTAATTGGGAGGCTGAGGCAGGAGAATCACTAGAACCTGGGAGGCAGAGGTTGCAGTGAGCCAAGATTGCACCACTATGCACCAGCCTGGGCAATAGAGTGAGACTCTGTCTGGGAAAAAAAAAACAACAAACCATTGACTGATTATATAGACGAGGTGTAAATGAGCTAGCTCTGCAACCTAGAGGCAACCTATTCAGTGGCTGTGAGCCATTACACAAGCCAAAGCATCTAAAGATCTCGGGTCCCAGGGTCTGGCTCAGGCATGCTGAGTTAGTCCTGCAGATGCCCTGGAGCACAGGTTCTCAGCTGGGATGATTTTGCTTCCCAGGCATTTGGCAATGATTAGAGACATTTTTGTTTGTCACAAATTAGAGGGTGGGGACTTTGCACTACCAGCACATAGTGAATAGAGGCCAGGGATGCTGCCAGACATCCCACAGTACACAGGACATGCCCCCACAACAAAGAGTGACCCAGCCTCAAATGTCAGTCATGTCAAGGTGGAGGAACCCTGGTTTAGTGTGACACAGGGAGCCTGCTGTGGTGATCCTTGTTCCATAGTTTGCCAAGTGACCCTGAACTTATTAGCCTGATGCTTCTCAGTATTATATGAATGACTCAGAGAAAGGACTTTGAGTAATTGGGAGGAAGTAGAATATTATTTATATTTTCTGCCTCCTGTGGTTCCCTACAAGAAACAAAAACATTCATTAACGCCAGATCTTCCCTGCATCTAAGGCCTACAACCCACAAGTCACTGTTGGTGACTTTTAGTTGCTGTCTGCCCAGCGCGAAGCAATATTAACAAGTATGAAAATCTAGTTATTCATCTGTATTTGCAAAGGAATTTTTTTTTTTTGAGATGGAGTCTTCCTCTGTTGCCAGGCTGGTGAGATCAAGGCTCACTGCAACCTCTGCCTCCTGGGTTCAAGCAATTCTCCTTCCTCAACCTCCTGAGTAGCTGGGACTACAGGCGCACGCCACCACACCCAGCTAATTTTTGTATTTTCAGTAGAGATGGGGTTTCACCATGTTGGCTTGGATGGTCTCAATCTCTTGACCTCGTGATCTGCCCCTTAGCCTCCAGAAGTGCTGAGATTATAGGCATGAGCCACTGTTCCTGGCCAAAATTTTTTAATATTTATGAGAAATGCTAATAAGAGTTAGCAGAATTAGGAGAATTAATTTATGTCTAAATGGTTTAAAATTGGGTGTCTTTCTGCTTAGTATATCCTGTAGGAAGGTTTTCTGGATATTCCCACCAGGCAAAAAGCATTTGGCTACTATGGATGTCTTTAGTCTCAAAATCAAAGACCTGAACCTAGCATACTCCTTCCACCACCAAGCAAAGGAGGCCTCCCCTCTATATCCTTCCTGGGCAAGGGTATTCATTGGACCCAGGGTCAAAGATTTCATGGATGCAATAGCAAAGCCATTGAAATTTTGAGCTTCTCTTCCCCAGTGACATCTTATGGGAGTCAGAATTTCTGGGTTGCGAATCTCCCTGTGTTATTGACTTAGTGATGATAAGGATAACTGATCCTTCCAAAACTTAGTTTTCACAAAAAATGTACCCCCAATGGCATAAGATAAAAGCCCTAAAGATTTCATGAGGTTGAATATTACATGAAAGTATTTTAAGCTTCATAGGGACCTAGTAAAACAAATTAGAGTGGTAGTTATTTGGATCAGTGATAACTAATTCTTATAATTTTTGCAGATGGAATTGGCTGCTCTAGAAAAAGTCAAATCTACTTGGATTAAAAACCAAGATGACAGCTTGACTGAAACAGACACTCTGGTATGTATGGGTCAGTTTCCTGTTTCAGCTGTTTCAAACAGTGTTTGTCCCTTTAGAAACAAAGACAGAAGGACCCTCAGGATCACCCTAGAAATTTCACCTAAATCTACAGGCTTATGAATGTCCTGCACTGTCTTTGTCCTGAAATCTTTACCTGTGGAATGTAACCTACTCTAGACACCAGGTTGCTCCCAAAATTAGTATCGCAGAAATGTCCTCATTCTGCCCTTCAGTAAGAGCTGACCAAATGCTAGTGGGGGAAACTTTTCTCACCATCCATCACCAACGTCTTCCCTGGAAAATTGTCCCTTCATCCTTTGATGTGCTTTTTCAGCGGCCAGGAAACCCACAGTATTCAGTCTCTGAGGGGCACTGGTCCGTGTTCTAAGAGATGCTGGAGCTGCCCAGGAGCACAGGCCTAAGCCCCCATTAAGTGAAATAGAGTTGGTTGGGATGCCCAGTTTTTTTACAGGTTGAAGTGCACCCACATTTACTGTGTACCTGCTTGTGCTGGGCACTGAAGATGCAAAGATGAGTGTGCCACAGTTTACATCGCCTGTACCTCCCTGGGACTCTGCGGAGGCCCAGGGAGGTACAGGGGACACAGACTGGGGAAGCGATGTCTGAGCTGGGCTTTGCAGGTTACACCAAAGTTCATCCCATGCCCAGAGGCAGGACCCTTGAGGGGAGGGAGCAGAGAACTTTACGGAATCCCATCTAAGGATGAGCCTCACGGTGAGACCTGCAGGGGTGTTGAATAGAGTCTGTGAAATAATTATTTTAGTCTTGTTTCAAAATGAAATTCCAGTTGTGTCACTTCCCAATTAAAACTCTTCAGCGACTGGCCAAATCTCAGCAATTTAGTGTTGAGTAAAAGAAGCTGAATGCCAAAAAATGCATGCCATAGGATTCCAGTTCTGTGAAACTCACAGGCAAAACTAATCCATGAAGTAGGTGTCAGCATACCTGTTACCCAGGGACAGGTAGGGGCATAGGGAGCCCTCAGGAGTGCTGGAATGTTCTGTCTTGATCTGATTAATGGTCACCTGGGGACATATTTGCATAAAAATTCAAGTTGACTATTTTAGATTTGTACTCCTTATAGAAGTTATGCCCTGGCCTGGCACGGTGGCTCAAGCCTGTAATCCTAGCACTTTGAGAGGCCAAGGCGGGCGGATCACAAGGTCAAGAGATCAAGACCACCCTGGCCAACATGGCAAAACCCCGTCTCTACTAAAAATACAAAAAATTACCTGGGCGTGGTGGTGTGCACCTGTAGTCCCAGCTACTCAGGAGGCTGAGGCCAGAGAATTGCTTGAACCCGGGAGGCGGAGGTTGCAGGGAGCCAAGATTGTGCCACTGGGCTCCAGCCTGGTGCCTGGCAACAGAGTGAGACTCTGTCTCAAAAAAAAAAAAAAAGAAGTTATGCCCTTAGTAAGCATTTTGAAAACATAAAGACCATTCAGAGGCAGAGAAGTAGGCAGGTGTGCTGCCTGCATAGAGACCAGAATCCTTCCTGAGGGCTGGAGCGTTAGGGAGATATTGGGCCCTAGGGGAGGATACTTGGGAGATTTACTTAGAAAGGTGGCCCAGGCTGAGTCATGGCAGGCCTCAGATGCCCCACTAAAGAGTCAGAATTGGCCAGGTATGGTGGCTCATCCCTGTAATCCCAGTACTTTGGGAGGCTGAGGCAGGCAGATTGTTTGAGCCTGGGGATTCAAGACCAGCTTAGGCAACACGGAAAAACTCCCATCTCTACCAAAAAAAAAAAAAATTACAAAAAATTAGCCAGGCATGGTGGCATGCACCTGTACTTGGAAGGCTGAAGTAAGATAATTGCTTGAGGCCAGGCGCGGCTCACACTTGTAATTCCAGCACTTTGGGAGGCCAAGGCAGACAGATCATGAGGTCAGGAGTTCGAGCCCAGCCTGGCCAGCATGGTGAAACCCCATCTCTACTAAAAATAATTAGCCAGGCATGGTGGCGCACACCTGTAGTCCCAGCTACTCGGGAGGCTGAGGCAGGAGAATCACTTGAGACTACAGTGAGTCAAGATGATGCCATTGCCCTACAGCCTGGGCAACAGAGCGAGACGCTGTCTCAAAAAAAAAAAAAAAGATAATCGCTTGAGCCCACAAGTTCAAGGTTGCAGTGAGCCAAGACCATGCCACTGCACTCCAGCCTGGGCAAGAGAGCAAGACCCTATCTAAAAAAAAAGTAAAAAGGAAAGGAAAGAAAAGAGGAATCAGACTTCATTCTAAGCATTACAAAGCTACTCACGTTGTTTAGACAGTGTTGTAATATGATTCTCATTGTGCTTTAGAAAGACAGCCTTGACATGAGCAGGCATGATGATTTGAAGAAGCGGAGCTCAGGCTGGTGATGATTGTTGCAAGTGATCTGAGGAAAGGCAAAGGCCTGGGCTCAAAAGATGGGATAGAGAGGGTGGATGTGAGAGTGAAGCCAGAGCAGGGACAGACAGCAGTGGCATAGGGATGAGGAAGAAAGGGAGAATCTCAAGGGAGATGTTGGAGGCTTTGGCCAAGGTGAGAAATGGGGCTATGGCCCTCTCTGGTCTTGTAGACCAGATGAGGTCTGGTCAGGGCACCAGGGAGATGCATTTAGGGGTCCCCTGTTCTCTCCTGGAGATGACAGGTCATCAGTTCACTCTTCGTGTGCCAGCAGGTCACTGGTAACTGGATATTTACTAGACTGGAGCCTAAGGTGCCCACACAGGGTGTATTCAGTCACAGGTGAACAGTAGCAATTTTCCATCAGCGGAGGCAGGAGCTTTAGGGCCACGTGCTTTCAGAAAAAGAGAATGAATCTCCTCAGGATGGTGATGGGCCCTGGGTGGTCACTGAGTGGGAGGTAATCTTCACTGCTTCTTCTCCATGGCAGGAAATCACTGACCAGGATATGTTTGGAGATGTGAGCACAAGTCTGATTGTGCCAGAGAAAGTCAAAACTCCCATGAAGTCCAGCAAAACAGATCTCCAGGGCTCTGCCTCCCCCAGGTACTCCAGATGGGAAGGAAGCAGAGGGTACACCTGCAGCTATGCTTAGCGTGGGCTTCGGGGCCAAGGGAAAGCGGGGCTGGCAGCTTTGGGGTCGGAGGGGCTATATCACCACCCTCTTTCCACCTCCCTGACAGCAAAGTGGAGGGGGTACATACACCCCGGCAGAAGAGGAGCACGCCCCTGAAGGAGCGGCAGCTCTCCAAGCCCCTGAGTGAGAGGACCAACAGTTCCGACAGTGAGCGCTCCCCAGATCTGGGTCATAGCACACAGGTACTTCCAGGTTCCCCCAAAACACCGAGACCCTCTGAGATTTCCTGTACTTCAGGCTGTGTTTTGTCGGCTTCCTTGGACAGTTAGTTGGAGGGAAGTGGAATACTTGGAAATGCTCTGAACAAAAACTCTTGAAGAAAGACTAAATTGGAGAGGTCTCCTGTATTTCTTAATTAGTGCCATTGTGGAATTGGCTTCCATGCTGACCTCTAAGGAGCAGGCATGGGAGCCAAATACACTGTGTGGTCCTGGCCTGCCATGGCCGGTAGTGGTGATTCCACACCTCTGGTGTCTCTGCCTCCATCAGATGTCAGTCTGGAGGTTATGCAATGAATCCATTGTTCCAGAGGACAGCAGCCTCTGGATCTCATGGGACACCCTGACCCAAGCTCCCAACCTGAGTACTGCTGTGATCAGTTATCATGTTCTCAAGCCTGGAAGCCAATAATATTAAACTATTCCAGCGGAAGGACCTGAGAGTGGGCTGGAAAAGAAGTCTGAAGCAGCTGGGTCTTGGGAATTGTGTTCTCTTTTTGAAGGCCTGTCTTGTCAGAGGTCTGGGGCAGGGATTTTCCCAGCACACCTCACACAGTTCCAGTTCTGCTAGGGTTAAACAGCCAGCCTGTTCATTCCCCTGATAACTTATCAAGTGTGTTATCAATATGCCCTCCTGAGCTCCATGCTATTACATGGCTGAAAATGAACTTGAGACTAGAATAACCCAGTGCCTGGGGTGAGGTATTGTCCTTCTTGTTAATCACTGTTCCTGAAATACCTTTTGTTCCCTCAGACAGCAGGTCCCCGCATAGCACTTGATGCCACTCTCATTATTTCTCTCCCCACTGCCCTTGTTTCTGTTTCTCTGAGCACCTGCTGGCCGCCCTCTGCCCCTCCTCCCCCTCCTCTCCTGGTTCTTACACTGCTGCCCCTCCTGCCATTCGCACCATTTCCCATCCGTGAGGCTTGCTGCGCCTCCATCCTCTCCGCCTACCCTGACAGGACAACCGCTGTGGCTTTGTTCCTGATCTCCGTGTGTCCTCTAAGGACTCGCTTTGCTGCTGCTTTCTTCTCCTCTCCATCGTGGTCTGGCCAGCAGGAGACTGAGTCTCCCTCCCAAAGTCCTGGTATCTGTTCTCTCTCAACACCCCTGCTCCAGGGACTCCCCCCCTTGCACCAGTCCAGCAGCCCTGTTCTCAGGCTCCCTGGGGACTCCCTAACAAGAGACACTTTCTTTTGTTCCTGCAGATTCCAAGAAAGGTGGTGTATGACCAACTGAATCAAATCCTGGTGTCAGACGCAGCCCTCCCTGAAAATGTCATCTTGGTGAACACCACTGACTGGCAGGGCCAGGTAGGTGCTGAGACTTCGAGGCCATGTGGGGTCCTGGAGGGCAGGGTCTCGGGAATTGTGCATGGGGAGGTGGGACTCTTACCCCTCCGTCAGCCCCTGCCTTGTCTGAACTGAGCCAAGAACTCTTGAGTTCTAGTCCCACTTCTGTCATTGTCCAACTTGCGGGATCTTAAGTCACTAACTTTGTTAAACCTCAGCTTCCTCATATGTTAAAAAAAAAAAAAAAGCAACAGTAACTCCTCCAGGGTGCCACGTGCATCAAGCAGCGTAGCAGAATGGAGACCCCTTGAGAGGCACCTGTGCTGTGACCTCCAGGGCTGCCCCCATGAAGGCAGGTCACCAGGGCAGAGCATCCCTGCCGGCTCCCTCACCACTGTCCACCTGGGTTAGACATTGGTGCCAGGGACACCTGGAGTATCCTAGCATGTGAAACCCCTAAGCCTTCCCATCTCTCACACTCTGCATGTCTCATGGGTCTGGCCCCACCCTATCCTTACTGGCAATCTGGAGACCTGACTGCCTTTGCCCAGCTTCGATCTGAACTTCAGAGGACAGGGGCCCTGCAGCTTGGTCTGGGCCTCGCTTGCCTCTTGGCCCTTGTGAAGGAGTGACATGTTCTCACCTGTGTCCCTGCTGTCCTCCCTCCCTGTCCCAGTATGTGGCCGAGCTGCTCCAGGACCAGCGGAAGCCTGTAGTTTGCACCTGCTCCATCGTGGAGGTCCAGGCCGTGCTGTCCGCCCTGCTGACTCGGATCCAGCGCTAGTAAGGGCTCTGGCCTCCCCTCTCCTGCCCTTAGGAATTCCCTCTGACTTTGTCTTCCTATGCTAACTTCTAAGCAGTGATAGAACCTCCTAGCCTCATTAGACCAAGAATCAGCTGAGGGGCACATATTTTGGGGGGTAGTGGCAGCAGGCTGTGGAGCTCAAGGCCCCTGCAGACCCCAGAGGATTGGGAGTATAAATACCAACTCCTGTGCTCCCTGCCTCCCTGCCTGGACTCCCTCCAGGCCTTGACTTGCTTTATCCTCTTAAACCCATGATGAAGGAGAGGACACACAGGTTTTAAAAAGATCTTTTACTCCTTCCAACTGCAACAAGCTGTTAGACAGTCAAGAGTCAGTGCTTCCCCCACCCTCAGGGCCTTCTTAAAGGGCTCTTGCCCTTGCCCTTGCACTTATGAGAACCACAGATTTCAGGCCTGGGGGCACGCACCCTGCAGGCATCCCAGGCACACTGCTGAGTCAGCTCTTCTGTCCGCTTCATGGGCAATGCCCTCTGACCCTGGATTTTTCTCTTGGTTGTGAAAGCACCGTGGTTTATTCCCTGTATAATCCTCTCTGTATTATTTTGTGGATTGGTTTGTTTTACCCCTGTGGGTTGTTGAGATTACGGAAAGTCAGCTCAGGGCCTTCCACTGGGCAGGATCCTGACACTCCCTGAGCGTGGCTGTCATGCTCCCCTTCCTCCCCAGCTGCAACTGCAACTCTTCCATGCCAAGGCCAGTGAAGGTGGCCGCTGTGGGAGGCCAGAGCTACCTGAGCTCCATCCTCAGATTCTTTGTCAAGTCCCTGGCCAACAAGACCTCCGACTGGCTTGGCTACATGCGCTTCCTCATCATCCCACTCGGTAAAGATGGGTGGCACCAGGAGGGTGTCGGACATGTGGGTTCCCTAGACAGATGCCTTGTCTAGGGCAGGACGGTGGGGTTGGGGCCTAGGAACGGACAGTCAAGGAGACCAAGGCCATGGCTAAGGACAGCTGCTCCCATACCATCTCATCACCTGACGAATCCCACATGTCTGGTTTTCCATCTACCAGGTTCTCACCCTGTGGCCAAATACTTGGGATCAGTTGACAGTAAATACAGTAGTTCCTTCCTGGATTCTGGCTGGAGAGATCTGTTCAGTCGCTCAGAACCACCAGTGTCAGGTAAAGAGCTTCTTCCCACCCCTGGGGTCCACAGGTGCCAGACCTGGCTACAGGAGGAGGCTGGGCTCATGCTGCTTTTCTCCCTGCAGCTCTCACCTTCCCGATCCTTCTGCCCGTTCATTTTTCCGTAAGTGTTTATTAAGCAGAGCCTCACTGCATAGCCCTTCCACTCTGCCTGTTTTCAGCCTCTGCTGTTTGCTCTGCTCCTGTTCATCTGGAAGGAACCAGGGCCATGCTGGCGTGGTGGACAGGGCATCTCTCATAGAGATGAAATACAAGGAGCAGAGAATAGCTACTAAGCACTAACTGGATAAATGAATAATACCACACCAACCAGGTGCTTTCTTGAATATCAAATAAAGGTGGCAGGGGTCAAGGGTGCAGTGGCTCATGCCTGTAGGTGGGTATTTCACTTGAGCCCAGGAGTTCGAGACCAGCCTGGACAACATAGCAAGAACCCGTTTCTACAAAAATACAAAAATTAGCTGGGCATGGTGGTATGCACCCTCCTGAGTAGTTCCAGCTACTCGGGAGGCTGAGGTGGGAGAACTGCTTGAGACCGGAAGGTTGAGGCTGCAGTGTGATCATGCCACTGCACTCCAGCCTGAGCGGCAGAGTGAAACTCTGTCTCAAAAATATAATAAAAAAATAAAGGTGTCAGGGATCAGAAGGAGGTTGAGGTTTCCCAGGCTAAGAAGTAGTGAGGACCTGGCACAGCTGAGAAGGAGGTAATGGCAAAGGTCCGTGGGGCGAGGCTCCTGCCATCAGATGAGTATGTGCAAGGACAGGTAGGAGCAAGTGGACGTGGGAAGAAGGGTGTGAGTGGCCCAAGAAAGAGCAAGGCTTCGAGGAACTTCAAAGATTGGAAGGGATTATGGTTAAGACCATCCTTGGGCTTATGAATCCTTCAAAACAGAAGGACCATAGAGCCCCATCACTCAACTCCTACAGTCTGACAGGTCGCAGGAAGGAAGCCCTCTCTGAGAGGGTCTGCAGGTTTGCCGGCTGAAGTCAGTGGGCCGTTGGTGATCTCTTGGCTTTTCTGCAGAGCAACTGGACGTGGTGGGGCGGGTGATGCAGTATGTCAACGGGGCGGCCACGACTCACCAGCTTCCTGTGGCCGAAGCCATGCTGACCTGCCGGCATAAGTTGTAAGTTTGACTTTGAGGGGTTTCTTAAAAATAAGTGGGGTGGGTTAGAGTAATCTTGAATCTTCCTTGCTTTTTTACATTTTCCTTCTCCACCCGCTACGTTCCTTCACAGGAACCCGAAAGGATGTAAGTGGCTTTACCGCCACCTCCCCAGCACTCCTTCCTTGCCCCGGGCCTCCCACCCATAGGAGCCTGAGTTATTCAGTTTCCTTTCCTGCCCTTCAGTATAAAGCAGCCCATCCTCGTAGCTGGAACTCAGACATGGGAAGCAGGGAGCATAGTTTGCATAATCAGGTCATTTGCCCCCATTTTGTAAGCTCCACATGCACAGCAAGTCCCAGACCCTCCCGGTGCTGCCCCGGATGTGATGGGCGCAGGCAGCGCAGTGTCCTGGACTCTGCTGCAGCCACAGTGAAATAGGAAAGGCCCATTCCCAGCACTCCTCCCTGTCTCTCCTGCTAACTGTGAAGCTCTCCTGTGTCTCCCAACAGCCCCGATGAAGACTCCTATCAGAAGTTTATTCCCTTCATTGGCGTGAGTACTGACTCCCTCTGCTCGGCACCCCACCCGTTCTCCTGGTCTTCCTGGTCCCCTTACACAGGAAAACAAAAGATTCATCTAGAACAGTGTTCTCCAGACACTGGAGATTTTGCCTCCAGGGGCTACCTGGCAGTGTCTGGAGACGTGTTTGGTTGTCATACTGGGGGCACCCGGTGGGTAGATGCCAGGGATGCCACCTGTCATCCTCTAGTGCACAGAAGATCCCGCAGCAGAGAATGGCTCGGCCCCAAGTGTCAGTAGTGTGGAGGTGGAGAAACCCTGGGCCAGGACGTGGATTGAACTGCCCCTTTTAGTGTCTGCCTTTTCCAAATCACTGTCCCTGGGTCCATCACGCATGTCTCCTTTTATTACACCAGTCCCTGACCTTGGTCCCTTTGCCTGGGAAGTGATGTCCAGAGCATGGCTCAGGGGTAAGGAGCTGCCTCGGCAGCAGTGGAAGGAGGCATTCTGCGGCAAAGTTTGAAAACAGATACTTCTGTCTTCATGGTTGGATAGACCACTGAGAGGAAGGCTTTCTTCTTTTCTTTTCTATTTGGTTGAGGAGAAATCTCTATACTAGTAAACTTTGAAAGTCAAGGAAGAACCCTGTGGATGTCTCTGATGGCAGGTGTGCTGCCGACCATCTGTTCATTCAGCAGCAGTTGGGCCACAGGCGCTGCCTGACCTAGGGAGGGGCCCAGAAGGAGCTATGCAGTCCTGCCAGGGCCTGGAGCACGTCACCGAAACAGGACTGAAAACTTCAATTTCTTTTTTTTTTTTTTTGAGACGGAGTTTCACTCTTGTTACCCAGGCTGGAGTGCCATGGCGCGATCTCGGCTTACCGCAACTTCCGCCTCCTGGGTTCAGGCAATTCTCCTGCCTCAGCCTCCTGAGTAGCTGGGATTACAGGCACGCGCCACCATGTCCAGCTAATTTTTTGTATTTTTTTTTTTAGTAGAGACGGGGTTTCACCATGTTGACCAGGATGGTCTCAATCTCTTGACCTCGTGATCCACCCGCCTCGGCCTCCCGAAGTGCTGGGATTACAGGCTTGAGCCACCGCGCCCGGCCTGAAAACTTCAATTTCTACTTACAAGAGCTTCGCATTTCCCTTCCAAACCAGCTTGTATCATTTGGTTGGTTGGTTGGTTGGTTGGTTTTGAGACGGAATCTTGCTCTGTAGCCCAGGCTGGAGGGCAGTGGCGCAATCTCGGCTCACTGCAATCTCCACCTTTCGGGTTCAAGCAATTCTCCTGCCTCAGCCTCCCGAGTAGTTGGGATTACAGGCATACACCACCATGCCTGGCTAATTTTTGTATTTTTAGTAGATATGGGGTTTCACCATGTTAATCTGACTGGTCTCGAACTTCTGACCTCAGGCGATCTGCCCACCTCAGCCTCTCACTTGAAGTGCTGGGATTACAGGCATGAGCCACCTTGCCTTGTCCTGTTTTTTATTTTTTATGTATATATATTTTTTGAGATGGAGTCTCACTCTTGTCACCCAGGCTGGAGTGTAGTGGCATGATCTCAGGTCACTGCAACTTCTACCTCCCAGGTTCAGGTAATCCTCCTGCCTCAGCCTCCTGAATAGCTGGGACCACAGGTACACACCACCACACCTGGCTAATTTTTGTATTTTTTTGCTGAGATGGCATTTTGCCATGGTGCCCAGGCTGGTCTCAAACTCTTGGACTCAAGAGATCTGCCTGCCTCAGCCTACCAAAGTGCTGGGATTACAGGCGTGAGAGCCAATGCGCCCGGCCAGTTTGTATCTTCTGTAATTTCCTTGAGGCTCCCTGGTAGCTTCTAGAGGGGGAGGGGCTCATGCAGATGAGGAGACCTAGCTGCCTCCTCTCTCTGCTCTCTGTACATCACATCCAAGATGTGAATGTCTTGCATGATCTCGAGATACCTGAGCTGGGAAAATCCGGCAGCCCCTTCTCGTGCCATGCAGAGCCTCCTGTCCTGCAATCCAGCCAGTCCCTGGATAGCCCCTGGGCTGGTCCCATAGCCACATTATAGGCCCCAGGACCATGGCCAATAGTCATGGCTGGCTGTTTGACACATCTTCGTAGAGCTGTGAGTTACTTCTCACTCAGGCCTTGCAACTGAGAGAGAGAACAAATTTTTTAAAAATTGAAAACCAAAAGAGCTAGCAACCTCACCAAATGCCAGGGAAACAAGGAGAGAAGGGAACTTGTGTCCAGGAAACCTCAGAGTGGCAATTTGTTCCTCTTTGGGAATCAAAATAAGGGCCCATAGAGAATCGGGACAGACCTCAGTGAACACAGCCTTGCAGTCGCAGCAGCCTCAAGGCAACCAGCTGCAGGCCTGTGTGGTAGACTTCACTCCTCCAGACTCTAGCCCTCTGGACTCTAGCCCACAAGCTTCTTTGCCTGGGACTGGGCCCGGGAGATAAGGCCCGGTACTTCACCTGTCACTTCAGACCTCAGCCTGGATGCTCACCTAATCCATGGCTGTGTTCTTTTCTAGCCACTGGAGGGCCCAGGCTGTCCTTTCTAGAATTCTCTATGGAGAATTGAACATTCTTAAGGAATCCTCCCACCCCCGTTCAGTACTCCTCCAGACTCCAGGAAGACCAGAGAGGAGAGGGCTGGTCTCCACCTTAGCTCGTCCACTTGGCCTTGCAGGCACTCCCACCTGGCAGAGATGGAGCCATCTTCCTAGGCCCTCTGCCCATGGGAGCTTAGAGAAACGTGATCAGGACACTGCAGTGGTTTCTGCCTTCAGCCCTTTATCCCCAGAGAAGACTGCGAAGTCTCACATACCCCACCTCAGTGTTGCAACTATGTTTTGTTTTGTTTTCCTCCCACAGCTGGGCTGCTCCAAATTTTATTTACTTATTTATTTATTTAAAGATGGATTGTCCCTCTGTCACCTGGGCTGGAGTGCAGTGGTGTGATTTCAGCTCGCTGCAACCTTCACCTCCCGGGTTCAAGTTATTCTCCTGCCTCAGCCTCCCAAGTAGCTGGGATTACAGGCAGTGCCACCATGCCCAGCTAATGAGACAGGGTTTCACCATGTTGCCCAGGCTGGTCTTGAACTCCTGACCTCAGGTGATCTGCCTGCCTCAGCCTCCCGAAGTGCTGGGATTACAGGCATGAGCCACCATGCCTGGCCCAGATTTGCAAAGATATTAAAAGTTGACAATAAAATAATGTGTAGTGATGGCTCCTATGCCCACCATCTGTTTCTGGTTGGATCAGAACATGCCTGCTTTCACAGGAGGATCAAATGAGTGTCTCTTCTCTCCTTGCAGGTGGTGAAGGTGGGTCTGGTTGAAGACTCTCCCTCCACAGCAGGTGAGCCTGGGGCTCCCTTTCTCTGTGGAGTGAGGGTGGTGACCTACCTGTCTTCTTTCTAGTCCAGCAGGCCTGAAGTTAAGGCTCTGGATGTCCTGAGGGAAGTCAGAGCTTGAGCAGGAAGCCTGTGGGCACCCTCACTCCCCCACTGCAGTGGTGGTTGGAGGAGGTGGGGAGGAGTCTGGGGCTGAAGGAGGAAAGCAGGCTGCCGTGTTGAGGGAGGAACCCTGGCTCCTTGCCACCACCAAGTCAGGGATAGCTTCCTCTGGCCAACTGTGTTTGTCATTTTTCCCCTGACAGGTGATGTGGACGATTCTCCTGTGGTCAGCCTTACTGTGCCCTCCACATCACCACCCTCCAGCTCAGGCCTGAGCCGAGATGCCACCGCCACTCCACCCTCCTCCCCGTCCATGAGCAGCGCCCTGGCCATTGTGGGGTAAGGCTTCTGCCCGTACCTGCCTGTCCTGCCATGCCCTCCATCAGGCCCACCTGGCTGATCCAGTGAGGCACACGGGCTTAGAAGGCAGCCACAGAAAGCTTGGCATGGTGGTACACACATGTGGTCTCAGCTGCTCGAGGCTGAGGCCAGAGGATCACTTGAGCCCAGGAGTTTGAGGCTGCAGTGAGCCATAATCGCACCACTGTACTGTAGCCTGTCTGACAGTAAGACCCTGTCTCTCCAGAAAAACGCCAAAACACTAAAGTTAGAATTCAGAGACGTCACCATCCAGCCTGGCTACGGGCGGACACTTTCTGGCCTGTTTCACAGTATTGGGTTGAATGAGACCATGTTAGCAGAGAGGCCTGTACACTGTAAAGTGCTGTGCAGGTGTCTTTTTATGGGACCTCCCTGGTGGTAGAGAGAGCATGGCACTTGGGAAATAAAACACATGAGGGCTTGAATGGCTCTGTCTTCTGTCCACTGGCTTAGCTTGGACAAGTTATTGAACTTCAGTTTCATCTAATGAGGAGAGGTGGAGTGGCCGCCTTGCGGAGCTGTGAAGCAGGTTACATAAGAACATGAAAACTGGGTGTGCTGGCTCAGCCTGTAGTCCTGGTCACTCCAGAGGCCAAGGCAGGAGGATCACTTGAGCCCAGGAGTTCAAAGCTAGGCCTGGGCCACACAGTGACGTGGATTGGGCTGTCCCTTTTAGTGTCCTCCTTTTTTCTTTTTTAGAGATGTGGATTGTCTTCTTTGGTGACAGTCAGAGGGCCTCTCTAAAGGAAGCAATCCACATCTCTGAAAAAAAAGAAAAAAGGAACATGCATGTCAGCACCTGGCACAGTGAGGCTGCCCTGCTGAGGTGCTGGAGCGGGAGCGGGAGCGGGAGCGGGAGCAAGTGCCGGAGCCCGGGTTCAGGCTGAATCTCAGACCGCTGGAAATGGTGATACAGAAGGTGGCCATGTCTTTAGGATCTCAAGTATCTAAAGTTTAGATCAAAGGTCCAGGAGCAGGGGCAAAGGGAGGTTGGAGGGTGGGTTTCTGACAAGAAGAGGCTGAGGTGAGAGGAGAGCAGGCATGGTCAGCTCTGGGAGGGAGCAGCCTTCCTTCCCTTCCCCCATGTTGCCACCTTCCACCTTTACCTCTTCCCTTTCCTTGTAGCAACAGCAAGGTGGTATTGGCCGGTGGCTTCCCCCGAAGTGTCAGTGATGTGTTGTGTGGCATGAGACCTGCCCCAGAGCTAGAATCCCAGTCCCTGGTCTCACTCACCCTCTGCTTCTCGGGGTGCCTCCCCTCTTTTGGAGGGGACAGTGGACGAAAGGAGGTCAAGTTCTGCCCCAGGGACCTCAGCTTCCTGGAGGCATTTTCTATCATCTCACCCCACAGCAGAAGGGTTTTTGTCCAGCATGGATTTAGGGAGCCTTGATACTAACCCTTCCCTCCGCCTTTTTTCCCTTCCAAGTTAATCTTGTTTTTTAATGGAATCTCTGAAATGAGGCAGAAAGAGAAAAATCAGATGACTTTCCTAGCCTGTGTACCTATTGTGCCTGACGCCTCCTTTCAAGTCACATCAGCCGTTTTCCCAGGAGCTAAAATTATCACTGAGCTGAGTGCCATGAAAAGGAGAAAGCCACAGGTCGGGCCGGCACCAGCCACTGTCCTGAGGCTGCACTGGAGCCGCCTGCGAGGCTTCTGCCTGGCCCAGGTGCTCTCTCCAGCCCAAGGCTGTTTGGCCCGGGCTTTGCCTGCTGGGTAGGTGTGTGTGTGTGTTCTTGTGCATGTTGTGTGTGTATTTGTGGGTACACGCATGAACTTATGTACACACAGACTTTCTTCCTTCATAAAGCTTCCTTCCCTGCTTCCCTCTTCATCCTGTGAGGCTTTTATTTGGTTTCCTTTCCATGATTTGGGCCTTTATTCCTCCCCGGCTTTGTTCTCAAATCAGCCTGATTCACCTCTCCCACATGAGCTGCTCTGTGTGGCTGGAGGGAACAGAGCCGAGGCCTTTCTCAGCCCGTCCTCCCAGGGGCAGCCATGGCTCCCACCCGATCTGGCCCATGTAGTTGGGAGCTGACAGCAGAGCAGACCTCTCCTCTTTGTTTCCTTTCCTCAGGAGCCCTAATAGCCCATATGGGGACGTGATTGGCCTCCAAGTGGACTACTGGTTGGGCCACCCTGGGGAGCGGAGGAGGGAAGGCGACAAGAGGGACGCCAGCTCAAAGAACACCCTCAAGAGTGTCTTCCGCTCAGTGCAGGTGTCCCGCCTGCCCCATAGTGGGGAGGCCCAGCTTTCTGGCACCATGGCCATGACCGTGGTCACCAAAGAAAAGAACAAGAAAGGTAAATGCCCTCAAAGCCAGGGGCCACCAGGCCTTCCATCTCCTCTCTCAGGGCCTGGGAGAAAGTCTGTTTTGGGGAGATTTGGGATGAAGATGAAGCATCCGCTGGTGTGGCCTGGGGTACAGAAGGGTCAGTCCCACCTCACCTTGAGGGACAAGGCCATTCCTTCTATCATGCAGGAAACCAAGGCTGCAGAGAGTCACTTGGTTACTCTCTGCTGACCTCCAGCACCTTAGGGGCTGAGGGCAGCTGCCACTGTGTAATGAAGGGGGCCTTTCTGGCCACTGCTGTCCAGGATGGACTGCAGACAGGAAGGGGCCTCTCTATACCACAGCCCCGGGTCCCTGTGGCGCAGGAGCAGAGCACTTACATCCAACCCTGGAGGCCACTCCAAAGACACTTCATGAGCAAAAAGACGTGGTTGTTTTAAGGATTAAGGGGCATGCAGTCCATTCTAGATGGAAGGGGTAGCTTAAGCAGCTGGAGGGAGAGTTGGAGCTGGCCTGGCTTCTGTGTGCGGGAGTGAGGCAGGAATCCCCACAGCCGGGCCAGTGCTGAAGCAGTGCCTGCCACCATTGGTGCCAATTGGGGACCCACGACTGGCTGTGCACCTGCAGCACTGGCATGACCCACCCCTGCCTCCTTCGGGTGTTCCCAAAGCAGCTGTGCATGCCTCCCCTCTGCAGAGTTCCCCTGAGCGGTTAGGCAGGGGGCTGTGCCAGGCCCACAGCCAAAACCCACGGCCTGCAGCATGGAAACTTGCCAAGAGTGGCTGCCTGCTCAGCAGTGCCCTCCCTGTCCTTGCTTCTGTTCTGGAGTGGGGGTGGAATGGGGAGCACTCCCCGGCATCCCCAGGGCAGCGTGAGGACAAACTCATGCTGCATTGGCTCCTGCACAGAGCACACATCTGACAGGGAGGCAGGTCCCTGCCCCACAGGCTGCCTAGAACATTCCAGCTGGAAAGGACTTCAGAGACCATCTGGACCAAGGTCTTCACTGAACAGGGGATGATATCGAGCCCCAGGGAGAGGAGTGGGACCTTAGCTAAAGTCACCAGCCCAGTACTGGGACTGAGTCACCTGAAGATCCTGACCCACAGCCTGGTGCCAGGGAGGAGGCAGGGGGTTGCAGATCATCTCGCCTCACCACAGGAAGCAGGGGACAGTGGGAGCTGGGGAGGAGAGGGGTGGCGGCTTCCCCAGGAGCTGGGATAGAGGTGGCCCTGCTTGCTTTCCAGTTCCCACCATCTTCCTGAGCAAGAAACCCCGAGAAAAGGAGGTGGATTCTAAGAGCCAGGTCATCGAAGGCATCAGCCGCCTCATCTGCTCAGCCAAGCAGCAGCAGACCATGCTGAGAGGTGTGAGGGTGGGCAGGGTCGGGCAGGAGGGTGAGAAAGGGACTGGAGAGGGAGGCAGGTGATGGCTCTCCCCGAGAGGCCCTGGGGAGATGACCTGAACAGACTGGTCACCCCTCCTCTCCCTGTCACCCCCAGTGTCCATTGATGGGGTCGAGTGGAGTGACATCAAGTTCTTCCAGCTGGCAGCCCAGTGGCCCACCCACGTCAAGCACTTTCCAGTGGGACTCTTCAGTGGCAGCAAGGCCACCTGAGGCCCTATCTCCCAGCCACTCTTCCTTCTGGCACTGCCACCAGCCTCACCGCCTGCGGGCAGGGGGAGGCCAGCTGGCCCGGGCCCAGCATCCCTTCCCTGGCACCAGGGTCTGCCTCTCACTCACCCAGGTCCCGAGGGACACTGCCACAGGGATGCCTCCCCTCTCCTTCAGCCCACCCCTGTGCAGCCCCTCCTCGTTTCTACTTTTCCCCTTCTCCCGCCTGCTTCAGGCCCAGGGCATGTTGGTTTTGCCTTCCGGTGCCCATAGTCCCCGGGACTGAGTCCTCCAGGCCTTCCTTCACCCAGCTTCCAACCTCTTCCTTGTGGCATCAGTTCCCTTCCTGGAAATGGGAAAGCTGAAATCCTGGTCCCCAGCGGGAGAGCCCAGTCCTCCCCCAACCCCTCCAGCTACCAGGGTGTCCTCTAAGGCACAGCTGCCAGATCCCCTCACTCTGCCGCTTCCAGCAGGACCCAGGGCCACGTTCCACTCTTGTGGGGTTCTCTGCCTGCCCCAGAGCTTCCCAGGGGAGGGTAAGGGAGCACCCTCCTAAGCCCACGGGACCCTGGCTCCACAGCTTACAGGGGCAGAAGGCAGCTCCCTCACCTCTAGGACCCCGTTGCTATGGTGACACAGTGTTTCTGGGATGGAGGGGCCTCCCAGTCTCCCCCCACCGCCTGTGCACGACTTCTTCACCACCCCCAGCTCCCCTGAGATGTCGTGTGTGTCCTGAGCGTTTCTTTGGTTCTTTGCACGACCAGTCTCTTAGTTGTACTGTGTGATGTACCCTGTGCACCGGTCACTGTCTTTGTGGCTTCCTCCCTTGTTGATCATGCTCCTGTCTCTGCCTCCCAGCCCCTCACCCAGCACAGCTCTGCCTGGATTGGAGAGATGGGAGGCAGACCCTCACCACCATACTGTCTGTGGCCTCTCAGACATCCCATTTATCTCCTGCTCATCTCCCTCCTCCTACCATGTCAGTTTGTCTGCCTTTCCCTGCCCTGTTCTTCCCTCTCCTTAGGCCCCAGCGTGGGCCCAGACCCATCCTCCCAGCCAGGTTTCCCTCCAGCAGGCTCCTTCCCTCCCTCTCACCTCCCTCTCACCAACTCGGGGTCTGAGCCCCTCAGCCTTGACCGTCCGTGTTCTCAGGAGTGGCTTCGGGCACAGGGCCCCAGCCCAGCCCTCTGCACCCCGCCAGACCCTCTGGAGCTTTTCTCTTGTCCTCTCACCCCTTCCCAGAAGTTTTTGCACAGAACTTCATTTTGAAAGTGTTTTTCTCATCTTCCATACCTCCCCCACGCTCTCTTCCAGCCCTTCCCATGGCTCAGCCCTACTGTCCTGAGCGTCTCCTGGGCCAGAGAGAGGAGATGGGGGTGGGAGGGACTGAGTTGATGTTGGGTTTTTCATTCAATAAACTGGTGATTTCTTACCGACTGCCTTGGGCTTCTGTGCCCCTCACTGTGCTGCAGGAGCTGCCCAACCCCTTCTGCACAGTGCAGCCCAACTCTGGTGAATATCTGCCAGGAACATGGGCAGAAACAGGCGCACTCCCATGTTCTCAGTCATGGAAACGTATGAAGGTGTCTCATCTGGCATGAGGCAGGCAGAGGTCAGAAACAGGAAAGAGATGCCATTTCCACACCAAAAGCCCTTTTCCCCACAGGAACCCATCATCCCCAAATCTCACCTCCTGAGGCAGTGGTATATTGAGGGTGGCTTCCCCACTTCTGATCAAAGGTCAGAATTTAGCTTCTCTCCCCTGCTCCAGGTTGGTGAAGTCTGAGCAGAGGGGTCTTCGCCTCTGCAGGTGAAGGGGCTGGGGCTGAGGTCCATCCATGAAGTTCCCTTTCCTGCAAGCCCTTGAGAGATGGAAAGCAGTGGTAGCCACTGTTCCCTGGGCGCCTGGTTCTTTCACAGGCTTCCAAGCCAGGCTTGCACACACAGCCTCCACCATGAAGAAGTGGCCAGAGGTGGCTGGGCATGGTGGCTCACACCCGTAGTCCTAGCACTTGGGGAGGCCAAGACAGGCGGATTGCCTAGCTCAAGAGTTCAAGACCAGCCTGGGCAATGCGGTGAAACCCTGTCTCTACTAAAAACTACAAAAAAATTAGCGGGGCCTGGTGGTAAGCGCCTATAATCTCAGCTGCTCAAGAAGGTGAGGCACAAGAATCACTTGAACCTGGGAGGCAGAGGTTGCAGTGAGCCAAGATTGCACCACCGCACTCCAGCCTGGGCGACAGAATGAGACTGTCTCAAAAAAAAAAAAGTGCCCAGAGGTGAAGTCTTGCAGGAGGGGCAGCAGTTGGCATCCTTGCCCTGCAGGTAAACCCCAAAAGGAGTGGATGGCCATGCAGAGCCAGCTGTCACTGGCTTCAGTCTTCGGTTCCCCAAGCCCTGTGCCCAGATGAGCTCACGTGGAGAGAGTCTGGGACCCAGCTGTGTGGCCCTGCTCAAACTCTCTGAGCCTAGAAAATGAAAATCATGTCTGCCTTCTAAATGAGGTGATAGCAGTGTTGGTGAGAGGGAAGGCCAGGAGAAGCAAATCATACTTAGTGTGAACTAGACCGAGGTCCCAAATGTGGCTGCAGAACAGGATGAAGTGCCCATAAGGCCTTCCCAGAGCGCAGCCAGGCGAGGGCTGTAGGGCAGGGGCCATGCAGAGCTGGGGGCCAGGGAGCTCCAGTGGAGGGGGTGGGACAGGTGGACTTGGACCCCAGCTTCTGGCCCTCTTAGGTTCTGGCCCAGTCCTAGAAGAGGGTAAGGGGTGAACTCAGCTTGTTTGCGTCTGACACCATATCCTCAGTCTCCCCTTCTGTGGCAATAAATCCCCCACCCTGCTCACATCCCTGGGCCCATCCCTCTCCACTCCTTGAGGACTTTGTTCCTACAGTCACCCGCTCTCTGGTACTGTGGGTTCTCTCCTCTGCCGGGACTTTCCCACCCACTTACATGCATCCCAAGTGGATAAGCTCAATATTAAAGACCATAGACTTCCAGGTTCCTTTCAGCTGCCATGCCTTGTTTCTGTTCTCCTTACAGAAAAAATCTTTCAAAGAGCTGTGTGTGTTCCCCATCTCCACTTCTGCCCAGTCCCTTCCAGTTTTTTCCTCACAATCCCACCAAAAGTTTCCTTACCAAGGTTTCAATGGCCTAGGTTGCCCAATCCTGTCGGTAGCATTGGATGCAAATAATCGCCTGGTTGAGTCTTTCTACCTGGCCTGTGGACAGCTCTCTGCTCTCCCACCTCCCTGGTCTCTCCCTTCTTGGCCTCCCTTTCTACAGTGTCCTCGGCTTCCCAGCCTCGAACCTGGAGCACTCGGGGGTTCAGCCTCTAGCCTCCTGTCCGCACACTCAGCCCTATAGGGAGCTCACTTGGTCCCATGTCGTGAAATGTGCTCCCCTGGGACACTTCCCTCCTAGTAAATGCAAACTCCATTCTTAAGTTCCGAGACCAAAAACTGGGGAATCCTCCTCAATTCCTGTTTCTCTCGTACCCACCATCCAATCCATCAGCAAGTCCTCCAGGCTTACCCTGACAGTGCCTCTCCCCTTCCTCTGCCGCAATTATCTCGTCTGGATAGGCTTCTAATTAGCGCTGCTTCCACCCTCTTTTCCCTGTAGCCTGTTCTCCACTCTGTAGCCAGAGAGATTTTTCAGAGCTAAGCAGATTGTGTTGGATTGCTGATCCAGGCTGTGCAGAGTGTCCCACCTACCTAGGTGTGTAAGCCGAAGCCTCCCCTGTGAAGAGGCTCACATGGTCTGACCTCCCAGGAGCTGCTGGATCTTAATTCCTCTTACACTTCCCCTCCTCACTGGCCTCTTGACATTCCTCAGATACCACTCAGCCTCATGGCCTTCGCAGGGATCTTTGGTCCCGTCCATCCTGCTGATGCCCCCAGTCCCTTGTGACAGTGCTCCCTCATTCAGGTCTTGGCTGAAATATCACCTCAGGAGGCCTTTCCTTCTCCTACCCCCTTTTTTTTTCTTATTCATATTTCCCACTCCTTGGCATTAATTATTCATTTGTCTCTCCCACAAGAATGCAAGCACCAAGAAAAGAGGAAATGGTTTTCCCGGTTGTATCCTTCACACCCAGAAGACTGTTTGGCCCATCACAGGTGCACAATAAATACCTGTTTACGGAAGGAAGTTCCTCGTGCTGCTGGAATGGGGTCCCAAATCCAGATGTGCTGCTGATGCCTTAGCCCAAAAGACACCTGGGTTTTCTCATAGGCTCAGAAGTAAGAAGATAGACTCCTACCCCGAGCAAAGAAGAGGAAGTCAGTTGTGTTGAAACAGTTTGTAGCCCAAGGCAACTCAGGTGGAAGGTGCTGACCTGAAGCAGCTCTGCCCAGTCACCAGGAGTTAAGGCTGGACCAGAGCAGAGCTGCTCACAGGTCCACCAGAGACTAAAGGCAAACGGATGGCATTCTGGTGCAGAAAGTATAAGAGCCTCTAACCTGTATGCCAATTCCAGACTGGTTTTATTTTTAAGTAAATTATTTTATTTTAGAATACCTTTAGGTTTACAGGAAAGTTGCAAAGATAGTAGAAAGAGTGGCTATATATCACCCTGGCAGTTTCCCTTACATTCATGTACATTTGTCATAACTAGTGAGCCAATGGCGATGTTCGATTATTAACTAAAGTCCCTATTTTGGCCAGGCATGGTGGTTTATTCCTGTAATCCCGGCACTTCAGGAGGCTTAGGTGGGTGGATCATCTGAGGTCAGGAGTTCGAGACCAGCCTGACCAACATGATGAAACCTCATCTCTACTAAAAATACAAAAATTAGCCAGGCATGGTGGGAGGCACCTGTAATCCCAGCTACTACGTAGGCTGAAACAGGAGAATCACTTGAATACAGGAGGTGGAGGTTGCAGTGAGCCGAGATCTTGCCACTACACTCCAACCTGGGCGACAGAGTGAGACTGTCTCAAATTAAATAAATAAATAAATGCCCCTAGTTTATATATATGTCCTTAGTTTTTCCCTAATGCCCTTTCTCCATTTCAGACTCCCCCCCAGAATGCCACACTACACTTGGTCATTCTGTCTTCTTTTTTGTTGTTGATTTTAGAGACCAGGTTTTGCTCTCTTGTCCAAGCTAGGGTGCAGTGGTGCCATCTTAGCTCACTGCAGCCGCGAACTCCTGGCCTCAAGCCATCATCCCACCTCAGCCTCCTATCTGGGACTACAGGCATGTATCACCACACCTGGCTCTTTGTTTTGTTTTTTGGTAGAGGTGGGGTCTTGAACTCCTGGCCTCATTTATCAGTCCTCCTGTCTTGACCTCCCAAAGTGCTAGGATTACAGGCATGAGACAGATGCACCTGGCCCGTTCTGTCTTCTTAGGCTCCTTTGGGTTATGACATTTTCTCAGACTTTTGATCTCTATTTTGATGACCTTTACAGTTTTGAGGATTACTGGTCAGGCTTTTTGCAGAATGTCCCTCAATTGGGGATTGTCTGATGTTCTTCTCATGGCTGGATGGAGGTTCTAGGTTGTGGGGAGGAAGGCTTCAAAGGTGAATGCCCTTCTCAGCACAGCCTGTCAGGGGCAGATGCTATCAACATGACATTACTGATGATGCTGACCTGGGCCCCTCACTGTAAAGTCCCACACACCTGCTCCCATGCTGTTTGTTCTCTTTGGAAGGAAGTCACTGGTGCAGCCCACACTTGGGTGAAGGGTTCTCCTGTATAGGAGGTTTCAAACTAATCTTTAAACTGCTTTTTTTTTTTTTTTTTTTTTTGAGACGGAGTTTCGCTCTTGTTACCCAGGCTGGAGTGCAATGGCGCGATCTCGGCTCACCGCAACCTTCGCCTCCTGGGCTCAGGCAATTCTCCTGCCTCAGCCTCCTAAGTAGCTGGGATTACAGGCACGCGCCACCACGCCCAGCTAGTTTTTTGTATTTTTAGTAGAGACGGGGTTTCACCATGTTGACCAGGATGGTCTCGATCTCTCGACCTCGTGATCCACCCGCCTCGGCCTCCCAAAGTGCTGGGATTACAGGCTTGAGCCACCGCGCCCAGCCTAAACTGCTTCTTTTGCCACCCCTTTCCCCTGCTGTGTCCAAGGACTCATACATTAATAGCTGTCATCATCACATACAGGGTATTTCCTTTGAGCCAGGCTGCTGCTGAGTGCCTTACATGGTTTATTTCATCAAGTCCTTAGAGTAGCCCTCCCTGTGAAATCAATTCTGCTGATGCTTCCTTTTGCAAAGGAGGAAACCAAAGGTCAGAGCCTGCCCTCCCATCTAAAGCCTCTTATCTAACCACTTACATAGCGACTTGAACACATAGGCATCCCAGACTACACATGGCCAAAGCCAGACTCCTGATTTCCCTTGACCTTTCCCAGTCTTGGTAGTGGCACCAGCATCCATCTTGTTACTCCAGCCAGAAACCTGGAGTCATCCATGTCGCCCCCTCCCAGTCCACCAGCAACTCTTGGCGATGCTGCCTCCCAAACACCATTTCCAAATGTAAGCCAGGGCACCTTCCTCGCATAGAGTCCTTCGTCGTCCTCCCAGTGCCCTCTGAATAGAAGCCAACCATTGTCCACCAGGCCCGTGGTCTGGCTCCACCTGACTTACTACCTTCACTTCTAGTTGCTTTCCCCCTGCTGTGCTCACCACTCTTGTGCCACACCTGACCTTCAGTGCCCACATCCTTCTTCCACCCCCTTTTCCTTTAGGATGTGGCCTTCGTATCACCTTCAAGAGCTGTCTCCAACCACCCCACCCAAACCCTGGTTGTTAGCCTCTGTCTGTTGTCTCTTCAGTCATAGCGTTCACTGTTAACTGCAGCAAATGTCTCTATACCCCAATTGAATGAGAGATCCAGGAAGACAGAGACTTAGGCTGCCGGACTCATTGTTGCAGCACCCAGCACCCTGGCACGCGGCAGACCCTCAATAAAGGTTGGTTTAATGCAAGAGTGAGGGTTAAATCACTTGTCCAATGCACACAGATCGGCTGAGAAGTGGTCAGGTTTCTAAACCCCACCATCTGTCTCAGGACCCTACTCAGATCCCATCTTCCCAACCATCCATACATCATCTGGCTTTTATTAACTTCCTACTATGTGTCAGTTCCTGTCCTAGGTACAGCATGAACCTAGGTTGGGTCCCAATCTACACAGGAACTCTAAGGCTAGTAGGGGAGACAGACCATCACCACACGGCATCACAGATCTCACAGGTGCACACAGGAGGGATGTCCACCCTGCAGGAAGAGGTGTCCAAGAAGATGCCCCAAAGGAAGTGACAGCTGAGTGGCATCCTGAAGGCATCTGACAAGGATGGATGTTCTGGGCATAGGAAGTAGCATGTGTCAAAAGCAGAGATTAGAGAGAATGTGGCTAATGTTGAGAACCACACGGGACTCAGTGCGGCTGGAGGCAATGGGGATGGTGAGTGATGGGGCAGGAGCAGAGGAAGAGCCCAGGCCCTGAGTAGCCTCACTACTGTGAACTGGAGCAAGGATGGCACACTGTCCGGAGAGACGGGAGCTGGCAAAGGGACTTAGGCAGAGAAGTAAGACAAGGGATTTTAGAAAGTTCTTACTACAACATGTCAGAGGAAACAAGACCTGCTCTGCAGACTGGCAGATGAGCTTGAAGGCTGCAGCAGCCATTTAGAAAAGATGTAATGAGGGCATCATAAAGGTAGAAGTGTTGGAGGGAAATGTATTTGAGAGCGACTTCAGAGGTATCATTAACAAGTTTTAGCAGCTGGTTAAAAAACAAGAGTTGAGGCCAGGCATGATGGCTCATGCTTGTAATCCCAGCACTCTGAGAGACCAAGACAGACAGATCACTTGAGGGCAGGAGTTTGAGACCAGCTAGGCCAACATGATGAAATTCCATCCCTACTAAAAATACAAAAATTGGCTGGGCATGGTGGTGGGCACCTGTAATCCCAGCTACTTGGGAAGCTGAGGCATGAGAATCACTCAAACCTGGGAGGCAGAGGTTGCAGTGAGCCAAGATTGTGCCACTGCACTCCAGCATGGGCAGGCAACAGAGTGAGACTCCATCTCAAAAAAAAAAAAAAAGGAAAAAGAAAAGGCTTTGGTGCAGTGGCTCATGCCTGCAATCCCAGCACTTTGGGAGGCCAAGGTGGGTGGATCAGAAGGTCAGGAGATGGAGACCATCCTGGCCAACATGGTGAAACCCAGTCTCTAGTAAAAATGAAAAAATTAGCTGGGCGTGGTGGCAGACACCTGTAATCCCAGCTATTCGGGAGGCTGAGGCAAGAGAATCGCTTGAACCTGGGAGGCAGAAGTTGCAGTGAGCTGAGACTGCACCACTGCGCTCCAGCCTGGCAACAGAGCAAGACTCCATCTCAAAAAAAAAAGGGGGGGGGGGTGCTGGGCACAGTGGCACACGCCTGTAATCCTAGCACTTTGGGAGGCTGAGACAGGTGGATCACCTGAGGTGTAGAGTTCGAGAACAGCCTGACCAACATGGTGAAACCCTGTCTCTTTTTTTTTTTTTTGAGACGGAGTTGTGCTCTTGTTACCCAGGCTGGAGTGCAATGGCGCGATCTTGGCTCACCGCAACCTCTGCCTCCTGGGTTCAAGCAATTCTCCTGCCTCAGTCTCCTGAGTAGCTGGGATTACAGGCACGCGCCACCATGCCCAGCTGATTTTTTGTATTTTTAGTAGAGACAGGGTTTCACCATGTTGACCAGGATGGTCTCGATCTCTTGACCTTGTGATCCACCCGCCTTGGCCTCCCAAAGTGCTAGGATTATAGGCGTGAGCCACTGCGCCCGGCCGAAACCCCGTCTCTTAAAAAATAATAAATAAATAAGTAAAGAGGCCACGTGCAGTGGCTCACACCTGTAATCCCAGCACTTTGGAAAGCTGAGGCCGATGGATCACCTGAGGTCAGGAGTTTGAGACCAGCCTGACCAACAGAGTAAAACCCCATCTCTACTTAAAATACAAAATAGGTGGATAGTGCACTCCTGTTATCCCAGCTACTCAGGGGGCTAAGGCAGGAGAATCACTTGAACCTGGGTGGCAGGAGAATCACTTGAACCTGGGTGATGGAGGTTGCAATGAGCCATTGTACTCCAGCCTGGGCAACAAGAGCGAAACTCTGTCTCAAAAATAAAAGAAAAACAGTTGAAAGAGAGTCAAGGACAGACAGACTGACTGCCCTGTGTGAACATCCCTACAGGATATTTGGACAGGACTTAGAGCTATTCCAACTGGAAATGGAATATAGGGGTCTGGGTAGAGCTCAGGAGACTGATCTGGGCCAGAGATGGAGATGTGGGCCTCCCCACTATGTGGGAGAGCTGATGCTGGGAAGAGCTGAACTCATCCCTCGCTGGGCTCATCTCCTTCCTAATCACATGGGCACCTGCTGTCCATGCCACACAGCTCATGCTTGCTTCTGTCCAGTCTGCCACCTCATTTGTGGCTCACCTTCATTCTGACTGCATCTCTGTCCAGCAACACTGCTGGCAGAAGCTGCCCTGTATTTCTCATTCTTTTTCTACACCTTGCACTCACTAGCACAGGGTCTGTTGAATACTGAGCTTGATGGTGATGAGAACAAGCACTAGGAATAGCGTCTGTTTTGTAGAAGGTCTAATGTTAAGCGCATAAAGCCTTTTATTGCATTCTCTGGATGACTCAACAAAATAGGTAACAGGAACCCTGCTTTACAGATGAGGAAGCAGGCAAAATAGAAGACCATGCTTAAACAGCAACGCCGCTAGCAAATGGAGAAGCACGGCTTTGAACTTAGCTGAGTCTGACCCCAAGGCCCGTGTTCCTTCCACTGAGCAGGGCAGGACCCATCTAACGTGGCTGGGAGGCCACAAGGAAGAGAAGGTGCAAATTTGCCGTACGGCCACAAGACAGGAACCAGGAGCCTGTGGGGACAGCTTTGAGCAGATGTGATTCTTGGCTCAGTAGTAGAAAGAACCAACAACTAGTAGTGTCCAAGGTAGAAACAGGGCCCCTCAGGAAGCGGGGGAAACGTGGTCTTTAAGGAGCCTTCCATCTTGAGTGCTTATGGATGAATCTGCTGATGCTGTTTTGGGGTGGGGGGTTTGTTTGTTTGAGACAGAGTCTTGCTCTGTTGCCTAGGCTGGAGTGCAGTGGCACGATCTCAGCTTACTGCAACCTCCACCTCCCAGGTTGAAGCGATTCTCCTGCCTCAGCTTCCCAAGTAGCTGGGACTACAGGCAACAGCTACCACACTGGGCTAATTTTTTCCATTTTTAATTGAAACGGGGTTTCACCATGTTGGCCAGGTTAGTCTCGAACTCCTGACCTCAAGTGATCCACCTGCCTCAGCCTCCCAAAGTGCTGGGATTACAGGCGTGGACCACTGTGCCTGGCCTTATTTGCTGACATTTTAAGTGGGATGATAGCCTTGGCAAAAGTCCCCCAGCTACTTCAGAGAAAGGGAGGGAAGCTAGCCAAAAGAAAAAGAATAATTTAAGAAAGTCGATTTCAGTGGGAAGAGGGCTTCCGAGGATCTAAAGGGATGGAGTAGGAGCAGTGGGAGTGATTTTCAGGGAGGAAATGGTAATATTAAAAGCAACAAGAACAACTTCCCAGGCATGGGATGGCAGGGGACTGCTGAGCACTGTGGGAAGGGCATAGGAGCTGAATCACCGCTGAACATGGATTTCTTCCTTTATTCTCCACTTACTGACTGCCCATCAGTAGCCTGGCATGAGACCAGCAGCTGTTGGGGGAGCACAGGATGAAGTAACAGTCTCTTCCTTTCAGAGACACAGTGCAATCCTCAGAGACAAGATAAAGAGCCAAGTAGCTGAAAGGGCCAAACACATGAAAGGCTAAGTGATAAGAGCATGAGAACCAGCAGAGAAGGCCCAGCCTTCCCCCACCAGCACACCGGGAGGAGCAGCCAGCGCCTAAGGAGAATCACAAAGAAACCACTGAAGCCCAAAGGTGGTGAGCAGAACAGCCAGAGGGAGGAATCTGCACAAGTCAAAAGGGAGATTGACAAGTGTTCTCTCCATTTACTGGGGAAAAGGTGATAAAAGAAATGTGCTCCTTGGCCCGGCGTGGTGGCTCACACCTGTAATCCCAGCACTTTGGGAGGCCGAGGCAAGCACATCACCTGAGGTCAGGAGTTTGAGACCAGCCTGGCGAACATGGAGAAACCTTGTCTCTACTAAAAATACAAAAAATTAGCCAGGTGTGATGGCGGGTACCTGTAATCCCTGCTACTTGGGAGACTGAGGCAGGCGAATCACTTTAATCAAGAGGCAGAGGTTGCAGTGAGCCAAGATTGTGCCATTTGCATTCCAGCCTGTGACAGAGTGGGACTCCGTCACAAAAAATATGTATGTAAGAAAAAAAAAGAAATGTGCTCCTTTATTAAAGAGAGAGCACAGGAGAAGAAAGCAAGAGTCCTGTGCCTACCCGGTAAGCAGTGTGTGCAATACTGGGCCTGTGAACACACCCACATCCACGTGGCGGTATGCATGCAGGCACCAGGTGTCCTCTGCCTCAGGGTGAACCAGCCTCAGGCTTTCTGTTGAGGGTACATGCAACTGTGCTTTTGTGTGGGTGTCAACAAGCAACTCAGCCTGGGTTCTCTTGACCTCTACTCCATGTGGCCGGTTTCCCTCACACGCTGGACACAATCACCTGAATTTTAGATTTGAGAGGATACAGTCACTGGTCACAGGGAGCTTGGACTCCCTGAGAACAGCAGGATGAAAAGCCCAGTGACTCTGGGTGTGGTGTATCACACCTGTAATCTCAGCACTTTGGAAGGCCAAGGAAGGTGGATCACTTGAGGTCAGGAGTTCAGGACCAGCCTGACCAACATGGTGAAACCCCATTTCTACTTAAAAATTAACCAAGCAGGGTGGCAGGTGCCTGTAACCCCAGATACTCAGGAGGCTAGGACAGGAGAATTGCTTGAATCCAGGAGACAGAGGTTGCGGAAAGCCGAGACTGCACCACTGTACTCCAGCCTAGGCAGCAGAGCAAGACTTTGTCTCAAAAAAAAAAAAAAAAAAAAAAAAAAAAAAAAAAAAAAAAAAAGAGTCTAGGCTGGGCACGGTGGCTCATGCCTATAATCCCAGCACTTTGGGAGGCTGAGGCAGGTGGATCACGAGGTCAAGAGATCGAGACCATCCTGGTCAACATGGTGAAACCCCGTCTCTACTAAAAATACAAAAATTAGCTGGGCATGGTGGTGCATGCCTGTAGTTCCAGCTACTCGGGAGGTTGAGGCAGGAGAATTGCTTGACCCCAAGAGGCAGAGGTTGCGGTGAGCCGAGATCACGCCATTGCACTCCAGCCTCGGTAACAAGAATGAAACTCTGTCTCAAAAAAAAAGTCTAGTGAGGTAGGTGCAACCGTCTTCCCTTCTCTGAGCCTCAGTTTCCTCACTTGCAAAACAGAGACACTGAAACAGCGCTTTCAATCCAGGTGCACAGCATAGGCACCAATTAGGTTTTAAAGTCACAAGAGACTGCCAGACTCGTGGCTCACACCTGTAATACCAGCACTTTGTGAAGCCGAGGTGGGACAATCACTTGATCCCAGCAGTTCAAGAACAGCCTGGGTGACATAGTGACAGCCCATCTCTACAAAAACTAAAAATTAGCTGGGCATGATGAGCACCTGCCTGTAGTCGCAGCTACTCAAGAGGCTGAAGCCGGAGGATCACTTGAGTCCAGAAGTTCAAAGCTGCAGTGAACTATGATTGTGCCACAGCTATGATTGTTCCACCTTGGGTGACAGTGCAACCCTGACTCTTAAAAAAAAAGTCCACTTTGGGAGGCTGAGGTGGGCAGATCATGAGGGCAGGAGTTTGAGACCAGCCTGGCCAATATTGTATACTAAAAATACAAAAATTAGCCAGGCATGGTGGCATGTGCCTGTAATCCCAGCTGGTCAAGAGGCTGAGGCAGAAGAATCACTTGAACCTGGGAGGTGGCAGTTGCGGTGAGCCGAGGTCTCACCACTCCACTCCAGCCAGGGCAACACAGTAAGACTCTGTCTCAAAAAAAAAAAAAGTCCCAAGAGGTGCCCAGGATTCATTCTGGCACCACCAAATCTCAATCTCTAGAGGGAAAGCCTTCTAAGAAAGTTATTTCTCAAAAGATTTTGAAACCTAATGTCATGAAGAAGAACAAAAGTGCCATGTGCTCCAGATTCTGTTTCCTCCCTGTGAACAGAACATGCTGGCCAGATGGGAGTCCAGTCATGGTGGGATGGAGTCTGTGTGCACAGAGGCAGACTTACCAAAGTGCAATCAGCATGACATATATGTATGTGCATATATATTTTTTTTTCTTTTTTTTTTTTTTTTTTTTTGAGACGGAGTTTCGCTCTTGTTACCCAGGCTGGAGTGCAATGGCGCGATCTCGGCTCACCGCAACCTCTGCCTCCTGGGTTCAGGCAATTCTCCTACCTCAGCCTTCTGAGTAGCTGGGACTACAGGCACTGGCCACCATGCCCAGCTAATTTTTTGTATTTTTAGTAGAGACGGGGTTTCACCATGTTGACCAGAATGGTCTTGATCTCTTGATCTTGTGATCCACCCGCCTCAGCCTCCCAAAGTGCTGGGATTACAGGCTTGAGCCACCACGCCCGGCCCTGTATGCATATATTTTGAGACAGGGTCTGGCTCTGCCACCCAGGCTGGAGTGCAGTGGCATAATGTAATCTCTGCTCACTGCAACCTCCACTTCCTGGCTTGAGCCATCCTCCCACCTCAGCCTCCTGAGTTGCTAGGACTATAGGTGCACACCACCGTGCCCTGCTAATTTTTGTTTTTGTTTTTGTTTTTTTCAGACGGGGTCTCACTCTGTCACCCAGGCTGGAGTATAGTGGCATGATCTCAGCTCATTGCAACCTCCCCCTCCCAGGCTTTAGCAATTCTCCTGCGTCAGCCTCCTGAGTTGCTGGGACTACACAGGCAAGCATGTCTAGCTAATTTTTTTTTTTTTTTTTTGAGATGGAGTTTCACTCTTGTTACCCAGGCTGGAGTGCAATGGTGCGATCTCGGCTCACCACAACGTCTGCCTCCTGGGTTCAGGCAATTCTCCTGCCTCAACCTCCTGAGTAGCTGGGATTACAGGCACGCGCCACCATGCCCAGCTAATATTTTGTATTTTTAGTAGAGACGGGGTGTCACCATGCTGACCAGGATGGTCTTGATCTCTTGACCTTGTGATCCACCCTCCTCGGCCTCCCAAAGTACTGGGATTACAGGCTTGAGCCACCGCGCCCAGCCAATTTTTGTATTTTTAATAGAGACAGAGTTTCACCACATCGGCCAGGCTGGTCTCGAACTTCTGACTTTGTGGTCTGCCTTGGCCTTCCAAAGTGCTGAGATTACAGGCAGGAGCCACCTCACCTGGCCCCATTTTTTTTTTTTTTAATACAGGGTTTCACCATATTGGTCAGGCTGGTCTTCAACTCCCGACCTTAGGTGATCTGCCCGCCTTGGCCTCCAAAGTGCTTGGATTACAGGCATGAGCCACCACGCCCAGCCGTATTTTTTGTAGAGATGTATTTTCACCATGTTCCCCAGGCTAGTCTTGAACTTCTGGGTTCAAGCAATCTGCCTGCCTCGGCCTGACAAAGTGCTGGGATTACAGGTGTGAGCCACTGAGCCCAGCCCAACCAGTGGCAATATATCTGGAAAATAAGGCCAATGTGAGGGCTGAAGGACCACAGATCCCAAACACAAAAAACCCCAACCTCAGGGGCCCTGGAGGATGACTGACCAGCTGAAATGGACAGGGATAAACACAAGTTCAGCACTGTTACAAACAGTGTAATCAATGAACATAAGAAACAATGGACGGTGCTTCTGGAAAGGGGAGCTGGATGGCTGAGGACAACAGTCACAGATGACTACATTTCATTGTGACTTGCTTGTATGCCTTTTTTTTTCTTTTTCTTTTTCTTTTACTTTTTTTTTTTTTTTTTTTTTTTTTTGAGACAAAGTCTTTCTGTTGCCCAGGTTGGAGTGCAGTGGCGCAATCTGGACTCACTGCAACCTTCGCCTCCCGGGTTCAAGCGATTCTCCTGCCCCAGCTTTCCCAGCAGCTGGGACTACAGGCATGTGCCACCATGCACAGCTAATTTTTGTATTTTTAGTACAGACAGGGTTTCACCATGTTGACTAGGCTGGTCTCAAACTCCTGACCTCAGATGATCCACCCACTTCAGCCTCCCAAAGTGCTGGGATTACAGGTGCAAGCCACTAAGTCCAGCCTTTGTATGTCTTTTCAATGTTGCACATATGAAAGTATTAGCCGTCTAGAAAAAATCATGCCAGGCATGGTGTCTCATGCCTGTAATCCCAACACTTTGGGAGGCCGACGTGGAGGATCGCTTGAGACCAGCCTACGCAACATATGGAGACCCTGTCTCTAAGAAAATAAATTGGAAAAAAAAAAAAAAAAAAAGCCAGGTGTAGTGGCATGTACTTGTAGTCTTAGCTTTTTGGGAGGCTATGATGGGAAAATTTCATGAGCCTAGGAGTTTGAGGTTACCGGCTGGGCTGAGGCCAAGGTGGGTTGATCACACCAACATGGTGAAAAATACAAAAAATTAACCAGTTGTGGTGGCAGGCGCCCGTAATCCCAGCTACTGGGGAGGCTGAGGCGGGAGAATAGCTTGAACCTGGGAGGCAGAGGTTGCAGTGAACCAAGATGAGCCACTGCACTCCAGCCTGTGAGACAGAGACTCCATCTCAAAAAGAAAAAAAAAAAGGAGTTTGAGGTTACAGTGAGCTATGATCACACCACTGCACACCAGCTTGGGCGATAAAGTAAGAACCTGTCTCTTAAAAAAACTAATCGGCACAGCACAGGTTTGAGAAGAATCTGGTTGGATGTTACTGAGATGTGCACAATAGAGGGTCTTCACTTGTGTCAAAGGCAGCCTGATTTGCGGCTTTTCTTGTGGACAGGTGGCGTCCTCATTATGGGGGGACCGTCCCTCTGATATGTGCAGTTAGACTCCTTGTCTCTGGTCATTGGGCCCTGGGCTGAGCACCACCTTCTGAGCAGGACCCGGACTGACATGCTAGACTACACCCAGAAAGGAGAAACTGGGATGGGGAAAGGTCAGGAAACTGCCGCAGGACTGAGTGAAGGGGCAGCCCGGGGAAGAGATGACGACACGCTGGGCAGCATGAGCTGCCTTCTTCCTGAAGACAGCTAGGGCTGTGGGTGAGCAATGCAGGAAGGCACTTCGGTTCTATGCGAGGAAATTTGTGCTAACTTTTGGAGCTGTCTCAAAGCCGAACTAGTAAGCTCCCTGTCACGGGATGTACTTGAGCTAAGGGCGCTGAACCACCTCTGCCAGAGATAGTGCATCCCCCACCACATATGACTCCAGGATGCGGAGCCTGGGGTCAGATCTGCGAATCAGGTAACAGCAGCACTCACTTCCCGGGTCTTGTGAGCATTAAGGCAATGCACCCAGGGCACCAAAGCGCGCAACACGCAATTAGGCGCTCAGTTAGTGATAACTGCCTCACTCTGTACTCCCGGGAAGCCCAGCCTTCTCTCTGGGCCTGGTTCTCCCGCCGTCCTCGATGGCGCCACGGTAGGTACCTTCGGGTTCGACCTCCCGAACAGCTCCACCCCCTGAGGCCCCGCGGCATTTTGCAGCCGAGGCATCCCTCGGAGCTGGTGGCCAGTGGGACTTGCGCCCCGGGTGGGCCCTAGCCCCGCCCCCTCCCCGATGGCCCCGCCCCGTTCCTCTTCCGCTGGAGCCTGCTGGGCCCGCGCTCCTTTAAGGCAGCAAGCAGGCAGAGAGCTTGTTTCGCCCCCTCCGACGCCGCCGAGGTAGCGGCTTCACCTTTAAGGCGGCGCGGGGGCTGCTGGGAAGTCCGGCGAGATGGAGGCGGCGGGACCGGCTCGCAATTTCGGGTCCAGGTGAAGCGGCGGACAGCGGGAGCCGGAGCCGGAGCCGGGCCCGAGCAGCAGGCGCAGGTCGGCGCGGGCCGATCGGGGCGGGAGAGGGGATCAGGCCCTAAAGGTGGGGAGGGGGCTCCGGGTCGGCCTAGGGGAGGGGGTTGTCGTGGGTGCGGCCTTTGGGACGCTCGGCCCAGCCCTGGGAGGGGGCGCGGTCCCGGGTGTCTCCGGGCGAGGGCTCAGCCTTTTCAGGGGAGGCCGCAGGGCGTTGCGCTGGCCTAGGGGAGTGGTACGGCCTGAAGGGCCGCGGTCTCAGCCCCTTTAGCGGGCGGTCCTTCGCAGGGTCTGCCCGTCGTGGGGATGGGCTCTGTGGCTTGGACTGCCTGTTGGGGAGGGGGTTGTCCGAGGGGCTGGGCCCGGATCGCCGGAGGGGCCCGGGTTCCCTGCAGTGGAGTGAGCTCCCACGATCCCCATACCTGTCCTGGTTAGAAGGTCCCCTGGGAAACACGAACACTGGGCCACCTAACTCGGCCTAAGCCGGGTGGTCTCCGGCCGAAGCAGGGTCCGGCTGCACCGCATTGCGTCTCCCTGGCCCAGACGAGCCGGGCGCGCCCTCTGTAGGCCAATCGTGGGCACTGTGTGGGCTGTCGGCTGGCAGACCTGGGCACACCGGGGACCCAGGCGTCCGGGGACCGCTTGTGTTTACCTAATCCGGGGTGGACGGCGGTGTGGCTCCAGGCCTGGCACCCGCCTGCCCCCTCGTCCTCACAGACGGCACAACCATGGCCATGATGGTGCTTCCGCGGGAGGAGAAGTTGAGCCAGGATGAGATCGTGCTGGGCACCAAGGCTGTCATTCAGGGACTGGAGACTCTGCGTGGGGAGCATCGTGCCCTGCTCGCTCCTCTGGTTGCGCCTGAGGCCGGCGAAGCCGAGCCTGGCTCGCAGGAACGCTGCATCCTCCTGCGTCGCTCCCTGGAAGCCATTGAGCTTGGGCTGGGGGAGGCCCAGGTAGGTCAGTCTTGGGTACTGAGGTGGGAGGTCACTGGAGGGACTGAGCCTTCCAGAGGAATCTGGTAATGTAGGAGCAGAATCTGAGCAAGGAATCGTCTGTTTCCTGGAGCCCTATGTTAGGACCCCAATGTTTGTTTGTTTTTTTTTCTTCTATCTTTTGAAGAAATAAATGCACTTCGGCCATCCCAGTCCTGCCCCAAGAGACCGTTATCACCCTTGCCCCCACACAGAGCCCCATTCCGGGCTCCCCTCTACCTAAGGGAGACTGGATGGCATAAAAGAACAGAAAGAAAATCCTTAAGAAAACACAGCCCCCCACCAATTCATTCTTCTATTCACTCGTTAACAGATGAGTTATTTAGTGCCTGTGATGGGCCGCTCAGGGTGTTAGGTGGATACAGAGCCCAACAAAATAGACAAGATTCCTGCCCTATTTGGAAAAGAGACAAAAACGCACATACAGAAATAATTGGTTGTTATAAATTATGATGAGTTCTACAAAGAAAAGAACAAGATCTTATGATCACTCATAGCAACGAGTCTTGTCTGTTAGTCAGGTAAGACTTCTATGAGGAAATGACAAACTGAAATCTGAAGGAAGAAAAGAACGAGCCTCCAGGAAAGGGAGGTGGGGGAGAGTTGCATGTGCAAAGGTCCTGGGGTAGGAAAGAGCTTGTGGTGGGGGAGCTGGGAGAAGAACTGTGTGACTGGAGCTTCATGGGAAGGCAGAAGAGGCCTGGGGAGAAACCAAGAGCCAGATTGTGGCCTGGTTAGTTTGGATTTTATTCTCAGGAAATCAGAAAGCCTTCAGAGGGCTTTAAGCAGGCAGGCAACACAGTCTGACTTGGGTTTCTAAAAACTCTCCCTGGCTGAGATGTGGAGAATACACCTGAGTGGGTCAAGGATGGAATCACTCCGCAATGAGTGGTTAGGAAGCCACTGCTGGAATTCAAAATGAGAGCTGGTACTTGGAATTAAGGGGTAGCTATGACAGTGGAGAAAAGGGATCAGTTCTGGATGTTCTGGTGGTAGGTCTAGCAAGAACCGGGGGTGGAATAAGGGAGAGAGGAGGGAAGCATCATTCCCAGGTTTGTGGTTTTAGCAAATTCAGGGAGGAGAGGGCCTGGGTGGATCAGAACTCTGTTTTGGCCCCCTTTAACTGAGGCTGCCAGGATGACAGGTAGATGGAAATGTCCAGGAGCCACTGGGACGTACAAGGAGTTAGGCTTGTTTTATCCCCTCAGAGCTTGGCTGAGCCTGGCGCGTGAATCCTGGGGAGGTTGTATCATCTTGGTTTCCTTGTCTTTAAAATAGGGATCATGCCATCTGCTGTGTACGCTTCCAGGCTGTTGGGGGATTTATTTTTTTTTTAAAGCTAGTGGTTATGGAAACACCTGTCACTTAGGCATTTGCTAACCAACCAGAGAGTGCAGGGTCCCAGACAGCCTGGCCCTCTGCAAGGACATTCACTCCTCTGCCACTTGGCTGTCAGAGGCGGAGAGGACCACTCAGGGGCCCTGCATCTGGTGGAGCACATGCACTCTCACAGGGGGGGTACAGTCCACACAGAGGGCATGGGCATCACGACCCGTGTGAAGCTGGAGCCGAGTGGGAGGTGTGACTAGCTGGAGACAACACTGCAGAAATGACCCTGGACCGTGAAGGACCAGGAAAGGGTGAAGGCCCAGAGTAAGGCCAGGTGTGGTGGCTCACGCCTGTAATCCCAGCACTTTGGGAGGCCCAGGTGGGAGGATTGCTTAAATCCAGGAGTTCTAGATCAGCCTGGGCAACATCATAAGACCCCATGTCTGCAAAAAAAAAAAAATTTTTTTTTTTGAGAAGAGTCACTAATTTTTGTATTTTTAGTAGAGATGGGGTTTCACCATTTTGGACAGGATGGTCTCGATCTTCTGACCTCATGATCCGCCTGCCTCTGCTTCCCAAAGTGCTGGGATTACAGGCGTGAGCCACTGCTCCCAGCCAAAAAGTTTTTAAAGTTAGCCAAGTGTGCCAGGCACGGTGGCTCAAGCCTGTAATCCCAGCACTTTGGGAGGCCGAGGCAGGTGGATCACGAGGTCAAAAGATCGAGACCATCCTGGTCAATATGGTGAAACCCCGCCTTTACTAAAACTACAAAAAATTAGCTGGGCATGGTGGCACGTGCCTGCATGTAGTAATCCCAGCTACTCGGGAGGCTGAGGCAGGAGAATTGCCTGAACCCAGGAGGTGGAGGTTGCGGTGAGCCGAGATCGTGCCATTGCACTCCAGCCTGGGTAACAAGAGCGAAACTCCATCTCAAAAAAAAAAAAAAAATTAGCCAAGTGTGGTGGTGTGCACCCGTAGTCCCAGCTACTCAGGAGGGAAGGACCACTTGAACCTGGAAGGTAGAGGCTGCAGTGAGCTGTGATGGTGCCATAGCCCTTCGGCCTGGGTGACAGAGTGAGACCTTATCTCAAATTAAAAAAAAAAAAAACGGGGAGAGAGAGAGAGAGAGAAGGGAGGGTGGAACCTAAGCAGGAAGAGACTAGAAACTCAGGAAAGGAATTATAGAGGCTGGGCAGAGGGGTGGAGTTTGAGGCCAAGGCTTTTCCTGTCCCTGTGGCTCTTCATGCCAGCTGAGCATTTGGGACACATGCCCCTTTCCTACCTGGGAGCTGCAGAAAGGCAGGGGATGCTGTGGCCCCTTGGCAGAAGTGGGGACAGAGTCTTTGGGTGACCTTTCAGCCATCTAGCAGAGTTCTGTGGGCAAGTGCTAGCCCTGGGACAGGGAGCAGTAACCTAATGGCTGTGGCAAAAGGAGCTTGAGTACAGCCCAGGGAGAGATGAAAGAAGGGGCTAGGGGCTCAGGGAAAGCACTGCACCCCAACTAGCACTTTCCTGGGGTTCTCCTGATCCCAGAAGGAAGGAATTGGAGATTCCCAAGCCTCCTGGGTTTGGGCCTTGGACCATGGTGCGTTTGGGGCCTTGAGGAGATTCTCCTTTGAGGAGGAGAGAACCCCAAGGCCTGCAGCTTTTCACTGTAGGGTCAGGCCTGGCTCTTTACAAGGCCCAGGTTAGAGTCATAAGCGAGGGGATCGACAGGGCTCCAACCCTTACCTGGGCTGTTTGCACAGGTGATCTTGGCACTGTCGGGCCACTTGGGGGCCGTGGAATCGGAGAAACAGAAGCTGCGGGCTCAGGTGCGGCGCCTGGTGCAGGAGAACCAATGGCTGCGTGAGGAGCTGGCGGGCACACAGCAGAAGCTGCAGCGCAGTGAGCAAGCCGTGGCCCAGCTCGAGGAGGAGAAGCAGCACCTGCTGTTCATGAGCCAGATCCGCAAGTTGGACGAAGACGCCTCCCCTAACGTGAGTCCCTACCATGGTCACTGTTGCCCAGCAAGGGGGCCTGGGAGTAGAGAGGGGGCAGCATGGAGCAGATTTGGCTCCACCCCAGCCCGTGGTCACCTTGGCTGCCCTGCGCTTCCTTCCCTGACGCTCATCCTGTCTTCCTCCCCAGGAGGAGAAGGGGGACGTCCCCAAAGACACTCTGGATGACCTGTTCCCCAATGAGGATGAGCAGAGCCCAGGTGCGGATGGGCAGTTCTGGAGTGGGGGAAGGAAAGGTTGTGTGAACTCTCAGTCCTTGGGACCGAGTGGCTGCCATGTTCCTTCCTGCCTTACTTCTGCTCATGACATCCTAGTGTTAGAGCTTCAACAACAGTCGTACGTGCTGCTGCTTCTCACATCCCCCAGTTCTGGGGAGCAGACATCACAGTTAAGAGCTATGGATTCGCCAGCCTGGCTTCCAGTGCTGCTCTGCCACTAACTCCCCAGATCCCTGGGAGAGTTATCTTCCTCTCTGCGCCACCTCTGAGGGAGGCACGTGCAGACAGAGCCATACCGGGGCCAGTGCCTGCCTTGCTCAGGTATTGGGCGAGCATTGGGGCTTCCACTCTGTACACAGGGACACAGGCTCAGAGGTTAGGTGACTTACCCCAGGATACTGAGCCTGACGTACTGGAGCTGGGCCTCTACCCTCTCTTTCTATGAGTAACTAGACCCACTCTATAAATGGGGAAGCTGAGAAAGAGTGCTTAGTGACTTGCCCAGGGCCATGTGTCAAGTGGCTCAGAGGCACAGCTGGCATGTGCCAGCCCAGCCCAGTGGGCAGACGGTACATCTGACCTCCTGCCCTTGGCCTGCAGCCCCTAGCCCAGGAGGAGGGGATGTGTCTGCTCAGCATGGGGGATACGAGATTCCGGCCCGGCTCCGCACCCTGCACAACCTAGTGATCCAGTATGCCTCACAGGGCCGCTACGAGGTAGCTGTGCCACTCTGCAAGCAGGCACTGGAGGACCTGGAGAAGACCTCAGGCCACGACCACCCTGACGTTGCCACCATGCTGAACATCCTAGCACTGGTCTATCGGTGAGGGCTCCCTGGGGGTGCCCGAATTCTTCTGGAAGGCTCCAGCCCTAGATCACTAACCCTTGGTACCTGCTGTGGGCCAGGACTTGGGCCCCGTCTGCATGGAGCTGGGCTATAGATTCGAGTAGAACTGCCTAGTGTAGGAGACAGGCTTGGCCAGAACCTCGGAGGGACTGCACGAGGACTCAAGGGTCCTGGGGAGTCCGCACGGCTTCTCCAGGTACCAAGGCTGGAGGAGGAGCTTTGGCAGAAAGTGAGTTTGCCCAACATAAGAGGGCTGGAAAAAGTTCCCATGGTAAAAAGCCAGCATGAGCAAAGGCACTGGGACCTGGAGAGGAAAGCACACTAGAGGGGCTGCAGGAGAGCCGTGTGGCACCTAGGACACTAGCCACTAGGCAGTCGGTGGGACCCCAGCACCACACACCCCAGTCAATTGTGAGAAAACTGCCCACAGCCCCCAGAGCTCAGAGGGCAGGAGCTGAGCAGGTCTCCCCACAGTCATGCTCCTCAGTGAGTACAGGAGTGACCACAGGGATTGAAGGCCACTGGGAAGGGCCTTGAGCTGGAAGACAGCCCTGACCATGCTCCTGCCTGCTCCCAGGGACCAGAACAAGTACAAGGAGGCTGCCCACCTGCTCAACGATGCTCTGGCCATCCGGGAGAAGACACTGGGCAAAGACCACCCGGCCGTGAGTGAGGATTGGGTGGGAGGTGGGGCTGTGCCCCATCCCCTGCAGGTCCCAGAGTCCTGCAGGGCCGGGGTCAAGGAGCTTCCATTCTCCCACCCCTAGGTGGCTGCAACACTAAACAACCTGGCGGTCCTGTACGGCAAGCGGGGCAAATACAAGGAGGCTGAGCCACTGTGCAAGCGGGCTCTGGAGATCCGGGAGAAGGTGGGAGCAGGCAGGGCTGGGCAGGCTGGGGGTCTGGGAGGTGGGGGCCCGGGCAGCCCTGAGCCCAGCCCCTGGCTCCCTCTCCCATCCCAGGTCCTGGGCAAGTTTCACCCAGACGTGGCCAAGCAGCTCAGCAATCTGGCCCTGCTATGCCAGAACCAGGGCAAAGCCGAGGAGGTGGAATACTACTACCGGCGGGCACTGGAGATCTATGCCACACGCCTCGGGCCCGACGACCCCAACGTGGCTAAGACCAAGAACAACCTGGTGCCTTGGGACTGGGAGGGGTTGGAGGATGGGAAGGAGGGAGGGAGGGAGGGAGGGAGAGATGAGGTTGGGGAAGGAGAGAATGGCTCAGCTCCATGCATCCCACTCTCTCTGGGTCCCCTGCTTCCAGGCTTCCTGCTACCTGAAGCAGGGCAAGTACCAGGATGCGGAGACTCTGTACAAGGAGATCCTCACTCGCGCTCACGAGAAAGAGTTCGGCTCTGTCAATGGTGAGCACATGGTTGCCATGTGCCTCTGGCCCATTCATCCCAGGCCCGCTCCGCTATCAGCACCCAGGACAAACAAATCCCTCAGCAAGCAGGTCCTCAGGCTTCGGCCTGGCTGGTGCCCAGCCTCACCCTCAGCTGGTGCCCAGCTACCTGTGTTCACGTTTGCACATGTGAACACACCCCCCCGCCTCAGGCAGCCCCCTTGGCCTGCCGGTGCCTCACATACTTTTGCATCCCCTTTCTCCACTGGCGACTCCTGCTAACCTTGAGGGCCTGGCCCCAGCGTCTCCCTCTCTGGGAAACCACCTCTGGCCCCGGATGGCTAGTCATCTCCTGCTCCTGAGTCCCTTGGAGCCTGGCCCATCATTCAGGCCTATCACATGTCTTGGGCTGTGGCCTGAGGTGTGTAAGGGTCTGTTCTGCTCATCTCTTTGTCCAGAAGAGGGTCAGTAGTGTTTTGGGTCTCATTCTTTTTCCTTCTTTCAACAAAGCTCAACCCTGGTCCTCCTTCCCCAGACCCCATCCTCTGTCCAGCCCAACCAGGTGAGGCCTATGTGGTAGGCTGGTGACAGTCGCCTTTCTCTCCCCAGGGGACAACAAGCCCATCTGGATGCATGCAGAGGAGCGGGAGGAGAGCAAGGTAGCTCTGTGGGGCAGGGCTGGGCAGTTGTCAGGGGAGGCTGGATATGCACACTGGGCCTGGGCTCTCACTTCATGTGACCTTTCTTTTATCCAGGATAAGCGCCGGGACAGCGCCCCCTATGGGGAATATGGCAGCTGGTACAAGGCCTGTAAAGTAGACAGGTGAGGGGGGCGGGGTGGGGCTGGGGAGCTGGGCACTGCAAGGCGGGCTCCACACTCTGTACTCTCATCCCTGACACACCTCTCCTCTGCCGCTCATCTGGCAAGTCCCAGCTCACAGGTCACCTATCCCAAGAAGGTTCACTCTCCTAATTCTCAGCCTAATTCTCTTGCTCCTGGTCTCCCAGCTTTGGGTCCTGGTGACACATCCCATGAGGGCCCTGGGGTGATTCCCCCAGGACAGAAGAGGCTGGGTGGGCCCAGTACAGGGCTTGACATGAAAGAGAATGGATTCTGGCTAGCCCAGTGGTCCCTGCTTCCTCAGGGCCAGTGTGGGCTGGGTACCAGGAAAGGCCCTAGGTCTGGGGGAACGTGGAGTTTGAGATTGTCCCATCCACAGCCCCACGGTCAACACCACCCTGCGCAGCTTGGGGGCCCTGTACCGGCGCCAGGGCAAACTAGAAGCCGCGCACACGCTAGAGGACTGTGCCAGCCGCAACCGGAAGCAGGTGGGGCTGCTTGCAGGAACGGGTGGGCAGACACCTGTGTGGCCCTGGGTGTGACCCAGTCACTGCCTGATGCCCCTGCCCCTCCCTCAGGGTTTGGACCCGGCAAGCCAGACCAAGGTGGTGGAACTGCTGAAAGATGGCAGTAGCGGGCGGGGAGACCGCCGTGGCAGCCGAGACGTGGCTGGGGGTGCCGGCCCTCGAGGGCCTGAGTCTGACCTCGAGGAGGCAGGGCCTACACCTGAGTGGAGTGGGGTGAGTTGGGGGGCTGGGGCGGACTGGGAGCCTAGGTGGCCAGCGGGGTCTAGAGGTGAACCTGTCCACCCACAGGATGGCAGTGGCTCCTTGCGGCGCAGTGGCTCCTTTGGGAAGCTCCGGGATGCCCTGAGGCGCAGCAGCGAGATGCTGGTAAAGAAGCTGCAGGGGGGCAGCCCCCAGGAGCCCCCTAACCCCAGGTGAGCACCCCCACCCAGGTGAGCCTCAAGAACCACCCAACAACCCCAGATGAGCCTCTGACCCACAGTGAGCCCCGCCGACCCCAGGCTACCTCCCCATCCCTCAGGCACCATCACCCACCAGTCTGCTCCATCCCCAGCTCCACCCTGCTCCCTGCCCCCATCTCCCCTGAGTTCCACCTTGGCAAATCCCAGGCTGTCCTTTTCCCTCAGGATGAAGCGGGCCAGTTCCCTCAACTTCCTCAACAAGAGTGTGGAAGAGCCAGCCCAGGTAGGGACAGGCAGGCGTGCGGGCACTGGGCAGCATGCATGCTGCCTAGCTTCCCTCCAGCATGCCTCTTCATCCAACAACAGTTCCCGACTCTGTCTCAGGCCTACTTTGGGCTGGACAATGGGGAGACACATGAGGAGGAACACAGCCCCTGCCTGTGGGTGGATGTGTAAGCGGCCAGTGCCAACACAGTCACGGAGGAGGGCGGGAGTGTCAGGGCACCAGGGCGTGGCCTTGGGCTGGAATTGCCACTGCCTCTGCCCAGCTCAGGGACTCCAGTTGCCTCTGCCCTGCCTCTGCCGGGTCAGGCCTCTTTGGGCCAGGGAAGCACAGACCCGCAGCAGCACGGGGCTGAGCCGCCTGCCCCCTCTGCCCACAGCCTGGAGGCACAGGTCTCTCTGACAGCCGCACTCTCAGCTCCAGCTCGATGGACCTCTCCCGACGAAGCTCCTTGGTGGGCTAATGCTGAAGGGACAGCCAGTCATCAGAGCACCCACCTGGCACACCCCCCTCACCCCAGCCCTGTGCATGGGCCTGCTGCTTGTCCCGCCTCTCTCCCCCATGGCCCCTGTCTTTTCTGTTCAATCTCAGGGTAACCTTCTCCCTTGTCATCTCAGCCTGAGCCCTGGAGGCTGGGCCTGCCCACTCCAGCTCGATACCTTATTTATTCCTTCCAGCAGGGCCCTCTCTTCCCTAGGTTCGTGGTCAGCAGGAGGTGCCGGCTGGAGTCTCCACAATACTCAGTGGCCTGGCCACCCCAAACCCCAGAGCCAAGAACACTAAGCACTCGCCGGCCCTTCAGCACCCTCACCCGCCTTCCCAAGTCAACCCGGCCGTTGCTTCTGTATATAGAGAAATAAGTTATTGGCCGCACCCCTCCCTTCAGTCCACGGTACTACCCGGGCCTCCCCTGTCCCTCCTCTAGTGGTACCGCCCAGGCCTTAATCACCCCCATTCCGTGCGGTGGAATCTCCCAGGCTCCACATTCTCGAGAGTGGCGCTTCCCAAGGGGGTACCTTGACCTTCTCCCTCTCCTCCTGGGATGCGCCCTACCCTGCCTTCGCCCTGTGCCCCAGGACGGGGGCCTCCCGCAGTCCGTCCTCCCACCGCCCGCCGGGCCTTGCCCCGCATCCCGGCCTTATGCACTGCCCCTCCCGCCCGGCCCCGCCCAGGCACGGCCAGACCCTGCCCCGGGCACCGCCCGCCGAGCCATCCTGCCACGCCTACCCCCACGCCTACAGCTTCTCGTGAGGGGCGGCGACGGTCCCCTGTGGCAGGAGGGGCTGCCCCTGTTGTGGGTGAGGCGGCTGCTCTCTATTTTCAGATGTTGCTGTAGAAATAAAGACGGTTTAAATCTGAGCCGGGCTTGTTTTGGGGCGGAGGTCGGGGGCCCCCAGCGTCTCCATACTGGGTGGAGCCGGGAAGGATCGCGCGTGAGTGGGTTCGCTCACCCGCTGTCCGCGCAGGTGGGCCTAAGTATTCTGCCCCACCTGGGAATTGTGTGGGGATCCCACAAGTCAGGTTTTCCCTAAAACTCTCACTTCTGGGATTCTAGAGACGGCGGGCTCTTGTGAGCTCTGCTCCTGACAAAGTTTTTAACTTTGAGTGAGTTTCCTGAGACAGTTTTTTCACCTATGAAATGCGGGGGATGACACGCGGCTGCCAGTTAGGAGTTCCCAGTACACGAAGAACCCTGGACAAATGAACTTGTATTCGCCTGTTAATAGTACCCACCTTCTCATTTAATGTTACCAGCGTGGGTGCTGAGAGGGTAAGGATGACCGCCTCCGTCAGAGAGATGTGAAACGTGCCAAGCGCAGCCCTGTATTGAGCTTTTTAAACACCGACGCGCAGTCAGGCAGTGCTCAAGCCTATGTGCGTCCACTGTGCAAACTACAATCCCCAGAAGGCAATGCGCCAGCAATGATGGGAGTGGGCGGGGAGGCGCGGGCTCCCCGACTACGCCTGCGCAGCTGATTTGAGTAGGAGAACGTGGCCGACTACAAGTTCCGAAAAGCAGCGCGGCGAGGCCCCAGACGACAACATTTGCGCCTGCGCATCGCGGGCGGGGCCTCTGGGGCGGAGCGGCCACCATCTTGGAACGGGAGGCGGAGCAGAGCTGACTGGGAGCGACCGAGCGGGCCGCCGCCGCCGCCATGAACCCCGAATAGTGAGTGAGCCCCGCCCGCGCCGCCCGGCGCAGCCTCGATCCCAAGTATGGGGTTGTACGCTTACCGGGGTTGTCTGGCCCGGGTCAGGACTGTGCGGCGCCCCCACATCCGGGTCTCTCTTCCGCTGACCCCCCTCCTCTTACATCCGGGTTCTGCCCCTCCCCCCAGGGGTCCCAGGACCCCGGCTCGACACCCCGAGTCCTCTCACCCGGAGCCCATACGTGGCGACCCCGAGGGGCAGCTCTTGGAGCCCAAGACAGACCTTATCGGTCAGATGACCCCGCAGTCCTGGTCATTTCAGGCCTCAGTTTCCTCACCTGCTGCTTGACAACTGTCCCGACGTTTTGGAGCCTGTCTCAATAGTTTCTGGTCTCGGGTTCAGGCTCCGACCTTTTAGGTCGGGCAGTAAATCTCTCTGCCCTCTTCTCCCGAAGCCCGACTCCTGGGGCTTGCCCAGAAGCTGGCCAACTACGCGGGAGGCCCTGAAGTGCCTCTGGGGTCGCGTCTCTCGCAGGTCCTCTCCTCCGGGGCTGCCTCCGACCCCTTTCCTGGGTCGCGCAGTCCTGTCGCTCCCGGCTGTCCATCCTTTCCTGCCCTCTCCTCGCTTTTGCTCTGGCCCCCGTCACACCCCTTCCCTTGGCTGTCACGCTGCCGGTGAAGTTTAGATGAATATGGAATTTGCTCTCCCCCTACCAGTGGGATTCTCTGGTCCTCAGACTCTCCTCCCTCTTGGTCACTCGCCCTGCGGGTAGACGGCCTACATCTCACGCCCAGGACGAATAGTTTGCCCCAAGTCTCAGTTATCTTCTTCCTCTTCTGCCACTTCCTTTTTCTCCTCCACATCCAGGTCTCAGGTTTCCTTGGGGAAGGGTGAAGCTCTGACCTGGATTGGGAGGGGAACAGAGAAGGGAACCAGCAGGCTCTCGCAGGGACTTTGGAGTCTGACAAACCTGGTTTGAGTCTTAAAGCGATAAACTGTGTAAGTTAGGGCAAGTCACTTCCCTTCTCTGACCTCTGGTTTCCTCATTAGTGGACAATGACAAAACTGACATCATTGGACTGTTGTGAAGATTAAATGAGATGATGCATTTTTAAGTACTTCACACAGGGTCAGTCACAAGTTGGAACTCAATAATATTAAATGTGATTACCTTTTACCTTTTTTTTTTGAGACAGTGCGTCTCTCTGTCACTCAGGCTGAAGTGCAGTGATGTGATCATGGCTCACTGCAACCTCCAACTCTTGGGCTCAAGCAGTCCTCCTTCCTTGGCCTCCTGAGTAGCTGGGAATACAGAGGCACACCACCACATCTGGCAGATTTTTAAATTTTTTGTAGAGACATAGTCTTGATAGGTTTCCCAGCCTGGTCTCAAACTCCTGGGCTCAAATGATCCTAGTGCCTCAGCCTCCCAAAGTGTTGGGATTACAGGTATCAGCCACTGCACCCAGCCTTAAGTACAATTTTCATTGCAACTTGACCACTTCTTCCTGGTGACTTCATAACAGGTTTGTTGTTGTTGTTGTTAAAGAGAGAAGGTCAGCCAGACGCAGTGGCTCACGCCTGTAATCCCAGCATTTTGGGAGGCTGAGGCGGGTGGATCACGAGGTCAGGATATTGAGACCATCCTGGCCAACACGGTGAAACCCCGTCTCTACTAAAAATACAAAAATTAGCTGGGTGTGGTGGCATGTGCCTGTAATCCCAGCAACTTGGGATGCTGAGGCGAGATAATTGATTGAACCAGGGAGTTAGAGGTTGCAGTGAGCCGAGATCACCCGACTGCACTCCAGCCTGACAACAGAGCAAGACTCCTTCTCAAAAAAAAAAAAAAAAAAAGACAGGGTCTTGTTACATCACCCAGGCTGGTCATGTACTACTCGGCTCCAGGAATCCTCCTGCTTCAGCCTCCCTGGTAGCTAGGACCAGAGACACATGCCACAGCACCCAGCCATCAGGCTCTTTAAGTGGCTTTTTCACTTAATAGGTTCTAGGCCTGGGCCCTGGCTTCTGCTTTTGAGGCCTCTCCTGCCAAGCCAGGCACACTACAGGGCATGTACTGGGGATTCCCTAAATAGTCTCAGAAATCAGGGTAGGATATCCAGCTCTGTCACCTTGGCAGCTTCTTTGCTTCTATATGTCTTAATTTCTTTCTCCATAAAGTGAGAATTTAGACAGCAAGCTGAGAACCCTTTGGGCTAGCTGTTTGTGGAGGGAGGCCTTAGGCCTCCCCAACTGGGACTGGTGGGAAGATCTGGTGAGCACCATAGTATTCTAAACCAAGGGATGGCCAGGTGCAGTGGCTCACCCCTGTAATCCCAGCACTTTCAGAGGCCAAGGCAGGTGAATCGATTGAACCCAGGAGTTTGAGACCAGCCTGGGCAACACAGTGAGACCCTGTCTCAACAAAAAATAGATAAGCTGGGGGCCGGGTGTGGTGGCTTATGCCAGTAATCCCAGCAGTTTGGGAGGCTGAGGCAGGTGGATCACCTGAGGTCAGGAGTTGGAGACCAGCCTGGCCAACATGGTGAAACCCCATCTCTACTAAAAATACAAAACTTAGCTAGGCATGGTGGTGGGCACCTGTAATCCCAGCTACTTGGGAGGCTGAGGCAGGAGAATCACTTGAACTCATCAGGCAGAGGTTGCAGTGAGCCGAGATCGAGCCACTGCACTCCACCCTGGGCAACAAGAGTGAAACTCCATCTCAAAAAAAATAAAAAAGGGTTAGCTTGTAGTCCCAGCTACTCGGGAGGCTGAGGTGGGATGATCACTTTGAGCCCAGGAGGTAGAGGCTGCAGTGAGCCGTGATCACTTCAGTGCACTGCAGCCTGGGTGACAGAGTGAGACCTGATCGATAACGAAAGAAATAAACTGAGGGATGCCTCATGGGGTGGGGGGATCCCGTAATTGTGACTCCAGCATGATAGTTGGTGGGCTCCCTGCCTGCCTTCATGCCTTCCCATCCTCTCTCTCCAGTGACTACCTGTTTAAGCTGCTTTTGATTGGCGACTCAGGCGTGGGCAAGTCATGCCTGCTCCTGCGGTTTGCTGTGAGTAAGAAGCCTCCCATACCATCCGCCTGGGGTCCTGACTGGCAGCTAGAGGGAGAAGGGACAACCCAGAGCACAGTAATTACAAGATCTGGGAACCAGGGCTGAAACTGTAAGACCTGCCAGCAGCACATCTGCCCTGAATAAGATACAGGGCTGGCCAGCTCGATGCTGGGAACTGGGGCTTGGTGGTTTGGAGACCCAGCTGGGGCAGGGAGCTGGAGGGAGGCTCTCCAAGCCTCAGCTCATTCACTCCATCATTTCCCTGGCCCCTGAACTTCCAGGATGACACGTACACAGAGAGCTACATCAGCACCATCGGGGTGGACTTCAAGATCCGAACCATTGAGCTGGATGGCAAAACTATCAAACTTCAGATCGTGAGTGTTGCTCTTTCCAAAACCCCCAGTACAGAGGTAACCACCTTGGGAGGGAAGGGACTTTGGGTGTGGAGCCCCCAGCTGACCTGCTCCTCTGACTCCTGTCTCCTAGTGGGACACCGCGGGCCAGGAGCGGTTCCGGACCATCACTTCCAGCTATTACCGGGGGGCTCATGGCATCATCGTGGTGTATGACGTCACTGACCAGGTACTCCCGGACTAGCCTTTCTCAGCTTGGCCTTCTCAGTCTTAGGTCTTTGATTCTTCTTTTTCCTTCTTCCATCCTCTCTTTCCTGATGCTTCCTGGAAAGGACACTGTACTTGCCTGTTTGCGAGAACTAACTAGGAAAAGGGAAAAAAGAGGTGATTGTACTTGGACTCATTTCACAAGGAGGGAAACAGCCACAGACATGGATCCTCCCAGGGCCCTGCTGCAGCATCTTGTCAGGACAAGGGCTCACACCTTACCTCCCCACCAAGCCAGACTTACACCTTATCGTTGGCCTTCTGGGCACCTGCGTATTGTGGGAGTTTAGTCAGCCAGTTGGCTGCTATGCTGGGCCTGGGGCTTCCTGTGTGAAGACATGGTGCAGAGGATAATTAGAGAGCCTTACACAAAGAAGTGAGGAGGCTTGAGCTCTGTGAGCAGGTCTAGAAACCCTGTGTCTCCAGCAGCAGCGTTAGTCCCATGTGACTGGCAGTGGTGGTAGCAACAGCCAGAAATGGTTGTTGCTACCACCATGAAACCTTACAGTTGACAGAATGTGGCCCAGCCCTCAGATTGCTTCTGATGCTCAGAAGAGGTCTGTGTTATGTTCCTATCGCACAGGTGAGGAGTTGGGCTCCGGATGGTGAGGTGACTTGCTGAGGGTTTTCCAGCTAGTCCGGGAGGCATAAAGCCTGGATGGCTCATTCCACCTGCTTTGTTTTTTTCTACCAAATGTTGTTGCTTAACAGGGCCAAGCCCTGGAGATGAGAAGCTTAAATCAGCCCTGGTCTGGGAAGAGTCCCCGTCTGAGGGGCAGCTGGGCTCTTTAGCTCACCAGGAACTCATGATGTCCCCAGCTCTTGATGAGCTGTGGGGAAGCTACATACCTACCACACAGACAGAGCTTACCCCGGCCCTCCTGACTGCTGCGTCCAGTGACCTCATTTCAGCTGATTGACCTCTCTTGGCTTTGAAGTCTGTTCTTTTCTCTCTCCTTGAAGAGTGGCCTGTCCCACCTCCCTCATCTCCAGCAGCACTCGATTCTGTCTTCTGATCAAGAGTCAGCGGCTCTTGACCGTTTTTCCGGGGATACCTCCTATCACCCATGTTTGCTGCTTCCCAGCTCTGCCCTGGACTCTCCTCACTCTTGTACATGGCTATGGCCACTCTGTGGTTTGCTTCTGCCTTGTGTTTTGTGATTCCTGCATCTAACAGCCATGGCTGTGGCTTCCCTTCTCTGTCCGTGTCTGCCCTGGCACTTTGTGTCTGTGTTAATTCTGATCTCAGTGATCTCTTCTAGTAAACTAAATGGTGGGGCCTGTGTTTTCCAGATGAGGAGGCTTGGAGAGGCGTTAAGTCACTTGCCACCGGCCTCACAGGAAGGACAAAGCTGGTTTTAGAACTCAGGACTTTTGGCTTTTGAGCACACCCTTTCTCATCCTCAAGCAGCTTCTGCAGAACTCAGATGTCCAACACTAGCCTCACTGTCTCTCTCCAAACCAGCACCTCTATCCCCACTTTTAAATTTTTTATTTATTTATTTTTTAATTAATTAATTAATTTTTTGAGACGGAGTCTTGCAGTGTTGCTCAGGTTGTAGTGTAGTGCAATCTCTGCCTCCCAGGTTCAAGCAATCCTGCCTCAGCCTCCCGAGTAGCTGGGACTATAGGTGTGTGCTACCACGCCCAGCTAATTTTTTTTGTATTTTTAGTGGAGACAGGTTTTTATCATGTTGGCCAGAATAGTCTTGATCTCTTGACCTCATGATCCTCTCGCCTTAGCCTCCCAAAGCACTGGGATTACAGGTGTGAACCAGCATGCCCGGCAAGTTTCTATTTATTTATTTAAAGACATGGGGTCAGCCAGGCGCGGTGGCTCACACCTGTAATCCCAGCACTTTGGGCGGTCGAGGCGGGCGGATGACCTGAGGTCAAGAGTTTGGGACCAACCTGACCAACATAGAGAAACCCTGTCTCTACTGAAAATACAAAAAAAAAAAAAATTAGCCAGACATGGTGGCGCATACCTGTAGTCCCAGCTACTTAGGAGGCTGAGGCAGGAGAATCGCTTGAACCTGGGAGGCAGAGGTTGCAGTGAGCCGAGATCACACGATTGCCTGGGTAACAAGAGTGAAACTCTGTCTCAAAAAAAAAAAAAAAAAAAAAAAAAAGACGTGGGATCTTGTTCTGTCACCCAGCCTGCAGTGAAGTGTTGTGATCATAACTCAATGCAGTCTCAACCTCCTGGGCTTAAGGGATCCTCCCACCTCAGCCTCCTGAGTCACTGGGACTACAGGCGTGCACCACCATGCCCATCTGCATCCCCATCTTTGTGGCACAATCTTTGTCAGCCTGACCAGAAAACTCTTCCCTCCCCCATCCAGTCAGCCTCAAGTCCCCTTTATTCTCTTCCCCATCATCTTTCTCAAATCTGTCCCCTCATAATAGCAGTGATGAGGATAATAGCAGCTCTTGCTAATTAAGCACTTGTTATGAGACAAGCCTGCGTTCATTCTCTCATGCTCACAGCAGTCCTTCTGGGAGGTGCTATTTTATAGAAATGAGGAAACTGAGGCTCAGAATGGTCAGGTCACATCCCTGAGGTCACACAGTAAATGGCTGAGCCAGGGCTTCACCAGTAGTGGTCTGACTCTGAATCCTGTGTGCTTCCCTGTCCCGGTGCATGTTCTCTTTCCTGGGTTATTCCAGCCACTTCCCAGCTGGTCTCCATCTTGCTGGTCTGATCTGGCCTCTGCTTGCTGCCAGGACTAGCTTTTCAGACCACAGGCGTGATCCTGCTGCGTCTGGCGTAAGAAAATGTCCACTGGCTCCTGGTTATCCAAGATTTAGCCAGGCTAAGACCGTCTGCTCTGGCCTCTCCCCACCTTCCCCTTCTCCCTCCCTTCTTCCTCTCCCTCCCTGCTGAGCATCTGCATCCCAGCAGCATTTCACTTCCTCCCATTCCCCAGAGACGCCATGCCCCTCCCATTCTGTGACCTGGCACATGCTAGCTCCCCAACTGGCACCTCTCCTGCACAAGGCCAGTTCCTACCTGTGGGCTTTGGTCTGCTGTTGCTGCCACCTGGAGCAGAGGTGGTCTGGGGACACCCCAGCCCCTGCCTTCTAACCTCTCTTGCCCTTGTGGGTGGCATGGTCTATTCTATTGTTCCCTGGATGTGTTAGGGCAGGGCCCAGATTGATTTCCCACTTTGCCCCCAGCACTTAGCACAGGCCACAACTTGGAACATGGCAAGAGGTCTAGGTGAGCCAGTGTGACATCACCAGGCCTCTGGCTCCTAAGGAGGAAAAGTGGCTCTAGTTTGAGCACTTTCTTAAAACTTCTGTCCTTTGTTTTCTCTTTTTTTCTTTTTTTCCTGGTCTCTGAGGACCATTTTTTCTTTTCTCTTCTCTTTTTTCTTTCTTTCTTTCTTTTTTTTTCTTAAACTTCTGTCCTTTGTGTCGGGGGCAGGGGCAAGCTGCTGGGAGAGTCTGAAGCCAAGTGAGGAGGCTGTTGCTGTCAAAAATAGGATGAATATTAGGCTCTTCCCAGGATTCCTGTCTCCTCATGGGCCAGGGCTGCCTCTGAGAGGACCCTCAACCTCCATTGTACTCCAAGTGTTCAAACCTTAAAGGGATTCTCGGGCCTCACTGGGAACCGTGACTCTTGCAGACCCGTTACTCTGTTTCTGTCTCCCCTCCACTCTCTCTTTGCTTCCCACATGTGGTTAGGCCTGCAAGTGTCCCAGGGAGAGAGACAGCTGCAGGGAGCAGAGCAGGCAGGCCCTGAGGTCTGGGCAGCTGTTGAGGTGTTGGGGCAATTGGCAGGCTGCTGGGGCTGTCCTGAGTCTTGGATGGAGGAGGCTGGGAGGAAGGTTCAGCCTGAAACAGAGGGTTTCCTTTCCATCCCTGAGCCCAGGGCTCTGCCTTTTGCAGGGGCCTGGAGCTCTACCGTTCCCCTCAGAGAAGCTCCTGTTCTCCATGCCTGGTGTAGGGCTGAAAGTTGGAAGCAAAGTAACTTTGGACCTTGACCCCCTCTAGGAATCCTATGCCAACGTGAAGCAGTGGCTGCAGGAGATTGACCGCTACGCCAGCGAGAACGTCAATAAGCTCCTGGTGGGCAACAAGAGCGACCTCACCACCAAGAAGGTGGTGGACAACACCACAGCCAAGGTAGCGGGCAGGCCAGGCGGCCTGGGGTGGGGGCTGGGGCTGCTGCTTCTCACCTGCTCTCCCCTTCTCTTCTCTCCTCTTCCCTTGTCAGGAGTTTGCAGACTCTCTGGGCATCCCTTTCCTGGAGACGAGTGCCAAGAATGCCACCAATGTCGAGCAGGCGTTCATGACCATGGCTGCTGAGATCAAAAAGCGGATGGGCCCCGGAGCAGCCTCCGGGGGCGAGCGGCCCAATCTCAAGATCGACAGCACCCCTGTAAAGCCGGCGGGTGGCGGCTGTTGCTAGGAGGGGCACATGGAGTGGGACAGGAGGGGGCACCTTCTCCAGATGATGTCCCTAGAGGGGCAGGAGGTGCCTCCCTCTCCCTCTCCTGGGGCATTTGAGTCTGTGGCTTTGGGGTGTCCCGGGCTCCCCATCTCCCTCTGGCCCATCTGCCTGCTGCCCTGAGCCCTGGTTCTGTCAGGGTCCTTAAGGGAGGACACCCAGGACCTATGGCTGGGCAGGGCGGGGGCCTGCTCTGCTGCTGCCTCTAGGTAACTTTCCAAGATGCCCACCACACACCTTTTTTTGGAATGAGGGCTCTTCTGTCAGTCTCCCACCCCAAGGTATGCTGCACTGGGTTTCTCTCCTGCCCCTTTTTTCTTCTCTCCCCCTGCCCAAGAGCTGACAGTCTCCCCAGCCTCTACTGCCCTGGCTGCAGTCAGTGCCCAGGGCCAGGGGGTCCAGGACCTGGGCTGGACCTCAGGACGGGCATGGGGGCCACAGAGGCCCAGCAGCCTACCCTTTCCTCTCCCTACTGCCTCCTCTCCCCTCCCACACTCCCAGCTCGAGCCGTCCAGCTGTGGTGGGGTCTGAGTACATCTAGGGCTGGTGGGTGGGTAGTGGTGCTGGGCCTGCATCTTGAGCCCGGAGGGAGTCTGCTCCTGCCACCCTCTGCCCTGCCAGAGCCAGGACCATGTGCTGCCTGCCCACTGTGCCCCTTTGTCCCCACGTCAGGCGGAGGCGGAAGGCCCACCGAGCCAGAGGCTGGGCACCAGCCTTAACCCTCACTCTGCCAGCACCTCCTCCCTTTCCCCAAGGCAGCACATCTGGCTCACTTTCCCCTCTGTCCCTGGAGCCTGCCAAGGCAGGCTCTCAACCCCTGCCGCTACTTGTCCTCTGGGGAATGTGGGTTCCACCCAGGGTTGGAGGGGCCTCTCTGCTTACCCCCTCTGTACCCAGGATCCTATCCCCTCTCCTCTGGCACAGCTGCTTCCTGCAGGAAAGCAAGTCTTTGGTCTCCCTGAGAAGCCATGCCCCTCATGCTGTCTCTTGCCTGTCCCACCTGTGCCCTGCCCTCCAGCTTGTATTTAAGTCCCTGGGCTGCCCCTCGGGGTGCCCCCTGTTCCCAGGTTCCCCTCTGGTGTCATGTTAGGCATTTTGCGAGGAAAAGCCACTTGGGGAAAGATGGAAAAGGACAAAAAAAATAATAATAAATTTCCATTGGCCCTCGGGTGAGCTGAGGGTTTTTGCAAGGAAGTTGTGGTGGCTGAGTGTGGTCTGTGGTGTAAGCCCAGCCTTGCGGTGGGGGATGCTTGGGGGTCCTGGCTTGGTTTCTGTGTCCTGAGGCTGCTGGTAAAAGCCCTTGACCCCGTTTCCTGAGGCCAGGAGAGCTGCTTGTGCTTCTGTGGTCTGTCCCCAAGGGCCCAGCACCGTTCTGTCAGGGAAAGAGGCGGGTGGCCATCAGCGCATACCTGGCGAGCCGCTGCCAACTCCCGCGGGGCACACAGCTGAGGTGTGGGGTCGGGCGGCCATCGAGGGGGCCCCACTGCACACCCGACCCGACCTCTTTCAGGGTCCCCCCCAAACGTCGCTGCCCCCATTCAGCCCCTGTCCTGGCTTCGCTGTGGGTCCCGGCCAGAAGCTTCTGCCGCCTCCGACAGTGACAAGTGCCTCGCACTTCAGCCTTTTGCTCTGAGCACCCGCCCGAGGGGGGCCCAGTGCGGCAGTGCCGGTGGCTGGAGTGCCGAGGCGGGCGGGGTGCCGGGTAGGGGCTGCGTCTACGCGGTGCGGTCCGGAGAGTGGACGGCCGCTGGCTCGTCGGGGCTGGGGGTGGCGCCTGGGCCGCGCGGGCCGAAGAGGGGCGCGCGGAGACCCAGCCCCGCCCGAGGCCGTTCGCGCGGCGGCCCCGCCCCCGGCTCCGCCCCGCCGGCTTCGCGGGCTGGAGAGCGAGGGAGCCGCGGGCGAGGGATCGCAGGATGAGCGATCGGGGCCCGGGCAGCCGGCAGCGGACGCGCCCCCCGAGTCCACCGGCCCGCGCCCCGCGCCCCCCACGGCCCCGCGGCCCCGGTCCCGGCTGCGTCGCCCGCCTACCCCGAGCCCCACGGGCCATGCCCTGCCGGCCCTAAGCGCGGGCCGGGGGGCGTCCCCTTGCGCCCGGGCCCCGCGCTGGCGCCCCCCGGGCCGCCGCCCGGCGCGGGGGCAATGGCGTTCACCTTCGCCGCGTTCTGCTACATGCTCACCCTGGTGCTGTGCGCCTCCCTCATCTTCTTTGTCATCTGGCACGTAAGGCCGGGCTGGGGCTGGGGGCGGGGTGGGGGGCAGGGGACACGCGGAGCAGGAAGGGCTCAAGGCGGGTGGTCTCAGAGCCCTGGGGAAACTTGGCGACCCCTCTTTGCTATCCCCCAACCATTGGCTTGTCGGCTTCGCCCCCATTAACAGCCCCCATGGTCGGCTTTCTTCCTGGGGCCCCCCTTCCTCTGCCGCCCCCGCCTGTCTATATGTGTGTGTGTCAGTCGGTCCCTGACCCCCTCCTCTGCCCCCCTCCTCTGCCCCATGCAGTCCGTGAGGTGGGGGGTGGAATTCAGGAATTTTTGATCCTTTATCTTCTACGTACACCCCCCCCCACCATCCAGCCGCCTCCATTAGTCCGTCGGGCAGTTTGTCTGTCTGCTGCCCCCCCTTGTGGGTTTTTCCAGCCAGAGTGATGGAGCCGGTTGCTATGGCAACTGCATCTGTTTACAGGACCCACAGATCTCAGAGCCCATTAACCCTTTGCCTTCCCAGCCCCCTTCCTGACCAAGCAGCAATTGGTTCTCATAAGCTCCCAGAGATCTAGCCCCCACCACCGGCTCACCTTGGGTTTCCCTACCCCTCCTGTTGGGGGCTTCCCAGCCTCCCAGGTTTCCTCTCCATTTTGCAGCTTCCCTCCTCTTCCTGCCCCGCTTCCCTTTTGTCTCACATTCCCCTTGGTCTGTCCCTCACTCTGGCCTAGCCACACCTGGTTCTTCAAAATGTCCATTCCTCATCCTGCATCCGACCCATCACTTCCCCCGGGCTCCCTCTTCCTCCCCTTCTCCCGGGCCCCTCTCCTCCAGGGCCTCCTCTGCCCAGCTCCTTTCCCCTTCTACTGAACTATCCATCAGCCTCCAGCTCAGTGTGTTGGGGGCCCCTGGCCCCACTTTACTGCCCTCCCTCCCCACCCCCACCCAAACCCTGTGCCTGTCTCTGTAATATCCTGCCCAGCTCAGCCCAGGCCAGCTCAGATCAGCATCCTCTGGTCACACCTCCCGCACACACCTCCCCGACTGTCATTCCTTTTCGGGGGTCCTCTTACCCCTCCAACTCATTTCCCTTAGCTCTTCCCTCCTTCTTCCTGGTGCCTCAGCTGCTGCTTTCCCGTGCTCCCCACTTCCTCTCTCCTTTCTCTTCCTGGGACCTGCCACCTTGCTCCATGGTTCCCTCTGCTTTCCCTTTGCCATCCCCTGCCGCCTTGCTGTTTGACATCGGGATTCCATGGACTGACTGAACCCCTACTGCATGAGGAGTGAGCCCCCACAGGCACCTCAACACATACCCCAGCTTCAGCCCTGTCACTCCGTGGCCCGGCTCTTGGTTGCTTTGTCTTTCCTCCCTCCCCCACCACTGAGTTACTCTATTTTTCTTTCTGTGGGGTGGAGGCAGGAGGGCTAGGGTTCTAAGAACTGGAGGGAGCTGGGGGCCACAGTTGACCAGCTCTGGGAGGGCTTCTGAAATTCAAGGAGCCCCTTTTTGGGGCCTTCCCCACCCAGGGGCTTCCCATAGCCCCTGTGGTGTCTCTGTCCTCTGGGGATTCTCAGCAGTTTTCCATCCACCACCCCTGCATTGATGCTTCCCAAAGATGAGGCTCTGGGTGGCTTTGAGGGGTTCAAGGAGGAATGAAATCCAGGCCTTGCCCTTGTGGAGTGCCCAGGCTGGGTTGAAAGGCCCAAGCTTTGAAGAAATGTCTTTGTTCATTCAACAGATATTGATTGAGCGCTTGTGTGAGGCACTGTGTCCACACAGCCATTTAGCTGGACAATCTTAGCAAGTCATTTGTCCCAAGTCTGGTTCCTCGCCGGCAAGGTGGACCTGTGCACATCAGATGCCTAGTGCGGCCTGCTGGGTGTAGGGGATAGGAGGTGTGGTCCTCCGTCCACAGCTGCTAAGAACTAGAATCTTATAGGGCAGGACCCCAGATCCCATTCCAGACCCTCAGCCCAGGCCCCAGTGGTTACTAGGCAACCCTGGTAGTGAGTGACGTGTGTCAGCTGTCACCGTGGGGGATTGTTTGTTCCGGGGGGCTGAGTCAGCGCCAGGCAGCCTTGGGGGGGGGGGCGGTGGGAGGCGCGACGCCCGCCGCCTGCTGGTGGTGCCAGTTCTGGGGCACAGACGGCACCCTTCTGCTCCCTGTGGACCCTGTTGCTGTGTGTGCCAAGCGGCAGCTGCCCAGAGTCAATGGGGAGCTGGGGTGGGGTGGTCCAGATGGCCCCAGCACCCTCCAGGAAGCCCATGTTCTTTCTCTCTGTGCCGTCTGGGGCCTGGGATGCCTGGGGGTGGTGGGCCTGCTGTTTCATCCTAGAGCTGGAGCTGACGGGAGGGGACCCCTACAGGTTCCTCTGCCAGCCCATTTTTTCCCAAGTCACCTGTCAGCTCCTCCCAGGCCTGCCCCATCATCTCATCAAACACTTGCTCCCCTGGAGAATTTCCACCCATAATGACACTGCCATCTGCCAGACACTCCCAACACCTGAAGGCACCTTAGGCTTCTCCCTTCACTTCACTTCACGGCCATTCAAACCCTCTGGAGTCGGGCTCCAAAACAGCTATAGAATCCCATGTATACCTTCCGTCTCCACTACAACTCTACTCACTCAGACCACTGCCAGCCCTGCTCCCAACCCTCCAAACTGTCTTCCTGTGGATCTGGCCTGAGTATGACACAGTGGTTAGGAATTTTAACTCTGTAGTTACACTGGGTTAGAATCCTAGTTTGCCACTAACCAGCCGTGTGGCCTTGGACAAGTCACTTAACCTATCTCAGCTTCCTCATCTGCAAAACAGACATGAAAATAAAACTAGTACCTAAGCCATTATTAGGTTGTCCCAAGCATTAAATGAGTTGATCCACATACCGGCCAGCAGAAGCACCACTTAGGTCTCAGCTGTGACTGTCAGCAAGCTCGGATTCCCTGCTCCACTAATCCTGAGACACAGACCAATCCTAAGACACGGACCTGACCACCCCACTGTGCTGCTGTGTTCTCTTCAATGTGCCCCCCCCCAATATTTTTTTGTTAAAGTCCAAACTCCTGGTCTGGCCTCACAGGGTGCCCATGTCTGACTGCTGGATTCTCCAGCTCCTCTTCCACCGTGGCACTGTCCTGCCAGCCCCATGAAACCTGCAGCCTCCTGAATGTCTCACCCTTCTGCCATTGTACCTTCTGCTGCTTGGACTGCACTGCCCCCATTTGCTCACCAACACCTACTCCTAGTTGAGCCTGCATTCCATCACCCTGCACACAGGGTTAAGCGCCCACTCCTGTTCCTCCCACTACCCCAAACCCTGATCACCTGGCATGTAGTCATCCCTCTGGGCATGGGTTCCTCCTGGGCAGGGGCTGCGTCCCAGGCCTCTGGAGCTCCAGTGCTCAGCACAGGGCCTGAGACCCGGAAGGGTAAGCATGAGGCCATGTCTTGGGATGTTTTGGAAGTGGGTGTAGTAGTGGACATAGACCTGAACTGGGCATCCAGACTCTAGGGTTCCCTCTGGACTGTTGTGATGACCTTGGACCAGACCCTGCCCCTCCCTGGGCCTTGTTTCTCCACCTTTGCAACAAGCTCCACCTGGCCCGGACCTCTTGCGTAAACTCCTAGCCCACAGAAGGACTTGTGGGGAGGCCATAAAAACTGCAGCCCCAACCCTGACGGGGCATCCGCCCTCTCCCCAGATCATAGCCTTTGACGAGCTGCGGACCGACTTCAAGAACCCCATCGACCAGGGGAACCCTGCGCGGGCAGTAAGTGATACATGTGCTGTGCCGAGGTGTGTCCGTCCGTCTTTACATCTGTCGTGGGCTCGGGGTGGGAGACGGGATAACAGGGGTGGGGCGGGGGCCGACCGCCATGCCCCTTCCTATCTCCGCCCTCAGCAAACACCTGGCGCGGGCTCAGGGCTGAGTTCCTCCCGGCGGGGCGGCGGTTGCCAGGCTCTGGGCCGTTGCCATGGAGACGCGGGTGAAGGCCCTCCATGGTGACGGTCGCCATGGGAACGGCGCGGCTGCTTCCCGGCCGCGCCGACTGTGCCGCAGAGACCGTTCTGGCGCCTCCTGGTGGCCACATGCAGGGCGGTGGGAGCCGCTCCAGTACCTGCTGCTCTGCCTCCCCCATCGCGGCCTTTTCCTTCCCCCAACAGCGCGAGCGTTTAAAAAACATCGAACGCATCTGCTGCCTCCTGAGGAAGGTCAGTGTCAGGGCTAGGGGCAAGAGGCTCCTAGCGCAGCGCTGCCCCCACTGTCTGTGGTCCAGAAACAGGCCTTCCTCCTCTTTGGGCCTGTCTGATCCACTCTGCTACTTGGGAGGGAGTGGGAAGCCAGAAGCCTTTTAGTCCCCAGAGGTCATGGTGGGTGGGCACCTCCAAACCCCAGCTCCTCTCTGTGCCCTTGAAGCTTGGGTCTGTCCTAGCACCAGGCCGCTGACCTCTCACCCTCACTCCCCCAGCTGGTGGTCCCAGAATACTCCATCCATGGCCTCTTCTGTCTGATGTTTCTGTGTGCAGCAGAGTGGGTGACCCTGGGCCTCAACATCCCCCTCCTCTTCTACCACCTCTGGAGGTGAGGGTAGCAGCTGCCTTGGGGAGGCTGAGATGGGGAACAAGGGCAGGATGGGGGTGGAAGCCCTGATAGCAGACTCAAGCCCCTGTCTGCCCCAGGTACTTCCACCGTCCTGCAGATGGCTCCGAGGTCATGTATGATGCGGTCTCCATCATGAATGCTGACATCCTCAACTACTGCCAGAAGGAGTCCTGGTGCAAACTTGCCTTCTACCTGCTCTCCTTCTTCTATTACCTGTACAGGTGAGGCCCTGCCCACGGTAGTCGGAACTCAGGGATGTCCTGGCGTCATGCTTCCAACCCCAAATTCCTGCTCTTTGCCCTTGAGGACTGAGGGCAGCCCAGGGTGGGGCCAGGTGGGCAGCTGGGTGGCTGTGTGTGTGCAGGGCTAGGCTCACTGGTTCATCTTCCCCACAGTATGGTTTATACATTGGTGAGTTTCTAAGGGGGAAGCCGGCCAGGGAGCGAGCCCAGAATGGACCGGACGCCTGTGCACCCCCAGCCCTGCCCCTCGGCCGCAGAGGCCTCAGCCCTGGGGAGGGAGGGGGCACTGGTGCCCCCAGCCTCTCCACACCCAAAACTGCTGCTGCGGGGACCCCCCCCCCCGCCTTTAGAGCCCTCCCCCTTGGACTAGAGCGGCTGGGCAGAGCTCTAGGGGCAGGGGCTCCTCTGCCAGCCTGTGGGCATGGCAGTCAGTCCTGGAAGGGGCAGGACCTCTGGCCTTGTCCATTTCGGGGGAAACCTGGGCCCTGCCAAGGGGCAGAGCTTGACCCTGGAAATTCTGGGCCACCCCCCTCCACCCCTACCCTGAGGCTCCCCCTGCAGGTGGGGGGGTACCCACACCGGGAATGAGCAGGCTCAGCAGGGGGGCAGCCCCACCCCTAGTCTGCCCTCCCCTCTCCCCAGGCTCTTTCTCTAGCCCTGTCTCCATTTACCCCAACCTCAGCCCACCTTGTCTCTTGGACCTATTTTCTATGTCGCCTGGAGGAGTCCGGCACCCCCTCCCCGGCCATTTGTGACAAAACATGAATAAACTACTGCAAATATGTGGGCCCCGGCTCTGCTCCTGGAAAGCTTGAAGAGGAGATGGGGGCCGGTTCAGGGAACTCTACAGGGGCAGCCCTAAGCTGAATCCCCAGCCTGGCTCATCTCATCCTCCTAGTTCACAGACCCTGCTGGAGCCTCCTGCCCAGAGGGATTAGAGGCCTTCTGGGTTCCCTCAGCAGCCTCCTTCCATCTTCTCTTTCCCAGCTGAGGCTGCTGAAACCCTTACAAGGCAGTAGTAAGGTCACCAAAGTCATGAAGCCCTCCCTGGACCCAACTTCTTCCTAGACAGCCCCAAGCCTGGCCCCTGGGCAATGCAGAGGCCCAGAGGTATCTGCACCTCCCCATCAGGCCCCAGGAACAAGGGTCAGACAAAGTCAAGGAAATCAAATCTTCAATGGATGAAAAATTCAGTGCCATCTGGAGCCAGGGGTCACCGGACCAGGTGGAAGGTCAGCCAGTATATGATGAGGGGCTGGAAGGCTGCAGCTCCCAGAGTCAGGTAGAGCTGGAGACGCTGCCGGGGGACAGGGCCCCCCACACTGTCGGGGCCCAGGGCTGCTGTCCGCAAAGAGCGCACCTGGAAGAAAGGAGAGCTGAAGCCTAGCCAGGAGGAGGAGGTTTGCCCCCAAGTGAAGGTAGGGCATGGGGGGATGCACCAGACTCACAATGAAGTACATGAGTGCCGACGAGGTCCAGGCCAGTGCCACATAGTAGCCATCGCTGCCAAAGAGCAGCCCTGTGAGCACACTGAGGATCATTCTAGGGTGGGAGGAGGAGAGGGTTGCTGACCCCCAGGAGTCCAGGCCTGGGATTGGCCCTACCCCCAACACCCAGAGCCCAGCTAGATCCCGCCTCCCACCAGCACCTTTTACTCTGTCCCCACAGGGACCCAGACCCAAAAGGGATGTGGAAGGCCCAGGACTCAGCCCCAGGACCTGGATCTGAGACCCCTTTCTCTCCCCATGACTCTCGCAGGGTGACTCTCAACACCTCCCCAACCTCTACATGGCACTCAGGTCTTCAGGAGACTGCTGGAGACAGCTGGTCCCCCTTAACAGAGCAGTGCTAGAGGTCACCAGGGACCAAGACATGACCAGGGTCACGGTTCGAGGCTACAGCTATACAGGCCCAGACCCAAGGCCACCTCCCCCTGGCCCACAGGTGCTCACCCCACATATTTGTAGCCACTGTAGGCCAGCAGGTGAAAGGTACTCAGGTCACTGCGCACGGTGGCCAGGTAGAGGCCCAGGAGCAGGGCCAGCACCTCCATCACCACCCACACCAGCGCTGTGCTTGCACACAGGCCCAGCACCTCCGGGGAGAACCTGTGCCGAAGGAAGGGCGTCTCAGAGCCAGGCATCCTGAGGCAGGGGTGAGGGTGAGGCTGGGGCAACAAAGGGTGGGTGGGAACCACCACATATGCCCTAGGGAGGTGGGGAGAAGAAGGAGGGGAGGAGGAGGGAGGGGGTTGGCACTGACCTTTTCTGAATGCCCAGTGCCATCCCAGCCAGGAGCACGTAGGTGATGAAGGCCATCGCTGCCAAGTGCCACAGAGATGCCATCAGCCTGGCTTCCTCAACCAGAGCTGCCCTACTAGCCATTCGGGGCTGCTGATGCATCCATCTTTGCCCCATACTTCCTTCCCTGCATAGCCCAACTTCCACATTCTGCTCCCAAATGCCCTGCCTGGGATGCCTGTTTCCCTACAGCCCTCTCCCACTGTGTAAATCCACCTGACTCTTCTCCCAGGACCACAAGCCACCTCCTTTCCTGCCCCTGTGCTGGAAAGTTCATCGGTTTCTGCTGCATCTCAGAAACCAGATCACAAGCCAAGGCCATTGTTCCGCCTAGACAGGGACCAAACTGATTTCTGGCAAGACCAGAATGCAGGTTCAGTGGACACCCATGCTGTCCCTAGAGTCTGGGGCCATGGAGGTGATCTCACCTTAGTCAGCAATTCTAAGTCTGGCCCTCGGCACGGGCTGGGGCTGGGGCTGGGGCTCTGGCTGCCCAGCAATGCAGGGAAAACCCCAGGTTTAACTTGGAGCAGTACTCACAAAAGCTCAGAGCCAGTGAGAGCCGGGCTTCAGCAGCAGTTCCAGCTCACTTCTGTCCTCTGTCCCACTTAAAGCAGCACTAGAACTGGCTGGGCAGTGGCTCACACCTATAATCCCAGCACTTTGGGAGGCCAACGCAGGCAGATCACTTGAGCCCAGGAGTTCAAGACCAGCCTGGGCAACATGGCAAAACCCTGTCTCTACTAAAAATACAAAAATTAGCTGGGCATGGTGGTGTGCGCCCACAGCCTGTAGTCCCAGCTACTCAGAAGGCTGAGGCGGGAGGATTGCTGCCTGAGCCTCAGAGGCAGAGGTTGCTGTGAGTGAGTCAGAATCACACCACTGTACTCAAGTCTGGTGAGAGTGAGACGAGTGAGACCCTGTCTCAAAAGGAAAAAAAAAAAAAAAAAAAAAAAAAAGCACTGATATGACCCCCAGAGGGGAGTATCTGGAGTCAGAAAATCAGCTCTGCCAGCTGTCAACGCTAAGGCCTCAACGATACTAAGTTCTTCTGAGGCTTGGCTTCAACATGTAAAACAGGGATGCCAGTTCCAGCTTTACACGGTGGCTGCGACAGGCAAATGGGATGGAGGGAAGAACCCCTGCCCTGCCCAGCACACCAAGGCTGGCTGCCTGCCCTCAGTCCCACTGGCTGCCCTCACTGGAAGCTCCTCTGGGCTGCCCCCTGCACACTCACTCCCCGTGGGTGTCTACAATGGTCCTAGCCCCATGCAGCCAACAGGGCGGAGAAGAGTCAGCTGCACATGTGGGCAGCCTGAAAAATGCCATGCAGACAGGCAGCTGTGGGAACCCAGAGGGGAGCCACCACGAAGGGATAACAGCATACCTTGGAGGACAAGTAATAATGATGTCCTTCATTTCCTATGTCCTTCCTGTGTGCCAGGTGAGGTGTTGAGCCAGTATCACCTCACTGAATCTCTCCCACAACCCTTGGGGTAGGGACTATATTAGTCCTGTTTTACTGAACAGTACAAATAACTAGCCTGAAGTCCGACAGCTGGAAGCTGCAAAGCCAGGCCTAAACCCAGAGCTCCAGGCTGGGGAGGGACACAGTCCAAATCAAGAGACAGGAAGGTCTCAAAACAGTGTCCTGGGGACACCGAAGGCACATCCAGGAAGCTCCTTACAGGTCACCCCGCACTACCTCCCGGTGTCTTGCAACTGCCACACATACACACAGCACCAAGAACAGGTGCTGACTCGGTAGCTGAGCTTCTTCCCATTCATCCCGCAAGGTACAAGTGCCCGCCACGTTCCCCGGCCCAGGTCAGAGACTCACTGGGGATATAGAGGTCAGGGGCGTTGAGGTCTTGCCGGGGGGGAAGAGGCACATCACGACTGTACTGCACTTCCCAGTTCTGGCAGTGGCAGCAGCGGCCACATCAGGAGGGGAAGAAGAGAAAAGAGAGAAGGGGGTTGAGGTCTGGGGGCCAGACTGGGGCAGGATGAGGAAGGCCCACCAGCTCCTTTGGTAGGAAGCTCACCTGGTGTGTGTAGGGGAAGACCAGCAGCCCTAGCTTCTTGGCCACATAGGCTGAGTCCACAGCAAAAAAATACTTCAGTTTGTTCACAGAAACAAAACGGTGCAGCTGGGAGGGGAGAGAGGACGCTGTGGGCAAGCCGCATCCCAGGCCACAGGGTGCCCCTCTGCGTGCTCCTTCCCTGAGGGCACTGTGAGGAATCAGGTGGAATCCTGAGATGCCCCAGCCCTAGCCAAAAATTCTGCCACCCGTGCCCTGGGGGCAGGCCACACCTCCTTGTGCACCATGTCCTTCCCATGGGATGCAATGGAGCTGCCATAGGCCATAGCCACATTAGCCATTGGGTCCCCAAGCAAGTGGTTGACACTGAAGGCCACGTCTGCTCCTGGGGCTGGGTATCCCTCGGGCTGGCTGGAATAACCACCGCTTGTGTCCTCGAAGAGGGGAGGGGGATCCGGAGCTGCCCGGGCCCTGTGCTTGGAGCCTGTGGGTTTGGAGAGATCAGAGTAGGTGACGGAAGTACCAAACATGAGCCCAAAACACCGCCCCGTCCCTAGCTGGACGGCCCTGCACGGGTCTTGCAGGCAAAATCAGTGAGGGGACCCCAAGTTGGGTGAGGGGTAGCTAGCTGAGAAAGAACTTTGATGAGGGATCCTTCCCGAGAAATCCGTTGCTAAATGTAGGCAAAAGAAGAGCCGAGGCAGTGCCTAGAACTGGTTGTCCACTTGGGGTTTCTGGAGACCTCTCAAGGGAAGTGACCTCTGAACTGAGACATAGTGAGCAGAAGTTTGCTAGGTGAAAATAACTGGGAGGGCATCCTAGCGTGAACAAAGCGGGGAGAGGCGACAGCTGGCTACCCGGAGTCCCTGGACAGTGCTCAGGGACCCCGCCAGGCTCACACAGTCAAAGGAGTTTCTGGAGGCGGAGGCGGACCCCGTTTGCCCCCGATTCTGGCATGGGACTCCCAGCTGTTCTACCACAGGCCGGTCTCAGGACTGGGCCGAGAGGGCGAAGTCCGGGACGCGTGGCAGCATCGCGAGGGGCAGGAACCCGAGTGACACCCCCGCCCTGGGCAGAGGTCCCAGTCGCTATATCCCCCGGGGTGAGCGGGCCGCGCCGCCGACTCTCCCCGCGCCGGCCGCGCCGCGCCCCGCCCGCCCGCGCCCCACGCACCGTGGGCTCCGTAGCCCGAGTGATAAGCCATGGCCGCGACGCTCGCTCTCCCCGAGGGCCCGCTGCGCCGCCTCGTGGGTGCAAATACTAATAAAGCAGCTGCTCCGCGCCCCGGGTACCGACCGAGGCCACCGGGCCGCGCTACACGTCCCCCGCCCCGCCGGTCGCCGCCAAGTGGCGTCATCCCCCGCGCCTGTCATTGGCTCAACGGTGGCGCCGGCTCGCCTCTCCCCTCTCCCAATTGGCTACTGATGGGCTCTGGACTGAGCGGATTCGGCAGAAGGCAACATCCGGGTTGGGGGCAGGCGGAGCGACTTCTAATGCCTGGGATTGGATTACTGGCTGGCCAGTTCATGATGAGAACACCCAATAGAAGGGTTAAGGGAGAAGGTGGGCGAGAATTATTTCCGCGCCTGCGCAGTGAGGCACTTGACGCACAGTGCCACGACTACACCAGGGAGACGAGAGGAGACTCGCGGCAGGAGTCAGGAACGAAGCTTCCCTAGTGGGACGTACTCCAGGAGGGAATAGGACTGTCCAGTTTCGACCAAGCCCTGCCCTTCGGGGCCCCTGTCCCTCCCTCTCTGGGCATGTTTTCCTCCTCTGTCCCCCACACTTCACCGAGTCCTGGAACGGAGCCCCAGTAGGCCCGGAGGCGGTGGCGGGAGGCTGGACCTATCAGGGACAGAGCGACCCCGCAGGCCCCAGGATGCTGACTCCTCCCACCTACCACTCCTCTTCTCCGCGTGGGTGCTGTCCGTCGTCCGGTGCTGAAAATGCCCTCCCGCCTCTGCCGCCATCCTGTAGACTTTCGGGGGGCTGCTGATGGGAGGATTTGGGGTCTTGAACCACACACTTCTAGCGAGCACGTGGCCACACGCACACATACAGGCATAGTGCAAAACTGCAACCCAGAGGACCCGAAGTTCCAGAGATTGGGTGGTATAGGTGGGGCAGGACTCTGCCCCGGACCTGCCCATAGACTCTCCTGTAGTCCAGCAGATTTGGGGGCAGAGGTGTCCTGATCCTTCTCCCGAAGCTGCAGCCGAAACTCCTGAGTCATCATCGGGCCTGTGGTCTTCTCGAAGTGAGGCCCCCAAGCCTCACTTGTAGTCCCAGGGGTTTCTTTCTCTCCACTCAGGTTCTGACCACTCCCACCAACCCTGGAGACAGTCTTCAGAGGCATCCCTCTCACAGACCTTCAGCCATTGCTTTCTAGAAAGCACGGTCAGGTCCTCTGCGACCTCTCTAATTAGCTACCAGGTGTCTAGTTACACCAGATGACCTTACTGCTCCCCAAACTCAGCCCACGTGGTCTGATTGCAGTGCCATTGCCCAGAGGTCCCCTCCACCTGGGCTGCCTTGCCCCCTCATACCCACTTGTCCACAAGCCTAGTTATCTTTAAGAGTCAGTTCAGCTCTTGCCTCTCAAAGGGACAAAGGGAGCAGAGACCTGACCTGGCCAGGGGTGGAGGTCATAGAGTGGGTTCTAGGCCCGCCCTGGGTGCACTGATTTTGCCCTGCATGTAAGTTCCATGAGGACAGGTCCTGTTGTCATTCTCCTCTTCTACCCTTGTCTTCCCAGTGCCAAGCACAATACTTGCATACAGAAAACACCCAATAAACATCTGTGTCCAATAAATAAATAATAAATAGATAAGACCCTGGACCAGTTCTTTCCTCTGTCTACATCTGTTACCTCATATTTAAGTGGGTAGGGGTGTTTATTTTTATTTTTATTTTATTTTTTGAGACAGAGTCTTGCTCTGATGCCAGGCGTTAGGCTGGAGTGCAGTGGCACAATCTCGGCTCACTGCAACCTCCGCCTCTGGGTTCAAGCAATTCTCCTGCCTCAGCTTCCTAAGTAGCTGGGACTACAGGCATGCGCCACCATGCCCAGCTAATTTTTGTATTTTAGTAGAGACAGGGTTTCACCATGTTGGCCAGGATGGTCTCCATCTCTTGACCTAGTGATCCACCCACCTCGGCCTCCCAAAATGCTGGGATTACAGGCGTCAGCCACTGCCCCGGCCTTTTTTTTTTTTTTTTTTTTTTTTTTTTCTTTTGAGATGGAGTCCCCCTGTCCCTCAGGCTGGAGTGCAATGATGTGATCTCAGTTGACTGCAAACTTCACCTCCCAGGTTCAAACGATTCTCCTGCCTCAGCCTCCTGGGTAGCTGGGATTACAGGACCCCGCCACCACACCCAGCTAATTTTGTATTTTAGTAGAGACAGGGTTTCACCATGTTGGCCAGGCTTAAACTCCTGACCTGGTGATCCGCCCTCCTCAACCTCCCAAAGTGCTGAGATTACAGGTGTGAGCCACCGCACCTGGTGGGGTGTTTAATTGAATTATTTTTGAGTTGCTCTTTGCTGGAACACACGCACATACAAAACGAATTAACCCACCAGTATTGCAGCTCATTTTCGACCCAGATTGTCTAGTTTGGGAGCAAAGCCAGACCCAGGCACAGGTATGAAGATCTGAGGCCCTGGAAGGCCAGGAATGTAGTACTAGGGCCACGTGTACCTGGGAGGGGGTCATCCAATGCAAGCCAGTTCCCATATCCCTGCAAGTCACGATCAACACTTGTGAACTGAATCCAAAACTTTTCTATGTCTCTTTCTTTTTCTTTCTTCTTTCCTTTCTTTTTCTTTCTTTCTCTCTCTTCCTTCTCCCTCCCTTCCTTCCTTTTTTTCTCTTTCTTTTCTTTTTCTTTTTTTTTTTTTTTTGAGACGGAGTTTCACTCTTGTTACCCAGGCTGGAGTGCAATGGCGCGATCTTGGCTCACCGCAACCTCCGCCTCCTGGGCTCAGGCAATTCTCCTGCCTCAGCCTCCTGAGTAGCTGGGATTACAGGCACACGCCACCATGCCCAGCTAATTTTTTTTGGTATTTTTAGTAGAGACGGGGTTTCACCATGTTGAACAGGATGGTCTCGATCTCTTGACCTCGTGATCCACCCGCCTCGGCCTCCCAAAGTGCTGGGATTACAGGCTTGAGCCACCGCGCCCGGCCTTTTTTTTTCTCTCTTTCTTTCTTTCTCTCTCTCTTTCTCTGTCTTTTTCTTTCTTTCTCTCTCTCTCTTTCTTTCTTTCTTTCCCTCCTCCTCCACCTGCTCTTCCTCATTCCTCCTCCTCCTTCCAGACAGGGTCTTACTCTGTCACACAGGCCGAAACATAGGACATGATGGATGCTTGTAACCTGAATCCAAAACCTTTCTGTCTCTTTTTCTTTCTTTTTTTCTCTCCTCTTCCTCCTCCTCCTCTTCTTCTTTCTTTTCTTTCTTTCTTTCTTTTTTTTTTTTTTTTTTTTTTTTGAGACAGTTTCACTCTTGTTACCCAGGCTGGAGTGCAATGGCACGATCTCGGCTCACTGCAACCTCCGCCTCCTGGGTTCAGGCGATTCTCCTGCCTCGGCCTCCTGAGTAGCTGGGATTACAGGCACGCGCCACCATGCCCAGCTAATTTTTTGTATCTTTAGTAGAGATGGGGTTTCACCATGTTGACCAGGATGGTCTCGATCTCTTTACCTCGTGATCCATCTGCCTTGGCCTCCCAAAGTGCTGGGATTACAGGCTTGAGCCACCGCGCCCGGTCTTCTTTCTTCTTTTGAGGCAGGGTCTGACTCTGTCACGAAGACTGGAGCACAGTGGTGTAAACACAGCTCACTGCAGCCTCTAACTCCCAGACTCAATTGACCTTCCTGTCTTAACTCCCAAGTGGCTGGAAATACAGGTGCACAGCCCAGCTCATTTTAAAATTTTATGTAGAGGCAGGGTTTTATCATGTTTCCAAGGCTGCTGGAACTCCTGGGCTCCAGCGACCCTCCCACCTTGGTTTCCCAAAGTGCTGGGATTACAGGCGTGAGCCACTCAGTCCGACCTCTATCCCCATTTCTCAGATGGGAAAACTGAGGTTGGAAGTGGAGCCTTCTGGCCCAAGGTCACGAAACCTAGGGTCCCTTGTATCTTGGCCCCAGTCTGCCTGCCGTAAGCTCAGCCCAGCACCCTTCCCAGCCAGTGAGACTCATCACGCCTTTCTCAGCTGTTACTGCTCTCTTCCCCAACAAGTGAGGCTTCGGGGATGGGGTCTGGGTGGGCTTAGCTCTGGGCCTACTCCTTAGAGATGGGACCCCGCGGGCGCCCACCCACCTTGGAGATTCTCCTTCGTTTTACAGTCCTGGAAGCCCAGGCGACAGAGGGTTAGACCAGCTCAAGGTCGCGGCTGGAGGAGAACCCAGGGGTCCAGCCGCCCATCGGGGCTTCTCGGGGGCAGGCGGAGCGTCCGCGGTGCCAGGCGCTGCCGGCGGCGCCGCCGGTGCCGCGGGGGCGGGGTCAACGGAGGGCGGGGCGCCGGGCACCCGGGCCGCCAACGCCGCCGCCGCCGCCGCCGCGCTCGGGCTCGAGCTCCGCGCACTCCCTCCGCGGCCGCCGAGCCGAGCGGACGCCCCCGGGGGCCGCGCTGCAGCCCTCCGCGCTCCCCCCTATCATGCCCGGTGCCCGGGCTGGGGCCGCCCAAGCAGCCAGGACACCATGCCCGAGGACGGCGCTGGCGACTGCGGGGAGGTGCCCGCGCTCATCCCGGACGGCGAGCCGCTGCGGGAAGAGGTACCTGGAGCTGGTTGGGGGCCGGAGCCGGGCCTGGGGCGACGTGAGGCGGACCAGTGCAGAAGGCGACCCCAGGAGAGGGGCTGAGGAGGGAAGTCCCAGAGCCCCTATGGCCAATGACGTCATTGGGGTCACCTGCGTCCTGCCAGGGGTCCCCCCGGGCCCAGGGTCCCGCGTTGGGGGTAGGGGTGGGGCGGCTGGGCAGCTATGTGTGGGGCGACTTCTGCCCCTGGCGCCCCCTCATCCAACCTCGCCCGTCCTGTGACGTCAGCGCCTGGCCCCCATAGGTCCCCATGCCGCAGCGCCGCGGGGGATGCTGCCCCCACCTCCAGGGCCGCGGGGTCAGGTCCCCAGCCCGGCCCAGCCGCTCACGAGGTGTTCGGGCAGTACCTGCAATGCAGCAGCAGTCTCAGGGCCTGGAGGGGAGGAGGGGAAGAAGAAGGGTGGTGCCTGGGTACCCCTTCTCCTTGTCCCGGAGGTGAGGACTGAGGGCCCATTCTGCTGGCTGCGACCCCGATGGCCCCTCCTCAGCCCTAACCAGGAAGGTCTGCAGGACCTGGGGCCCTGAGTGATGTGTGGGGTGATAGGGTGGTGAGTGGGGCTGTATGTGCGTTTGGGTGAATGTAGCCTGCTTGTTTGTGTGTGCTGTGTGGGTGTGTGTGCCCTACACCTTGGGTGGAACCTGTGTGCCTTGTAGTCGGGTGAGGGGTGAGTGGGTGCCTGGCTCGGATTGTCACCCAGTGGTCTAGGTGTGTGCATGTGAGCAAGTCCTGTCGTGGGTGGCTCTCTCCCTGTGGAGTCTGAGAAGCGTGGGTGTCAGGTTGCTGTGGGGGGCGGGGAGATGTGCAATGTGGTCAGGTGAAGGTCTGGTATGTCTCTGGGTTCACTGCATGTGTAACATGTATGTATGTGCGTGTCCTGTGTTGGATGGGTCTGTGGCATGCGTGTGTATCATCCTACAGTTGTGGGAGTCTGTGCCCTGGGGACAGGTGAGGATCTGGAGTTTCCTGCGTGATGGGCAGTGTGGCCCTCCATGGTGGCTGGGTCTGTGATGAGCATATGTTGGAGGGGCGTGGACAAGTGTGTGTGCACCTGACAGGCCTTGCAGGTCAGGTGGCACTGTGCTCCGTGCTGGATGATGGGGACGGGCAGTGTCTGGGCTGGGCTGGGGGGTGGTTCCTCTCCTCCTGGGCCTCTGGAGGCCTGGTAGGTCTAGGGCAGGAGAGGTGATCCCTTAACCCCTCTTTTGTTGTTTCACTTTCTTCCTCCCCTTTGTACCCTTTCCCTCTCCCCACTTTATCCCTACCAGCTTCTCTCTCCATAGGCACCTGGGGGGTGAGGTGGCCAGGCTGGCATCCCTGCCAGGGAAGGTGTGGCAAGCCCTCTGGGCCAGAGAGTGGCCCCTGATGCCCAGCAGCTATGTCTCACCCCCTCGTGTAGCACAGATGGGGAGTGGAGGACGGCCCTCCATCTGCTCCCCACCCCAAGACTCGCACCTCCCCCGTTCTCAACACTCCCTCTTTCTTGTTGACTTAAAAGCCTCTGCCAAATCTCCTGAGTCCCTATAGAACAAGGGACCAGAGGGAGTCTCAGGGTAATGGTGATCATATTTATTCCCACAACCAGACCCTGTTCTAAGATCTTCACACATATGATCTCATTGAATCCTCACAACAGACTCAGTTTACAGATGAGGAAATTGAGGTCCAGAGAGGATGAGGGAGCTGCCCAAGTCATACAGTAAGTGGTGGAGCCATCACTGGCTCCTGGGCAGTGAAACTCCAAAGCCCATACTGTTTACCCCTCAGACCCCCTCCACCCTGGCTTCCCAGACCAACGGGACCAGGAATCAAGGCCCAGAGAGGGCAGAGATGTAGCTAAGTCCACATAGCAAATCAGAACAGAGCCAGGAACAGAACTCAGTTTTCTCAATAGCCAGTGTGAGGATCCATTCCTCCTGGCTGAGGTGGGCCTGGTGTGTCCTATGTGTGGTTGGCTGAGTGCTAGCAGGGCACAGTCTAGGATGGGTTTGGGGCAGGGAGGCCTGGGTTTGAATCTGCAGTGCCACTGTGAGTGAGCTGGAAATGTGAGGCCAGGAGCAAGCTGCTCATCCCTCTGAGCCTCAGTTTCCTCCTCTGTAAAGTGGGACTCACGGCGTCACCTCCCTCAGCCGGGTTGAGCAGAGTGCAGGCCCCACTGATGGCCCCACCTGACACAGCTTCCCTCTCTCTGCCCACCTGCAGCAGCGCCCCCTGAAACAGTCCCTGGGAAGCTCCTTGTGCCGCGAGTCGCACTGGAAGTGCCTGCTCCTCACGCTGCTCATCCACGCCTGCGGGGCCGTGGTGGCCTGGTGTCGCCTGGCCACGGTGCCTCGGCTGGTCCTGGGGCCCGAGGCTGCCTTGGCCCAGGGTGCCGGGGGCCCGCCACCCACCTACCCGGCCAGCCCCTGCTCCGATGGCTACCTGTACATCCCGCTGGCCTTTGTCTCCCTCCTCTACCTCCTCTACCTGGCCGAGTGCTGGCACTGTCATGTGCGGTCCTGCCAGGCGCCACGCACCGACGCCCACACGGTGCTGGCACTGATCCGCCGGCTGCAGCAGGCGCCGCCATGCGTCTGGTGGAAGGCCACCAGCTACCACTACGTGCGGCGCACCCGCCAGATCACGCGCTACCGCAACGGCGACGCCTACACAACCACGCAGGTGTACCACGAGCGCGCCGACAGCCGCACGGCCCGCGGCGAGTTTGACTACTCGGCGCATGGCGTCCGCGACGTCTCCAAGGAGCTGGTGGGGCTGGCGGAGCACGCGGCCACGCGGCTGCGCTTCACCAAGTGCTTCAGCTTCGGCAGCGCCGAGGCCGAGGCCTCGTACCTCACGCAGCGGGCGCGCTTCTTCAGCGCCAACGAGGGCCTGGACGACTACCTGGAGGCGCGCGAGGGCATGCACCTGAAGGACGTGGACTTCCGCGAGTCGCTCATGGTCTTCGCCGATCCGCGCAGCCCGCCTTGGTACGCGCGTGCCTGGGTCTTCTGGCTCGTGTCTGCAGCCACGCTGTCGTGGCCCCTGCGCGTCGTGGCTGCCTACGGCACGGCCCACGTGCACTACCAGGTGGAGAAGCTCTTCGGCGCCAGCTCGCCCCCACCCGGGGCCATGCCCAGTGGGCCCCCGCTGTCCCGCGTGGCCACGGTGGACTTCACCGAGCTTGAGTGGCACATCTGCTCTAACCGGCAGCTGGTGCCCAGCTACTCGGAGGCCGTGGTCATGGGCGCGGGCTCGGGCGCCTACCTCCGAGGCTGCCAGCGCTGCCGCCGCTCAGTCAGCAGCAACTCGCTGCCCCCCGCCCGGCCCAGCGGGCCCCGCCTGCCCTTTAGCCGCAGCCGCCTCTCGCTGGGCGCCGGGGGCCGCGCCACGCCAGGGGTCTTCCGCAGCCTGAGCGGGGGGCCGCTGGGGCGCCGTAGAGAGGACACGGAACCCCTGGAGAGCCCGCCTTGCTACGAGGACGCCCTCTATTTCCCGGTGCTCATTGTCCACGGAGACAGCGGCTGCCAGGGGGATGGGCAGGGTGCGCTCTGAGACCCCAACGGCCCCCAGAGTGGCCCCCTCCCAACATCCCACCATGGGCTTAGATGCCCGAGTGATTGTCGTCCAAAACAGGCGGGAAAACAGACCAGCCACACACAAGGGGCGGGAGTGGGGTGGGGGTGGGGGTCTTTAAACAGACTAACATGCAGTGACCCGTGGTCAATTTGGAGGAAACGGACGCCACCGAAGTTGAGCCTAAGAACCGCCCCTAGCATGGCTTCCCCGACCATGTTGCACCCCCCAAGATGGCCGATGATCTGGCCTGGAGGCCTCTCAGGAACGGCAGGAGAAGCTTCCAGAAAGGCTGGGACAGAGGAGTCCCGGGGCCAGCTGTCCCCTGCAGCAGAAACTGCCTGTGGACACTTCCCTGAGGGGACTGAGGCCACACTGGGAGCCCTCCAGCGACGTAGAAGCACAAATTGGCGGGTTGGGGCCATGCGCAGCCAGGTTGGCTTCCCTGGGGCTGAAGAGCTGGTTGTGGTGGCACCGCGGACTTGGCCCTGCTACTCACCCAACATTCCGTCCTCCTCTGATAGCCCCTCTCTGTCTGCCCTCTTGCCCACTGCTCAGGGTCAGTCCCTGATTGGACTTAGCAGTGCAGAGCCTCCACTGGGAGCCTGGTTCTGGGAGCACAGCCTTGCCCCGCCCACTCCTACTGTTTCCCCTGGTGCCCCCCACACCTTCCCCCTCACATTCAGCCACCCCTACAACCTGGGGTTTCTTCTCAGGACCCCACCTGGTTGCCACATCCCCTGGCCTCTGCTCCTGCCTCCCAAAGTCCATGTCTGCCCCCATCAGCCACGCACCCCCAGGATGCCCTCTCCCCTCTCCTCGCCCTGCTGGCCTTATCTACTCTTCACTTTCCTGATGATCGGTGGAGCCCAGGCCCAGAGGGCATCCGAGGGGCCCAGCCTCAGCCTCAGCCTCTTGGACGATGCCCTTGCTCCGTCAGGCAGGCCCTTGCTTCTCCCATCAACGGGTCCTGGCCCAGGGGACACTGTCCCTTCTCCAGGGAGGAGCGAGGAGTTCCTTCCCTTCCAATGAGGGCTTTCACTGCCTCTGAGGGGTCGGGGAAGGGAGGAGGCTGAGACGCAGATTAAATAAAGGTATGGAATAGAAGACCTGTGCGTTCCTGGGTCGTGGGTCTGAGGCCACCACTGCAACCATTATGGGCCATGGTGGTTCAGGGCACAATGATGGGTTCTGGGAGGGGACTCAGAGTTGGGCTCCAGGAACAATGAGGGGAGCCAAGGAGAGGAACCCCCTGCCCAGCCTAGGGCCTCTGAGACTCAAGTGTGAGTCGCTCTGAGCACCTGGTTTCCCTGACTCTTGTGTCTGGGCCCAGATCACTTCTAAGGCATTGTCAAGGTGGCCCTTCTTCCAGCTCAGTGGTGGGGGGGAGGATTCCAGTCTGCTGCTGGGCATGCTGAGGGCTAAGAGTGTGGTGGCTGATCCCCAAAGTGGGGAGAAAGAGCTGTGGTCTGTGACTAGAATTTGGTGCCCCCCAGCAGCTACCAACATTATCAGTTTGAGGGAATGGGCGCAAAGCAGGTTGGAGGACACAAAGCTAGAAAGGGCAGCCGAGAGCCAGGGCAGGCTGGCATGGAATCCAAAGGCAGAGAAAACATCAGGACCAAGGAAGGTCCTGACTCCCTGACAGGCTCTGAAAGATTCCTGAAAGTGGCATCATCACACGAGCAGCCCTGCAGGGTGTTCACTGTGCAAGGGCAGTGGGTGTGGGGGCAAGCGTGGGTGGAATCTAGCCTGTGGGCCACTCCTCAAGCTGTGGCATGGAGCTACATCCACCTAGAGAAAGGGTACTCTTGCCAGGCGCGGTGGCGCAAGCCTGTAATCCCAGCACTTTGGGAGGCCGAGGCGGGTGGATCACAAGGTCAAGAGATCGAGACCATCCTGGTTAATATGGTGAAACCCCGTCTCTACTAAAAATACTAAAAATTAGCTGGGCATGGTGGTGCGTGCCTGTAATCCCAACCACTCAGGAGGCTGAGACAGGAGAATTGCCTGAACCCAGGAGGCGGAGGTTGCGGTGAGCCGAGATCGCCATTGCACTCCAGCCTGGGTAACAAGAGCAAAACTCCGTCTCAAAAAAAAAAAAGAGAAAGGGGACTCTTTTCCCATCCATACAAAGGTGCCATAAGGGCCAGTGGTGACCCTGGAAGGATGCTGAGAATGGATGAATTTCCCCAAGCAAAGACAGCGCAGGCAGTGTCCTGGACAGCTGATGCTGCCCAGACAAAGGCCTGGCTGCCAGGCATGAGGTGAGGTGTGACGAGGAGACAGAAGCCAGAAGCCATGAAAGCCTTTGCTGCATCTTCCATCCCAAACCCTAGAATTTGTCCTTAAACTGAAGCAAACTGGGCAATCTGGAGCCATGGAAGGTGGTTGGGCAGGGACAAGATACAAGTCAAGGTGGCATTTTAGGATATTTAGCAGAAGTCCAGCTACATGCTGCCTCTGTGGGTAGGGGGGAGTGAAAGACCAGAGCTCTCCCTGTGCATTCGCCCACAGCCTCTCTTCTTTGGGAGTGAAATTGATTCCTCATTCAGAAGCAAATTAGGTGGGAAACCCTATGGTGCCCAAACATTAAAGAAGGTTGCAGCAGGTGGCCAGGTACAGTGGCTCACGCCTGTAATTCCAGCACTTTGGGAGGCCAAGGCAGGTGGATTATTTGAGTTCAGGAGTTCGAGACCAGCCTGGCCAACATGGTGAGACGCTCCCCTCCCACCCCCACTGACACATCTCTACAAAAATTACAAGAATTAGCTGGGTGTGGTGGTGGGTCGAGGCAGGAGAATCACCTGAACCTGAAAGGCAGAGGTTACAGTGAGCCAAAATTGTGCCACTGCACTCCACCTGGATGACAGAGTGAGACTCTATCTCAAAAAAAAAAAAAAAAGAAAAGAAAAAAAGAAAAGAAGGCTTCAGCGGGTAGGGAGGCCAGCATGATGGTTTCAGCTCCTTGCCAAGGGAAAGACTTTCCTCTTCCACCATTCTGCTCTAACACCATAGCCAACAACTGCCCACTGGCCACTACCCATTCTCCTCCCTTCCCCAGTAACAGAATCCCAGTTTTGCTGCAGATGGCAACGTGCCCAGCTAAAAGGCAACACTGCCAGCTTTTCTGGCATATATGATGTGACCGTGTGGCTGAATTCTAGGATATGTGATATAAACAGAAGATGTTGGAAGGGATCTCCAAGAATGTCCCTTGAATAGAAACAGTATTGGTGAAGGCCATTTTTGTCCTCTCTGCTTTGGCCTGTGTTCAGCCTGGAATTCATATGTGATAGCTGGAATTCCAGCAGCTATCCTGGATCAGGAAGTGACCTTGAAAATTGTAGCCACATGCTGAAGATAGCAGAGCAACAAGGTAAAAGATGCTGGGCTTCTGATGACACCATGCAAATTTCTATATCATCCCTTGGATTGCCTACCTCCAGACTTCAATGAGAAAGAGAAATAAACTGTAAGTCTGCTTAAGGCCACTGTTTTTTTGTGTGTGTGTCTGTTACCAGCAGCCTTTACTAATCGTCTACTGCCACATAACAAATTATCCTAACCCTAGTGACTTAAAAGAGCAGTCATTATTATGCTCTCTCCTGGCTTCTATGGGTCAAGAACTCAGATACAACACAATAGGAATGGCTTCTCTGCTCCATGACATCCAGGGCCTCTGCTGGAAAACTCAAAAGCTGGGGCTGGAATCATCTGAATGCTCGTTCACTCACATGTCTGGCAGTTGACGCTGGCTGAGGACTGAGGGCCTAACTAGGGCTACTGGTGGGAACCCCCACGCAGGGCCTCTCCACATGGCTTGACCTTCCTCAAAACATGGTGGCTAGGTTCCAAGAACAAGTGTCTGACAGGGTGAAAGCTGCGTTGCTCTTCATGATCTAGCTTCAGAAGTCACATGGCATCACTTCTGCCCCTTTCTATCGGCCAAGGCTATTATGAAGGCCCACCCATTTTCAAGGGAAGGGAATATAGGATCTCATCTCTCTGAGGAGGCTTGTCAATGTCACATTGTTAGAATAGCATGTGGGATGGGAGATATATTAGTGACCATCTTCAAAAATGCAGTTGACCACTGAGTCAAATGCTGTTTGCCATTCCTAACTGATTGATACCTGCAGAGTGGTCTGCAAAACGAACACCAACTTCTTTACAGTGCTGGCCTAAGGGAGGAAGGTGGTGGCATGTCAGATGTGGGCCTACTTAGGGCAGAGTGACCTGCTCAGATCATTAATGGGGGCCTTCAGGCCTTTGGTAGACTAAATATGGCCACAACTTCTTTGCCACTCCTCTCCTTAAGAGGTGGAATCAGGTCAGGCATGGTGGCTTACATCTGTAATCCCAGCACTCTGGCAGGCCAAGCCAGGTGAATCACTTGAGGTCAGGAGTTCAAGACCAGCCCGGCCAACATAGTGAAACCCCATCTCTACTAAAAATATAAAAATTAACTGGGCATGGTGGTGTGAACCTGTAGTCCCAGCTACCCAGGAAGCTGACACAGGAGAATCACTTGAACCCAGGAGGCGGAGGTTGTAGTGAGCTGAGACCACACCACTGCACTTCAGCCTGGGCAACAGAACAAGACTCAGTCTCAAAAGAAAAAAAAAAAAAGAAAAGAAAAAGGTGGAATCTGTTTCCCATTTCAATCTGGGCTGGACTTCTGTGCCGTGGCCAATAGGATAAGAGGGAAGAGATGTTGGCCCACTGTGAGGCTAGGCCTCAAGGATCTTGCAGCTTTCACCTTTGCCCTCTTGCAAACCTGAGACCACTATCTGTGAAGATGCCCAGCCAAGCCTCCTGACAGATTTGAGGCTGCATGGAGACCTGAGGCCCCAGCCAAAAGCCAGCATCAGCTCCAGGTATGGGATGACTGAAGCCATCTTAGACACTGGAGCCCCAGTTGAACCACAGGTGACAGGAGCCTCAGGAAGATGAGACCAGAGCCCCAAGATGAGACGAGCAGATGAACTACCAAGCTGATCCCTGCCCAAACTGCTGTCCTATAGAATGAGGGGAAATAAATATTTTTTTAAATTCACTACATTTTGGAGTGATTTGTTACATGCAGTAGATCGCTGTCACAAGGCTTTAAACCCACCTGCACCTCACGAGGGAGGACACTGGGCCTGCACAGCCAGGAAGAGGAGGGACCCAGAAGCCCCAGTGATCATGAAGCTCTTAGCTCACGATCTCTGGATGGGAGACAGGATGGTCACATGTTCAGACTCTCTTGGAGCCAACATCCAACATCAAGTGTTCCATTATAAACCATTCTCAAGAGGAGAATTCCTGTCTGAGGAAGCGGCAAAGCCTGGCTCCCAAACCCCAGTGGTCTCTGCTTCTGCTCTCTGACTGAAGCCTTACATGGGCTACACACGATGGCAGGAACAAAACCCCTCATTTCCACCGCACCCCCACCCCCAACTGCTCTTTATCTTCCTCTCAGGAAATAGTGCTACCATTTAGCCAGTTGCCTAAGCCAGCCACCTGCATGGAAAACCTCTTGTTGTTATTGTTCTTGTTGTTTTTGAGACTGAGTCTTGCTTTGTAACCCAGGCTGGAGTGCAGTGGCATGATCTTGGCTCACTGCAACCTCGGCCTCCCAGGTTTGAGTGATTCTCCTGCCTCAGCCTCCCAAGTAGCTGGGATTACAGGCAGGCACCTGGCTAATTCTGTATTTTTAGTAGAGACAGGGTTTCTCCATATTGATCAGGCTGGTCTCGAACTCCTGACCTCAGGTGATCCACGCATCTTGGCCTCCCAAAGTGCTTGGATTATAGGTGTGAGTCACTGTGCCTGGCCATACCTGGCTAATTTTTGTAAAAAATAAAATAAAATTTCAAACATCACAAAAGCAGAAAGATTGGTGCAGTGAGACCCCTTCTACTCAGCTCCCAGTACTGTGGTGATCATGAAACACACAGCCACTCTGGGCTCCATCCATACTCAGCCCCACTTCTCTGGGCTCCAACTGGATTATTTGAAGAAGATCTAGAAGTTGTAGCATTTCATCACCACCCCACGTGATATTGACCACCCAGGATTCTACCCACAACACAAAACACTCCACCTCCTCTCCACCCCAAGCCACTGCCTTGCTCCAAATGCCCCATGACTCCAACAGTCCTTCCACGCCCACTCACCCCTCTAACCTATGCAGAGACCAGAGACCTCATGTAAATAAAATCACGTCCCCACTGGTTTCTGTCTAAAGTTTTCTCCCATTGACTCTGCTGTTATTCTTTTTTTTTTTTTTTTTTTTTTTGAGACGGAGTTTCGCTCTTGTTACCCAGGCTGGAGTGCAATGGCGCAATCTCGGCTCACCGCAACCTCTGCCTCCTGGGTTCAGGCAATTCTCCTGCCTCAGCCTCCTGAGTAGCTGGGATTACAGGCACGCGCCACCATGCCCAGCTAATTTTTTGTATTTTTAGTAGAGACGGGGTTTCACCTTGTTGACCAGGATGGTCTCGATCTCTTGACCTCGTGATCCACCCGCCTCGGCCTCCCAAAATGCTGGGATTACAGGCGTGAGCCACCGCGCCCGGCCCTGCTGTTATTCTTTACCTCAGCTCCCTTTTCATTTCCTTTTGGCCACTCACCATAAGTTACAATTGTTTTCATTTATTTTGCATGTGTTTCTTTATCTGTTTCTTCTGTTAGAATTAAGGCCATGGGAGGCAAATAGTCACAAGTGCAGACCCTAGAGTTGGATGGAATTCCGACTTTCCACTGCAGCCAAAGCAGCCCTGGGCAAGTCACTAACACTCTCTCTGCTTCTGTCTTCTCATTTGCAAAAGGAGAGATGACAATAGAACCTACTTACTTCAGGCAGGGTGTGGTGGCTCATGCCTGTAATCCCAGCAGTTTGGGAGGCTGAGGCAGGGAGATCACTTGAGGTCAGGACCAGGCTGACCAACACGGTGAAACCCAGTCTCTACTAAAAATACAAAAATTGGCCAGGTGTGGTGTCAGGCTCCTGTAATCCTAGCTACTGAAAAGGCTGAGGCAGGAAAATGACTTGAACCCAGGAGATGGAGGTTGTGGTGAGCCATGGCACCACTGCACTCCAGCTTGGGCAGCAGAGCAAGACTCCCTCTCAAAATAAATAAATAAATAAAAGGCCAGGCACAGTGGCTCATGCCTGTAATCCCAGGACATTGGGAGGATGAGGTGGGCAGATCATCTGAAGTCAAGAGTTCAAAACCAGCCCGACCAACATAGTGAAACCCCATCTCTGCTAAAAAATACAAAAAATTAGCTGGGCATGGTGGCAGGCACCTGCAATCCCAGCTACTTGAGAGGTTGAGGCAGGAGAATCCATTGAACCTGGGAGGTGGAAGTTGCAGTGAGCTGAGATCTTGTCATTGCACTCCACACTGGGTGACAGAAACTCCGTCTCAGAGAAAAAAGAAAAGCTACATATATGTATGTATATACATGTGTATACACACACACACACACACACACACACACACACACGCACACACACATATATTTTGAGATGGAGTCTTGCTCCTGTCATGCAGGCTGGAGTACAATGGCATGATCTCAGCTTACTGCAACCTCCACCTCCCAGGTTCAAGCGATTCTCCTTCCTCAGCCTCCTGAGTAGCTGGGATTACAGGTGTGCACCACCATGCCCAGTTAATTTTTGTATTTTTAGTAGAGATGGGGTTTCACCATGTTGGCCGGTCTTATCTTAAACTCCTGACCTCAGGTGATCCACCCACCTCAGCCTCCCAAAGTGCTGGGATTATGGGGGTGAGCCACCACACCCAGCCCATATATTTTATATATTCAAAACTATATAAAAATGTATATATATACATATATGTATACATATATGTATGTGTGTATATATATATATATATATACACACACCCTTTTAAAAAAAATTTAGATACCAGGTATTGCAATGCTGCCTAAGCTCATCTCAAATTCCTGGGCTTACAAAATCCTCCTGCCTTAGCCTCTTGAGTAGCTGGGACTACAGGTGTATACCACCATGCTCGGCTACATTTTTTTTTTTTTTTTTTTTTGAGATGGAGTTTCGCTCTTGTTACCCAGGCTGGAGTGCAATGGCGCGATCTCGGCTCACCGCAACCTCCGCCTCCTGGGTTCAAGCAATTCTCCTGCCTCAGCCTCCTGAGTAGCTGGGATTACAGGCACGCGCCACCATGCCCAGCTAATTTTTTGTATTTTTAATAGAGACGGGGTTTCACCATGTTGACCAGGATGGTCTCGATCTCTTAACCTCGTGATCCACCCGCCTCGGCCTCCCAAAGTGCTGGGATTACAGGCTTGAGCCACCGCGCTCGGCCGGCTACATATTTTTATATTTTGTAGAGATGCGGTCTCCCTATGTTGCCCAGGCCAGTCTCAAACTCCTCATCCTAAGCAATCCTCCCACCTTGACCTCCCAAAGTGCTGGGATTACAGGTGTGAGCCATTGTGCCCAGCCAAATAACTTTTTTTTGGGGGGGGAGGGCAGAGTCTCGCTCTGTCACAGAGGCTGGAACACAATAGTGAAATCTTGGCTCACTGCAACCTCCACCTCCCAAGTTCAAGAGATTCTCATGCCTCAGACTCCCAAGTAGCTGGGATTACAGGCACATGCCATGATGCCCAGCAATTTTTTGTACTTTAGTAGAGAAGGGGTTTCACCATGTTGGCCAGGCTGGTCTTGAACTCCTGACCTCAAGTGATCCACCTGCCTTGGCCTCTCAGAGTGCTGGGAGAACAAAAGTCAGCCACAGCGCCTGGTCTATAAATAAATGCATTCTTTTAAATATTTATTTATTTCCCATCTAATTTTATAGATGGCCTTATCTAAGGCTCTCTTCTATTTATTTATTTTTTTTTTTATTTTTTGTTTTTGAGATGGAGTCTTGCTCTGTCTTCTGGGCTGCAGTGCAGTGGCATGATCTCGGGTCACTGCAACCTTTGCTTCCTGGGTTTAAGCGATTCTCCTACCTCAGCCTTCCAAATAGCTGGGACTACAGGCATTTGCCACCTGGCTAATTTTTGTATTTTTAGTAGAGATGGGGTTTCACCATGTTGGCCAGGCTGCTCTCAAACTCCTGACCTCAGGTGATCCACCAGCCTCAGCCTCCCAAAATGCTAGGATTATAGGCATGAGCCACAGAGCCTGGCCAATAAATATTTTTTTAAAAAATACTATGTGACTGTGCTTAAATCAAGGTCTCAAGCATAGGAAGTGCTCAATAAATATTTCTATCATCATAATTTGCATTATTATAAATTACAAGTGGACACTCCCTCTTACGACACACACACTTCACCAGCAGCCAGCGTGGTGCCTGGCACACATAATGGATGTCTAGTCAATTTGTGTTAAGTGAATGATTCCCAATCTCCTACCAACACATCCACCATCCTGGGGTTAGCTGGGTCCTGAGGGCCAAGTGGACCACACAGCCCAGACCAGCCAAAGTTTTCATTGCTTGGCCACACTTGCAGTGGAGCTTTCCTGATCTTTGCCTAGTGGGACTGAGAACTTAGAACACCCAGGGAAACATTGGCCACCTCCCCTGTCCAGGAAACCATGACATTCTGTGTTTCCTCCTTGGATCCAAGCCCTAGACCACTAGATCCCTAGAGCTTCCCCAAGGTGGCAGGCCCAGGTGCATTCATTGTGAATTTCATCTTCCCTCTTACGTCACATCTGCTGCCTTCTGTTCTTCAGAGCCTGTGAATACAAAGTCACTGCTGAGATGGCCTGGGATGTTATCTATGGGCAAGGAGGATCGGGCATCCAGCCAAAAGTTGGACACGCCCTGAGTGAGAATGGGGAAGGTGTGCTGCTGCCCCTGCTGGCGAAAGGCCAAAGCTCCTGGAAGTCAGATTCAACAGAGACCAATAAAGACACATTAGCTGCATATGATGCAACTGATGACTGCGCATCAAGAGTAGCTGTGAGGCCGGGCGCGGTGGCTCAAGCTTGTAATCCCAGCACTTTGGGAGGCCGAGGCGGGTGGATCACGAGGTTAAGAGATTGAGACCATCCTGGTCATCATGGTGAAACCCCGTCTCTACTAAAAATACAAAAAATTAGCTGGGCATGGTGGCGTGTGCCTGTAATCTCAGCTACTCAGGAGGCTGAGGCAGGAGGCGGAGGTTGCAGTGAGCCAAGATCGCGCCATTGCACTCCAGCCTGGGTAACAAGAGCGAAACTCCATCTCAAAAAAAAAAAAAAAAAAGAGTAGCTGTGCCACATCTGCTCCAAGGAGGCATTTCTGTCCAGAATATCAGCTGAGACCAAAATTGGCTAGTTCTCAGTAACCCATGTTCGTAGTCCAAAAAGTAGATGTATTTTTCTTCTCTTTTTAATTAATTAATTAATTAATTAATTAATTTTTTTAAGGCTAGTCATTCTTCTCTTTTTAAAAAGCATACGAAATAAAACTGACCAAAATACAAATTCTTTTTTTAGTAGAATAGTTTAAAACTATGTGTTATAAAAGCACAATACAGGTGTGGTGGCTCATGCCTATAATCCCAGCACTTTGAGAGGCCAAGGTGGGCGGATCACCTGAGGTCAGGAGTTCGAGACCAGCCTGACCAACATGGCAGAACCCCAATCTGTCCAAAAAATACAAAAATTAGCTGGGCGTGGTAGTACTCACCTGTAGTCCCAGCTACTGGGGAGGCTGAGGTGGGAGGATCACCTGAGTTTGGGAGGTTGAGCCTGCAGTGAGATGTGATTGTGCCACTACATTCCAGCCTGGGTGAAAGAGTGAGACCCTGTCTCAAAACAAAAACTCACAATACATTATAAAAGACAATAACATTGTGCTATAAAAGACTGCAAAAGTGGGCCAGGCATAGTGGTTCACGCCTGTAATCCCAGCACTTTGGGAGGCCGAGATGGGTGGATCAAATGAGGTCAGGAGTTTGAGACCAACCTGACCAACATGGTGAAACCTGGTCTCTATTAACAATACAAAAATTAGTCTGGTGTTGTGGCTTGTGCCTGTAATCCCAGCTACCTGGGAGGCTGAGGCAGGAGAATTGCTGGAACCCGGGAGGCAGAGGCTGCAGTGGCCGAGATCGCGCCACTGCACTCCAGCCTGAGTGACAGAAGAAGCCTCCATCTCAAAAACAAAAAAAAGACTGTAAAAAAGTATAGAAACTACTTTAATAAAGATCCAGTTCAGGCTGGGCATATGGCTCATGGTTTATAATCCCAGCATTTGGGGAGGCCAAGGCCAGAGGATTGCTTGAGGCCAGGATTTCCAGACCAGTCTGCGCAACATACTGAAATCCCTGTCTTTAATTAAATTAATTAAAAAAATTTTTTTGTATGACAGGATCTCACTCTGTCACCCAGGCTGGAGTTCAGTGGTGTGATCACAGTTCACTACAGCCTTAACCTCCTGGGCCCAAGGGATCCTCTCTCCTCAGCCTCCTGAGTAGCTGTGACTACAGGTATGCACCACTATGTTTTTCAATTTTTTTTTTTTTTTTTAGAGACGAGGTCTCACTATGTCACCCAGACTAGTCTCAAATTCCTGGGCTCAAATGATTCTCCTGCCTCGGCCTCCCAAAGTGCCAGGATTATAGGCATGAGCCATCTTGCCCAGCCTAATTAAAAAAAAAAAAAAAAAAAAAAAAAAAGATCAAGTTCAAACCTCCATAAGTAACTGAAATAAAAACATAATTATTTAGAAACTCAAACAATGTGGACACATATGAAGTCAGTAGTTGGAGTTCCCTCTGTCTCTTTCCAAAGCCAAACTGGGAAGCCATGTGTGGGAGTGCTAGGACTTGTCATGCTTAAGGTGGTGGGTGGTGCTGGTGGTTTCTGGGCCTCTCCCAGCAGTGGGGTATAATGGAAAGTCAAATCTGATTTTGAATATGGACCTCGGTTTTGAGCCCCAGATTCAGGTAGCCAGACGCCTTGCCAAGCAGTTCACTTGGATAACTTCCCAACACCTCGAACTCAACATTGCCCAAGCTGACATCATCTATCTCTCCAAAGCACCTTTTTCACCTGTGTCTCCATCTCCGTGCATGGAATTACCCAGGAAAGGACCTTTCTTCTCCTTCAATTCAGCCAGTGACTGGGTCCTGTTCAAATCTTCCTGCCGGTCACCCCTCAGTGTTGCTGTCTTCTCCTATTCCAACTCTGCCTCTGCCTAAAGTCAGGTCACTCTCTCCCCTTGCCTGGATAGTGCCCTAAGTGGTCTTATCATAAGTAGTCTTGCTGTTCTCCTATCTAGTTACTTTGATATCCTCGATCCCTAGAGGAGTCTCTGATGCATAGCAGGCTCTCAATTAATATTGAATAAATGGGCTGGGCGCAGTGGCTCAAGCCTGTAATCCCAGCACTTTGGGAGGCCGAGGCGGGTGGATCACGAGGTCAAGAGATCGAGACCATCCTGGTCAACATGGTGAAACCCCATCTCTACTAAAAATACAAAAAAAAAAAATTAGCTGGGCATGGTGGCGCATGCCTGTAGTCTCAGCTACTCAGGAGGCTGAGGCAGGAGAATTGCCTGAACCCAGGAGGCGGAGGTTGCGGTGAGCAGAGATCGAGCCACTGCACTCCAGCCTGGGTAACAAGAGAGAAACTCCTTCTCAAAAAAAAAAAAAAAAAAATGAATAAATGAATGAACAGCGGGCAGGGGGCGCTAGTGGCCGCTACCTGTAATCACCAATATGGGAACTCTGAGGGTAAGTTACCCTCTTAGGAACCAGAAAAATAGCCCAGGAAGGTGCTCTGTGGGCAAGCCCTTCAGTAGAACACGTAGGGGCAGAAAATGAAATTTACACTTTATTACTTCCCTATTAGTGAGAGAAACTGCCACGTAAAAGTTGTCTGCCATTTTTTATCCTGCTGGTATTAAGACACAAGTGGCTGAGCGCAGTGGCTCATGCCTGTAATCCCAGCACTTTGGGAGGCCAAGGCAGGAGGATTACCTGAGGTCAGGAGTTCGTGACTAGCCTGGTCAACATGGTGAAGCCCCCATCTCCACTAAAAACACAAAAATTAGCTAGGCAGGGTGGCAGGTGCCTGTACTCCCAGCTACTCAGGAGGCTGGGTGGGGCAGGAGAATTGCTTAAACCTGGGAGGCAGAGGTTGCAGCAAGCGGAGATCAGAGGTGGAGGTTGCAATGAGCTGAGATCATGCCATTATACTCCAGCCTGGGCGACAAGAGTGAACTCCATCTTGGGGGCGGGGGGGGGAAAAAGACACAAGTACTTCTTTTCTGTACAAATACTTTTTTATTTAATTAATTAATTTTTTGACATGGAGTCTTGCTACATTGCTCGTGTTGGCCTTGAATTCCTGGCCTCAAGTGATCCTCTTGCCTCAGCCTCCTAAAGTGCTGGGATCACAAGTGTGAGCCACTGTGCCTGACCAACAAGTATTTCTTATGCTGTTTGGACCTAACTTTTTTTTTTTTTTTTAAAGACAGGGTCTGTCTCTGTTACCCAGGCTGGAATGCAGAGGTGCAATATCAACTCACTACAACCTCCACTTCCTGGGCTCAAGCAATCCTCCCACCTCAGCCTCCTAAGTAGCTGGGACCACAGTTACATGTCACCACATCCCGCTAGGTTTTTGCATTTTTTTTAGAGACAGGGCTTCACCATGTTGCCTGGACTGGCTTTGAACTTCGGAGCTTAAGCCATCTGTCTGCCTTGGCCTCCCAAAGTGCTGGGATTGCAGGCGTGAGCCACCATGTCCAGCCAGACCTAACTATATATGATACAGAAATGTGGAGTAATTTTTTCACGACATCCACAGGCCAAAAAATACTTAACAGCAGTTCGATCGTTAGTGTCATGGAAAAATTACTATGTCATTTGGACCTATTTATGAAACAAAACTGTTGGATATTTTTAGCCTATGGTGTCAGGAAAAAATTACTGAGACACTCAAGACAAGTAAAGTACAGTGTTCGAAATCTCTCTTCAGGGACGCGGTGGGCTTTAGACGTTAGTTGCTGCCAATTCAGCTCTCTCCATGATCAGTTTCTCGACTCTGTCTTCAGGGCTCCGCAGAGCCAGTTAAAGCAGACAGTGTCTTTGGGAGCAGCTTCCTGCACCATCCTGAAGATACTTGTCAGTTTCCAGCAGGATGCCTTGGTTTTCCTCACATAGAGTCCTTCCTCCTCTATGGTATCTCCACTTTTCAAATGAGAAAGCAAACATAGAGCAATAAGAGAATGTCCCTTAGGTCCCCCAGCCATTAAGCAATGGAGCTGGCATCCAAACAAGGATGTCTGATACAGAGTGCTGGCTCTTACCACTGTGCTAGTTGGCCTCCCAGAAAAACACTGGACTCAACTGAAACCAGGCTAACACATGGGCTGACTGATGCCCCAAGGCTGCACCTCGCCTGGGCACATGGTCCAGATCTCACGATCCCAACAAATGCCTTATTTACCAGTATCACCTGTCAAAACCACAGACGACGAACTCTCCCTGGGGAAGGAAGACTTCAATCTCTCTGCTCAATCTGTTTCATCGGCCTCTCTGAGAGTCTGAGTCTTGCAGCCTCACTACTAAAATTGAGTTTCCCAGAGTGTGGGAAATTTCTTTTCTTTTCTTTTATTATTATTATTATTTTTTTTTTTTAATTTTATTTTTTTAGGCGGAGTTTCGCTCTTGTTACCCAGGCTGGAGTGCAATGGCGCAATCTCGGCTCATCGCAACCTCCGCCTCCTGGGTTCAGGCAATTCTCCTGCCTCAGCCTCCTGAGTAGCTGGGATTACAGGCACGCGCCGCCATGCCCAGCTAATTTTTAGTATTTTTAGTAGAGACGGGGTTTCACCATGTTGACCAGGATGGTCTCGATCTCTTGACCTCGTGATCCACCCGCCTCAGCCTCCCAAAGTGCTGGGATTACAGGCTTGAGCCACCGCGCCCGGCTATTATTATCATTATTTTTAAAGGCTAGTCAAGTGAAGCAGTGGGGGTGGAGAAGGAACAAAGAAATCTGTAACTGGTTGTGATCAATTAGTTGTAAACACCACTGCACTCGGACCAGCCAATTTCTTTTCTTTTTCTTTTCTTTTTTTTCTTTTTTTCTTTTTTTTTTTTTTTTATTGAACCAGAGTTTCACTCCTCACCCAGGCTGGAGTGCAATGGTGCATTCTTGGCTCACTGCAACCTCTGCCTCCCAAGTTCAAGTGATTCTCTTGCCTCAGCATCCTGACCACGCCTGGCTAATTTTTGTATTTTTAGTAGAGACAAGGTTTAGCCATGTTGACCAGGCTGGTCTCGAACCCCTGACCTCAAGTGATCCGCCTGCCTCAGCCTCTGGAAGTACTGGGATTACAGGCATGTGCTACCACGCCTGGTTGGTTGTGAACATTTTCTGATTAGAGACTTGGTTATCACATATGGACTGGCTTTGCTGTAGGGAGTAGAGATCACAGGATCTGCCTGAGTTTAAACCTCCACTTACTAATTGGTCAACTAGGGGAGATGGCTTAATGCTCTTAGGCAAGTGCCTTCAGCTTCCTACTCTGTAAATTGTGGTAAGAATGACACTAACTTTGTGGAGGTTGTTATGTTTAAGCCAAGTAAAGCCCTTAGGAAAGGACTGGGCATCTAAGAAGTGCTTCAAGGCCAGGTGCGGTGGCTCACACCTGTAATCCCAGCACTTTGGGTGATGGAGGAGAGTGACTCACCTGAGGTCAGGAGTTCGAGACCAGCCTGACCAACGTGGAGAAGCCCTGTCTCTATTAAAAATACAAAAATTAGGCCGGGCGCGGTGGCTCAAGCCTGTAATCCCAGCACTTTGGGAGGCCGAGGTGGGTGGATCACAAGGTCGAGAGATCGAGACCATCCTGGTCAACAAGGTGAAACCCCATCTCTACTAAAAATACAAAAAAATTAGCTGGGCGTGGTGGTGTGTGCCTGTAATCCCAGCTACTCAGGAGGCTGAGGCAGGAGAATTGCTTGAATCCAGGAGGCGGAGGTTGCGGCGAGCCGAGATCGCGCCATTGCACTCCAGCCTGGGTAACAAGAGCAAAAAAAACTCCGTCTCCAAAAATAAATAAATAAATAAATAAATAAATAAATAAATAAAAATACAAAAATTAACCAGGCATGGTTGCGGGCACCTGTAATCCCAGCTACTCGGGAGGCTAAGGCAGGAGAATCACTTGAACCTGGGAGGCAGTGTTTGCAGTGAGCTGAGATTGCGCCATTGCACTCCAGCCTGGGCAACAAAAGCGAAATTCCATCTTAAAAAAAAAAAATGCTTCAAGCATTCACTATTATTAGTGTCATTATTTGGCACCAAATCCTACTTCCATTTGTAGTGGCTAGGGCATGATCATTGAAACCTGGTCTGGAAGAAAACCCACCCCTTCGCAACACACCCCCCAGGGAAAGTGTGGAGCCTTTGAAGCTCTAGGTGGGGGTGGGGGGAACATGGTCCTAGGAATTCTAGGCCGCCAGGTGAGAGGCAATGTTTTCGCCCCTGAGGACAGGATTTGTCGGGGAGGGACAGCAAGAGTATGACCAGCCAGACTTGATTTGCCCGGAGGTGGGCAAGGGCAAGGTTGGCAGCTAATGCAGGAAGCCAAGGGCCCAGGTGGAGCTCCATGGTGTCAGCTCCCTTCCTCCTCACGGGTTGCTCCCTGTCTGTCGCAGTAATGTTTGAAAATACTTTACTGGATTCCTAGCCCTGAACTTCAGCGTCTCCTGCCCTCCAGGCAGGTATTTTAAGATGTAGTAATGAGCACTAAGATTGTGTGTCTCTTGAGACACTGTCCCTAAAATCTACGACCTTCAGCTGGGAATTGAGGGCTTCCCCGCCCAAACCCACCCCTTCGCAACACACCCCCTAGGGAAGGTGTCCAGCCTTTGGAGTGCCAGGTCGGGGCGGGGGTGGGGGGGGTGGAACCTGATCCTAGGAATTCTAGGCCGCCAGGTGGGAGGCGATGCTTTTGTCCCCGAGGACAGGATTTGTCGGGAAGGGCAGCAAGAATCCGACCAGCCAGCCACTTTAGAGACTGTCAGGGGCGCCTCAGCTCATAGGGTAGCTGGAGGGCCGGTGCGAAACTCCCTTAGGGACGAATTTCCAAATACGACGGAGGGCATCTGCGAAGAGATGGGCTGTCCTGCGGGGGCAGTCGGCAGATATTTAAGTAACAAACATTTAATGAATTAAGCAGCTATTTACTGAGCAACTAGTACGCTTTGAGAGAAAGGTCCTACCGAGGCCTCGCCGTGGCGGTAAGTCCGCGGGGCCGAGGCCAGGTGGCGCCAAAGGCCCATCGACGCCATCTGCCCGGCTCTCGAGGCCCAGGCTACGGGCTCGTCTAGAGAACCCGAAATCTGGACGAACAGAAACAGTAGGGGGAAAGGAGAGGGCTCCAGGGCCGGGTTCAAGGGTACCCTGGTAAGAGGTGAGGGGTTCGGAGCACTGGTGGGTCTGGGCATACCCCGAAGGTGGTAAGGTAATCAGGGAGTGGGCGGGGCTTGCGCCCAAGAGGGTGGGGCCTGAGTATGGTGGAAACCACTAGAACACGCGGGAGGCGGGGCCTGCGATAAGGGTCTCGGTCTTGCTCTCCGCAGGGCGTTATTGTGCCCTAGGCCACAGCCAAGACGCTCTGGGTAGGCGGGACTCGAGGGACCGTCAGGGCGTGGCTTGCGTCTTCCGTGGGCGGCCCCTGGGGCGGGGCTCCGTGTGGGTGTAGGTGAACTGCTGCCTGGGTGAGGTGTGACAGCCCTGCGAGGGCGCAGTTCGTCCCCTTTTGTGAGCTTGGGGGGGCGGGGCTTGTAGCTGCGGGGCGGAGCCTGAAGAGGAGTTGAGGGGAACTTAACGCGTTCCCTGGAGGGCGGAGTTTGTTTCATCGCGGGACAGAGTTAAGATCTCTGGGGGATTCCCTGCAGAGTCCGGGGCTCTGTGAGGCAAAGCTTGCAGCTGTGTTGGGCAGGGCCTGTAGCGCCGAATGAGGAGACTGTGTAAACGCGGTGCAGAGTTCAAACCTCCGGGAAGCCGAGACTAATTGCTCTGCCAATCTGCGAGCGCCGAGCGGAGGGGGCGTGGCTGATGCGTTATGGGCGGGGACTGGGCGGGGCTGATAAAACAGTGGGGCGGGCACGAGAGCGCTGAAATCTTTGAGTTGGCAGGGGCGGGGTTTGTGGTTTTGGGGGCGGGCCTCTGGAGAGCTCCCGGGAGTTCTCGGGTTCTGCAGCGGGTGGGCGTGGCTCGTAGCTCCCGGGTCCGGGCTGATACCACCGGAGTCTGCAGTTCTTGGCCGCGCCCGCATGAGGCGGGGCCTGCGAGTTAGTGGGCGGAGCCCGGGCTGGGCGCGGGCCCGGGCTCTGCCCTGGGAGGCCGTCGGTTTAGGCCCGCACGCAGCTCCGCATCTGGTGCTCATTACAAGATGACAAAGAGCCGGCTCTGGGCCCCCTTCCCCACTCCCATCCCCCGCCTCCGACTGCAGTGCATTTAACTCCTTCCTGCCCTCTGGGCGCTCTGGATCCCTATCTGAGGTCTTAGAGGGGACTCCAGACCTTCCCGTCCCGGCCAGCCTTGTCGCTCCCCACGCTTGCTCACCTCCTTCCCAGACCCAGACGTCTGGGCCGCCTCGCAACCCTCATTCGCATCCAGCAAACCTCCTCGACGGCGTCTCCTAGGTTAAAGCTGTGCAGGATCTGGTGGGGGCGTCTGGTTTGAGTTAGGGGAACGTGAAGGCGGGGGCCGGGGGCAGTACGTAGCATTCCCTCCGCCCCCTCCGCGACCCCCTGGTTCATCTCCAGCTCCGGCCCCTCCTTTCCTGGTTCCCTGAGGCCAGCCCAACCTTCCAGCTCAGGTCCAGGCCCTAGGCCAGAGGGTGGCTTAGGGCTCCAGGTAGGGAAGGGGGCGCTCGGCCACTCCTCGCCTGCCCGGGTGGTCGCGGCGGCTCTGCCCCGTCCTAATTAGAGGCCCCCGAGAGGCTGTAACTGAAAAATTACAGAGGAGGTGGAGACTGGCGCCTCCCCTGCCCAAGTCTCACTCCCGTCCCACAAGGCAGTGAGCCCGGGATGAGGGAGGTCACCCCCACCAGGCTGTGATCTTTGACCAGTCCCTCCTCCAGTTCCTGGGACACCTCAGTCCTGAGCAGCCGGAGCCCTCGCTCAAGCTCAGGTCTGCTGAGTTCTGTCTGTCCCCAACCAGCCCCAGCCAACACAGACAAGAGCAAAGTGCGGCCCCCGCAAAATAAGGCCTTGCTCCTGTGGCTGTCCAAACAGTTAGCATAGGATCTCTCTGGGTTCCTGGTCCTTCCCATCCCAGCCTCCTCCAGAAGCAAGCAGAGGAACGCCTCCAAGAGCACCCGAAAACCAGGGGCGGCAGTCCCCTTGAGTGACCCTGAGCCTCAACCCCCAACTTCTGCAAAGCCTATAGGGATGGGAAGAGAAGTGTCTGAAGAAAGTTAGGAGCAACACACCCACTAGACCCCTCCACTCTCATAAATCACCATTCCCAGAGCCTACTTTGACCTCTAAGCCCCAGTTTGGCTCCAGTTCAGCAAAAGCCCTCATTCCACAACCCTCCCCCGGATTCAGCCCCACCTTCTTGGAGCTTTGGTAAAATGAGAAATAAATATGAAAATTTCCCCATGCCAAACCTCCTACTGCTGGGCTCAACTGTGTGACCTTGGGCAAGGCTCTGCCCTCTCTGGGCTCCTGCTAACCTGAGAATCTCTGAGGCATACCCTCCCTTAAAGGGATCTTACCTTACCTCTTTGAGGACCCAGACAAACGGAAGGAAGATCCTTCCTTTTTTCTGAGTCCTCCCAGAACCCCCTCAAGCACCAGTAGGGGTCAGAAGCCTTGGGCAAGGTTGGCATCCCATTTATTGGAGAAGACCCCAGCACCCGCCCTCCTAAGGTCTTAGGGGCTTTGGTGTATACTTGGTCATGAGCGCCAGGCCAGGAAGCAGAGTTCCTGAAAGCCAAGTCTAGTGGTTGAGAGAGAACCCTGGCTGGGCCCGGGGAGCAGGAAGCCATCTGTCCAGCTGGGCGCCCCCATGGGTCCCTGGTGCAGCCTCGGCCATGCGTCCAGCACACACCCCTTCCCCCTCCTCCGTGAGGGGGGGTCTGTACCCCATCACACGCTGGTTCTGCAGGTCTGTACCCCTGTGAGGCTGCCCCTGGGGGGCATGGGTTCCGTTGGGCTCTTGCTCCCGGCATGGGTGACCCAGCGATAGCAGTCGGTGATGCGCTTGTTGGGTGCATGAGGGCCACAGCGGGTGCAGTACACGATGCCCAGTGCAAGCAGGACCACCAAAAAGATGCATGTTGACACCAGGAGTGCCACCAGCAGCCACCGGTCATCCCTCTGGCTGTGCCCAGTTAGACCGGCCTCCCCCAGGGCTGTTGGGGCTGCCGTGGGAGATACTGAAGGCAGCCATGGGGCCAATTTGGGATGAGGGCCATCTTCCCTTGGGATTTGGGGGGCTTTGGAATGGGAATGGGTCGGGCTGATGGGTAATGTCTGGTTAGTGGGGCTCTGAGAGGGCAGGAGGGTGGGGAGGGCTGGAGGCTGAGTGGCAGCAGGCACAGAGACTTGATAGGCAGGGGACACAGGGGACCTGGAGGTGGTGGTCACAGAGGCCTGGGCAGTGGGGATAATGGGAAGCTGGGTGGCCTGGGTTCTGAGGATAGGGACATCTGGGGCTAGAGGGGGTTGATGGGCACCCAGGGTGGTGATCAGAGGGGCATGGTTAGGTGGGATTCCAGGCAAATGAGTGGTGGTCTGGGTGCCAGTAACCTGGGTGTCTGGAAACATGGGGGACCGGTGGGCAGGGAACAGCTCAGGATATTTGGTTGAGATCATGGGGGGCTGGTGGGCAGGGGGCCGTGCTGGGTGAGAGACAGAGAGAATTCCAGGTTGGTAGGCAGAAGGTAGATCTGGATAGTTGGCTGCAATCACGGGGATCTGGTGTTCACGGGACAAATCTGGGTGTGTGGCAGGGATCACAGGAGGCTGGTGGACAGAAGGCAGTGTGGGGCGCGTGGCAGAGACCACTACCGGCCGGGTGACGGAGAGCACTGAGGAGTGGTAGGGGACCCTGGGGGCACTGAGCGGGGGTGGCCAGGTGGGCTCTGGGTGGGGGTTCTGTGAGTCTCCATCCTCTGGGAAGCTCGGTCTATAGGCCAGGGCAAAGTCAGGTGGCTGCGTAGGCTCCATCCACAGAATCCCAGGCATCTCTGTCCAGCCACCATCGATGGCCTCCCAGGCCTCATCTTCATCTTCCTCATCCTCCCCGTCAACCAGCAACTCATCCTCCCCGTCAACCAGCAACTCATCCTCAAGATCCTGGGAAGCCTGGGCACCTATGGCCCCTGCAGGGCTGCAGCTGATGCCATCAGCCTCCAGCTCATGACCCTCGCTACAATAACACTCGAAGCCACCAACGTAGTTGACACACATCTGCTGGCACACACCGGCAATCTGGCACTCATCTGTGTCCACGCATCGGTGTGGATCATCCTCCGCTGGCCGGAAACCCAGGCGACAGTGGCAGCTGTAGCCTTGTGCCCCACCGGGCTCACACTGCTGCTCGCAGGGAGCCTGGGCACAGGGGTCCTCACAACTGTGCCCGTCTGCTGCCAGGCGGAAGCCCTCAGTGCAGCGGCAGGACACGTGACCATCCACCTCCTCCACACATTCATGTTCGCAGCCCCCGTTGTCAGGGCCGCAGCCAGTCCCTGGGCACAGGGGCCCAGCCCGTGACCAGCCCACACCTCCCTCCGGCTGCTTCACGCAAAGCAGAGAGGCTCCCCTGCCAGCCTGGCACTGCACAGTGGCCACGGAGCCGAAGGGCAGCCACTGAAACTCTGTAGAGACCAGGTGGAAGGGTGTGGTGTAGACGGCTGGGCCGGCCTGGCCCGCCTCCTCTTGCAGTGCCGGGCAGGCGCCCTCGAAGCCAAACTGGCACAGGTAGCCGTCGACAGCCAGTGTGCACGAGCCCTCGAGCCAGCGGTGCTCGCCACCGGCCTCCAAGGCCACACAGCGCTGGGCCGGGCAGGGGCCTCCAGCGGCTGGCTTGGCCCAGTTGGTGAAAGCAGTGTCCTGGTCCCCCGTGGTCCACGTGAAGCCGCGCAGTAGGCGCTGCGGCTGGCATTGCCGGGCCTGCCGCTGCAGCCCGATCCACAGCAGCCGGCTGGCCGGACCTGCACCCACCAGGCTGTCCACGCGCAGGGCCTCCTCGGGGGTCCGAGGAGTAGCCAGGTTGCCCCCCAGCTCGCGGCAGGCCCGCCAGGCCTCGAGGAAGGTGCGGCGCTTTGGGAAGAGCGCGTAGCAGCTGCCGGGGCCGCAGGCGGCGCGCGGCTCAGCAGCCAGGGAGTCCTGGCCCAGTGCGGGCCCTGCGGCCGCCCAGGCCAGCAACAGGCGCAGCAGCATCGCGATGCCCCACGACTGGTCCGGCCCCGGCCGGGCGGCAGCTCTTGACAGGGGGAGGGCCTGGGGCCTCCTGCGGGCGGGCTGGGGGCGGGGCTGGGGCTGGGTCCAGGCCTTGTAAGGAGTGGGCTGGGGCGGCTGCCAGCTCCCTGCTCCCTCTCCCCCGGGGGCCGCCGGAGCAGGAAGCAGTGGGGTGGGGGGCGCTAAGGTGGGGGGCGGAGGAGGGGAGGAGGCGCAGTTGACGGCCGCCCCAGGCCCCATGGGGCTGAGAGTCAGGAGGTGGGAAAAGCCTGCCTGCAGAGCTCTGCGAGACCCTCTAGCTGGGGCTCAGGGCGGTGGGGTAAGGTCGCTTCCCGGAGACTCAGAGACCCAAATCTGGACAAGGCAGCCTCCTCACACCCGTGAGCAGTCTCAGCCCAGCTGCTGGCCACGCACAGGAACACCCTCATGCCCTCCTCACCCCACAGACTCGCGCCATGTGCCTCCTCCAGCTCCAGCCCGGTGCAAGAGTGCACTCTCTGCCAAGCTGTTTGTCCCTTCACCTCACCGCAGATATCTGCAGGCTTGCAGACGACTCCCTTCCCACACGTGCACACATTCTGACATGCTAAGACCCTGGGTGCACATACAAAAATGGTGTGGCATTCTACATGGCCGGACACATGAAGACTTCCGATTCGGGTGCAGGTCACCCAGGCCCAGGCATCCTCTGCCTCTCATTTATTTATTGAGCCCCTCCCTGTCTCAGCCTCTCCCCCTACCCTCAAGCTTTCTGGTTCCAGCTGGGCCAATGTATGGGGTGTTGGGGGAGTGAGGGGGCCAGGGGCTGCCCTCTCTTCACTCCAGCTCAGCCTAGGACCCTGGGAACCTGGGCTTAGAGGGAGAGAAAGCAGCCCCTAAACAGGAAATGCCTCTCTGGGCTCCTGCGTAGGGAAGGCAGGGTGCATGGTTTAGGGGGCTGGGTGGGGGCTGGGCTGCACTCAGGATGTGCAAGGCTGTGAGGGGACCCATGCAAGGCCATGTATGGGCATGGGCAGACAGTGACACATATGTGTGTATGTGACACAGGCATCACGTGTGTGGAGCCCTCCCTGCCCCCTCGGCCTGCTGCGTGGGCCTGGCCAGGGTCCTCTTCCCGCCCTGCCTGGAGGCCTCTGGAGGCCTGTGCACTGAGCCCATCACCCAGGACAGCCTCTGGGGAGCTGGCTGGTGGATTAACCCGTGCACACCCACAGCACTCTTAGCAGAAGCTGGAAACAGGGTGGGGAGGTGGGGGAGAGGCTCTGCCCTGCGGTGAGCTGCCCTGGTGCAGCGTCCCACTCTGCCACAGGTGGATTGGCTTTGTGACTGCACGGGAGTCACTGACCCTCTCTGGGTCTCCTTTTTTCTCAGTTGCAATATGGGGGTAATGAGTCCAGGAATTTTAGCTCAGCAGGGCTGTGATATTGTGTCACAGCACTCAGTGTTTGCAAATGTGCTTTGTCAGCTGCGGAGCCTGAAGCAAATGTTCCTGTCTTCTGAGCATATGTAGTGGGTGGGACCAGGGAGCATTTTGTAAACCACCTTCCAGTGCCTGGGCTGGCCCTGCAGATCCAGCCCCCTCTCCCCCTGCCCCACCAAGAACCAGGGCTTGCCATATGCCTGGAAGTCCCTTCTTATAAGGTCTATGCCTGTGAAGCACACAGAATGACTCCCCTTCTCAGGAGACAAAAGTCAAGATGGAGCAGTTCACCCTGTTGCTGGCTCAGGCCCCAAACCTTGAGATCATGCTTGACTCCTCTTTCTCCCACACCCCACAACCAGTGTCTCAGCGAATCCTGTTTGCCTCACTTTCAAAACAGATCCAGAATCTTACCACTTCTGGACACTTTCTTTGCCGCCCACCCCTGGCCCAGGTGGCTATCAACTCCCATCTAGATTTCCCCAACAGCCTGGCCCCTAGATTCTGTCTTGTCCTCTCCATCCTGCCACAGGGATCCTTTCAAAATCCAAGTCAGGTTTGGTCACTTCTCTGTTCAGAACCCTCTGAGGCCCCCATCTTGCTTAGAGGAAAGGCAATATTCCTTGCCGTGGCCTCCAGGTCTATGTGATCTGTCTCCAAACTACTCATCCATCCCTCCCGCACACTCCCCTGGCTGCAGCCACTCCAGCCTCATTGCTGTTCCTTAAACACTCCAGGGAGTCTGGAGCGTTGGCTTTGGCTGTTTCTCCTGCCTGTAATGCTCTTCCTGCAATACCCAAATGCTCTGCTTCTTTACATTCTCCTGGGCTCAGCTCAAGTACCAGAGTCCCTGACCACCTCACCCCACCCCACACTTCCCCTGAGGGTTCCTTGACCACTGGATCTTCCTGCATTTCCCCCCTCTGCACTTACCACTATCTGACATGAAATTTACTTGTGAAGTTAGCTGGGAATGGTGGTGCACCAGTAATCCCAGCTATTCGAGTAGCTGAGGCAGGAGAATCATTTGAACCTGGGAGAGGGAGATTGCAGTGAGCTGAGATCACACCAGTGCACACTCCAGCCTGAGTGACTTAGCAAGACTGAGAAGGAAGGAAAGGAAGGGAGGGAGGGAGAGAGGAAGGAAGAAGGAAGAAAGGAAGAAAGGAAGGGAGGGAGGGAGGGAAAGAAAGGATGCAAGAGAAAAAGAGAGGGAGGGAGAGAGAAGAGGAAGGAAGGAAGGAAAGAAGGAAGGAGGGAGGGAGGGGAGGGAAGGAAGGAAGGGAAAGAAAGAAGAAAAAAATTTGCTTGTGGATTTGCTTACTGCTTATGGCCCAAATCTCCCTGTGGGAAGTAAAGTTCCTTTTTAAATTTTTTTTTTTTTTTTTTTTTTTGAGACGGAGTTTCACTGTTGTTACCCAGGCTGGAGTGCAATGGCGCGATCTCGGCTCACCGCAACCTCCGCCTCCCGGGTTCAGGCAATTCTCCTGCCTCAGCCTCCTGAGTAGCTGGGATTACAGGCATGCGCCACCATGCTCAGCTAATTTTTTGTATTTTTAGTAGAGACGGGGTTTCACCATCTTGACCAGGATGGTCTCAATCTCTCGACCTCGTGATCCACCCGCCTCGGCCTCCCAAAGTGCTGGGATTACAGGCTTGAGCCACCGCGCCCGGCCCCTTTTTAAATTTTACTTTCTTGTTAAAGAATAAGTGTGTTAATAACTTGTTAAGTCCTATCCTATGTAGCTCTCAGACATGCCATGCTTATAGGCACAGAGTACATTCTATGTCCTTGTACTTTAACCAAAATATCTGTGCTGGATGTGCTCACAGGCATGTCCCAGCTCTCCATTGCTTTTACCTGTTTAGAAAAGTTTCAAGTTATTAGCCAATCGAGTTTTAGTTTAGATTGTGAGGACTGGCTCCAGCCAACAGAGATCAGATACAGCAATAAGGATAACCCCAAATGCGTAAAGGATAAATTTGTCTGTTTTCCTTTGTTCGTTGTGCTCTTGTGGCAAGATGGCTAGTGACAGTATCCTTCCTGCAGTCCAGGATGTAAAAGTTATGCTGCTAAAAAATCCTTTGTTTCAGTGCTGATGTTTCTTCGCGCCCCCAAGCATCTATTTTCAGCATCCCCTAGCCAAGGTTTCCCAACCCCATTGGCATCATTGATATTCCGGCCTGGATAATTACTTGCTATAGGGACAGCATTGTACATTGCAAGGTGCTTAGCGGTGTCCCTGGCTCCTACCTAGATACCAGTGGCATCCCTCCAGTTGGACCATCCAAAATGTCTCCAGACATTGCCAAATATCATGTTCCCTGGGAGCAACATCACCCCAAGAGGAGAACTTCTGCCCTCGGAGACTGTGCGCTCCATGAGAGCAGGGTTGTTATTTTGTTCCCCACTCTATGCCCAAGACTGGAAAGCTCCTGACTCATTCACAGTGCCTCGTGAATCAACTTCAGAGACATGAAGCACCTGGCTCAGGTAGACACAGTCAGGGAGCTGGGATTCTTCCTGCAGCCAAAGCCCACTTGTCCGCAACACTTGCCGGCCCTCCCCATGAAGTCAGACCACCTCTGGCAATAATCGGTAGGCCTTTTTGCAGATGCGGAAACTGAGGTACAAGGGATTTCAAAGAGTGTCGGTGGCAGGAGTGGAACTAGAACCAAGGTCTCCTATTCTTATTCCAATTCTCTTTTTGCTGTAGCTCCTTTAGGCATCATTTGAGGAGAGTCTGAGAGTTAGGCCTCAAGTCAAAAACCAAAGATTGGGGCAGGGCACAGTGGCTCATGCCTGTAATCCTAGCACTTTGGGAGGCCAAGGCAGGCCAATCACATGAGGCCAGGAGTTTGAGATCAGCCTGACCAACATGGAGAAAGCTTGTCTCTATTTTCGTTTTGTTTTGTTCTTTTGAGAAAGGGTCTCACCCTGTCACCAGGCTGGAGTGTAGTGACGTGACCTCGGCTCACTGCAACCTCTGCCTCCCAGATTCAAGCAATTCTCCTGCCTCAGCCTCCTGGGTAGCTGGGACTACAGGCATATACCATCATGCCCAGCTAATTTGGATATTTTTAGTAGAGACGAGGTTTTACCATGTTGTCCAGGCTGGTCTCGATCTCCTGACCTCGTGATCTACCTACCTCGGCCTCCCAAAGTGCTGGAATTACAGGTGTGAGCCACTGCGTCCAGACCCTTGTCTCTATTAAAAATACAAAAATTGCGCCGGGCGCGGTGGCTCAAGCCTGTAATCCCAGCACTTTGGGAGGCCGAGGCGGGTGGATCATGAGGTCGAGAGATCGAGACCATCCTGGTCAACATGGTGAAACCCCGTCTCTACTAAAAGTGCAAAAAATTAGCTGGGCATGGTGGCACGTGCCTGTAATCCCAGCTACTCAGGAGGCTGAGGCAGAAGAATTGCCTGACCCCAGGAGGCAGAGGTTGCGGTGAGCCAAGATCGCGCCATTGCACTCCAGCCTGGGTAACAAGGGCGAAACTCCGTCTCAAAAAAATAATAATAATAATAAATAAATAAATAAAAATACAAAAATTAGCCGGGCGCAGTGGCTCAAGCCTGTAATCCCAGCACTTTGGGAGGCTGAGGCGGGTGGATCACGAGGTCGAGAGATCGAGACCATCCTGGTCAACAAGGTGAAACCCCGTCTCTACTAAAAATACAAAAAATTAGCTGGGCATGGTGGTGTGTGCCTGTAATCCCAGCTACTCAGGAGGCTGAGGCAGGAGAATTGCTTGAACCCAGGAGGCGGAGGTTGCGGTGAGCCGAGATCGCGCCATTGCACTCCAGCCTGGGTAACGAGAGCGAAACTCCATCTCCAAAAAAAAAAAAAAAAATACAAAAATTAGCCAGGTGTGTTGGTGGGTTCCTGTGGCCCCTGCTACTCAGGAGGCTGAAGCACAAGAATTGCTTGAACCCAGAGGCAAAGGCTGCAGTGAGCTGAGATCACACCACTGCACCTGCACTCTAGCCTGGGTGACTGAGACTCAGTCTCGAAAAAACAAAAACAAGATGGGAGGAAGACATACCAGGAAGAAGACACAGCCCAGGCAAAGCGACTGAGGTGGCAGAACTCAAGGTGGGTTTGGAGAATACAAAGGACTCCACTAGGCCGAAGTGGGGGACATGGTCAGGGATCATGAGAAGGAGTGAAGAGAGCATATCAGAAAGGCAGTAGGGGCCTGGCTTGAAAGGTGTTGAAGTTGTTCCTGAAAGTCTGGGACTCCCTTCTGGAGGCCACAGGAAAGAGAGGCATGATGAGAGACCTCCATGGCTCCTGTGTGGTGGGTGGAGGGGCGACCAGTTAGGAGGCTGTTGCAATAGTCTGGGAAAGGGGAGGACGCTGGCTGGAGAGCCCGGCGGCAGGGCGGGCCAGGCTGGGGGAGGCAGCCTCTGGAGGCTCCTTAGGGGCAGCCCTGAGCCTGGTCCAAGGGTGTGGCGAGCCCAGTCGTGATTCAGACAATGGCCAGTACTGGGGCGTCTAAGGGGACAGACGGCTGCAGGCCGCCTGGCAAGTGGGTGGATGGGATCAGAGGTCAGGAGACCAGCCTCTGTGGGGGTGAGGGGTTGGGGGGCAAGCAAGCAAAGCAGGAGAAGAAAGATCAAAGGCCGAATTCCAGATGTCTTGGCTGGGCCTACTTGCAAGTGGAAGGAAGCCTGAGTCAGCATGAGGGATGGGGAAGGCAGGAGGGGGCACCTCTGGCCTCTGCGAGGCCAAGTGTCTGTTGGGTTGGGAATGAGACTTGGAGATGCATCTGGTTGCCCAGTTTGGGAGGGTGCCCAGCACTCAGCAGCCTCCCCAAGATTGTGTGAGGTAAAGTTGAGGCTGCCCAAGAACTGTTTCTCTAGTGGGGCTGGGGGATGCAGTGGGCATAGCACCAGGGATCTGGGTTTGAGGGGCTGGAGAGGGGTTGGTTGAGATCTTGTTCTTCCGGCTAGCTTGTTTGAGCCTGGCAGAGAGAAGATGCTACTTGATACAGTAAATGCTTGGAGGATGGGTGAGTGGATATATGGTTAGATGGAGGCATGCAGGAGTGGATAGATGGATGAACGGATAGATGGATGCATGCATAAATGATGAATGAATGGGTAGGTGGCTGGGTAGATGCATGGATGTTGATGAATGGGTGGGCGTGTGGGTGGATGGATGCATGGATGGATGGAGGCATGCATGAGTGGATGGATGGATGAACGATGGACGGATGCATGCATAAATGATGAATGAGTAGGTGGCTGGCTGGGTGATATATAGATGTTGATGAGTGGGTGTGTGTGTGGGTGGATGGATGCATGGATGGTGCATGCGTGTATGGGTGGGTGGATACATGAATGGATGGGTAGATGGACAGATGCATGTATGCACAGATGCATGAGTGGGTGGAAGGATGCTTAGGTGGAAGGTGGATGGATGTATGGATAGATAGATGCATGCATGGGGGTATGGATGGATAAATGCATGGGTGGTAGATGCATGGATGAGTGGGTGCATGCAAGCATGGATGATGCATGGGTGCATGGTGGGTAGATGCATGAGTAGATGGGTAAATGGATGGATGCCTGGGTGTGTAGGTGGGTGGGTGGGTGGAATATGGATGCATGGGTGGGTGGATGAAAGCACTGGTGGATAGATTGATGGATGCCTGGGCGGGTAGATGGATGAAGTGTGGATGCATGGGTGGGTGGAGGGATGCATGCATGTATGAATGCATGGGTGGCTGGATGGATGCATGGGTGGGTCGGTGGGTGGATGGATGGAGTGTGGATGCATGAGTTGGTGGGTGGATGGATGCATGGGATGGATGGATGCATGGGTGGGTGGGTGGATGCATGGGTGAATAGATGGATGGATGCATGGATCCATGGGTGGGTGGGAGAATGATTACGTGTAGAATAAGTGGATAGGTGGGTGGGTGGACAGGAGGCTAAATGGAAGGATGTAGAAATTAGTAAGTGGATGGATGGATAGATGGGAGGGTGGGCAGATGTGTGGATGAGAACATGTTGAGCTGCATGTTTAAATACAGGGCCACAGGCAGAAGTGGGAGGTCCTGAGTCATACCTAGCAGCCACCATGAAGAATGACATGCTCAGAACAGAACTCTTCGGCTCTGCAGAAGTGCAGCCCAGGAGGGCAGAGCAGCTTAGGCTACCAATGGCAGGGATCACTTGTGATGTTTCCCCTGGTACCACACAGCCTGTTTTCTGTTGGCTTCTGAGCCCAACATGTCTTCCTACCTGAGGGTAGGGACAATGTACCTTCCAAGCTCAGGAGGCCAGGCTCAGCTCACATCGGGGGTCAGGAGGCTGGGGGTCCCTGCTCTGATCATGGCCCATATGAGGGGAAATCACCTGAAGAAGAACATGAAAACAGAAGCCCACGGCCCAAGGAGTCTTGTCTTGCAGCTACTGGGATAGGCAAGAAGCAGATGGTGGTTTTGGATGCCGCGTGTGGGCCTGTGAGGGTGAGGGCAGCCTGAAGAGGGGCTGGCCCAGAGAGGGCCCTGTGGAACAGCCAGGGTGGGGTATCAAGTGTGATTGGGGGACGCCCCCCAGGCAGGCGTCCTGGACAGCCTTGGCATGCCAGGCCGCTGAGGCAGCACATTGCTTTGTGTACAAATCACCTCCTTTTTTCTTTTCCTTCTTTTCCCATCCCCCACCTCCCTCCACGTCTAAATTCTTCCCAAACCACCCCAGCCTTCAGGCTGTCTGGAGGAAGGGCTAACGTGTGGTGGGTGGGAGGTGCCTGGTCTTGGGTAGGAGCTGGGGGTCCCTCCCATTCCAGACCTGGCACCTACCCCAGGCAGGAGTTGGGAGGGGAGGGAGCAATTGCAGGGTTCTCCCCCTCCCCACCCTGTGTGCTTCTGGATGGGAGATCCCTGCAGGAAGGGGAGGCAGTGGTGCTGGGAATTGGGCCAGGTGGGAGAAATAGGCTTGGTGAAGGGAGGCCCAGGAAAAGTGTGGTCCAGACCAGGTCTAGCCCCTGAGGGTAAAGGATCCTGCCAGCTGAAGGGGGCTGAGGGTAGGGGGTGTCTTTACCATGGCGAGAGGCCAAATTGTGTTCCTGGGTGCTTGTGTGTGTGCGTGTGTGTGTGCATGTGCACATGTGTGCTTGCAAAGGCCTGGGACTGCTATGAATGCACAGTTGGGTGATGTGTGTGTGTGTCCCCACAAGCCCACACCTGTGCCCACAGCTGTGAGGGAGCAGCATATGGCTGCCCCCAGATTGTCCAACCTGGGCCCAACTGGGACCCCAGTTCCCTCTCCTGGCAGAAGCCTGACCTGAACATCTGGCCACAAGAAAGGGAGTCCCAGAGCACGTGTCAGAGCTAGAAGGGCCCAGGCCACCCAGCCCACTGTTGAAGCAGCCCTTCTCAGGGTCACGGTTTCCTCACCTGTGCAAGGGGTGCCTGTGGAGTGGACACTGTGGTCCCCATAGTGTCTGCCAGAGGCCTAGCACCCAGGGTGACCAACTTGTCTAGGTTTGCCAAGTACTTTCTTGGTTTTAGCACTGAAAGTCCCGTGTCCTAGGACACCTCCCATGCCCCCGCCAATCCCAACCAAGAAATCAAGATGGCTGGTCACACTTGCCAGGGACATTTATCTTTCCACCACGTTCTTCCCCCCGCTACCCTATCCCTGCCTCCTCCCACCCTGTCTCTGGAAACTTCTCTGAAGGTTCTTATTTTCCTCTTTGCTTCCTGTCCCGTGCCCTCTTCCTCCTGCCCCTTACTGTCCCCAGTGTCTCACTCTGTCTCTCTGGCTGTATGGTCTTTCTCTCTGCTCCCCTCTCTTCCCTCTCTGTCTCTGGAGTCTCTCTGTCTCCTCTCCTGCCTCAGGATCATCCCAGGTTGGTTTCTGGGGTCTCTCTCTCTGTTCTCTGCTCACTTTCATCTCCCCTCTCCATGTCTGGTGTCTCCTTGTCTCTGTCTCAGGGTCTCTGGCTCGCCACCTTCCCTGGGTGGTCCAGGCCTCCCTCCTGTCTCCTGGCATCACATCCCCTGGGGCTGGCTGGGGTGGGAGCCAGGTCTGGGGGCTGTGACCAGGCCGGGAAGGGGAACCCAAGCAGACATGATATTTATGTTAGGACTTCAAAGTGGGGCAGAGGCCGCAGTGGGGGTGGAGGGGTGGAGGGTGGAGGGAGGGAGGTGCTAGCAAAAGCCAGACTAAGGTCAGCACTGGCCCCTCCCAGCTGAGGGTCTCCTTGGTGACACACACGTCCCAGTGGGACCCTGAGACTCAGAATAGGGACAGAACGGACTATTTTGGTGCAGAGTTCCAAGGAAGGCACTTCCTGCGCCCCCGCCCTGCCCCCAGCCCCATCCTTTCTTCCTGTCACCCTGCAGCTGGGTCTGGGCCCTGCGGGCCCCACCTCCTCTGAGCATCAGACTGGCCCAGGAGGCGGGGGTTGGGGGTGGGGTCTGGGGGTGGCAGGAGCAGAGGGCTCGATCTCAGCAGGAAAACATCCCTGGCGCAGAGACAGCCCGTGCATTCCCGCCTTTCTGGCAGAGGCCTTGCCTGGCAGGGCTGTGCAGGGCTATAACCCGGTCGGCCCTGACCCAGCCAGGCGGGCCCAGCCCTTTGGAGCCTCTGGAGTCCACTTGAGCTGAGAGCCTCAGGCCTGAGGGGCCAAAATGGGCCAAGAGGGTCACCCCACCCCTGCCCCCAACCCTTGTCCTAACCCCTGCTAAAGACACCCAGCTGCTGGGACCTGGAAGGCGTGGGGTCAAGGGCCCTGGCCCTGGGTGGGGTGGGTGGGAAGGGCCGATTGTCTCATCCTGCGGCTCAGCTCTGAGCCCCAAGCCCCTCCCAGGGGCTGTGGCCAGCAGGCATACTTCAGGCTGGGCCACCCCCTCAGGAAGCCCTCTGCCCCCAGACTCAAGGCTCACTCTGGACCCAGTACCCTGTGCTCCAAAGCCCACTCGGGCCCCAAAAGCCCCAGCCCCTGGGCCAGTGTCCCCACCAGGGTCCTCCCCAGGCTCTTCCCCGTGAATCACTCAGGCTGGAATCTGATGAGCTCAGGCCTCCCCACCCAACAGCCCAACGCTGCCTGCCTCTGCCTCCTGCCTGGCTGGTGGGGTCGCCACGCCCCTCATGGGGGTCTTCTCAACAACCCACATCTCCTCAGGGTCCAACATGGGCTGGGGTGTGTGAGTCGTGGTGGGGCAGGCCAGGGCTGGAGTGAGGCCACTCAGGGGAGGGCTTCGACCACTTCTGTGTGCCCCAAAGTATAAAAGGTCTGTGTGTGTCTCTGTGTCTGTGTGTCTATGTGTGTGTTTGTCTTTATGTGTCTCTGTAGGTGTCTGTGTGTGTCACTGAGCGTATGTGTGTGTCTTTGTGTGTGTGTCCATGTATGTATATGTCTTTATGTGTGTCTCTGTGTGTGTATCTTTGTGTGTCTCTGTGTCTGTGTGTGTCTGACTTTGTGTGTGTCTCTGCATGTGTGTTTGTCTTTGGGTGTGTCTCTGTGTGTGTGTCTGTCTTTGTGTGTGTTTTTGAACTTCTAATGCTTGGAGAGTGGGAAGTTGCAGCCGTGTGCCATGTCTTGGGAGAGTGTGCATCACTGCGTCTGAGTGGGGGGGTTGAGTGTGCTGGTGGCAGTTCTCAGGCAGGTCTAGTGCTTCATGAGGTCCCCGTGTAGGCGGTCCCCATGTGTCTCTGTCAGCCTGCCCCCATGCATGTGTGTGTGTCTGGAGTCACACTCTGAGCCCAACAGTGAGGGTGCTGAAATATTTCTGTGTTTGTAGATCGAGGGATGTCTGTGTGGGTGGCTGGTCTGTGTCAGGGTGTATCTGGGAGGAGGGGCACTAGTGTGTCTCTGTGTCCCGTCCCACAGGAGTGAATGGCTGACGGTGTCAGGGTGTGCCTGTTCATCCTGGGGGTGCCCCAGGGTGGTTGCACGTGCCTGTGGCTGGCAGGGTGTGCACCCTGTGTGGGAATGTGGGTCAGATGGTGTCACTGTGTGTTAATTGTGGGTGTGAACATGGGTTGTAAGGCCATGGCAGGGTGCTAGACGCTCTGTATTGAAGGTGTGGCAGGGTGGGTTGGGTCTCAATGATTGCCTTCCACTGCACCCCTTTCAGGCCACCCAGTAGGCCTCTGGATCCTGGAGCACCCTGGCCCACAGAACCAGGGGTATTCGGCCCTTCTCTCACCCCCATTTGCAGGGCCCCCCTTTGAAGGACAGTCCCAGGGACTCACTGCCAGGCACTTTCCTCCCAGCACCAGGCCAGGAGCATGGAGTCCCCTGGGGCCTCTGGACAGCCTTCTCAGTGGAGGGGACCCCACACGGGGCCAGGAGTGAGGCATGCTCACCCCTGGTGGCAGCGATGAAGGACTCACCACCCTGCACCCCAGGAAAGCAGAGGGACAGTTTAGGCTGCGTCTTTCCAAATCAGTCATTCCACATAGACTCACAAGTGCCAATTCCGGCCCGGGTATTGTTCAAGGCCCTTGAGATTTAGCTGGGAGCAAGGTGGTGCTGGCTCTGACATTCTAGTGAGGGAGACAGACAATAAACTTGCATACAGAACCACAGTGACATTAGGAGTGATAAGGGCAGCATTTCCAAGTAAGGAAATGACCTGGCTGCTCTTTAACAGATCCGAACGTCAGAGTTCCAGTCTTGCCCTGCTGCAGGGGATGCTGGACCAGGCACATCACTTTTTGGAGCCTTGGCGCCTTTTCCATAAGGACAAAGGCTGGGGGAGGGGTGACATGGACTCCCTAGCACACAGTGGACTTTCAGTTTCTGCCCAAATCACACCATGCAGATAGAGAGATGTAACATGTTTCCCTTTGGCTGGAGCTGGGGGTGCCTGGTGCTTGGTCTGTAACAGACATTTCTGTTGTTGTTGTTTGATTTTTTTTGGGAGTCTTGCTCTGTTTCCCAGGCTGGGTGCAATGGCGCAATCTTGGCTTACCGCAGCCTCTGCCTCCCAGATTCAAGCGATTCTCCTGTCTCGGCCTCCCAAGTAGCTGGGACTACAGGCACAAGCCACCGTGCCCAACTAATTTCTGAATTTTTAGTAGAAATGGGGTTTCACCATGTTGACCAGGCTGGTCTCGAACTCCTGACCTCAGGTGATCCGCTCACCTTGGCCACAGAGTGCTAGAATTACAGGCATGAGCCACCTCACCCGGCCTATAACAGATATTTGATAGGAGGGCTGAGTAGACAAATCAGTCCCTCTGCTTTGGAGAACTGCAGAACCTGGTGTCCGAGCACTTTGCCCTGTAACAAGGCACTTTCCCTGAGCAAACCTGAGCTTCCTCATCTGTAAAATGGAGCTAATGAGACTGCTTTTACACTGGCCTATTATTGTCTGCCTTGCCTGGAGGCTCTGCCTCAGGATCATCATGTCCTTGTTGATGCTGATTTGACCTAGACCCCTGACCAATCAGTTTCTTTTCGTTACTTCTCTTTTTTTTTTTTTTTTTTTTTGAGACGGAGTTTCGCTCTTGTTACCCAGGCTGGAGTGCAATGGCACGATCTCGGCTCACCGCAACCTCCGCCTCCTGGGTTCAGGCAATTCTCCTGCCTCAGCCTCCTGAGTAGCTGGGATTACAGGCACGCGCCACCATGCCCAACTAATTTTTTGTATTTTTAGTAGAGACGGGGTTTCACCATGTTGACCAGGATGGTCTTGATCTCTCGACCTCGTGATCCACCCGCCTCGGCCTCCCAAAGTGCTAGGATTACAGGCTTGAGCCACCGCGCCCGGCCTGTCTTTTTTTTTTTTTTGACTCTCTTGCCCAGGCTGGAGTGCAGTGACAGGATCTCAGCTCACTGCCACCTCCACCTCCCAGGTTCAAGCAATTTTCTTGCCTCAGCTCCCTAGTAGCTGGGACTATAGGCACATGCCACCACACCCAGATAATTTTTGTATTTTTTTTTTTTTTTTTTTAGACAGAGTTTCGCTCTTGTTGCCCAGGCTGGAGTTCAATGGCGCGATCTCAGCTCACCACAACCTCCGCCTCCTGGGTTCAGGCAATTCTCCTGCCTCAGCCTCCTGAGTAGCTGAGATTACAGGCACACGCCACCACGCCCAGCTAATTTTTAGTATTTTTAGTAGAGACGGGGTTTCACCATGTTGACCAGGATGGTCTCGATCTCTTGACCTTGTGATCCACCCACCTCGGCCTCCCAAAGTGCTGGGATTACAGGCTTGAGCCACCGTGCTCGGCCTTTTTTTTTTTTTTTTTTTTTTTTTGAGACGGAGTTTCGCTCTTGTTACCCAGGCTGGAGTGCAATGGCACGATCTCGGCTCACCGCAACCTCCGCCTCCTGGCTTCAGGCAATTCTCCTGCCTCAGCCTCCTGAGTAGCTGGGATTACAGGCACGCACCACCATGCCCAGCTAATTTTTTGTATTTTTTTTAGTAGAGATGGGGTTTCACCATGTTGGCCAGGATGGTCTCGATCTCTTGACCTCGTGATCCACCCACCTCGGCCTCCCAAAGTGCTGCGATTACAGGCTTGAGCCACCGTGCCCGGCGGCCTTTTTGTATTTTTAGTAGAGATGGGGTTTCACCATGCTGGCCAGGCTGGTCTCGAACTTCTAACCTCAGGTGATCCACCGTTTTCAGCCTCCCAAAGTGCTGGGATTACAGGTGGGAGCCACCGCGCCTGGCCCAGAGTTTCTTGAGAAGAAAAACCTCAAGACTTAGGCAGTGGCAGCCCCCTGTGGTGCTCCATCACTGGGGAGGGTGGGAAGGGGGATGGTCAAGTCTGCTGAGCCTGACAAGGGTAGGAAGGGCTTGCAGAGGCCCCAGAGCCTCATTCCCGTGAGACTAGCTGTACATCCGGCCCCTGGGATCCTCAGAGCACCCTCTATAAACATTCCAGGTTCTTCCTCTGGGACTGAGCTTGACACATCCTGTGTTTGATTCCCAGAACCCAGCCCTCCCTTATACTCCCTAGGTTTCTGCCTCACTGTCCCTCACTCCTGGTTATCAAACTCCAATCAGTGGACAGCATTTATTGAGCACCTATGGTGTTTGTGCTTAGCATTGGACTATGCGAGGCACTGCAGGAGGTCAGGGGAGGGGGTGAAACAGGGAGGAAGGACAGAAGAACCAAAGGGGACACCTCCTATCAGCAAGGAGCTTGGGATGACGTGCAAGTGGGGAGGGAAGAGCTGCCAGTGGCCTAGTGAGAAATTTGGGAGCCCTGCAACGGGACTGTGTCTGGATCGCTCATCTGAAAGCCCATGTCTGGCCAAGCACAGTGACTCATGTCTGTAATCCCAGCACTTTGAGAGGCCAAGGTGGTCAGACCACCTGAGGTCAGGAGTTCGAGATCAGCCTGGCAAACATGAGGAAACCCTCCTCTCTACTAATAATACAAAACTTAGCCAGGTGTGGTGTCCCATGCCTGTAGTCCCAGCTACTCAGGAGGCTGAGGCAGGATAATCGCTTGAACCAGGAGGTGGAGGTTGCAGTGAGTCAAGATCGTACCACTGCCCTCCAGCCAGGCGACAGAGCAAAATTCTCTCAAAAAAAAAAAAAAAAAAAAAAGCCAATGTCCACCATTTCCACCACCCAGTTGTCATGTCTGACATGTGGACCGATGTCCCTTTGTGCTCGGTGCCAGAGGAGAGAGCCTCTGGGGTAGTCCTCCAAAGGGGGACAATTCCTTCCTTCCTGGGGATGGCCCCGGAGAGGCTGGCCTTATCCAGACCCAGACTCTAAGGGGACCTGAGGGCCTGAAGCCTCGGCCCCTACGCTGTCCCCAGGTTGCCTAACGCCTGAATGTATGGCCAGGGATCCCCCTCTACACCCCCCACCTCGCTGCTGCAACCCTGGAAGTGCCCTTGTCCCTCGGTGGGTGGTCACCCTCTCAGCAGCTTCCTGGGCCGTACACGCCCCCTTGTGGTTGGCTGTCGGCACTTTTTCCTTGTTTAGATTTGCAGCCTGCTCTGGGCTCCCTTGGGGGCTCCCCAGCCTTTGTAGATGGAGTTGGAACCTGATGCCCTGGTTTGGGTGGGGGAACCCTTAAGGACTTGCTGTGTGACACCCTGGGAGTCACTTTCCTGAACCTCAGTGGGCCCAACAAGCCATGGCCAGGTAAAGCTTTTGTGAGGGCCAAGTGTTGTGCAGAGAGCATGGTTTCCTAGCCCCTCTCCATTCTGGAAGCTTATTTGCCGGCCAGTGGATCTCCTGGAGATGCTGGAGGGACTGGGAGGACTTCCAGTCTTGGGGAGAGACTGTAAATTGGGTATTTTCTCCCCAGGGCCTGATTTCTATCCCTGGACTGGGCATGAGCAGGTGGGAGCCCTGTCTGGCAGGGACCAGACTCCAGGAGAGTTAGCAGCCCAGCTCCCTCCCTCCCTCCCTTTCTGCAGTGAGCTCTGCTTGTAGCAAAATCACACATTTTGATTCCTGGAACACGTCTGGGAGCCAGGCAGGGCAGCAGTAGTGTCCCCGATTTACAGATGAGACTGAGGCTCGCAGTGCAGGTCCTTTGGGTTTCAAGGGCAGGGATGGACCTCAAGCCTTTGCTGCTGTTCTGTGGCCTCTAAATCCTCCTGACCCCCAGGAGGACTTGGAACCTTTCAGAGCCCAGAAGTCCGAGCCTGGTGGGGGCTGCTTGGGTAGAGCCCAGCCTGAGCTGCACACATGGGGGTGGGCGTGAAAGCAGCCGAGACCACCACCTTCCCCACATTGGAGGTTGGCCATCGGGTGGTTGGATTTGTCCCTACTTGACACACTCCCCGTTGTAGGCTGGCTCGCCCTCAGCTGGGAGAAGAACAAGAGGCAAGGAGCCTTGGGCACACAGTCTGGGGGTCCTACAAGCCCCCTCAGCTTTATTCTATTTCCTCAGTTGTGGCAGTTCCTCCAGATTCCCCAGAGACAAGTATCAGACAAAGGTGATGGCACACACAGGACGGAGCCTGGGGTGGGGCTACTGGCGCTGAAAGGACTTCTCAACAGGCTCTGGGTCTCCCGCCCCCAGTGACCCCTTCTGGCCACTTCAAGCTACTCCTCTGCTTCCCGGCTTCCCTCTGCCTCTGGCTCCCCTGGCTGAGCAGGCCCTCCCCGGTCCCAACCCTGGCCCCCTTCAGCAGTTGCCTCGGACTCTTCCCAAATGTCCCTGGGGCCGGCTTTGACCCCAGCGTCCCCATCTCCCCGGCACCCTGGGTCCTCCCCTCTGCTCCCTGCCTCTGACTGCCCACTGCCCTCCTCCTCTGTTGCAGGCCCCTGGGTCTCAGGCCACTCTGCCCGGCGGTAGATGAGGTAGCCTGTGGTGGGCAACCTGTGGGCCAGGGCTCCAGGGGGCAGGCGGTGGTAGCCCTGCTCCTTGTACAGGAAGAGGCCAAAATTGTTGGGCTGGGTCACTCGGAATTTGGCGGCACAGAGCTGGTTCAGGGTGGCGATCGAGGCCTCTAGGGGCACAGCCAGGGTCTTGGAGGTGCAGCCACTGCTGGGGTCCTGATAGGCTACTCGGAGAAGGTGCTATGCAGGAGAAGTGAAAGCAAGTACTTAGTCCTGGCTGAGGGGCCAGTGTGGGCTGTGCAGGGACAGGTGGGCAGGTAGAAATCCATCGGAGGAACCAAGTGGCAAAAGCTCTGTGAGCTCCAGGGGTGGGCTCGTGGGCCACAGCTGCAGGTGCAAGGACAGCCCAGCAGGGAGCTCACGAGCCTGAGACAAAGCTTTGTTAGCATGCAGTCTGTGCCCCAAGCGCTCTCCTGCATTAACTCATTTAATCTTCACATCAACCCCAGAAGGTAGGTCCTATTACCCCGTTTTACTGATGAGAAAACTGAGGCACAAAGTAGTTAAGTAACTTGCCCAAGTTCCCACAACCCAGTGGCAGAGCTAGGATTTGAACCCAGGATCTGGCTACAGAGTCTGGACTCTTCACCAGGGACAGGAAGGTATAGGGCGGGGATCGTGTCTGGCTCTGAGGACACGGTGGAGGGCCTGTTACCTGGAAGCAGTGGGTAGCAGGCAGGCGGCGCTGCTCCCAGAGGCTGAGGGAGCGCCGCAGCTCCTGCACGGGGCTCAGTGGGAGGGTGTGGGCCTGGCCCAGGCCACTTAGCAGAGCCAGGCTGGCAGAGAGGCTGGTCAGGTAGTAGCCACCTGGAACACAATGTGGAAGAACACAGCTCAGGCTGGGCATGGGGCACCCCACCCCCTCTCCCCTTCCCTGCTTATTCAGGGCCCACCAGGACAGGGAAGTTGGTGGGGGTCCCTCACCCTCTCCGGTGAGCAGGGTGGGCTCCAGCAGCTCCGACATGTACTCGGCCTCCAGCAGCAGCTCAGGAAGGTCGCAGTGGGCCAGGACGAGGCTCAGCAGAGGCAGGAACTCGTCGGCACCTGCGCTCTCCCCTGTGGGGACACAGTGAGAGGAAGAAACTTCAGGTGCAATCCTTGCTTTAGGCAGTGACCCCTCCCCCCGGCCTAGCAACCGTAGAGGGGCTGCGGAGAGGACGAGCTGCTTTCTGGGCCTCAGTTTCACCATTTGTGAGACAGGAGGGTGGGCTCATTCTCCCCCACAGTGCCGTTCCAGGGTCCTGGGGACCTGCCGCTGGGGAGCCCGCCTCTGACTCAGAGGGGCAGGGCAAGGTGAGGTGTGGCAGGGACATACCATCCTGGGTCCTCAGGGCTGTGTAGAGCAGCTTGCAGGCCTGCAGAAGCCGCTTGACCTGCGCACTGGGTGAGTATGTGCGGAGCAGCTGCAGCAGCTTCTGGCGCACCTGCTCTATCTCTACTGGGGAGGGCAGGCTCAGGTGGGACCCGAAGGCTCCGGGCCCCTGCGTCCGGGCCAGGCGGAGGCCCTCAGCTAGGCGGCCCAGGGAGCCGTCTGCAGCAAGCCGGCGCCGAAGGCGGGCTGCCAGGATGGGCCGGAGAGGCTTGAGCACAGAGCGATGCAGCGACTTCTCCAGCACATGCTCTGCCAGACGAGGAGCAGGGAGGGGTCAGGGGAAACAGGGCAGGACTGGAGGTGGGGGCAGAGGTCAGGAGAGAAGGGAGCAGGGGTAGAATTGGGGAGGAGGGGCAAGGAAAGCAGGAGGAGGTAGACTGGGTGAGATGGGAGTGTTGGGGGAGAGAGGGGATGGAACTCTCCCGAACAGTGGTTAAGACAAGGTGGGTTTGTAAAGCAGCAGAACAGAATTAGGCTGGTACTGGAGGGGAGCAGAGGGTCAGACGGGGCAGTGCTGGAGCTATGGAGAGATGGAGCCTCACCCAGCCTCTTAGGCGGCAGCAGCTTCTCAGGGCCCAGCTCCGCACTCAGCATGGCCTGGGCCCGGCTCAGCACCTGGCGGATGCCCTGCAACTCCTGGGGCTCGGGCCTAGCCCGCACCTGGGTCAGTAGGTCCTGCACCAGCTGGCCCACGGCTGTGTGTCGGTCCTGCATCAGTGCCGCTGCAGCCCGGCCCACCTGCCGCTCTGGCCCAAGTAGGGAGTAGAAGGCGGCACTCATGGACCGAAGCAGAGGCCGCCGGCGGCCCAGGTGGGGTGAGGTCGCTGGGCTCCCCTGGGACCCTGGCGCCCCCTCCTCCTCGGAGCTGCTGGGGGAGCCACAGTCCACCTCCTGGAGGGAGGGCAGGGGTGGAAGGCTAGGGCCGCCACCTGCTGGCACACGATACCCCAGTGAGCTCTCCCTCCGCAGCAGCTGGCAAGGGGGCAGCCGCTCTGCCTGTCTGGGGGCTGCCCCTGGCAGCATGGGGACAGGGGGAGGCGGCACGGCCGGTGGAGACAGGGGGCTGGAGGTCTCTGTGGAGACGCGCACTTTGAAGCTTCTCTTGAATTTCTCCCGCTTGGTGGGCCCCAGGTCCCCTGGGAACAGGGGGTTGAAGAAGCACAAGGCGGCTCCGGTGCCCTGGTCCAGCTCTTGAGGGGACCGGGCCTTCAGCTGGGGCAACACTGGGCCTCCAGCTGGGCCCCGCTGAGCCTTGATGTTGAGGGAGGAGCTCCAGAACTCTAGGGAACAAGAAACTAACTGGGGCCTCTGGGATCGGTTAGGGGAGGGTTCCTAAGCAAGGAAAGGCACATGCTTCAGGCTGTGTGCTGCGAGCCTTCCCTTCCCCTCAGCCTCAGCTTGTCCATCTGTGCAATGGGTGGCAGGGAGCCCTTACCAATGCCCAGATGGGAGATGGCCTCCAGCTCTTTGTGGGTGGCTGCCTGCTGGATGGCTGTGGGGAGCTGGAGCGGGAGGAGAAGGATGTCCCTGAGGCCAGAGAGGGGAGCAGAAGGGAGTGAGGGATGCTTGGGCTGAAGTGGGTGGGGAGGATGGGCTGTCCCAAGGAGCAGGGCCCGTGGACACCAGGCACCCTGTGGGCAGACTCACCGGGTGTGGCAGTAGGCACAGATGAGCTGGACTAGGTCCGGGAACATGAGCTCTGAGCCCTCCAAGGAGATGCCTGAGAGAGGAGGGAAGTGAGGTGCTTCTCCGGGGAACCTCCCTGCTCCCAGCCCTTCCCGCCAGGCCAGCCCCTCACCGCCAGGGCTCTCCAGGATGTAGTGGCTGGAGACGAAGGAGGGGCCGCTGGCTTCGGGCAGCCGCATGCACAGTGCCTGACACTGGCGGGTGTTCGATTTCCGCACGAGGAACGTCTGCAAGTGGATGGGGCTCAGGCAGCTCAGGACCTTGGCATCCAGCCCCTCTCTCTCCCACCCCTGGCTGGCCAGTCCCTGGAGGTCGGGCAAGACTCACCCCCGGGGGCTCTGTCCTTAGCATGTGCAGAGCAGCCGCCGCGTTGGCTTGTAACTGCAGCCACACGGGCCGGGTGAGCAGCAGGCGCTCCCGTAGGCTCACAACGCGCCCCGGCCGCTGTGGTCCGCCTGCCTGCCTGCCACTGGCATCGGGTACGTCGTACAGTGGATCCTGGGCTGGCCTGGGGGCAGGCACCCAGATCTGAGCAGGGGCCAGGGACTGGGACCTTTACTCACCTCTTCCCTGCTCCCGGGTTTCCCACCTTCTCTGTCCCGGGATAGGCTCTCCTCTCACAGCCCCTCCCTGTCCCACCTGGCTGCCATGCCAACTTCACTAACTTTTCTCTCTCCAGGTGTCCAGGAGTGAAGCTGGATGGGCTGCGGGCTCCAGAAAGGCCCGAGTCTGGCTCTCCAGGGCTTTCCATGGCTGGGAGCTCCTTCGGCTTCAGGAAGAGAATCCAGCCCCAAGGCAAGGCGCGCACATCCCCAGTGAGTAACACTTCCTGAGGGCGGTCCGCCTGTCACACCCGCCAGTTAACTCTTGTGTGTCCACCCCGCCTGGCCAGTGACTGCCTCTTCCGTTCTGGACCCTGCTCAGTGGTCAGGGGTCCCCTCCATGCTAGCTAGCCCCACTCTGAGGGCCCCAGCTGGGGGGGTGCCACCTCAACACAGGGCCTCCTGCAGCCTCCCCTTCAAATTGCACAGGTGGGTGGGAAGTGGTTAAGCAGGCCCGACTGAGTCCCCACAGGCCCTAGCCACGCCCTTCGACCTTAGGGCACCTCCGGGTCTGTGGTCAGTTGCTCATCTGCCCCGGCCTCAGGTCAGCCTTGTGGGAGAGCACCCTCTACTGTCCATAGATGACTCATTCCTGAGCCTGGGTTTTGGGATTTCAGGTTGCCATGGAAAAAAGATGCTGCATCTCCATGGAAACCAACCTCTTTGCTTAACTGAGGTTCTGGGGGTGGTTCTGACACTCAGAGCTAACCAGGGGGAGTCTGGCTGTGAGGTCGCCAGCACATGGTGCTGCTGTCGGCTGCCTCCCACGCACACAGGCTCTGCCAGCCTGCCTCAACAATCTGCCAGGCAACTGGGACAGGTGCAGACATGACCCAGGCTCCAAGCACATGCACCCACCCTCCCCACCCGAGGCATTCCACCAGCAGCTTCTGACTCCGCCCAGCGCCCACCTCCCCCGCTCCCTGTCCCCAGACTGGCCCTATGCACAGTGCTCCAGCCACTGCTGGGTAGTGCAAGGAGTGGTAATCTGCCAGCACCCCAGAAGCCGGCCTGGTTCAGGCGCTCCCCACAGAAGCTCTGATTCTCTTGCAAGGTGAATCACACACACACGGGGCACGCCAGAGTTCCAGGAAAGGTTTTAATTCCAGTCCTTGAAATCTGGGAGGCAGACACCAAGAACTGCCCTGAGAAAACCTGGGGGCCTGGCTGTTTGCCTCCAGCTCCAGCCAGGGTGGACAGCCCTCCAGATACCACGTCTGACTCAGAGTTCCCACCAGTGGGGCCTGGCTTCCTGGCCCAGAGGCCGGGGAGCCTGCTTGCATCCAAGGTCAGCAGGAGGATGTGGCTTCGACTTCAGCTGTCTTCTGTCAGGGGAGCCCCAAGAGGTGGATCTTCAGGAGCGGGAGGAGGCTCAGGGATGGAGACAATAGCTTTGCCTGGCCAGGTCAGCTCCACAGCCACAGCTGTGCAGGCCTTGAGGAGGGCAGAGGAGTCCAGTGCCAAGGCGGGGAGGGCCCTGCAGCACCACAGGAGCCTGGCTGGGTGGACCCTGAGGGGCCTGTGGGTCCACCTGTCTGCAGCAGGAAGATGAGAATCCTGGGTGCCATGCCAGCTGCTCTGAGGGTCCCCTGGCTGTGAACAGCAGGGTCACGGTCCTGTGCATATGCAGGAAAGAGAAAACTGTCACCAGTGAGGAAGCTGAAAGGAGGGAAGTAGCCACTTACTGAGGGGAGCGGCTTCAGGCTGGCCCAGGACAGGCCTCCTGAGCAGCTCCCCGGCCCTCCCTGTCCCCTCCTGAGTGGGAGCTCCATCAGCGCCATCCTGGTTCCTGCTCCTCAAACTCCTGCAAACCCCTCAAATCTAGATCATCTTAACTGTCTTGGGCCACTGATTGTGACAGGCACAGCCCCTCTGGGCTCCCTCTTGGAGGCTGAGCTGAGGGAAAGTGATGGTGAGGGGGAAGGGGAGGCCATATGACAGCCATGGTTCTTACCATCCGATTTTCTCTTCTGAGGGGACACAGCTGCCCTAGCCTGGGTGGGTGAGAAGAAAAGCCCCCTGAGAGCCCACCTCCAGCTTGGCAATCCCTGTCCCCACCCCCCACCTCTGTGGCATTCGGGCTGCTGCCTCAGTGCTGCGCCCCCAGGGCTGGGAGCATAGGCCCTCCCAGGCAGAGCTCCCATACACTTGACCGCCAGCCAGCTCAGCTGCTCTCCCGCCTTCCCACCACCCTCCCACTCCACCAAAACGTGCCCTGGAACAGGAAGGGGCTGACACAGACTACAAGTCCCTTCTCCCAGGGCCTCCTCGAGCAAGAGGACTTGTGAGCCGACTGCGATCCAGGGACCCTGGGCTAAAGGTAGGGAAGCCTTGGTGAACAGAACTCCTAGGCCTGCAGATGGCAGAGCTGCTACCAGGGTGCGGGGGCCCTGAGGTGAGGCAGGGGACATGGGCGGCAGCAGCCCCACCTTTTTGATAGCTGTCCAGTCCTCCAGGATGTCGATCTCCTGTAGCATGTACACGATGTACGGGCCTGTGGTGAGGTCAAGGAAGCCCAGTGGAGGCAGCAGGTGATGAGGACAGGGGCGGAGTCACCCACCCGACATTCAGGAGTAGGGGCGCAGCAGACAGCATGGAGTGGGAGCTGAGGACCCGGGTCCGAGCTCAGGTTCCACGTTCTACCTCTTAGACCCTGGTTCCGGGGGTCCTCCTGGAACCAAATCCATGGAGGACACCAAGTGTTGCCTGCCGTCCCTCACTTGCCCTCACCTCGCCTTGAGGTCAGCTGGCTGAGGCCCATCCCCTCTCACCCTGTAGCACTGGCCCTCACCTGGCCCCATCCCCCATCCAAAGACAGGTTCAGGGCTTGTCCCTCCAGAGCCAACTTCTCCCTTCCCCCAGTGCTCCCCACCTGATGTCTCCATGCCTTCACCTCCCATTCATTCAAGTCACGGCCTTCCAGATGCCTCCCTCCCTGCCTGGGCCTGCTCTCCAGCACCAGGTGGCCGTAATAACTAAGACTGGCTGCTGCAGGAATGCCCTCAGGGGCGCAAGAGGACTCAACTCTGCCAGGACAGATGAAGGCACAGCAGGCCCTGGACTAAGCATAAGCTAACCCTGCCTAGGGAGGGGCAGAGGCAGCCAGTGCCCTCTGGAATGTGGGCACCCCAGAGTAAGGCACAGGCACTGGGGTAAGACCAGGAGAAGCCTCACAGAGGAGGTAATGTTTGAGATGAGCCCTGGTCAGGGGCAGGCAGGACTTTCAAAATGGGGGTAGGAAATGAGCAAAGGTGCCCACGGAAAGCTGGGGACCCACTTGGACAACCCTGAGAGACGGAAAGCCCTCAAAGGCCAAACCTCACGCAGACTCGAGTACAGTGGCACCATCACACTCACTGCAGCCTTAACCTCCCAGGGTCAAGCAATTCTCTTGCCTCGGCCTTCAGAGTAGCAGGACTACAGGTGTGCACCACCATGCCTAGATTATTTTTGTTTTTTTCTAGAGATGGGTTTCACCATGTTGCCCAAGCTGGTCTTGAAATGAACTCCTGGGCTCAAGCAATCTACCTGCCTTGGCCTCCCAAAGCGCTGGGACAAGAGGTATGCACCACTGAGCCCAGGCCATTTCTGTTTTCCTAGGGTCCACACAGCCCAGGGAGACCCAGGACCCCGTAAGAAACTGCTGACAGCTGGATTTGCCTGGACATGGTACCATGACACCGAGCAACCATGAGAGTATCTATGTGACTGTCCTCCATGTCCTCTACACCCCCCCACCCCAGGTCTGGAGCTGATCCTGCCCACTTTTAGGCCACCTTGGGTGAAAGGATACCAGAAACAAGAGGTGCCTTCTTCCTCTTGCTGGGCGGCAGGGAGTCCCAAGACCTGGAGCTGCCTCTGGCGTGCAATTTGTCGTCCCACCACTCTGCCCCCAGACCCAGA